>NW_023604295.1:80847014-82047014 GCF_014898055.3 Talpa occidentalis | reverse complement strand
TCGAGTGTAAGTGTGTGAGGGGTGAAAAAGTGTGAGATAGTAAAAGTGTAAAATAGTTGTAAACATGAGAGAGGTATAATTCTTTCCATTTCTTTGTGTCATCTTCTGTTTCTTTTAACAGCATTTTATAATTTCTTTGTATAAGTCCTTCACCTCTTTGGTAGGTTTTTTCCCAAGTAGTTGATATTTTTTGTTTCACTATAAAAGGGATGGTTTTCTTCATTTCTTCTTCAGATTGACTGTGTATAGGACAGCTACTGATTTTTGTGTGCTGATTTTATATCCTGCTACTATGCTAAACTGGTGATTGTTTTCATTAGTTTTTCTGTGGAGTTTTTAGAGTTCTCCATGTATACTATCATATCATCTGCAAATTGTGATAGTTTTACTTCTTTTATCCCTATTTGCATTCCTTGTATTTATTTCTCTTGTCTTATTATTCTAGCTAGGACATCCAGTATTATATTGAAGAACAGTGGTGAGAGAGGACATACTTGTCCTGTTCCTGATCTTAAAGGAAAGGCCTTCAACTTTTCACCATTGAGAATAATATTGGCTGTGCCTTTGTCGTATATGGCTTTTGTCATGTTAAGGTATGTTCCTTCTATCCTGAGAATTTCAAGGGCGTTCATCACAAATCAATTTTGGACTTTGTCAAATGCTTTCTCAGAATCTATTGATACAATCATATGGTTTCCATCTTTTTTTTGTTGAAGTGTTGGATTACACTGATCTATTATTTTCCCTCTGTTTGTATCGCTTTACTTTTGTCTGACAATATTTAATACCAAGTATTAAAATGAATGAATTTAGATTTAAAAAAATCATGAAGTATATTTGATCATAATGCTCTAATAAAAAAGTTATGTTTACAAATATATGAACTATCAGTAAGAGATATATAAAGATTACAAATGAATATTTTAGAGTATATGCTTAAATTTTTCTCATAAAAGTATAAGAACAACAAACTTATTTAACCCATTGCTTTAAGAGTGAACAGCAAATCCCTTTCTCTGGCTTACTTACTGAGGTATTTTATTTATCAGAATGCCATATATTTCAGACATGGATTGCTAGCTGAATTTTGCATATTTAGATAACTGCTCTTTTTTAAATTGTTTTTTAATTTTATATATTTTATATCATTTTTCATTTTTGCACAATGAATGTATTTTCATCTACATAGAGGTGATGAGACTCAACAAAAACAAAGAAAATGATCCAGTCAAAAAATGGGCAGAAGAGCTGAAAAGAAACTTCTCCGAAGAGGAAATACAAATGGCCACCAGGCATGTGAAAAAATGTTCAACATCACTTGTTATCAGGGAAATGCAAATCTAAAATACAATGAGATACCATCTTACACCAGTGAGAATGGCACATAATAAAAAAAAAAAAAAAACCAGCAACTAGCAACAACAAATGTTGGCGAGGACGCAGAGAAAAAAGAACTCTCCTGCACTGCTGGTGGGAGTGCAAACTGGTCCAACCACTATGGAGAGCTGTGTGGAGATTCCATAAGCTGCAAAAGATGGAATTTCCATACGATCCAGCAATTCCACTCCTAGGTATTTATGCAAAGGACACAGAAACATTAATTCAAAGGGTCACCTGCACCCCTATGTTTACAGCAGCACTATTTTCAATAGCTAAGCTATGGAAACAACCCAAATGCCCCAAAATAGATGACTGATCAATTTTTATATGTTGAACCACCCTTGTGCCCCCTGGAATAGTTATTAAGGCATTGCATGTCCCCAATCCATGGACTGCTTTCTCTTGAACAAAGGATATGAAAGTCACTAATAAATAGTTTGGTTTTTGTCATTTGACAATAAATGTAAGTTTATTGTATTATGCAAATTTTCTGTAAGAAATTCAACATAACGGGCCTCCCCGGTGGCGCAGCGGTTGAGCGCTGGGTTGCAAAGCTGCCCGCGGCCTCTGTGGCGGCCTCTGCGGCGCCGGTTCGATCCCCGGCTGCTCTCCGGCCACCGGAGGAGGGTCCCACATGGCGCGCAGACCTCTCCTGCCGCCCGCTGCTCCCCTCAGCAGTGTACTTCGGGCCTTCTGCCTGCTCTGCTCTCCGCTCTGGCTCTGGTGAATTCTCTCACCCTCCTGCGCTTCTGACTGTACCCAGTGCATGTATAAACAAAAACAAACAAATAAGGAAAGAAAGAAAGAAAACATGCCTCTATAAAAAAAAAAAAATCAACATAAGAAAGGGCAATTGTAAAGATGAAGTTCAGTTTTATATTGAGTAAGTTAGAAATAGTCACACTTTAAGAACAATTATTGAACACATATAAAATATTTTTATTGTTCTAATGGTAGGAAAAAATATAATTGGAAGAAGATAACAACCAATGTGACTCTATACAATAATTAAAGGAATTATAAAGAAATCTACTTAATTTACCCATAGTTGATAATAAACCTGAATAAATAATATAAATGTGAGCACAAAGTTGATAGAGAGAACAAGGTTAAGACTTAGACATCCCTGAACTTTAATCATTTTTAATTGTTAATTTTTTTTTGGCTTTCACAAGGTTCCATTATAATAAAACCCTTTATATTACAAGGTATGAATAATTTATTTTCTAACAACTCAAATTAATAAGTAGTTAGAACAATATAGGTAGGTATTTTTAGTAATACTTTGAAAATGAAATTTGATATTGTAAAATCTAATGTTTTAATTAAATAGAAATAGTTTGAGATTCTACTAACAATCTTTCTGGTTTATGTTATTTTCCTCATGTTTTTAGGGTTCATTAATATGATTCAAAAAGTTAATTTACCATAGGTAGGCTGTAAAGAAACTGATCAAAGGTTTAGTGAAAAATCAAAATATGAAGAATGGGAGGGGAAGGAGATGGGGTCAAAGAGCATAAGGGATAAGAGAGATGGATCAAGGATGCTATCGTAGCGGGAGAACTATGGGAACTTCACCCAAGGGAAGAAATCAAATACTATCAAAAACTTAACCATGATGTAAGTAAACAAAGTCATAAAATTTAATTAATAGAACAGACTCAAAGCATTTTCTGAGTACTAGGGATTCCAGTTAAGGAAGAAGTAAAATTTATTTTGATTATAACAATCATATTTAGATACATTTTGATTGTTGTGATGTTAATCTTTACTTTCCTCAGCTCAATAACAATTACGTAAATCATTAACTAACAAACTGAGTCCTTCTGAGTCCCACAGCAAATACTGGTAATAGGAGCCAGCACATAATAAATGCAGTCTGTCCCTTGGGATCTCCCATTTCCCAAACCCTGGAGGCTTGACCCATTTGTTAGAGCCGGCTCTTTCTGCAGCCTTCTTCTTTATTTTCTTTTCTGACTATCACTGAACTCGCCTCTGATAACATACTTAGTTTTTGGCTAAACCCTGATGCTAGGGTTTGTTCCCTTTCTCTACAGGTTATCTGACTTTAGATTTAGCAAAAACAAAACAATTAGATAAATGTGAACTTCAGCAAAAAAAAAATACATATATATATTTGTTAATGGAATGAATGTGTGTTCCATGTAAATGCATGGTATGTGTGCAAATGTGTTGTTAAGCTTGTATTTCAGTTTAATGGTTATTCTATATTACTATATATTTATCTAACAATCCTATTGATAGCATGTGCCTAGAAATATATCAGATATTTTACATATTTTTTTCAAATTTTTATAATTGAAGGGTCAGTTAAAGATAAGGAAACTAAGGACAACATAAATTCAATTATTTGTTCTTTCAAACTAGTACACAAACATTTTAACAAAGAGGGAGTTAAATATAGGAAAGATGTACCTGAGTTCCTCTATCAGACCACAAGGTTCAAATTGGAGCTCTGGGTTTTACTAATAGCTTGGAATTTTAAGCAGCTTAAGCTCTTTAAGTCTCAGTATTCTTATCACCACCTGTCAGCGATGATCATACTTCCTCAGAGAGCTGTCATATTGAAAGTGAAGTCCTGAGCAGAGAAGTATCACATATTAGCAGTTAATAAATTTTAAATGATGCTATTATTAATATACTATTTAGTAATTGACTTAAAATTATTAATTCAAAGGTTATTGGTCAGTACTTTCTTAAGAATATTCTGACCACACAATAAAGTAGATTATTACTTATAGGTCATGTGTGTTGCATATTTATTGTTTTCAGTTTTGTTACTATATTCATGTTATTTTAATGAACTAATTTTTCTAACAGATAATGTATAACTCTTCCATTAATATTAAATGGAATGTGTGTGTGTGTATGTATATGTATTTATATATATTATGTTTTGTGGTCTCATGGTCACTATTTTGTCACTACTTAGACTAACCCCTATACTGGAGGTTATTTCCCCCACCCCAGCTGCTATTTGTCTGTGACTTCTCAGCTCTGTTGTAAAGTCTCTTGCTTTTTGTCTGAGCTCTTAGAAAACTGTTGTTTCTGACTTCTCACCTTAAAAATAAAGAAATGTTTCTTTGAGAATTTCGGGGAAAATATATATAAGATAATAGGTTCCAGAATGTGAATCTTTTCTGATAAATATCAAATAAATATTTCATGATAACTCTTTTTGACATTCTTATATTTGGATGCTGGCTTTGTTTATTTTTCTTATGCTTCTAATCTCTTTTCCCGTAGTTTGTACTCCAAAAAATTTAAGTTACAGACAACCTGCCTTTTTACCAAGCAGATTGCATCATATTTAAATGTATGGTTTCTTGGGCCTCCCTGGTGGCACAGGGGTTAAAGACAGTGCTATCAAGCGATTGGTTGCCACTTCAGCATGAGTTCGATCCACTGCAAGCCAGGTGCAACCCACATGGCACAGCAGATCTCCCTGTCCCCCCTGCTGCTCCCCCTCAGCAGTGTATTTCAGTAGATCCGCCTGTTCTGCTCTCCACTCTGTCCCTGGTGAATCATCTTACCACCCGCACCTCTGGTCTGCACCTCAGTTCTTGCATGGATAAATAAACAAATATTAAAAAAATAAAATAAAATAGGTCCATGGGCCTCCCTGGTGGCGCAGCGGTTGAGCGCTGGGTTGAGAAGCTGCCCGCAGCCTCTGCAGCGCGGGTTCGATCCCCGGCCTCTGGGCAAGGGTCCCACATGGCGAGCAGACCTCTCCTGCCGCCCGCTGCTCCCCTCACCAGTGTATTTCGACAGTCTGCCTGTTCTGCTCTCTGCTCTGGCTCTGGTGAATTCTCTCACCCTCCCGCGCTTCTGAATGTACCCAGTGCTTGTATAAATAAATAAATAAATAAATAAATCTTAAAAAAAATAGATAGATGCATGGTTTCTAAAAAGAAAATAAGTGAATAGAATTTTGTACATGATTATGATGCTAACATAAAAATAAAGTGTTATACCAATCACTATATCACTCCCTAAGTACACGAGAAGTTTGCAAAAATCTCCCACTAAAAAGCAAAATACTGAAAAAAACTATAGCCTTCTCCATTCCCCATATACCCTGGTTTAATTTCCTTGCCCAGCCTCAAAGATCTTGAAAAAGTTGATTCAAGTCACAATTTCTAATTTTCTCCTCCCATTCTTTTTACTATCTCCATTAAAGCTTTAGTTGCCCCCATTACTTCAAAACATCACTTCTTTGCCACCAACAACCTTCACGTTCCCAAACCCACAAACCTTCATATAGTTGCCTATAGCTTTCATAATATTCATTCTATATTTTATCTAGGTATTCACCCCCTCCTTGAAATGCTACCTTCACTTGTTCTTGGTTCTTGGCTGCCTATGTGTCCCTGCAACTCACTGGCTTCTCATTCTTTCTTCTATATCCTCCCCCTCCTTCAGACTCAGACTTTAGAGTAGTCAGACAACCTCCATAAGTAATGAAATCCAGTCTTGTGACTTAAATGCCATATTTATTGTTGTTAAGATATCAAATTTATATCTCTAACCCCACCTCTCCCTTGAATTCCAGATTTGTGACAGAATAGCTATTTTAATGTTCCACATGTCTGCGAAGTTGGCCCCTTGAAATTTAAAAAAAAAAAAAGTTCTTAAATTTAATTAGTTTTAATTAAATTTAATTTAAAGTTTAAAATTTATAAATAACAATTTTTACTATAAAATCTGAACCATATTCTATCATAGTGTCCCTACATCAGAAAATAACATCTCTGTTCTTCTGGTGGCTCAGGCCAAAACTTTGGAACATCTTTTTTTTTTTTTTTCCTTTCCTTCATTTAATCTCTCTTATCCCACATTCAATCTATCAGCAAATCCTGTCAGATCTTCCTTCAACGTATATCCTGAATCTGACAATTTCTTTCCACTTATATCTAATCCAAGACCCCATACTTTCTCACCTGGATTGTAACAAAAGCCTCCTGGCTCTTCTCTCTTATTTACCTACTTGTCAGAGAGATGCTTATAAAGTTTGAGTCAAGTTATGTCACTCATCTGCCCTAAATCTTTCATGGCTTATTGTTTTACTCAGAGTAGATTTCAAAGCTTTATCTGAGATTCCAGCCCTATCTACCTTGACCCTCTGTATTTCTCTGACTTTACTTTCTAGCACTTTCCACTCTTCCATCCACACCATCTGTCTTGTGCTTCCTGTAACATCTAAATACTTTAGTTTTAAGGCATGTCCTGACCATTTTCTCTTCTTAGAAAACTCTGCCTGCATCTAGTGACATGATTTATGATATCAATTGCTCTCTTTGTCAAAGGTTTCTCATGACTGCCATACGAATGATATCACATTCTACTCATATAATACTTTATGCACCTAACTGTACTTAATATTTTTTTCAGAGTTTGATCACTATGAATTTGTTTTGATCACTAAGCTAAATTTATTTCTCTATTGAATTTTCCTTCCATTAGATTATAAGATGTTTTATATTATATTATAACACACAGACACACACACACACACAAATTTTTCCCCTCGATTTCCCTGTGTATATTTTGATTACTGCTATATTGCCATTATTGAGGTAATGCTTGGTGCATATGGTTTGTGAATATATTTTTGAAAGAGTAAATGGAAAAAAGAATCAGCAAACTATCATAATACATTACCCAAATTTACAATAATTTAAAAAATGTGAGTATAAAAATGGTAGGTTTCTACCATTTTTGATAAAAAGTAAATGTAGAAATTTTCATGCTTACAGAAATATCAAACCAAAAAACTACATAATTGGCATTATGATTTTTAATCAAAATAACAGATTTAAACCTACAATACCATTGGTTAATCATTTTGCTCTGTAATGGTTCATTAAATAAAATATATTTTGCAAATATTTTACTTTGATCATAGAAATATTGATATAAATTCTTAGAGAATAATTCAATTTAATTTAAATAAGATAAAGTATCACTTATTTTCATAAACAGATGTGTATAGACAAGTTAGTATAGCACAATAAACCTACAGAACACCCTGTCAGATTGATAGGACCTAGCATGCTAATCAGAACATATCCAAGCCAAAAATTGACTTATAGACAATAAAGAGGGTAGAATTATGCATACACAGCAATTTTGTGTATAATCGACTGAAGAAAAAGTGGAGCAAAAATATTTTCTTAGAACTCATCAGTCTAACCAAATACTGTGTAGTATTAATAATATCTTGTTTTGGTACAGGCAGAAGGCCCAGTATTTTACACAGTAACATATTTAAAGTAACATTGTAACTACTACATTTTTTTAAAGATTCACTTATTTATGTTTACAAGAACCAGGGTACAGGTCACATGTGCAGGAGGGTGGGAGAATTCACTAGAGAAAGAGAGGGGAACAGAACAGGCAGATTGACACTGAAATGCACTGGTGAGGGGAGCAGAGGGCAAGACAGGAGAGGTCTGCCTTGCCATGTGGGTATCTCCCTGGTTGGCTGGGATCAAACCGTGCTGCAGAGATTGCTGACAGCTTCACAGTGCTGTGCTCCACTCCTTGCACCACCAGGAAGGCCCACTAATACATTTTTTTAACTTTGTAAAATTTGAAGCTATTATTTTGTATCTAACAATACTTTTGAAGTATTACCTTTATATGTACTTTTCTGAAAGCATTGCTGAATTTAAAAAATGATGGATTAATTCTAATTTTAGGCTCTTTTCAAGATTTACAAATGAACTGAGTATTGTTCTATTTTTATTTTCAAGTACATAAACATTTTGGAAAACATAATGAACAAATCACATTTTTATTTCCAAGTAAATTATTCTTATAAAGAGGATTTTTCATATTTTAATTAGCACTGTTATACTACAAATGCCTGAGTTTTCTCTTATTCCTTTGTAATAGAGTATTTAGAAACATTTGTTAAACATATTTTATTTTTAAAGCTACCTTCATAGATGTGATCCTTAGGGGGGATCAGGTTTCTCTACTCATTCCATTGTCATTGATGGTAAAATACTGCTGCACTCTGAAATGGGTTTGTATGTGATCTTACGTATGTTTTAAATTTTCCCATAACAAAATGATTCCTTTTCAAATAAGTTAAAGTAGTGTATATATGTTTTTAGTCACCTATATATATTTTCAATCAGTTAAACATAAATAAATTTCTTCACAAGAACACTGCAGTTAACATTTTTTACTTTTATCCCTTGCTGAATAATTCCTCACCAAATTCCTAAGGAGAAAAATAATTTAAAGTGGTAGAACACAGATGCTATCATAGCAATAAGGTAAATTGAAGGAGACTTGAATATTGACCCTTTTGCAAAGTCTCAAAATGTTCCAATTAGGATAATTATGATAATGCACCACAAATGATTATAAAAGTAGAGGAGAAAGATCTTTTTCTTCACTTTGAAAACCACATGAACTATTATATGTCAGAAAGTCTAATTATATGTCTGATAATAATTGTACTGGATAGCTAGATGATAGTCTTTCACAAATACAAACTTGTCTCTACTGTATATCTAATTTTGGTCTGTTCTCTGCCCCTTAACTCTCAAACATTAACAAGGTGGGTAACAGTATGCCTGCATGTTTAAATTATAAGTTTTCAACCACAATTACTTCTTAAGTATATTTAATGATTGCTTTCAATAATTCATGATGAAGGCAGCCTGGTGAATAGATGTATCAAGGAAATTAAAGTTAATAGTGTTCAGTCACCTATTAGCTCAAATTCACTTTTCTTCTATGGACCACACTTTTCACAACTGAAAAATATTAGACAATGTTATCATTTCAAGTATTTCATAACTTTTCATGTTTGATACCTTCCACATTAAAACTAACTACTATGCTTCTGATATACTTAAGACATATTTTATTAAGCAGTGTAATGTAATAAACTGCAAGAATATTTATTTTGTTGAATGGTGAACTATAATGCAAATAATAAAGAGTAATTTGAAAATTAATTTATTAACAAAGGGATTAACACTAACTATATATAAGAAGTGATGAGTCACATACTAAATTATTATTTAGAAATTTGAACTTCAGAAATAGTACTGGTTATTCAATTAACACTTCTTTGACTTCTCCTTAGAATTTTATTGCCTCATGGTAATAAAAATTGTTTCAGGAAAAGGGAAAAACACCGAAAATTCATCTAATGTGGTGAGTCTGGGAAGACGACTACAGAGTGAAGACACTAGGTTTACAAACTGCACATATGCAAAACTAAATAACAGTAAAATAACATAACTGCCCACCCCCTAGTAAAAAAGATGGCCATAACACAAACTAAGAGAATGTTCCTGTACAAAAAGGTAGAAAAATACTTTAAGTGTGCTTTGTTTAAAGGGAAAACATTCAACAAAAAAGTGAAAATGTGGAAATCTAGCTCAAAAGAGAGAAGATGGCCTCCCTGGTGGCACAAGGGGTTAAGCACCGCACTATGAAGCAATCCACAGCCTTTGTGGTGCAGGCTTGATCCCTGCCAGCCAGAAAAAAGGCCACATGGTGAGGCAGACCTCTCCTGTCTCACCCGCTGCTCCCCTCAGCAGTGCATTTCAGTCAGTCTGCCTGTTCTGTTCCCCACTCTGTCTCTGGTGAATCCTCTCACCCCCTACATCTCTGACCTGTATCCCAGCTCTTGTTTGTATAAATAAATAATCTTTTTTAAGATTACTTAATTAATTAATTTATTATTTTATTTATTTATTTATACAAGTACTGGGTACAGTCAGAAGCGCGGGAAGGTGAGAAAACTCACCAGAGCCAGAGCGGGGAGCAGAACAGGCAGACTGACAAAGTACACTGCTGAAGGGAGCAGCAGGCATGACAGGAAAGGTCTGGGTGCCATGTGGGACCCTCCCTGGCCAGGGATAGAACCGGCGCTGCAGAGGCTGAGGCAGCTTCGCAGCCCAGCGCTCAATAGCTGCGCTACCAGGGAAGCCCAATAAATAAATCTTTAAAAAATAAATTTATTAAAAAAAAAGAGAGAGGAGCAGTTATTATGCAGAACCTCCTATAGCCATTAACTTGGGTACAAGTTAACATCAGGGACTCCTTAGACATAGTACTGCACTGGGTAAGGGGGGTGCATGAGGTGGCAGCCAGGATGGAGGGTGCACTTTGGAAGAGTTGCATGGTTGGGGATGCAGACTAATGATTATTGACTTGAATCCAAGGCTCTAAATATAGAATAACTGGATA
The DNA here is from genome assembly GCF_014898055.3 of Talpa occidentalis. Taxonomy (NCBI): domain Eukaryota; kingdom Metazoa; phylum Chordata; class Mammalia; order Eulipotyphla; family Talpidae; genus Talpa; species Talpa occidentalis. Next base: position 82,036,394 of record NW_023604295.1, on the reverse strand, counting down.
CTGAATTGGCAGGGAGCAGTAGGTCAGAGCACTTCGGTCTCCTTGTAGAAGAGGCTACAATTTGAATTCTGGACTGAAAAAAATCAAACCACTTACCACTCTCCATCCCAGAATGAAAACCAAAACAAACGATTGAAAAAAACAAAACAAAACAAAACTAGAATCCCAACACATGCTACTACTAATAAGAACAAACACTAAATGATAAAGTTCTATGCTGGAAAAGAAAAGAGAACAACTCCAGCCAGTGACACCAAATTAACTACAATATGTTTCTAGTGCTGCATCTTTTGCTTAAAAACTAGCCTTGAGTGGAAAAAAGGACATAACACTATAAGAGAATTTAAGACCAAACAACTTATGTAGAGGAAAGGATCATTGAGGATCCCCACCACACAACACAGTAGTGTGTGTGAATGCCTGAATCCAGAAGTGACCATTCATGCCCTACTGCCTAATTCTTCCTTAACACCAAGTGTCCCTCAATAGTACAAATCTTCACATTACTTCACAAAGTGCAAAGACAACCATATGAAAAATCTATCCCTACTATAATTCATAAAAATATTTGTAAATGAGGAAAAATATGAGCCCATCACAAATGTGAGACCAAAAACAACCTGAGTGGCATCCTGACAAAACAGAGCGATAGAGCATGACAAGAAGGGGAGCTTAGGATAGTGGTGCTTGCAACACATATGGAAATTAAAATAGATAAAGGGCCTCCTTGGTGGCGCAGGGTTTAAAGTTTCAGCACTAACAAGCTATCTCCAGCCACTGTAGCATGCGTTTGATCCCCAGCCAGGGAGCTGATCCAAATGGTACAGCTGACCTCTCCTGTATTGATTCCCTCAGTAGTGTATTTCAGTAGATCCGCCTGTTCTGTTCCTTACTCTGTCTCTGGTGAATCTTCCCACCTCCTAAACCTCGGCCTAGACCCCAGTTCTTGTATGCATAAATAAATTAAATGATTGTTTTAAAAATAGATAGAAAAATGTAGAATATAAAGAGAATATGAAGCAGCTTAAATTAGAATTAATGGAACTAAGGAACTATAGCTGATCTTAAAAATACAACTGAAGTCCTCAATTTCAGTGGAAATAATGAATGAAATAGAAACTGTAAAGTTAGAGAATACAAAAATAGAACTATTGTTTTAGAGGGAAAAAATAGAAAATGAAATAGTCTGAAAGACATTTAGGATTACTTAAAGAGAAATAACATCTACATCATTGGGGTCTCAGAAGGAAAAGAGGAAGGGAAAGGCACAACAAATTTATTTAAATAAATCATTACTAAAAGTTGTCACAATCTGGGAAATGAACTCATTGGGCCCAGAGGCCCAATGAGGAGTTTCAAATAAGGCTCAATGAGGACAGACAACACACCAAGACACATTTTAATAAAGGTGCTAGAAAGCCATAAAGATAGAATATTTTAAAAAATCAATAAAAATAAATATCTAAGGGAACACTAATCAGTCAGTGAACTTTTCAGGAGAAATATTGCAAGAACAGAGGGATTGGAAGAAAATATTAACTTAAAGAAAAAGATTGCTAAACCAAAAATCTTTAGACAGCAAAACTAACATTCATGACAGAAGGAAGAACAAGGTATGTGAAAGAAATATATAAAGAATTTAACAACAAGCTGCAAGAGAAATTATAAAGAGATAATTAGAAAGCAACAGCAAATGAATCAAGGTTATAGAGATATAAATCACTTAACGTGTAAAAGGAAGAAAATACCAAAATGTTCCTTAAGAAACAACGAGAAGGCTTCCCCTGGTGGCACAGGCAGTTGAGAGCATCACTGTAAAGCTGTCCGAAGCCTCTGCAGTGCTGGTTCGATCCTGGCCGGCCAGCGAGGGTCCCACATGTCATGGCAGACCTTTCCTGTTGCAACTGCTACTTCCCTCAGCAGTGGATTTCGTCAGTCCACCTGTTCTGTTCCCCTCTCTGTCTCTGGTGAATCCTCTCACCCTCCCGTGAATCTGGCCTTTACTCTGGTTCTTGTATAAATAAATAAATAAATCTTTTTTTAAAAAAAAGAAAGAATGAGAGGTTTGGCTGTCTAAAGTGTCACACAACTAACTTTTCATATAATACATTCAATAAATTCCCAAATAAAAATTAACAAAAGTAACAAAGACAACAGAAATCAAACTTAAACACAACAGACAGTAAACCCTAAAAAAAAAAAAAAAAAAATAGATAAAGGCAAAAAAAAAAAAATTAAAGACAAGGAAATTACAAGGAACAACTTCTGTCTAAATAACCACCCGAAATGTAAAGGTCCTGACTTCACCATGCAAAAGATGTAAAGTAGCTGACTGTCTTTCAAAATAAGTAAATGTTTCTATTATTTACAGAAATACACCTTGTCAACAACAACAAAAACAAAACAAAAATTATAGACTTAGAGATAAAGACTGGGAGACAGCAAATGGAAACCAAAAAATCAGGATCAGCTATATATATATATATATATATATATATATATATATATATCTAATAAAGTAGACTTCCAGTTAATAAAGACAGAGATACAGAAGTATACTACAAAATGATTAAAGTTATAATACAACAAGAAGTAGCAACACTCACGTGTGTGTGTGCACGGAATGATGAAACCTTTAAAAACCTAAAACATACTATAATAGAACTTAACAGAGAGACAGATAACCCCATATTAATAATTCTGGAGACTATAATACCCCACTTACTATAATGGGAAGATCAACATGACAAAGCACACATAAGAAAATAATAACTTTAAATAAGGAGCTAGATTGAATAGGCCGAACAGACAACCAAATCACATTTTACCCCAAAGCAGATGCATACACATCGATCAAAACAGAAAATATAGTTATTCCAAGTTGGAAAATAAGTGAACCTATAATTTATTACAGATGAGACAATATTATATACAGAAGATCATAAAATACCTATCAAAACATGAGTAGAAGCAATAAATGAAAACAGAAAAGTAGCAGATTACAAAAACATTCAAAAGCATACTGCTTTTTATATACAATGAACAAGAAATAAAATAAATTAAGAAAATATTTATAATTGCTTAAAAAAAATTAAATACCTCAAAACCATCTAACAAATGAGGTAAAAAGACCTGCATACCAAGAATTACAAGATGATACTAAAGGATTTAGACAATGACATAAATAAGGAAATGAAAGGATAGCCCATACTCATGGATGGGGAGAATCAATAAACAAAGTGACTATCCTGTCAAACATGGTATACAAACTTAATAAAATCAACATTAAAATAAAAAAGAAATGTTTTCAAAAAATTAAACAGAAAATATTGGAAAAATACATTCAATTATAAAATCAACCCTGAGAACAGAAGAAAAGAACATCTGAATTCCAAACACAAAATTAAGCTTAAAGTAAAAGACTAAACAACAATCTTACAAGTCAATGGGGGACATCTCCTCCTCCTTCAAAAAACAAATGAACAACAACAAATAAAAAGGCTGCAGTTCACAACATATATAGCAAAGGGACATCAAATTATATAGAGAAACTATTATAGAATTGTAAAATCTGAAACTAGTCATTGGCAGTACCAAAAATGTAGCAGGGGACTTGAATACTCATTTTCAACAATGGACAGATCAACCAGAGAATATCAGAAATGAAATAATAGCATTAAATAAGAATTGGACAACATGAGTTTGATAGATAGTCATAGGAAACTATACACATAAAAAAATGAATATACACTTCTGAACTGCAAAAAAATCTAAGATAGACTAATATTGGATCATAAACTAATGACAATACTTTTATAAAGATTGAAATCACATCAAGATTTCCTTTATCATAGTGGATCAAGCACAAAAACAAAGCAGGGAACACCTGCTTTATAAAACACAAAAATAAAGCAGGGAACACCTCTAATGTGTGGAAAGTGAACAGCACAATATTGAATATTTATTGGATTGATAAGTAATTTAATGATAAATTAAGAAATATCTGCACTTGATCTTAGCCAAAAGGCCGAGAAGCGATTAAATTAAGAAATATTTGGAGAAGAATGAAAATGAGGACACTATCTATAAAAACTTGTGAGACACAGAAAAAAACAGTAGTAAGAGGGAAAAACATAGCACTACTGGCCCACATAAAGTCCAAGAAAGAGTTCAAATAAATAATCTTACCTCTTTTCTAAAGGAATTGAAAAATAAAAGGGACCCAAAACCACTAAATTAATGAAATAAAAATTAAAACAGGAACAAATGAAATAGAAATAAAAAAGACAATCCAAAAGAATAATGATGCCAAAAACTGGTTCTTTGAAAACATTAAAAATTAGAAAATTTCCACCTAGAGATCTCTAATTCAAAAAAAAAAAAAATCTCTAATAATTCAACATTCAGAAGTGTAAGAGAAGTTACAAAAGACCTTTCAGAAACATAGTTTCATTAAGAGCATATTATAAAAATCTATATGCATAAAATTGAATAATCTAGATTAATAGTCGAAGCAGCATCACTAGTGATTTCTACTAAACCTTCAAAGATGAACTTGTACCTATCCTTCTCAAATTCTACCATGAAACTGAAATCACTTGAATATTTCCACACTCATTGTTGAGGCCAACATAGCATAGCAAAACCAGACAAATACATTGCAAAAAAAAAAAAAGGGTACCGATCAACACCCCTGATGAATATAGGTGCAAAAATGCTCAGCAAAATATTAACAAATTTAATTCAACAATATATCAAAAAGATCACACACGTAAATCAGTGTACTCGTCACCCACCCAGGAAGACAAGTATGAAAATCAATCAATCAATGTAGTTCATAACATCAAGAAAAAAATATATAAAAAATATATGATTGTATAAATAGATGCAGAGAAAGCATTTGATAAAATTCAACATACATTTATGTTGAAACCATCAAAAAAAAACTGGGGAGAGATGGAACATGCATCAGCATAGTATAGGGCATATATGGCAAATTCACAGCTAACATCATAGTAAATGATGAAAAATTGAAAAATTTTCCTCTAAGATCTGGTGCAGGGATGTCTACTGTCACCACTACAATTCAATTAGGCAAGAGAAAAATACAAAAGGAATCCAAATCGGGAAAGAAGTAAACCTATCACTATTTTCAGATGACATGATAATATACACAGAAAACCCTAAAGACTTCGGTAAAAATCTAACTGATATAATAAATCAATACAGTAAACAAAATCAATATATCACAATATATTGTTTCTATATGCAAACAAGTTTAATGAAAAAGAAATCAAGAAAACAATCTGATTCACAATTGCGAAAAAAAAAAAAAAAGGAAAGCAATAATACCTAGGAGTAAACTTAACAAAGGGAGTGAAGATCCTGTATAAGGAAAATTATAAGATATTATTAAAATAAATGGAAGCTACAAAAATTGAAAAGGATATTCCTTGCTCATAAATTAGAAGAAGTAGCATTTTCAAAATGGTCATCATATCCAAAACAATATATAGATTCAATGCAATTGCTATATGGGTTCCATTGGTATTTTTAAAATAAATGGAACAAAAGTATTGAAATTCATATGCAACAGCAGAAGAACGTGAATACACAAAGCAATTCTGGGGGGAAAAAAAGAAAGCAACATTAAACTCATATACTTCAAACTATACTGCAAAGCTACAGTTATCAAAATAGTATGATACTAGACTAAAAACAGATGCAGTCCAATGGAATAGAATTGAAAGCACAGAGGGCCTCCCCAGTGGTGCAGTGGTTGGGCGCTGGGTTGCGAAGCTGCCCGCAGCCTCTACAGTGCCGGTTCGATCCCCGGCTGCTCCCCGGCCACTGGAGGAGGGTCCCACATGGCGCACAGACCTCTCCTGCCACCCACTGCTCCCCTCAGCAGTGTACTTCGGTCCTTCTGCCTGCTCTGCTCCCTGCTCTGCCTCTGGTGAATTCTCTCACCCTCCCCCGCTTCTGACAGTACCCAGTGCTTGTATAAATAAATAAATAAATCTTAAAAAAAAATTGAAAGCACAAAGATAAATCTTCATATAACATGGAGAGTTTATCTACTACAGGGACTTAAGAGTTTACATGGAGAAAGGAAAATATGTTCAACTAATGGTGTCTGGGAAAATGGGTCAAGTGCAAATGACTGAAACTAGATCAACATTTCACAACATAGACTAAAATTAACTCATAATAGGTAAAGACATGTATATAAGACTGGAAAACAAAATACCTTAAAGAAAACATTGGCTAAAGAGTTCATGACATTGTTGCAATGATGTCTTTGAGTATTTGCCTCTAACAGCAAAAGAAAACAAGCAAACAAGAAAAAATATATACAATCAAATGAAACTACAAATAAAAAAAAAAAAACTTCAATGTGATGAAAAATGTTTTCTTTAAAATAGAAAGACCCAAAGACCCTACTGAATGGGAGAAAATATTTGCATATCATGCATGTAACAAAGTGTTGATATCCAAGATATATATACAACTCATATAACTCAACAATCAATCAGAAATATTGAAAATGGGAAGAAAACCTAAACAGCACTTCTCCAAAGACTGCAAATAGATGGTCATTGGGCTCATGAAATATATATATATATATATATATATATATATATATATATATATACACACACACACACACACACACATACATACACAAAAAGAAATACTGCTCAGCTCAGGAAGAAAAAAAAAAAGGGAGATGAACACTTGCCTTTCATAGAGAGGGCTGGAGAGTATAAGTCAGAAGGAGAAAAACAAAACAAATACCAAGTGGTTTAATATTAATAAAAAAAAAACTAAGCAAAGCATTGAACAAAATCAAGCCAATAACAAATAGCAGAACTCTTACTACAGAATACCAAAGAGGGTGCAGAAGGGTGGTGAGCAAAGTTGAGAGTGGTCAAAATGGACTTGTGGAGAATTATGGGAACTTTGGTAGTGGGTGTGATTCTTGAGATCTGAGGAGGCATCTCCCTTTGCTTCTGAATCACAGAGTATTATAAACAAATGTCATCTCAATCTAGAGAAAGAGAGAGGGTTATCAGATTAACTGACTTCAAACTTTATTATAAATCAATGATACTAAAAATAATATAGTGTGACACAAAAATAGATATATAGATCACTGGAATAGAAGCAAAAGCCCAGAAACAAATCCATGTAAATACTGGCACCAACTCAATGCTAAAGCAACTATGACCACACAATAAGGAAAGCAAAGGCTCTTTAATAAATGGTCCTGGAAAAATTGAAAAAACACACATAAAATAATAAAGTTGGATAGCTTCTAACAACACACATAGGAATAAACTCCAAATGAATTAAAGGTTTAGATAAGACTCAGAAAAATATAGAAAAAAATACTGGGCATTTGTTCATTATCATTGATACCTATATTTTTGGTCATTAGATACACATGACAAGGGAATTTCAAATAAAAATTAACAATCAGGATTACATGGGCTTAAATAAGATTCTTACACTGAAAGAAAATACAGTATGATTTAAAAATCTCCCTGTTGGATGCAAGAAAATATTCATGTAATATATAATTTACATAGGGATTTATATTCAAGATATATAAAAACTCATGGAATTCAACAATGAAACACAAATAGCCCAATTAATAAATGGGTAGCAGATATGAACAGACAATTCACCACAGAAGATATCTAAAAAAGGCAAAAGACCAATGAATAAGTGTTCATTAGCCCTCCTATTAATAGAGATACAGGTTAAAACCACAGTGAGTTATCTTTCACTACCATTAGGCTAGCACATGTTAAAAAGAACCCCAAAAATTATAGCAGAGAATGTGGAGAAAAATTAAAGTTGGAGAATGGATAATTTTTATATGCTGCCAAAACTTTGTGTATGTATCTCATTAACACCTCATTCACACTTAGTGTCCAAATGAGTCAAAGGTCATAGCTTAGGAATAAGGGATATAATAGGAACTACAACACTCTCATCCTAACAGATTCAAATAAAGAAATGAAATTTGAGTTTCAGTCTTGCTGAATTAAAGGATTTATATCTTGGACCATCCATGGACCCATGGTTTTAGCAAAATATAAAACCAAGCCTATATACAAATTTGAGGCAAATTCAAGCCTACAAAAATCCCTTAATCAAATTGTCTGGTAGAAAAAGATAATCTCAGTGGAAATAAACATTTTTCAGAAGAGTATAAAGTAGGACCTCCCTGGTGGTGCAGGTGGTTGAGCGCAGCACTTGAAGCTGTCAGCAGTACGGGTTCAATCCCAGCCAGCTGGGGAGTTACCCACATGGTGCAGCAGACCTCTCCTGTCTTGCCCGTTGCTCCCCTCAGCAGTGTATTTCGGTCAGTCGTCCTGTTCTATTCCCTGCTCTGTCTCTGGTTAATCTCTCACCCTCCCTCACATCTGGCCTGTACCCCGGTTCTTATATGTATAAATAAATAAATCTTTTTTAAAAAGAATATAAAGTAATATAAAATTTCCACCACATATTCACAAAATCTAGCACGACTTTGAAAATTACTAGATATGCAAATAAATAGAAAAATAGAAACTAAAGCTGATCCTGATCCACACTGAAACAATGCACAATAATAAGTGCCATAATGACCAAAAAAAAAAAAAAATCCTGAAAACAGTGCCAAGAGAAAGTGTCCTTGGTGGTGGGGACGGGGGTGAGCTGCTTACTGTCAGTGGGCTCTTACCCATACACACAACTGCAAAATCATTCAGGCTCAGTGTCAAACAAATATAGAGTTTATTTAACAAATAGAAGATTGGAGAAAAGGAAATTATTTCAAAGGCCACTGGTGGTGCTTGAGTACATCTGCCTTGGTCCCAATATAGTCGCCTTGCCCTAAGATTCCAGAGGCCTCAAGGATCTGATTATAAGCCTATGAACCAGATATTGAATAATCAAAATCTTAAAGATGTTCAAGAGCTTAAAGATAATCAAAATCTTAAAGATGTTCCTGTCTTAAACAGGAAACAAGGTGAAATTCTTGGCAAAGAAATGAAACTACAAAAAAAAAAAAGAAAAAGAAAAAGAACATTTAGAACTGAAAAACCAAAATTAGAGAAATAAAAAAAAAATAATGGATATGTTCAACCACAAATTGGAGGAGGTAGAGGAGTCACTAAGCTTGTAGATCAATCAACACAACATATTTAATTTGAAAAACACAAACACAACTGAAGGGAACCAAAATTTGACCTCCAAGCAATACTGAGCAACATACTATATGTATAATTAGAGTTCAAGGAGGAGATGAGAGAAAGTGGCAGAAAGAACATGAAATACTGACCCACAATTTATTTAATAAATGTGACATTGAAATAATTAAAAATCAACAGGAAGAATAACAATGAACATCAGATCCAAAATGGAAAACTATTGAAAACAAAAATAGAGTAAGTTTTTATATCAACCAGAGAAAAAATAAAACATATCATATGGAGTGAGGGACAATAATATGAATACAGTCTCACTTTACATGTACTGAAGAGGCAAGAAAGAAATAAAATACATCTTTATGTATCTCCATTATGATGTGAGAAAATATAAATTCCGTGAAGAATTTCAATGTGAAAATATGAAGTCCTTTAAAAAGGCCAGGCATCAAGAATTTTCCTATATTTATTTACAATATCTGGAGTTGTAAGAAAATAATTAAAGTGCATTCAAGTGATTTAATTTGGATAAAACAGTTTGGGAGCAAACAGAAAGAGATAAATAAATCTGATGCAGGGGCCTCCTTGGTGGAGCAAGGGCTTAAGAAAAAAACCTATGAAACAATCCACAGCCTCTGCAGCACAAGTTCAATGCCTGGCCAGGGAGAGTTACCCACGTGGTGCAGCAGATCTCTCTTGACTTACCCACTGCTCCCCTCAGCAGTGTATTTCAGTAGATCTGCCTGTTCTGTTCCTCACTCTGTCTCTGGTGAATCCTCTCACCCCCCCACCCCCCCACCCCCCGCCCATGCCTGTGGCCTATACTCCAGTTCTTGTATGCATAAATCTATAAATCTTTAAAATAAAAAAAAATAAAGCTGATGCACCTTTAGAAATAAGATAATAGTGCTAAGGCAGAAAGTTAGGCTGCTGTTACAATAGTATAAGACATTCTATAGCTACAAATAATATTTTATCTCACATAAATTGGAAAAATACAATTTTTACTTAAACTAGATTTTATTATTTCTTATGCAATTACTTAAATGTTTAAGTATGATATATACCTATGTCAGTACTTTAATGAGTAGTCAATAAAACTGCAGTTTCTCTTTCAAGGAGCTAGGTGACTTTAGGAGGTCCAGCTATTACTGAACATTCATACAGACAAGTCAGTCAACAACAACTGCATGAGTCAAAAAGTCTTGGGGCCTCCCTGGTGGTGCAGGGATTAAAGTCACAGTGCTATCAAACTATTTCCAGTCACTGCAGCCTGAGTTCGATTCCCAGCCAGGGAGCTAATCCACATGGCACAGCAGATCTCTCCTGTCTAGCCCGCTACAGTGTATCACCATAGATTCACCTGTTTTGCCCCCCACTCTGTTTCTGGGGAATCCTCTCAAACAGCTCCCATAACTTTGGACTATACCCCAGTTCTTCTATGCATACATAAATAAAAAAATAAATCTTTAAAAAAAGTAAAATGTCAGAGTCAAGTAAATAGGAATTAAACGCTGAGTTGAACATATAGCTACTCTGGAAGTTAAAAATTAGTAACTTCTGTGTCATTATAAAGAAGAGTTAGAGGGTCTAAAGAGGGCACTGTAGGGTAAATGGAAGTTATCAGGTTTTTTCCGCCCTCCCGCCATTAGAGTCTATGATTAACAGCAGTGGTCTTACATGCATGCCTGGTGGCGGCATCTGGAGTTTGGTGTGGGCATGGTAACTGAGCGCATAAGGGTGGCAAAACAGAGGACAGTGCAGTAGAGTGCAGTAGAGACCCCCAAAGAGACCACGAGGAACATCAGAAAGCCCAGAAAGAGTAAAGATTCGCTGGAGGTTAGGAGGCCTGCCAGCCTCTTGGCCTCCTGGCCCCCTTGCCTGCCCTGCACCTGGTTTTCTTACTACAAATGGTGTAGAAAGATCATTTGAAAAGCCTGACCAAGCCCCTGAGGGCTCCAGGACACCCCCCACACTTACCCACCTGCCTGGATCCAGAGAGAACCTGCTCTGTGCCTTGTTGGCACTTCAGGCCCACAGCAATCACAAGGCTGTAAAGTGTAGTTAAACTTATAACTTTGGCATTCATAAAATCACTGACCTCCCAAGCATTCATGTTTTGAGGAATAATTATTAATTTACACTAAATGGAAAAGTGTTAACCTTATACATAGCAAATAATTAACATTTTTAAGAAAAATTATACCAAATGATTACTTTGTAGAAAGACAGACACAGTAATATGGAGTATAATGAATTCTAAGTTGAGATAATAAAGTTTCTGAGAGTGGAAAACAAAAGTAGAAAGGCAGAAAGCAACAATTTCTCTATTAATATGCTTTTCAATTGTAAAGGAGAGAGAGTGTATATCAGCTTAAACAGGTGCATCAATTTATGAGGTTTTGTAAGCAATCCTTTTAAAAATAAGTGTCCAAATATCTATTTTTATTATTTTCATTGATATTAATTATTACAACATGTAATATTCAAATTTGGGTAAAAAATGCAGTGAAAAAACCTTATTTTCATAGACATCAATTTACACAGAAAATAAACAAATTGGAAAAAAAAAACATTTGAACAGATTAATTTCTTAACACATTTAAGGACATCACCAAAATGCTTATGACAAATGAGGGAAAATAATGTCTCTGATTATCTATCTAATGTAAGAACTTTGACTACTCAGTGGATAACAAATTAATTAAACATAAGAACTTCTGTACTTTTTGTTGAATGCAGGTTTCTTGAAAGCTCTGAATAAACCCATTAGGAAAAAAATGATGAACTATGTATTTTGGGTAATCAGGAGACTGATCTCATAACATCTTGCACTTTGATTTTCCTGAACAGTCATGCATTCCTTCATGTAACATGATGAAAAACATTTTGCTTCTCTTTCCTGAAACAGTGAGCATTTTAAACTTTCCATTAGAAAGCAGGGTCACAGTAATTATAGTTCTCAAGGAAAACATCTACCTCCATACAAGCTTTAGCTAACATTATTAAAGTACTTTGCAATATCTTCGAAAGAAATTCAGAAAATATTTTTCATAGAAGTTTTTTTGATTAATTATTTTAAACACTTGATGTAAGGAATTGGAATTCCTTACAGAATAAAAAACAAAACCGGCATAAGGTACAAAATAATAGATTTTGTGACTTTAATAAATTCTACAAGAGAGAACAAGGGAAACTAAACGAAAGAAAACAAAAGCAAATAAAAAAACAATTACAATTACTTACCCATATTTCGCAAAATTTGCCCAGCTTCTCATTATGGATCTACTCAAACCTTCCTCAGCTTTTGTGTAATTAACTCTTCTTTCCAGCGGTAAGCCAAAGACAAATTCTATTTCATAACCATGCATCACTCCCATCCACTCTGGCCAAGGAAGTTTAGAAGATCGGTGTTCAAAAGAGTACACAAAGGCATTAATTCCCAATTCTGAGAACATTTTGGTAAACTCCAAGGCAGGACATATGATATTATAATCCCCAACAATATCATCCAAGGCCTCACGGTAATTTTCAGCTCTCTCATCTTCTAACCAGTCCATGTAGTGGAAAAGGATTGATTCTTTTCCAAATTCACTCACTCCTGGAAAAGCTATTTTTAAACCTTCTTGAAATTCTTTTCTAGTTATGATACTGCTGTTGTCTTTGCTGAAACCGGGGGCACCATATACTAAAAACATTGTCCCTTCATCTTTATTAACACCTACCAAGATCTGGGTTTTTTTAAACTGTCCAAGCTGTAGAAGTGTTCCTGGCATGTCAGTGAGAAAATCCCCATCCATGATTGGACCAAAGTTTATAGACAAGAGAGTATCATAGGGGACAACAAATACTTCATTCAAAAGAATTTCCTGTGGATCTTTATTTCGAAGGCATTTGATGATATCAGTTTCATTTTCTATGGAGCAACCAATAAATTTTGCTAATGTCAAAGTTCTGTTCCTAGCTTCATAAAGAGGTGTTACTGCCCAAGGGGCATTAGCGGATCCACTTTGCAGAATGGCTCTGGTAAACAAAGGGTGACTTCCCGGAGAAAGTAAATGAAGGCTAACTGAAGCTGCTCCTGCACTTTCTCCAAAGAGAGTTACACTTTTAGGATTCCCACCAAAGGCTGCTATATTTTCTTGGATCCACTGCAGTGCCAACTGTTGATCAAATAAGCCCATGTTACCTGGCGCCTCAGGATTTCCTGGTATAACTAAGAATCCTAGAGCACCCACCCTATAGTTCATTGAAACTACAATAACTCTTTCAACCCTAGCCAGAAACTTGCCATCATAAACATGTAAAGATGATGTTCCGGTTTGAAAACCACCACCATAAATCCATATCATTACTGTAGCATTTTTTGGTTTAGGTACTGGAACCCACACATTCAAATACAAACAGTCTTCACTGAGGTTAGTATTTGGGTTCCACATCTCTGATCCACGGAAGCCGGGAAAGCTTTGATCTATGTTCTGATAGCAAGAATTTGCATATTTTGTGGCATTCCAAATATCAGACCATTTGGTCAAGGGCTGTGGTTTTTTGAATCGAAGTCTACCAAGAGGAGGCTGTGCATAGGGAATTCCAAGAAAGGCTGCCACTGTACCACCAAGAACTGGCAAGCTCTTTCCTCTTACTTTTCCATTTTTTGTCACAATGATGATATCTTCTTCAGTGTGTGACTTTCCAATAAACAACAAGAGCAGGAAAAAACACAAAATAAATTGGATGCATATGATTGTAGACTTGCTCGGCATGCTGATTTCTGAAAAAGATGTTATGTAGGAGTTTTAGCAGTCTCATGCATCTGATTACTATATATTATTGTTTATAATTAACTAAAATATGCTGGTTGTTATTAACCATACAAATTATGAAACCTAATGTATCCACTACTATTACAAAGGTTGATATAAGACATTGGAAAGGTTAGTGATATTTCAGTTTTCAATTTAGAAAAGATAAAAATGGAATGGAAAGCAGAAATTACTTCCTTACTAAAGATTCATTACAAAATATCTATAAGGGATACATAGTATTTAAAAAGGTATTTTGTCCCAGGTATGTATATGTGTATGTAAATTCTGTGATATATATAGATATATATAGAGAGAGAGCTGCAATGAAAGGGTCATTAATTAGTAGTCTATTTATGACATACAATCTCTATCTTAGAGGAGAAAACAGAAGTTCAAGTATTCTCTGAAATATGTACATTTCTAATCATGACTGGATGGTTTTTGGCATAACTGTGAAGTAGATTAAGAACCTGGGCCTTCCTGGCGGTGCCAGGACTTAAGCACAGCACTATGAAGCTATCCGCAGCCTCTGCAGCATGAGTTCGATCTCCAGTCAAGGAGCAACCCACATGGTACAGCAGACCTCTCCTGTCTTGCTGGCTGCTGCCCTCAGCAGTGTATTTCAGTCAATATACCTGTTCTGTTCCCCACTCTGTCTCTGGTGAATCCTCTCAATGCCCATACCTTTGGCCTGTTCCCCAGTTCTTGAATGCATAAATAAAGAAATCTTAAAAAGAAAAAAAAAAAAAGAACCTGTAAGACTCCTTAGACTTCTGCAATTTTGTGATCTTTTTTTTTGTCTAGTGATTTCTTCCTCCATTCAATATTAGCCTACAGTCAGGACAAAATTTAAGCAATCAGTTCATATATTGACTGTTAAGTAACAAAACTAAGGTAATTGCTATTTATCCTAAATCTGTGAAAACTAACAAACCCGTTACCACTATAAAGGTATATGAGAAAATATAGGAAAAGGACAGTCTATATATTCAATACAATTTCTTTGAAAGTTAAAAACAGAGAAGGACTTCTTTCCCTGAATTATGATGTCAAAGAAAATTAATGGGTGATAATATGATCTGTGGGGAAAGATGCTAACATAGAAGGAATTTTATATTTGAGAATTACTTTATGCACATTTATTAAATAGCTGTTAATAAATTATATGCAGCTAGTGAGTTTAAATATGTTAGCTTAGCCAGATTTATTTGTATTTTGATAGAGGGCTCAATAAATAAAAAGAAAGTCCTAAAGCTGAGACATGCCTGGAAATAGTGCCAGAAGTAAAAATAAACTGAGAACTACAAAATCATAACTATTTACTATCTTAATAAGTAACATGTATTTGACAACATACAGACTAAAGATTCATTATGCAATATGAATTTCTTTTAAATAAAAAAATAATTTAATACTAAATTCTGAAATCTCACATGACAAAGAGGGACAGAAAAATTAAATAAAGCAAATCTCATTTAAAAGAATCAACATCTTTAAATAACTGAGTGGAGAACTAATTCAAAACATCAAATGCAAACACTGATCTCACCCACATCATAACTAAAGCTCATAAATGTAAAAATCTTTCCTGTTATTTATTTATCTTTTTAAAGTTTTATTTATTTATGCATATAAGGACTGGGGTACAGGCCAGAGGTGTGGGGGGTGAGAGGATTCACCAGAGACAGAATGGGGAACAGAATAGACAAATCTACTGAAATACTTGGGAGAAGCACTGGGCAGGTCAGGAGAGGTCTGCTGTGCCATGCTGGTCTCTCCCTGGCTGGGGATCAAACTCATGCTGAAGAAGCTGCTGAAAGCTTCACAGTGCTGCGCTTAACCCATTGCACCACCAGGGAGGCCCATTAATGTAATTTTAAATTTCTGAGAGTTACAGGTATTTTAGTCACAACTGTTAGAATCTTTTTTTTTTTCTTCTGATAATTTCTAAGTTTCTTCTCTTAAGTAAATGGATGTAGGTCTTTGGAGAAGAATAAAGTGCCGTATAGATTTTAAAAACAAAACATGCTTTGAAAAATAAAAAAATGAAATAAAACACAAATATCATCTCCTCCAAGCTGCAAATTAGATAATTGTAGTATCTTTGGTTGTATAATTCCTCTCTTTTGTGTAGTGAATCACTGTTCTTCTGAGTCTAATGTAAAGATCATCTGGTTTTATTTCTCGGTTTTATATAAATATTATTTTAGCTTTATAAACCAAACGCCCAACCTAATAATTTTAGATTTCTGATCCTTTTAAAAACATTTTCTTATGGGCCTCCCCTGGTGGCACAGTGGTTGAGCGCTGGCTTGCAAAGTTGTCCACAGCCTCTGCAATGCCGGTTCAATCCCTGGTAGCCAGCGAGGGTCCCACATGGTGCGCAGACCTCTCCTGTCTCACCCGCTGCTCCCCTCAGAAGTGTATTTCGTCGGTCTGCCTATTCTGTTCCCCACTCTGGCTCTGGTGAATTCTCTCACCCTCCCGTTCTTCTGACTGTACCCAGTGCTTATATAAATAAATAAATAAATCTTAAAAAAATTAAAAATATTGTCCTGCAATTTATTATAATTATACTTATATAATAATTACAATTACTACTAAAATATTTGAATTGATACATAATTAATGACATAATAATTTTCATCAAATAGATTAAAAAAATCTACTATAACATCTAAATAGTTATAATATCTTTCCCATGTACCTTAATGTGACTTACATAAAAAATTATATTATACGCTTTTATTTATATTTGGCACTAAGTAGATCTTAATATTATATATCATGATTCATATGATAATAGTCTTGCTACTTCAACAATATCTCAGTTATCACCTTGTGAATACTCATTATAAGCGTGTGTTCATTGCAAGAATGGAAATGTAATTTCCAGCTCTCCTTGATGCTATTTGTTGGAATGCTTTCTCTATTATTAAATTTAATCTTTAGGGGCCTCCCCAGTGGCAAAGCAGGTTGATCTCAGTGCTGTGAAGCTGTCTGCAGCCTTTGCAGCAAGGGTTCGATTCCTGGCCAGCCAGGAAGATAACCACATAGGTAGCAGAACTCTCCTGTCTCATCAAGCTGCTCCCCTCAGCAGTGTATTTCGTCAGTCTGCCTGTTCTCCTCCCCACTCTGTCTCTGGTGAATCCTCTCACCCTCCTGTGCCTCTGATATGTACCCCAGCTCTTGTGTTAATAAACAAATCTTTTTTTAAAAATAAATAAAAAACTTGACTTGCAAGGCCATTTCTTTAAAAAAAAAATCTTTAATATGAAAATATAAATATGTTATACTCATTTTTAGTGCAGGATAATACTTTAATATTTAGCTGCAATAACTTTTAAGTAAAATTATCCTTTTCATAATCTAGTCTATTATGCTATTCTGTTGTTTTTCCATTAATTTTTTTAACATTTTAATATAGGTAGTCACATGATTAAATAATCACAGGAGGTATAAAATAAAGGAAACTAAGAAAATGTTATTATTCTATATCTCTAAGTCTTTATATTAATTAAAATAGTACATAAAATGTTATTGTTTTTCCTTGGGAAATTTTCACACTAGGTACAATTTATTATCTAAATTTGAATCAATTAACTTAAATTTTCATATGTTTAAAATATGAAAGTAGGCTTTGTTTGGTCTTGCAAAAGAGAAATAGTAGGTTTAGTTTGTATGATGGGAGTGAAAAGGGAATACAATCTAGAAGATAAATAGAATATAAATGAATACTACACTGTTCAAAGTTCAACAAATGCTCCAGGATATCAAAATCTAATGGCAATATTTGGAAAATATTCTAAACTTTAAAAAATATCACTTTCAAAATTAAAACAGGCAAAAATACTTTCCTTCTTTTTGATTTTTATAAATTTAATTTTAAAAATAGTATCAAAATTCCTCAGCCAGAGGCCTCCCTGCTGGCACAAGGGTTAAGAAGCAACCGATGAAGGGCCTCCCCGGTGGCGCAGCGGTTGAGCGCTGGGTTGCGAAGCTGCCTGCAGCCTCTGCAGCGCTGGTTCAATCCCCACCTGCTCCCCGGCCACTGGAGGAGGGTCCCGCATGGCGCGCAGACCTCTCCTGCCGCCCGCTGCTCCCCTCAGCAGTGTACTTCGGTCCTTCTGCCTGCTCTGCTCCCCGCTCTGGCTCTGGTGAATTCTCTCATCCTCCCGCGCTTCTGACTGTACCCAGTGCTTGTATAAATAAATAAATAAAATAAATCTTTAAAAAAAAAAAAAAAAAAAAAAAAAAAGAAGCAACCGATGAAGCTATCCACAGCCACTGCAGCACAAGCTAGATTTCTGGCCAGCCAGGAAGCAACCCACATGGTGCAGCAGACCTCTCCTGACTCAACTGCTGCTCCCCTCAGCAGTATACTTAGGTTAGTCTGCCTATTCTGTTCCCCACTCTGTCTCTGGTGAATTCTCTCACCCCCCACACCTCTGACCTTGTATGCTTAAATAAATATTTTTTAAAAAATTCCTCAGCCATTTTAAAAAGAAATATATAATACCCTATGGCATTAGTGTGATAAAATTATGGCTGTAGAGATACTTATTTGCCATAAAAGTATATCAATTAAGTTTTCAAAATAATGAGCATGCCAAGGTCCAATTAAAGCATGCTGAGTCCAAATATTAATAGTAGTTTTCTCTGAAAATTGGTTTTATAAAGCTATCATAAACTATTTCTATGTGAAAACAAAGCTTCTTGTTTGTTTTAAAGTTTTACCCTCTTGCAATGGTATGTAAAGAACCAATTACATAATGTCATCCAGAATAAGTGCCACTAAAATATATTGGGTCAAATCAAAACAACCAAGTCTTTCTATCAAATCTAAAAAGCTTCTTTTGTTACACTTTAAGTGAAGTAGAGAATGGAGAAAATCTGTCTATAAATAGACTATAGCTCTCCCTTTCAGGGCTCTTTCAGATACCCATAGACTCTGAAAGAGTTTACAGATAAAAGACACTATATTAGGTAACAGAAGCATAAGATCTGTATCCGTCCTCTTCTGGGAAGAACATCCACAAGCTTTTCAATATGTGAATAATTTTAGAATTAAACATAAGTATTTTCGAATCTTTGCAAGATGGATCTTTTCTTAGTTAGACTTCTATTCAATTATAATTGTCTAACATCTGGGACTGTTCAGTTTTGATAAGAATAAGTAGATATGGGGATAAAAATATTAAAATGAAGACAATGTACACTTGAAATATGTATTAGTAATTGTTGCCAAGAAACTAAAGCAGAACTAAATCTAGAAATAAGATGTAACTTGCTAAGACATTATTGACTTGTATTTTAAAACTGCATTATGGAGTAGATCTCATTTTCCTACAATTAAAGAAACATGACATTAAAAGCAATCATATCCAATTTAACAGAGTGAAAACAGAACATGAAAATCATATTAGAAAATGTATTTGGTATTCAAATGACTATGGACATTCACAGAGAATTCTAAAGATTTTAAATTTTAGTATAAAGTGACTGTCTAAATACTCATGATTATCCTTAGACAAAGTAACTATTATTTATATGAAATATAGTAGTATTTACAATAATTATAAGATAGTTTATATTACGGAAGGCATCACACAGGTTAGTAGTAGGAACTCATTGAGTTTACTATCACTATAGTCACAAAAAATTTGGAAGGCATAATCAAAAAGTTAAAAACAAAATACAGATAGAAATCATGAACAATGAAATAATTTTATTTATAATTTAGTTTACTTTTAATCATTCGTATATTTTATATAAGATGCTTAATCCCCTGATTAAACTGAACTAACATCAACAAAATAAGATAGGTATCAGCAGAAAATCTCTATCTGCTTATGATTTCTATAATAATACTACACTTGATCTTAGCCAAAAGGCCGAGAAGCAATGATTTCTCTAATAATAAAGGTAATAGCAAATACAAAACACTTTGCTATAATTTAAACACACATATAAAAAAAGGAAGATCACAAAAACGGCCAAAGGGAAATATTTTTAAATCAAATTAGGAAATAAATGTTTCTTTTGCATAAAATAAACTTTTATTTTTCCTTTGCCAGTTGATATTGTAAAGTTTCAGATGACAAAGTATTGATTGATTAAGAAGAGTATTCTGTCAAGCCTGACAATAAGAACTATTAATTTCATGACATTAAAAAAGAGGAAAAAAGATAAAGAATGTTCACAGATCACTTTTGTTATTCTCCAGTAGAAATTCACTAAACAGTGAATTTAAGGATAAAACACAGCATAAAATATTTTCTCTTAGGGAATGCATTAAGAGCACACATCACGGTGATTCCACAAGTGCTATGGTCCTTTATGAAATGTTGAAAAATTCCTTATTTCCTCAGCAGTTAAATAGACTCTCCCTATGTTCCCCGAATAATAGGAAGATTTGATGCTTGTGCCTGCTGTCTTGCTTCATTTATACCATTTGCAATGACTATCCCCCACAGAGCACCAAAAGTATACAGCAAACACATAAAGGGATCACAGTCCTCCTGCAGAATGAGGTTCACAGCAACATGGATCTCTACACAAAAATAAGAATTCAGCGCAACTTACCGAACTCACTGCGACAGAGATGATAAAGTTTTCAAGGAGCGGAAAATGATCTAAAACTTCAGGGAAATGCTGTATGCAGCTGCTGCTGTAGCCTGTAAATTGGACTGCACTGACATTACAATCAACTGTTACTGACAAAGCTCGCGAGAGTTGGCAGTAGCAACTTGATCTAGAGGCAGCCAATCTTTCTGTCATCTGTTCAGGGACTAATGATATGCATACAATCATTTACAAAAGTATTGCCAGATTCATGCTTCAGGATTGCAGGAACAAACCTAAGAAAGCATTAAGCTAAAAAGACATGAAAGCTTCTTTATTTAACAAGAAATGTGCCTTTTAAAAAACACTAACATAAATTTTAAATATTTCTCTTATTTTATGTAATAAAGATTTTTCTTATGATCACTTTAAGGTTTAAAATATGTATGTTCTAGACAAATATTGTTATTGAAATTCTTAATATCTTCAATCTGTGCCAACCATGCAATTTTAAAGTTAAAAGATAAAATAGAAAGCAAAATAATTACTCTGTAGATTAAGCCTAGAAGTCAACAATCACTAAGGGAATGTCTTTGATATGTATGTGCTTCATACCCGGCACCCCAACACTTATTGAAGTCATGTAGATCTAAATGTTAATAATTATCTATTCATTGACCATGCAAACAGTTAAATGAAATGAAATGCAAAATTTTCTGGTTAAGAAAAAAATATGATGAGGAATTTTCAACAAACTCTAGAAAATATATACATGTCCACTGGAAGTGTGTGAAGCCTCAGGGATGTATTTGTGTCTTTTAGATCTATTGCCCTGAAACAGGTATTTAGTTTAAACATGCAATTATAAGACTGTCATTTTTTTTGTTCCAGTCATTATAACTGACAATTGGCATAAATTATTTTACTTTATTTCACAAATATGAGTTATGTATTATTTGGTACATTTTCAGAGAAAACTAAAGCTTACAAATCATAATCTCATTTCCCGTTCTACTACATATATTTGTTGGAATCAAGTTAACCTAGATTTATCTGATGTCACATCAACAATTTTCATAATAATAGTATTTTTTTTTAATTATCTTTTCTGTAAAAGTTACTACTGAAGAGGTATTTATTAAATAACTAACCTCACAATCACAATGATTTGTCATGTATTTAGAATATAGATTATATGAATAACCTAGTTATGCAAAGTTGCAGACTACACAGTCTTTCTAAAGGAGGAAAATGCTGTGTTTTGATTTTAATGTAGTAAGTTGATAGTTATGTAACGGCTTATCCAGTTATGTGTTTCTGTTTAAATTATCGTCATTCCGGTGGCTCATTTGAAAGCTAGATCTGGCTTAAAATGTGATTTTTTTTTTTAATCTAAATGTCAAAATGCTCTCCAATACAACTGTTTGCTGTGTTAGCATGTACTTGTTCTTATTCTCAAATCATGCAAATATTGAGGTATGCCTTTTATGTTTGTGAATTCAGCAGAATATTGTGCATGATCTTAATATGCACTCACAAATATGTAAAATGTATTACATATATACACATATTTGACTTTCAGTTTTAAATATGAAACTAAACAAAATAATGTTTCACCAGAACATTTTTATTTTTACTACATAACTTGGCTCACCAGCAACCTAAACTGATTACAAAGCTTGGCAATTTTTGTTACCTTCAATGTTTTTGATTTAGTGAACTGCTTGTAGTTCCTTTCTCTCATGATTTCTCAGCTATGCCACATTATTTTTTGCATTATTTTAGTGCATGATTATAACATTACTTTTCCTTTATTACTTGAGGCTTTTTCTTTCTTTTGTGACTCAACATGCTGCAGCTGTTTTATTTTTGTGATGCCATTGTTTCATCACAAATATCCAGGGGAGGAAATGAAGATTAATCGGCAATTTTCCTCTCATACCTGGCCAGTGTTGATGGTTAATAATTGTGCTGTTAAATATTGAGTATTTCTGTAAATGACAATGTAGAAATCACACAGGACACTTGATACAGCATTAGCACTGCTCATATTTTGCGAGCATGTATGCTGAAAGTTGAGCATGACAATCATCATGGTCTTCACACTGTGATCATTTTTATTTAGCCTGACACAATAGCTTTTTGGTTTTAAGGTTTTATTATAATGCAGTCTCCACTGGGCTGCTGTCTCCTAGATACAGTGTTTTCTAGATTGTATATCTCAAAGAGATTTTAGACAATGTGGGAAATATCAAGCTCAAATTATACAATTATATATTGCATATATATGTAATGCATACAATGTATACAATTTATTTTAAATATTATATTAGTCTTCCTTGGGCATACTGATGCCACACAAATGTCTTCTCTTTTATTAATACCTTCTTTTTGTCTCCACAAAGTAATGTATTCTTTAAGAAACTATGAAATACAAAAAAAATTGTTTAACAGGGCACCATAGTGTGCTCACATTTACAGAAATAGAAACTATCAAGTGATGTGTTTCATTCTATTTTTTAAAGTTTATCTACATAATTACAGTTATCTGATTACCTGCCTATATATACCAATAGCAAAATATATCATCATAATTTTTGTTTCTTATTTTCAGATTATTACATGATACATTTTATTAAAATATTTTAATGACTGAGTAATATATTATCAATTAGTTTACCAGAAATTATTTCATCATTTGTTACTTATATGATGGTAATAACAATGTTAGGTAATAATTATTACAAAATCTGTTCTAAGTACTTGAACATAGTAGCAATAAAAATTCAAATCATTATTGAAAAACTAATACACTTATTTTAAGGTTGAGGAAATTTTGTAACAAAGGGTTTAAATAATTTTCCAAAATATGTTATATAGGCAATAAAATATATTTTCTATTTTTTAAATATTTATTTTATTTATTCATGTATAAAAGAGATAGGGTGTAGGCCAGAGGTGTGGGGATGGTGAGAGGGTTCACCAGAGACAGAGTGGGGAGCAGAACAGAGAGATCTACTAAAATATATTGCTGAGCAGGTGAGCCAGGAGAAGTCTGCTGTGCCATGTGAGTCAGCTCCCTGGCCAGGGGTTCAAATTCATGCTGGAGTTGCTGCCAATAGCTTCATAGTGCTGAGCCTTAACCCTTGCAGTACCAAGGAGGCCATATTTTCTATTTTTAATGTAATATAATTAAAATTGATATTTACATATTGTGGTGCCAGGAAGGGCACAGAGCTGATTCTCTATGAGTCTATGCAGACAGGTAAAGGAGAGTTCTGGAGCCCTCATGGATTTCTCAGGCTTTTATTGAGCTCTTAGATGTAGTGCAGCAATCAGGTACATGGCAGGCAGGGGTTCCAGTGGGCCAGGAGGTCAGAAGACTTCCCAGCCCTGGAAGAATCTTCACTCTACTGGGCTCCCTGGTGTTCTCTCTCCTGCTTCTGTTTCTCTTGGCAAATATATCAATACTCCAGCCATAGCCCACAGAAGTAAACAATACAACTAAATATAACAATGTAACAAAATGCAGGTGCCACCATCAAGCAGGGCAATCCTAATGGCTAGAGGGCAGAAAAGCCTGAAAATCATTTACCTACACATGTGTAAAAGACATGTTTTGCTTATTTTCCCCAAAATGTAATAACTAAATATGATGAGTAAAATGTAGACTTTTACAAACTCTGAGATTCTCCAGAGACTGTGAATAAGAACAGATTTCCAACAATTCTTGCAGAAAGAGGAAATGTTCTTAATCAGAATCTATCTGAATAAGCCTCTAGAACCAGGAGACTGGACATTCACACTTAAATGTGACAGGTGTTTAACTGAATTTCATGACAGATTTTCAAAGTAAGTCTAGTCTTGCTGGCAATAAATTTCTTTAAAACTATGCTGGCAGATAATAAGGGTGTGACTGCAGTCCAGTGTCATAACTAGGCAATAAAACAAAGGTCAGCAATTTAGTGACATTGAATGATGGAGAGTCTGAAGTTAGCCTTGTGCTGCTATTTATAAGGGAATATTGTAATTTGTGTAAAGTATTTCTTTTTTTTTAAGATTTATTTATTTATTTATTTATACAAACACTGGGTACAGTCAGAAGCGCGGGAGGGTGAGAGAATTCACCAGCCCCAGAGTGGGGAACAGAACAAGCAGACCGATGAAATACATTGCTGAGGGGAGCAGCAGACACTGCAGGAGAGGTCTGTTGTGCCATGTGGGGCTCTTGCGGGTGGCCAGGGTTCGAACCGATGCTGCAGAGGCTGTGGGCAGCTTTGCAGCCCAGTGCTCAACTGCTGTGCCATGGGGGATGCCCTGTGTAGAGTATTTCTGAAAATAGTTTTATAGGCACCAAATTTTGGGTAGTCTAGAACCTTAGACTCCAAAATGTAATTAAAATCAAGAAAAAGTCACAATTTCTGTGAAAATATGGCACCGAGTAGAATTTCATGGAAGTTGTGAAGACATTCAGTGTAATCAAAGTTAAGGAAATAAGTTTAGGGAAAAAAAAAAAAAAAACTCAAACTTTTTGTTTGCTTTTTTTAAATAAAGAGAGAGAGAGAGACTGAGAGAGAAATAGCAACTGTCCTTGTTTATCATCTTCTTGAATTGACTTAAATTAACTCTTGCCAAACCCTTGATTAATCTCAAGATTTCATTAACTTTATAAGCATGCTATCAAGTCAATCCAAGTGCTCTTTATAAATCCAGATATTTTTGGGTGATGTCTGTCAGGTATTGCTGTAGGTGATCTAGAGAGGGTATAAATAGTTCCATATTTGTGGTCAAGAGTTCTATAGAATTCTATGGAAACAGAATAGGCTAAATGGAAGATTGAATCAATGACCTTCAACATAGTTATACCCAAAGGACATAGGTGGAAGAAGAGAGAAAAAATATATATTTAAAAAAATAGACATAATTCAAAAAACATTTGACACCATAAAGAAAGTCAAAAAAGGGGCCTCCCTGGTGGCATAAGGGGTTAAGATGGAGCACTATAAAGCTACCTGCAGCCACTGCAGCACGAGTTTGATCCCCAGCCAGGGAGGTGACCCACATGGGGCAGCCAACTTCTTCTGACTTGCCTACTGCTCCAGTCAGCAGTGTATTACAGTCATTCTGCCTGTTCTGTTTCCCACTCTGTCTTTGGTGAATATTCTCACCCCTGTACCTCTGGCCTATACCCCAGTCCTTGTATGCATGAAAATATAAATCCTTAAAAAAAAAAAAGAAAGCCAACATAATAATAATGTGTATCCCAGATGGTGAAGAGAAAGATAAGGAAATAGAACCTGATCAATCAAATAATAAATTAAAAACTCTCCATACCTAGGGAAAGGAATAAAATATATCTGTCCCTGAAACTAAAAGACCACCTGGTTACCTAAATGCAATGACACCTATACCAAGACACACAATAGTGAAATTAGCAATATTTCAAGACAAATAAAGACTAGTGACAGTGACTTTGGGGAAAAGAGAGGTAATGTATGAATGCCTTCAGGCTTACATCAGAATTTCCAGTAGAAATGCTGTATGCTATAGGCAAGGAGAGAATGGAATGACATATTCAATGATAATCAAAGATAAAAACTTTCAGCCAAGGACAAGAATCTACAAGAATCCTACAAGAATCTCTTTCAGATACCTAAGAGAAATAAAGACCTTCTCAGATGACTAAAAGTTGAAGGGACTTATAAGCACTAGACCTCCCATAAAAGAAATGTTGAAGAGTGTACTTCTATCTAAGTTAAAGCAAAGAAAATCAGCAATAAATAAATAACAACATAAGCAGATTAAACCAGAAAACTAAAGACAAAATGACAGTAGCAAATATCCATAGATCAATAATCACTCTAAGTGTAAATGGACTGAACTCACAAATGAAATGGCACAGAATGGTTGATTAGATCCAAAAATAAACTAACCATACTTTTGTCACTTGGGCACCTATATTATCTCCAAACATAAACAGACTCAAGAATATGGGGTGGGGGGTCTACAAGCAAATAGGACTAAAAAGGTCAGGGACAGCAATACTTATATCAGATAAAAAAAATTTCAGTTAAAAAGTGTAACAAGAGACACCTCCCCAGTAGCCTAGGGGTTAAGTCAGTGCTACCACTTCAAAGGCCCACCTTGATGGATAGAATTTGATCCCAACCTGGAAGTTAACCCATACATGGTGCAGCAGATTTCTCCTGTTTCACCCACTGCTCCCATTAACAGTGTATTTCAGTCAATCTGCTGTTGTGTTTCCTACTCTGTCTCTGGTGAATCCTCTCACCCCCCCCCCACTCCTCTGGCCTGCATCCCAGTTCATCTATGCAAAAATAAATAAGTAAAATCTTAAAAAAGAAAAAGGAAAAAGCCACTCTAGGGGCAGGATGGGCACTGCATGGGTTATCTATGATATGGCAGATGGGTAAAGGAGAGTCTTGGAGCCCTCAGTGGCTTTCTCAGGCTTGTATTGATCTTTACATGCATTGCAGCAACCAGGTACACGGCACACAGGGGTGCCTGGGGGCCAGGAGGCCAGCAGGCCTCCCAGGCAAGTCTTTGCTCTGGGCTTCTCTGGCCTCTTTCTCTCCTCTCTACTGCCTCTCTCCTGCTTCTGCTTGTCTTGGTGATTATCTCTCAATATTCCTCCCATGGCCCACAGAAGTAAACAAGATAGCTTGAACAATGTAAAACTGCAGATGCCCAATCAGGCAGGGCAATGGCAATCCTAGTGGTGGGAGGGCAGAAAAGTCTGAAAGCCATTTACCCTACAGCCACACACAGAAAAATATGTAACAAGGGACAACACCATCCCCAAAACAAAAGCCCAGGACCAGACAACTTCACAAATGAATTCTACCAAACGTTCAGAAATTAACTAGTGCCTATTCTATACAAACTCTTTCAAAAATGTGAGAGGGCCTTCCCTGTGGCACAGTGCTGGGCTGCAAAGCTGCCTGTAGCCACCGCAGCGCCAGTTTGATCCCCGGCCGCCAGCGAGGGTCCCACATGGGGTGCAGACCTCTCCTGCCGCGCCCGCTGCTCCCCTCAGCAGTGTACTTCTGTTCAGCCTGTTCTGCTCCCCGCTCTGGCTCTGGTAAATTCTCTCACCTTCCCACACTTCTGACTGTACCCAGTGCTTGTGAAATAAATAAATAAAATATTTTTTTTTAAAATGTGAGAAAGAATACTACCAAATACATTTTATGAAGTCAACATTGCACTAATATCAAAACCAAACAAAGACAAAACAAAAAAAAAGAAAACTACAGGCCAAAGTCCTTAGAGAACATTGATGCAAAAATCATCAATAAAATTCTTGCCAACCAAATCCAACAATGCATCAAAAAGATAATACACCAAGATCAAGTGGGATTTATTCAGGGATATAATTATGGTTCAACATCTGAAAATCATTTAATGTAATCCAACACATCAGCAAAATGAAAGAGAAAAAAAAATGATCATATCAATAGATGCTGAGAAGGCATTTGACAAAATTCAACATCCGTTTATGATGAAGGCCCTAAAAATTCTTGGGTTAGAAGGAACATACCTTAACATAATAAAAGCCATATATGACAAACACACAGCCAATATTATTCTCAGTGGTACAAAGCTTAACATCTTTCCTTTAAGATCAGGAACAAGACCAGGATATCCACTCTCACCATTGCTTTTCAATAAGACACTAAATCCTAATCAGAGCAATAATACAAGAGAAAGACATACAAGAAATTCAAATAGGGAAACAAGAATCAAAGCTATCATTTTAGCAGACAATATGATAATATACATAGAGAACCCTAAAAATTCCACAGAAAAAATCTAAATAATAAACCATTTTAGTAAAGGAGCAGGATACAAAATCAACACACAAAAATCAGTAGCCCTCCTATATGAAAAATCAATCTGAAGAAGAAATTGAGAAAACCATCCCCTTTACAATTTAAACAAACAAACAAACAAATCAAATACCTAGGTATAAACCTAACCAAGGAGGTGGCCTAAGCCTTATATCTCAACACTATCATCTCTAAGGCTTCAGGTCAATCCCTGGACAGGGAACTAACTCAACTGGTTCTCCTGTCTCTCCCACTTCCCCTTAAGAAGTGTATTTCAGGGGCTTCCCTGGTGGCGCAGGCGGTTGAGCACAGTGCTGTGAAGCTGTCCGAAGCCTCTGCAGTGCTGGTTTGATCCCGGCCGGCCTCAGAGCAACCCACATGGCGAGCAGACCTCTCCTGTCTTACCCGCTGCTCCCCTCAGCAGTGTATTTCGTCAGTCTGCCTTTTCTGTTCCCTGCTCTGTCTCTGGTAAATCCTCTCACCCTCCCGTGTATTTAGCCTGTACCCTGGTTCTTGTATAAATAAATAAATAAATCTTTAAAAAAAAGGAAGTGTATTTCAGTCAATCCAACTCTTCTGGTCTCCACACTGTCTCTGGCAAATCCTCTCAACTCCCACCCCCACCTCCACACACACCTCTGGCCTATACCCCAGCTGTTTTATGCATAAATAAATATTTAAAAAATAAAATGTTTAAAATTTGAATCTTTAGCTATAAGATTAACATATAGTGTATGCTTTATGTTATTTATATTTTATGTGAAATAAATAAAAATGAAGAAAATAGATTATATTACAATGAAGTATCCAGACAGTTTCTGTAAGTGAGAATTCATTGACACTGTAATTTTAATAAAAAGTGAAGAAAAGTTTCTGTGCAAACCTGTCTGACATGTAAGGGACATAATCACAAATAGTGCATGGTGCAGACTAACAATGGGATTGGACATTAGAGAGGATATTTGGAAGGATCAATTTTGAAAATCTAAATGAATTCTGCAATATTTTTTTATTTTATTTATTTTTAAAGAATTATTTATTAATGCATACAAGAACTGGGGTACAGACCAGAGGTGTGTGGGGTGAAAGGATTCACCAGAGACAGAGTGGGGAGCAGAACAGGCAGATCTACTGAAATACACTGCTGAGGGGAGTAGCGGGCCATCGTTTTATCTCTATATTCACAATGCATAGCACATAGCAGATATCATATAAAGATATGATATTTGGTTGAGTGTATAAGTACACACGCAAAATGTGTAGATAAGTTTTATCCAAATTGATTATAGATTACCACACCACACCCACCACAAAGACACCCATATGTGTCTACCACAGTTCATCATGTGTGCTATTTTTGCTCTCCACATGGCCCTTCTCCCTCAATTTTACAATCAGATGTACAGGGTATCTTTTCATATGGTTCTCTCTATTCCTTTGTTGTTTTTTTCTCTATAGTCCACAAGAATGAATTCACTCAGTGTTTTCTTCCTCCTTCTGGCTTACTTTGCTTAACATAAATCCCTCCATCTCCATCTGTGTTGTGACAGTGGTAGAGTTCATCTTTAATAGCTGAGTTTTATTCCCTCATGCATGTTTATCACATATTTCTAATCCATTCTTCTTTTATTGAACACTAAGTTTGTTTACATAACTTGGTTATGTAAATTGTGCTACAGTGAATACAGAAGTACACACATCCTTACAAATTAGTGTTTTTTTTTTTTAAATATTTATTTATTTACTTACTTATACAAGAATGGGGGTACAGGCAAGATTCCTGGGAGGGTGAGAGTATTCACCAGAGACAGAGCAGGAACAGAACAGGCAGACTGACAAAATACACTGCTGAGGGGAGCAGCAGGCGAGTAGGTGATGTCTGCTGTGCCATGTGGGACTCTCGCTAGCCAGCCGGAATTGAACCAGTGCTGCAGGGGCTGTGGACAGCTTCATAGCACTGTGCTCAACCGCCTGTGCCACCAGGCCAAGCCCCAAATTAGTGTTTTTTTGCACAGTAATAAAATGTTGTCATTTACTCTCAGAACTTTAAAGAAAAATTATATAATATACAATTACATATTTCACCTATTATTTTCACGTATATAATTTCACCTATATAATTATATAATAGGTGAAAACAAGTCAATGAGAAATACATTTAAGTGATAAAGAACAAATATGAACTCAGTGTTTACAGTAACATCTTTTTATGTAATGATGTAACTGTTAATGACTTGCATGAGATTCAAGAATAGAAAATTATCATTCCTTATGATATCATTATATCAACAAAACAATATTTCAAAACCTTATTGGAGTCATTGGTTTTCTTTATATTTTCTTTGATGCTTTGCCAAGGCATTTCTTCACCTGGTAGGATAATCCTGGCATTTGAAGCATTTATTGACTGTGGAGTTTGGACTGTGACATCAGATGAACACAAACCCTGCTTCTTGCCACTCATCTTCATCTTGCAGAGCTGCAGCTGTGCTTAGCAACAGAATGCCAGATGGCACAGAGACATCAATTGATTAGTACTCATGAACAATGTCACCTACCAGAACAGACCACAGGCAAATTGACAAAAGCAATGCTATGCTTCCTGGCCTGAATGGAGGAGCCCTTTATATAGATTTATGAGTACTCTTAAAAAGCCTGCACTGTTTGGAAAATTGTTTCTAAGGTAAGGCTACAATTTCAGTTATATAGCCATGCATGTGTTGCTGGAATTTTTTCTTTAGTGTTTAATCCTCTTATCTATACATCTACACAAATTATAATTCTTTGTTGTCTGCAAGCGCAAATCCAAAATTATCTAGTCTATTTTTTTAAATATTTTTATTATTTATTTATACAAGCACTGGGATACAGGCCAGAGGCGTGAGAGGGTGAGAGAATTCACCAGCTACAGAGCAGGGAGCAGAACAGGTGGAAGGACCGAAGTACACTGTGGGGCCTGGGCGGGGAGCAGCGGGATAGACGGGAGAAGTCTGCCTCTCCCTGTGGAAATCTCCCTGGCTGGCCAGGAATCGAACCTGTGCTGCAGAGGCTGGGGACAGCTTCACAGTGCTGCACTCAACTCGCTGCGCCACTGGGGAGACCTATCCAGTCTGTTTTTTTTTTTTTAATATTTCTTCTTTATAAATATATTTATTTATTTTTGTACAAGAGCTAGGGTACAGGGCCTCCCTGGTGGCACAGCGGTTGAGCGCTGGGTTGCGAAGCTGCCTGCAGCTTCTGCAACGCCGGTTCAATTCCCGGCCACCGGGTGAGGGTCCCACATGGCGCGCAGACCTCTCCTGCCACGCCTGCTGCTCCCCTCAGCAGTGTACTTCTTCAGTCTGCCTCTTCTGCTCTCCGCTCTGCAACTGGTGAATTCTTTCACCCTCCCGCGCTTCTGACTGTACCCAGTGCTTGTATCAATAAATAAAATAAAAAAGGGGGGGCTAGGGTACAGGCCAGATTTGCGGGAAGGTGATAGGATTCATCAGAGACAGAGTGGGTAGTAGAACAGGCAGACAACAGAAATACTGCTTAAGTGAACAGCAGGCGAGACAGGAGAGGTCTGCTGTGCCATGTGGGATTCTCACTGGCCGGATCAAGCCCGTGCTGCTAAGGCTGCAGACAGCTTCACAGCACTGAGGTCAACCCACTGTGCCACCAGGGAAGCCCTCTAATTTTAAGATACATTCTTAACCAGTTTTTTTTGTTGATGATAATCAGTTAACATGATAAAGTTGGGTCAGAGAGATGGCCAACAGAAGAATTTTGGAATTAACAAGCTGTCAGGTTGAGTCATCTGTTGACAAATATTTTTTTTTTTTTTTATGAGTGAGTCATGTTTGTATAGAAGTCATGCATTATTGTATTTAACATCACTTTATATAGCATAACTTTAATTGTTTGTTCTCAAACCTTGACTATAAGCTATGTTTTATGACCTAAGAATGGATGCCAAAATTTGATAAATGCCGGGGACCAGCCTCCGGCAAAATGTCGTGTCAGGGGTTCCTGAAAGGAGGAGACGGCCTCGGCGACCTGTAAGGGGCTGAAACTTAAGGGCTGAAGGGAAGGGGATGAGGTAGTGAGGAGACACTAACACTTGGAGGAGGTGCAAGTATCTTCTGCCGAGAGACTCAGCAGGTCTTTATTCATTTTTAGTAAGCAGAAAAAAAAAAAATACATTGTCATGTGTAAAGCAGAAACAATTAGTGTATTTTATTCCCATGGACTACTGGCTCCTACAGGTCCCAGCTAGACGGTAGCCTTCAAGGTTAATAGATAAAAAACCACACCTAACACTAAAATTTATTTTTTTAGCTAGACAATTATCTAAGACAGTGGATAGCCGCCAGTGCATCCCTATCAGCTAAAGCCTAAGCATCAAAAGACTATTTTTTTCACATGGCCTTCATTCAGAGACCAGCTGCTACTCAGCTATCAGAACATTTTCTACCTACAAACTTCTTAACACAGTTAACTTCATTTAAAAACTTTCCTAAGAAACTTCTAAATAAAAAGGAAACTTCTAAAAAACAAAAGAAGGATTTACTATAATTGTTATGCAGGATTGCTTGTCAGATATATACAATAAATTGTCTCCCATTGTTAATTGGGCTGAATTGTGTAGTAACTAATTTCTAAAAAGGTTATTTTCCGTGCCAATTGCTTGCAGTCTGCTAATACATATAATTTATAGCCTAATGTACTTTTTGGGAAATTGTGTCTTTCTTTATGACCAAGAACAAAAAATGAAGGAATGTTAGATCTTTACACGGTGTGAGGCCCTTTACCTTCGGCCCCATGGTGTGAGGCCCTTTACCTTCCAGTGTCTAATCTGGCTGGAGCATCAAGGCCTCCTGCAGATAAATATCTATGCAAGGTTACTGAGCTTAGCTTTAGTAAATAAGTTATATTGATATTAGAAAAAAAATTCATGAGAAACTTCCTGTTTGTTTTAGTTTCTCTAAAAATTTATTTGAAGTGATGCTTGTATTACAGTGCAAACTATGTTTAAACAAATACACCTTACTGAAACTATTGAACATGAATAATGCTTGCAACTTTTTTTTCTTAAGATTTTATTTATTTTTGTGTAGAAGAACCGGGGTGTGGCCAGAGGAACAGGGAGTGAGAGGATTCACCAGAGTAGGAAGCAGAGGAGGCAGAT
Source organism: Talpa occidentalis (assembly GCF_014898055.3). Taxonomy (NCBI): domain Eukaryota; kingdom Metazoa; phylum Chordata; class Mammalia; order Eulipotyphla; family Talpidae; genus Talpa; species Talpa occidentalis. Next base: position 82,002,805 of record NW_023604295.1, on the reverse strand, counting down.
ATACTGAAATATATAACTAAGGGGAACAGTGGGCAAGGCAGGAGAGGTCTGCTTTGTCCTGTGGGTCAGCTTCCTGGTCAGGGATCAAACTCAAGCCACAGTGGTGATAGCACTAAGACTTAATTCCTAGGCCACCAAGAAGGCTCCCTAAAGATCTTGTATTTTTCATTTGTGCTTAGATGTTTGCAACTATTTTTGATACATAATATGAATTTAATTAAGAGTGAATATAACATAATTTTGAACACATAATTGATCTACTTATCTGAAATGTTACCAAAGCACCTCACTTACTGCAAGGGAAGGCTTTACTTGGAAGTTCCAAGAGGGTACATGGATACTGACCCTTTCTGTACTGAATGACATTTTAACTCTCAAAATGTAACTTTATCATCAATAATCGTCCTTATCTCTCAGAGTAATATTCTTGCTTGTGGTGTTGACAGAGTAGATCTAATAGTTCCTCATTAAATATAATCAGATTTATTTTGATTTAAAATAGTTGTTTACACTTAAATAGACAGTGAATATGAAGTTTGGGCATACAATCATGATTATTTTCTACTTCTCACCTTGACTTTCCAGTTAGAAAGCTCAGTTTTATGTGCTTTTTTTTTTTTTTTCCACAAGGGATATTTTATTTGATTATTCCTGAGCTTCATTATTACAAGAGATTTTTTTCTTTTTATTATTATTATTATTATTATTATTTTATTTTATTTTTAAACAATATTTCCTTCCCCCCAACCCCTCAGGTTGAGTCTCCATAGAATTTCCTTCCCCAAGGCACCGGTGCACCATCACCACAGTCCCCTGTGCTCCTCCCTCCCTGTCCCTACCCGCGGGATTCCAGAGGCACGGAAGAGGGGCTGGGGATGAGATGAGAGGCTGACACACTTGATGAGAAGCTGCAAAAAAGGAACTTTATTTCTTCTCCGCCTACCCTTAAGTATCTTATGCTGCGCCTGCACTTTGTCTGTTCCTCATGCTTGGACTGTTCCTCATCCTCATGCTTTCTCTGATTGGCCCTAGTGTCTCGTGTGCATCTTTTACTGGCTGCCTGTTAACTATATGCATTTCAAGCTACGCAATAGCCTGCCACAGACCCGGACATCTCCCCCTTCTTTATTTATGTGCGAACCTGGCCTGTCTTAGGTTGAGGCGTTCACAGTATCATCCTTACCCATCATCGCAACTGCTGTGTCTGCACGGCGGCACTGTCTTAGGTTGGTATGCCTGCAACACCTTCTTATCCGTCATTGGCTCACAGGGTGCAGAGAGCTATGTTTATCCATATTGGCTCCTGCTGTCCAGGGGCCCGCTGCGTCTGCCGTAAGGCAAGGCGCAGGATGTGGAGGCGATGCACATAGCGGACAAGAAGGCGTTGCACTATGACCAGGCTGCCAAACAGCATGGATGCCAAAAGGCCTAGACCACTCCAAACCTTACCAAAAGACGTGAAGCTTCCAGGCTGCATTACTTCAGCCCTGGTGGAGTGGATCGTAGCAACCTGTTTTGCCAATTGCAAGGTATAGTTAAGAAATTGCTGGCTCCAGGGGGCACGCAGGGCAGCATTAAGGCTTTGTACAACTGCTAAATGATTATGCAAAACAACTGGCGTAACACAAGAGTATTGGTAGGTAGGCATGCATGCAATATAAGAGGTCAACATAAACATATCAATTTCTTCTTGAAGTAAGGCTATCTGCTGATTCAGGTTTAGCTTCCCTACATGAATATGATTGTTGAGTGTGTTTTGGGTAGTTAATGCGGCAGTGACCTCCGACGACAAGGTATTGATGGCATTTGCAGTGGCCACAGAATTTGAGATGGCCAAAGCCGCTCCTTTAGGGACCCCGGCCTGGATATCCAGGTTCTTGCCTGAAGCAGATACTGAATGCTAGCCCGAGTTAAGTTTCAAGTTTCCCATTATGACGATTGAATCCTGCCCCCTGCCTGCTCGTTGTGGCTCGTTTGTATTGGTTGTCTCTCCTTGTTCGGGATGACGAGAGACTCCCTCTTCTGGACCTATATAACACTGTACACATCCTGAATAAATGAGACTAGCAACGATCCTGGCTTTGTCTCCACTCCTTGCATTCCCCTGTCCTGCCAAGTCCCTGCTTCCTCCCCCAGGTGCTGTGTTGATTTGCCCTGCAGGTCCCGACATGCTCCCACTGCCGCCGCCGCAGCAATGGCAGCAACAGCAACCACTGCGGCTGTAATGCCAACATCCCTTTCGTTACGGATGATGACTGCTGTGGCCAGGTTGCTGACATTGGCAGTAACAGTGTGCCAGGGATCCTCATGATCACCACCAGTTGTCCTCGCGACATGTTCCAGCATGATTGAAGCTGACACGGAACATCGGAACAATTCAGCTCTTCTTTCGTGGAGGGCGATGAATTAGTATCAGCATGTCTGCAGTCCAGGTCGCCTGAGGCAACATCATCTGGAAGCAGAGGGCATTCGTGAAGTTCCAAACCCCGGTGACATTTGGGGCTGAGGAGTCAAAAGGAACAGAGGGAATACTGGTGGACAGGTTTGTGGCATAAATCTGGGGAAACACGCCACTCTATCGATGGACAGGAAGCAGGAGCGGTGGATGGTGTGTCACTGCCCAGTGGATCTCCCCTGACACCGTCACGGTCAGGGTCATCAAGAGCAACATCAGGATCTGTGGGTGCACAGGCTGCATCTTCATGATTCGGTGGGGGGTGGAGAGAAACCGGACCAAACGCCACAGTAACCAGATGGGACGGTCAGCCGACCTAGGGAAAAGACAAACACTGCCTGATGTTTGGGTTAACACCGGCGTGGGTGGTTGCCAATCCCCTGAGGATGGGTCTTTCCACCTGGCTGTTTGTAAGGGAGGCCAGCCATCTGGCTTCCAATGATGATCTGCCGCTGAGCAGGAAGAGTCCAGCGTTAAAAATTTTTAGGTAAATAACGCTAAGGTTAATCTGTCCTTGGGGGATCGGTACTCCCCCTTTTGTTTTTCAAGCATGGACTTTAGGGTGGCGTGTGTGCGCTCCATGATAGCCTGACCCTGGGGATTGTAAGGAATGCCAGTGCGATGTTGTATAGCATGCTGACTGCAAAAGGTAGCAAAAGCCTTGCTGGTATAAACAGGGCCATTGTCATTCTTCAGAGCCCTAGGGCAGCCAAGGGCTGCAAAGGCGGCGAGCAAGTGAGATATAACATCCTTGGTCGCCTCGCCAGCATGGAGCGTGGCGAAAATGAACACGGAGAAGGTGTCAACGGATACATGGATGAAAGCCAAACGGCCGAAAGCAGAAAAGTGCGTTACATCCATCTGCCACAGATCATTTGGCAAGAGCCCACGAGGGTTTGCCCCTCTTTGACTCTGGGGGGCAGGAGTATAAGGAGCACACTGCTCACAGGTGCAGAAGATATCCCACGCCTGTGCTCTGGTAAGACCGTAACGAACGGCCAGTGAGCGGGCATTGGTATGCATGTGGTTGTGCTCTTCAAGAGCACTCTGTAATGCAGGGAGTGGAAATGAGTGAGAGTCCACAATATGGTTACCTTCAGTGAGCGGACCAGGGATGGTCAAATGGCTACGAATGTGCCCAGTGAAAAGGGGGTGAGCTCTCTCCCGTATGAGAAGCTGAATTTCATGGAGTAGAGATTGAATGGGGCTCTGCGAGGAAATGCATGCCACAGTCTCTAACAGCGGGACTGACATAGCCAAATATTTACTGTCAGTATAAAGGTTCATAGGTGTGTCTGAAAAATGCTGCAGCGGTGGATAATGGCCACGGCCTCTACCAGCTACGCAGATTTATGTGGTGTCGGGATTTGGGTGTGTTAAGTCCATGAGAACATGGCTGCCATCCCTGTGGACGAACCATCCGTAAAGACTGTGCATGCCTCCTCAATAGGAATGGTGGAAATAACCCTCGGGAAGCAGAAGGGATGAGATTGAAAGAATGGAATAAGGGGATGATGAGGGTAATGACTGTCAAAGAATCCTGAGAATGTGCAGTGCAGGATAGTCCATCAGTGTCATGGCGAATGAGCCATTCTAATTGCCATTTGGTGTAAGGGATAACAATCTTGTCTGGCAGGGTGCCATAGATTGAGGCGCTGAGATGTAAAGCTACCATAATGAGCTGATGAATCGCTGTAAAATATGGCGTCAAAACACGTTTGGGCGAAACAGGCAGATGAATCCAACGCAAAGGCCCATCTTGCCAGAACAGGCCTGTGGGAGTAAGGTGACTGGCAAAAACAAGTAGGTCATAAGGCTTTGTAGGCTCAATACGCTGGTTGGTGACAGCTTGCAAAGCCTTGTCTACGGTTTGCAGAGTGGCACAGACTGCGGGCGTAAGATCCTGTGGGGAGGTTGGATTTGAATCCCCCTTGAGTAAGTCAAATAGAGGTTGCAGTTCTCCCATGGTGACACCTAAAGAAGGTCGGAGCCAAGTGAGATCACCACATAATGCTTGAAAATCATGAAGAGTGCGCAGGCCATCACACACCAGCCGGAGATTTTGTGGTCTGTACGTAGCACCCTCAAAAAGATATCCCAGATATTGGAAAGGTGGGAACATCTGCAGTTTTTCTGGGGCTATCTCCAGGCCTGCTGCAACAAGGTAGGTTTTGAGGACAAGGAGGACCTCATGTAACATGTGACTGGAGGGTGCAGCGAGAAATATGTCATCCATGTAATGGACTATACGCACTTCTGGGAAAGATTGCCTGATGGGAAGTAAGGCATCACTGACATGTAACTGGCAGATAGTAAGGCTGTTTGCAATGCCTTGAGGGAGGCATACCCATTGATATCGTTGGCTGGGAGACTCCAAATTCCTAGCTGGGAGAGTGAAAGCAAATTTGTCTGAGTCTGATGGATGCAAAGGGATAGTAAAAAAGCAGTCTTTGAGATCCAAGACAGCTAAGTGATATTTCCTGGGGATACCGGAGGGGTCCGGGACACCCGGTTGGACTGGGCCCACCAATTCCATGGCCTCATTCACTGCTCTAAGATCTTGTAATAGGTGCCATTTCCCTGATTTTTTCTTGATGACAAAGATGGGGTGTTCCAAGGGGAAGTAGAGGGGACTAAATGTCCTGCTGCTAATTGTTCATGTACCAGCCAATGAGCCGCCTCCAATTTCTCATCTGTAAGTGGCCACTGAGGGACCCAAACTGGTTGGTCCGTTTTCCATCTAATGGATAAAAGGGTCCATATAGGCGGCATTTCAGTGGCCACTAAGAAAAAGGTGTCTGAGCAACCATCCCTAGGCCTCGACGGTCCCCTTCTGTCCTGATGTCTGAATGTAGGTCAAAAGAAGAAGGGCCCTGTTCCAACTTCCCCAATCCCTTCCCTGGGGTGTAACCATTATTTATCATCATCTGAGTAACATGAGGCCCTGCTACCAGTAGAGCTCCCATAGCACTGAGAACATCTCTGCCCCACAAGTTCATGCGGATATTAGGGAGAACATAAGGTTGGAATCGCCCAGAATGACCCTCTTCATGTTTCCACTGCAGTACAGCGGAACTGCATTGAGGGTTTTTTGTAGTCCAAGACCCTGAAGGATAGTGTGGACTTCCTGGAGAGGCCATGATGACGGCCAGTGTTTAGAGGCTATGATTGAGGTATCTGCACCCGTATCCATGAGGCTGATGAAGTCTTTTCCCTGAATTTTTAGTGCCATGGATGGTCGATCCTATAGGGACAACGCCAGGTTAATGACGCTGTCTCCCGAAGATCCAAAGCCAGAGGAGCCCCTAAGCTGTCAGAGGCACTTCCCTGATGAAGGCAACAATGGTAGGGGGATGATTTGTGTGATACGGTCCCCCTCTTGGATGGCAACCTTGCCACGGAGGGCTTGGGCCATGACTTTGATTTCACCTGTGTAATCCTGATCAATTAGGCCTGGAATAATTGAGAGGCCTTTCAAGGCACTAGAGGAGTGACCGATTATCAAACCAAGGGTGTTCTCTGGTAAGGGGCCATACACGCCTGTCGGGAGTAGCTGTACTCCCATGGTAGGCGTCAGTACTGAGTATATGGTTACGGAGATGTCATACCCTCCGCTGTCTTTTGTGACACAAGGGAGGTCAGAGAATAATCTGGCTGGGAGCTCTGTATGTCTGCCATAGTCTGTATTGCCCTGTACAGCTGGGGAGTCCGAAGCTTTGGCCCCCCGTGGCGGTTTCCCTGTTGAAGGGCGTGGCCTTCGCTGTCAAACTTGGAGCGACATTCATTTGCCCAATGGGAACCCTTCCTGCATTTTGGGCAAGGACCAGGTGGCAATCTCTGTGTGTTCTGAGCACTAGGTGGAGGAATCGTAGCCCATCCTAGAGTGGGGCACTGTGCTTTAAAATGGCCTGCTTTTCCACAGGCGAAACGGGTGCGGTTGTTGCCTTCTCTGTTCCGTGAGGAGTTGGAGCCTCACAAGGCTGACGCAATCATGCTGCCCATGATCGATGCCTCACTAATGTCTTTGCACAGCTGTATATAATCCTCAATGTTTGCCCTATTCTTCCATGGTCTGATAACGTCTTGACACCACTTGTTAGCATTTTTGAAAGCCAACTGTTTGACAAGGGGAATAGATGCCTCTGTGTTGCCTAAAATACAACCTGCTGCCATCATCAACCGAGCCACGAAATCTGCAAATGGCTCGGAGGCTCCCTAGACTATGCGTGTCAAGTTTACATCTGCTCCTCCCCGATCCCCTATGGCTCGCCAAGCAGCCTTCGCCGCTACTGCGACCTGAGCAAAAACAGCGGGGTCATAATCTTTCTGGTGGTCATTCCCTGTATGTTGCCCCTCCCCGGCTAGCATGTCTTTGTTGAGGATAGGAAAACCCACCGCTACATTCTGACAAGTGGTACACTCGCAGTTCTCAAAAAAACATCCCTTCCAAATAAGATAGTCTCCAGGGGTCGTGACTGCTTGGCATAAGTTTTTCCAATCATCAGGTGTCGGGTTCTTATCGGTGAAAGAATCTAGCAGGGACTGGGTGAAAGGACTCCGCAAGCCATATTGAGATACACTTTCCTTTAGGGTTTTCGTGGCCTTAAAATTGGTGGGCTGAAGCACTCGTGTGTGAATGCCTTGGACATCTACCTCATGTACGGGGTAATAATGAGAAGGGGGTGTGAATAAGTCTTTAATGGCTTTCAGAAGCTCCGGGATGCCGACGGCATCCCGCCCCTCATGCTCCATCTCTCCAAAGAGCCGCTCCTCATAGGGTGCGCTAGGTGTGGCAATTGGCGGCTGATGCGGAGGGGGAACATAAGATGGCGGCAGCTGCCCAACCTCTAATTTGGGAGGTGGCTGCGTCTCTTCCTCATCTGATTCCTTCTCTGAACCGGATTCGGAGGAGGAGTCATCAGATGAGATCGCCTTTCGGGGCCTCCGGGGCCCTTTTTGTGTCAGCCCTGTCACCTCAGGAGCCCGTCTTGGCTGTGCTCCACCAGTGTCGCTCTCCGATTCCCGGGCAGAACAAAGGGCAGCAGTAGCCATGGCGCAAGCCTCCCTGCCACCCATCTGCAAGGCATCTCTAATTAGTCGCCATAGACTTTCAACCTTCAGGGGGACCGCATCCTTTCCGTACAAATCTCTATGTAGCTGTAGGTCTCCCCCCACCTTCACCCAACCGTCCAATGTAATACAATCCTGTTTCAGGAACCAAAGGCTGGTTTGACTCAATGTTTCAACTAAGAGCCATACAGTTTGCACTTTAACTGGGGTGCCATAATTTTCAAGCAAGACCTGTAAAGCACACACCAGTTGCCCCTTGGACACACTAGTGCCCATGATTCCCAGTCTGCCCTTACTTACCTTCAAAACACAGCCCGCCTACCCGGAGACTGGTCCCTCAACGATTCCCTAGTGTACGCGCCCCACGTTGGGCGCCACCTGTCCTGACCCGCAGGATTCAAGAGGCACTGAAGAGGGGCTGGGGATGAGATCAGGGGCTGACACACTTGATGAGAAGCTTCAAAAAGGGACTTTATTTCCTCTTCGCCTACCCTTAAGCACCATATGCTGCACCTGCGCTTTGCCTGTTCTGCATGTTTGGGCTGTGTGGCTTTCTCTGATTGGCACTAGTGTCTCGTGTGCATCTTTTACTGGCTGCCTTTTAACTGTATGCATTTCAAGCTACGCAATAGCCTGCCACGGCCCCAGACACCTCTCTCCCTCCCTCCCTCCCTCCCTCTGATTCCTCTCCTTCCTCCTCCCCTGCAGTATGTCTCTGGTTTATAATTGTCTGATTTTGCTTTGTTGTGTTTTGTACTGTTTCTATTTTTTTTTTTTACACTGATGTGTTATTTGGTTCCCCTATATTCCTGTTAGAAGTGAAAACCATCCAATATTGTTCTTTTTCCTTCTGGCTTATTTCACCGAGCATAATTTCTTCAACTCAAAGTGGATAAAAGAACTGGACATAAGACCTGAAACCATAAAACATATAGAAGAAAATATAGTTAAAACACTGCATGACATACATCTCAAAAACATCTTTAAAGACTCATCACCCAAAGCAGTGATAGTGAAGGCAAAGATAAACACCTGATATTACATCAAACTGAAAAGCTTCTGTACAGCAAAAGAGACATTAACCAAAACAGAGAGACACTTCACTGATTGGGAAAAAAATCTTAACACTCCATTCAACTGATAAGGGACTAATCGCAATGATATACAAAGAACTCACATGGCTCAACAAAAACAAAATAAACAATCCAGTCAAGAAATGGGCAGAAAAATTTATGTGAAGCTTTCTAAGCTTTCACTTATGTGAAGCTTTCTAAGCTTTCACTTATGTGAAGCTTTTCTCCATGGGATGCATTGCCCATACACATCTTAACCTCACTGAACTCTGCCCCAACTGTCACTGCTGAACCAATGGGCACCTGGGTCAGCCTTAACTTAGACCATCAGGATGATCTCACTGATAATGACTGGCAGACACCACTGCCTCAAATCACAAGATTATCAGATTCAGTTTTGCCTTTATTTAATTTTGGAATTCTATTACCACTTGTTCAAAGAGTGAATGAAAAGTTTATTCTTCCTCCTTCAAGCAAGCTCAGAGGTAGAACCTGGTGACACCATCTTCCAAGATTTCTTCTTATACACTTCAAATTGCTGCTTCTATTCTTTAGTAGTTATAGTGTGCATCAGTTACAAGCTTTTCCCATTCAGTCTACTGTTTGTCCTAATTTTTTAAAAATTTTTCTTCCATCCAAACTGAGGACTTAGAACCCTAACCATTGGCCTCCTCAATATCTTAACAAACATTTTATTACTACTGCCGCTATTTATTTCACAATGAAACTATTCTGATATTGTTCATATTCTCTGTCGTTTCTACTTACTTAGCTTTGATGAAAGGGTATGCCTTTAAAATTTATCTTTATATTTGAAAAGAACCTCGTAAAATGTTGTAAAAATAACAAAAAAATGTCAAGTCTATTATACTATGGTAGATGAAATAATATATAATTGAAATCCCAAGTTAATTAATAAATACTTGGTTTAGATCATATTTCAACTTCCTCTGACACAATGTACAGAATTATTTCAATAAGTACATCATAATGCAATTAAAATTCTATTGTTTTAATGTGCAAAAAAATCATCTCAGTTTCATTCTAACCGGAAAACATAGTGCTTCTTTGAAAAGACATGCTTATATAAGTATGCCATTTCACCCTATTAGTTGGAAGCTGAATGTTGTCTAATTTGATTTTCCTTTTTTCTTATATTTAAAGAACAGGCTTATTAGGGAAAGGGAGAGAAGAATAAAGGACACTTGCATAGATACAAGCGGTAGCTAAAGCTGCCTGGAAAGGGACAGGTTTGCTAAGAGAGGCCTACATGGTTGCAGGCAAGCAGCCTTGAGGAGAGCTGCCTCTGCTGAGGGAGGTCAGGAAGAGAAGTCCCAGCATGGTACAGGTCACAGGCACACAGGAAGGCTGCTGCCCTGCAGAGGGAGAGAGTTGGTGAAAAGAAGCCCTTGCATAGTCACAGGTGGGCAGACGGACTGCTGCTCCTAATTTGATTTTTCTATTACCATTACACTATCTAAGCACAAGAAGACACTATGTATTTTCCTAGAACAGCATTTTTCAAAGCAATTGGACATCTGTATCAGCTGAAAGACTAGTTAAACCATTTGTGACAACATGATGGAGCTGCAGGGGACAAAGCTAAGTGGAATACTTCAGAAGGAGAAAGATAAATACTGGATGATGTGTCTAATATATGGGATATAAAGCAAGAAAACTAAGAGTTAGATAAAGACAAGCTTAAAAAACTAGCTGTTGTGGGCCTCCCCGGTGGTGTAGTGGTTGAGCGCTGGGTTGCGAAGCTGCGGCCTCTGCGGTGCCGGTTCGATCCCTGGCTGCTCCCCGGCCACCAGAGGAGGGTCCCACATGGCGCGCAGACCTCTCCTGCCGCCCGCTGCTCCCCTCAGCAGTGTACTTCGGTCCTTCTGCCTGCTCTGCTCCCCGCTCTGGCTCTGGTGAATTCTCTCACCCTCCCGCGCTTCTGACTGTACCCAGTGCTTGTATAAACAAAAACAAACAAACAAATAAATAAATAAAACATGCCTCTATAAAAAAAAAAAAAAAACAAACAAACTAGCTGTTGAAAACTGACTACAGAACTGAAAGCACCAAGGGAAAGAGGGATTCTCTATTCCTAAATAATCTCTAGGTCTCTATATTTAGAGACTGTTCTGTGACAAGAACATATTCTGAACCTGGAAAGAGTTTTCAATGTTTGTAAATTGGAGTCCAAGAAAAAAGGTTTAAAGTCTTTGACTACTGGGCCTCCCCATTGGCGCAGTGGTTGAGCGCTGGGTTGCGAAGCTGCCCGCAGCTTCTGCAGCCCGGGTTCGATCCCCGGATGCTCCCCGGCCACAGGAGAAGGGTCCCACAAGGCGCACAGACCTCTCCTGCCGCCCGCTGCTCCCCTCAGCAGTGTACTTCGGTCCTTCTGCCTGCTCTGCTCCCCGCTCTGGCTCTGGTGAATTCTCTCACCCTCCCGCGCTTCTGACTGTGCCCAGTGCTTGTATAAATAAATAAATACATCTTTAAAAAAAAAAAAAAGTTTTTGACTATTTTTAAAAAGTTATTTCCATGCCTCTTTCCTTTATTATTTTTTAGCCTTATTAACCAGAGGAACCCTTGGTGTATTTGCAGTTTTTCTTGAAGGATTACAGACTTGAGTTCATATGAATAGATTTCTACTGTTTATTTATAAATGTGCATATAAAACAACCCTAAATTACAGGTCTGGAACATTAACACTTCTAGACACTAATATATTTTTTAAATTAATTTGTCAGTTGTTTCCATGTCTAAGTTAGAGATTGCATTATTACTTTTCCATGTGTGCATAAAATTCACTCACAGTCCACCCAACCTCCCGTGCCAATGCCCTATCAACTTCTTTCTCCTGTTCCCTGTGATTACCACTATTTTTTCCATAAAGTCAAACAATTGTTTTTTGCTGCACCTTGCCAGTATAAGTGTTTTGATTATTCATGTTCTGCAGATATCTGATATCTCTTCTCTACTTTCTTTTTTCACTTGCCATTATCACCTCAAGGAAAATCCATTTGTCCCAAAAGGAACTATTGCACATATATTTTAATAGCTGAATATAAACTAAATGGAGTTTATACGGTTACATTCTTTTTTTTTTAATAATAAATTTTATTTTTATATTCCCCATACAATTGCAGCCCCCCCATTCTGACCCCAATCCCTCCCCTTACATTCTTGAACAATTCTTCTTTCGTTGAGAACTGATATTGATTCCGTGACTTGGAATTTGTGGATAATATTGTTATAAGTATGAGTATGTGTAAGTTTTCATATTAATATTTTAATATTCATTGGATAAATACCTAGAAAGAGGTTTCTGGATCACAGATGACTTTCATTACTAATTTTTAAGGTATGTCCATGACATTTTCCATAGAGATTATAACAGACACATATTTCTATCAACAGTGGATAAGAGTTCCTTTTTTCCCATATCATCTCCAATATTTGTTTCTTTCCATTCTTTTTGAAGTAAGCTATTTTTATAGGGGTGAGATAATATCTAACTGTTGTTTTGATTTGCATTTGCCTTATAATAAGTGATGTTAACCTTGGCAGGAAGTGTGTGCAAGAGGGGAGCTGGGGTTAAAAACTAGGTGCTTGTCTTATTGAGGAGTAAGGTTTTCTTTGGACCAGTATGTCATCTGGTGTCCTCTCCCTCCAAAGCAATTTCCATTTAGTGTTTCAGTTATTCTCTTTTCCCACCCAACCTCCTAGCTTCTCTGTTCGGTGGCAAATCTTTATCCACAAAGTTTGAATCTCTTATGGTAGGGATAGGTGTGCTACATATCTTCACGTTCTTGCAGGTAATGGACTATATGCCTTCTTAGCCAGGCAATGGCTTACCAGCAATGGACATTACCAAAGTCACTACTGTCACTGCTTACACAATGGAGCCAGACTTCAAGTCTTACACCTCATCAATTTGATTATTTATAAGGAAGTGGCAAGCTCACCCTCACACCTGTTTTTCACATCACTATTGGGTTCCAGAACCAAGTGTGGCCTGACTCTGCCTGAAGTACCTTTTTTTTTGTTTTCTACTGGAAGGATTTGGGGGGAACTTTCATTACTTATGCCGGCTGCAGAAACCCAGTGGTATATGAGAGAACTATACCCATTTGTGTCAGCAATATCTTTACAAAAAGACACTCTGGTGAAATACATGATGTCCTAGATAGCTGGGGTAGCCATACCACTACCTTTTCATCAAGCTAAGGTATCTACTTTATTGGCCATAGTTACCTTCATACACTTTCTCTCCTTCCCTGAAGCAAGGAGCCATCCTTAGTTAAATTCTGTATGGGGAAGTACTTGGATTCTGTTATGGAAATTGCAAATCTTCCTTTCAGGAAAAAAAAATACTCTCAGTCATGCTTAGAAAAGAAGGTGAAACAAACACCTCTATTCCAACATGCTGTGGTTAGAGTTCACTAATCCTTTTCTTATATATAAGTCTAACTTCATAAACTCCCTAGCATTATTCAAAGTACCTACAAGAGGACAAATAGAGAGAAACATAAATGAAACTAGACCATGAGTTCACATTATATACAAAGAAAATAACTCAAAACTGATAAAAGACTTGGATATAAAATGGCTAAACAATAAAATACATTAAGAAAAAAAAAAAAAAACTTAACCAAAACACTCTATAACATTGGCTTCAGGGATTTATTCTATTCATCCTGTGGACAGCAATGAGATAGAACAGAAATAAATAAAGGAAGTAATCCCATTTAAAATCACACCAAGAAAAAAATTAAAGACTGAGGAGTAAAACTAACAAAGCAGGTAAAAAAAATCTAGTAAAAGAAAACTATAACACATTGTTTAAAGAAATAGAAGACAAAGAAATGGAAAAAAAAAAAATTCCCTGCTCATCAATTAGTAGAATAAACATTGTCACTATTGCCCTCCTATCCAAACCAATATACAGATTCAGTGTAATCTCAATTAAAATATCATTGTATTTGGCCTCCCCTGGTGGTGCTGGCGGTTGAATGCCACATTGTGAAGCTATCCACAGCCTTTGCAGCACTGGTTCTATCCAGGCCAGCCGGCAAGGGTCCCACATGGCACAGCAGACCTCTCCTGTCTCTCCCTCTGCTCCCCTCAGCAGTGTATTTTGTCAGTCTGCCTGTTCTGTTCGCGCTCTGGCTCTGGTGAATCATCTCACCCTCCCGCGAATCTGGCCTGTACCCCATTTCTTATATTAATAAATAAATAAATCTTTTAAAAAATTAAAAAAAAAAATAAAATAGCAATGTATTTTTCAAAGAACTGGAAAAAAACATACTAAAATTGACATGGAATTATAGGATACACAATCCAAACTCAATCCTTACAAAAAAGAAAGATAATGGAGGTATCACACTTCCAGACTATATATTATATTATAAATCCATAATAATTAAAACAGCCTGGTACTGGAAAATAATCAGACACACTGTCCAATGGAATAGAATTTAGAGCCCAGAAATAAACCCACACATATATTGATAATTAATCTATGCTAATGGAAGCCACAAATATACACTAGAATAAAGATAACTTATTTAATAAATGACTTTGGGAAAACTGAACAGTTGCCTGTAAAGGAATGAAAAATAGACTATGATCTCACACTGTACAGAAAATTCAATTCAAAATGGATACAAGATTTTGATGTAAGATCAAAAAACAAATAAAAAATATATATAGTAGAAAATATGCAAAACACTTCACAACATAAGCTTGAGTGATGTGTTTAGAGATCTTTCTCCAAAAGCAAGGCAAACAAAAAAGAACATAAACAACTGGGTCAACATTAAATTAAAAAGCTTTTACACAGTAAAAGAAATTGTATCTAGCTGACTAGACTAAGCAAAAACAAAGTAAAGATCCCAGTCAAAAAATGGGCAGAAGAGCTAAAAAGAGACTTCTCCAAAGAGGAAATGCAAATGGCCAACAGGCATATGAAAAAAAAAAAAAATGTTCAACATCACTTGTAATCAAGGAAATGCAAATCAAAACTACAATGAGATACCATTTTAAACCAGTGAGAATGATGCATATTAAAAAAAATAGCAACAACAAATATTGCCGAGGATGTGGAGAAAAAGGAACTCTCCTGCACTGCTGATTGCAGTGCAAACTGTTCCAACTATGGAGAGCTGTGTGGAGGTTCCTCAATCTTCTAAAGATGGAGCTTCCATATTATCCAGCAATTCCACAGCTATGGAAACAACCCAAATGCCCAAAAATAGATGACAGGATCAAGAAGATGTGGAACATATACAAAATGGGATATTACTCAACAATCAAAAAAGATAAACTCATGCAATTTGGAGCAACATGTATGGAGCTGAAAGGGATCCTGCTCAGCGAAATAAGCCAAAAGAAAAAGAAAAATAGGGCCTCCCCCAGTGGCGAAGCATGTGAGCTCTGGGCTGTGAAGCTGCCCATAGCCTCTGCAGCACTGGTTCAATCCCTGGCCTCCAGCGAGGGTCCCACAAGGCATGCAGACCTTTCCTGCCACACCTGCTGCTCCCCTCAGCAGTGTATTTCGTCAGTCTACCTGTTTTGTTCCCCGCTCTGGCTCTGGCTCTGGTGAATCCTCTCACCCTCCCATGCTTCTGACTGTACCCAGTGCTTGTATAAATACATAAATAAATCTTAAAAAAAGAAAAAGAAAAAGAAAAATAACAGATGGTCTCACTCATAGCAGGAATTTAGAATATCTAAATAAGGAACCAGGAAAAAGACTAATTATAATAAAATTAAAATCAAAATCAACAAGGAACTATAAACCAGAGACACACTATGGCGGGGGCCGGGGGGGGTGTTAGGAGGAAGAGCAGGATCAAAGCAATGGTGGTAGGAATTGTATGGGGACTATAACTAAGCTGAAAATGCTTACATTGTGCAAAAATGAAAAATAATGTAAAATATACAATAAAATAATTAAAAAAAAAGAAATTGTATCTAAAAATGAAGAAAAGGCACCAAACTGAATGGGTGAAAATATTTGCACACCATACTTCTAACAAGGGACTAATATTGATGATATACAAAGAACACATCCAATTCCCCAAGAGAAACAAACAAATAACCCAATCAAAAAAAAAATAGAAGAATAAAATAAACACCAATCCAAAGTAGGCATACAGACAGTAAACAGGCACACAAAAAAATGCTTATCATCCCTTATCACTAAGTAAATGCAAACCAAGTCTAAAATAAGATAACATCTCACACCTATGCAAATGACTCATGTGAAAAAACAGAAAAAAAGTGATGAAAAATATGTAGAGAAAACAGAACTCTCCTACACTGCTGATGGGAATTCAGACTGGTCCAGTTCTTATGGAAATCATTATGTGTGTGCCTCAAAGAGTAAAAATTGATCTGCCACATAATCCAGTAATTCCTCTCTTAGACATATATCCCCAAAATTTAATAATAATAATAATAACAATAATTCAAAAGGAAACTTGCTTTCCCAACACTATTTACAATAGCCAAATTGTGGGAAAAATAAAATGTTCCTCAAAAAAGGTGAATGGATCAAGAAGACACGCTATATGAATATTACTCAGTGATCCAAAAACATAAACTCATACCATTGTGGCAATATGGATGGAGCTGTAAGGAATGATGTTAAGTGAAGTAAGTCAAAATGGGAAAGACAAATACAGATTGTTACTAATTATATGGTATACAGAATAACTAAAGTAAGAGTCAGAAAAATAATAAGCTTAAAAACTAACCCTTAAAATCTGACTCTAGAACTGAAGCACCAAAATGGGGGAGGGGTGAGGGAGGGGTGAGAGGGGTAAGAACAAAGAAGAAAAGAAACGCAATGGACTATGGTGGTAGAATGTGGGTAATTTGGTGGTAACAGCACTATGGTAGCAATAACTGATGGGGGTATCCAAATATTATCTCAAATAAAAAAAAAATAGGGCCTCCCTGTTGTGCAAAGGGTTAAGGTGCAACCTATGAAGCTATCTGCAGCCATTGCAGCAGGAGTTCAACTCCCGGCCAGGGAGCTACCCACATGGTGCAGCAGACTTCTCCTGACTCTCCTGCTGCTCCCCTCAGCAGTGTATTTCAGTCAATCTGCCTGTTCTATTCCCCACTGTGTCTCTGGTGAATTCTCTCACCACCCATATTTCTGGCTTGTACCCTAGTTCTTCTATGCAGAAATAAATAAATCTTTCAAAAATTAAAAATATAGTTAAAAATTGCAAACATTATACTTAATTATAAGAGAGAGAGAGAGAAAGGGAGATAGGAAGGGAGGAAGGGAGGGAGGATGAGAACAAGGAAACAATACAATAGAAAAATGGAAAAGCAGTAAGTAGACAAAACTTCAGAGAAGATGTACGTATGACCTGCATGTAGGAGAAAAAAATGTTCAAGATCACTTATAATTCTAGGAGGTGTGTGATGGAATATCCAGACCATATTCCATATTGATTGATTTGTTATCTTACTTGGGAAGCAGACTGTGTGAGGTACCACAGCTCATCTACATTATCTTCCCATAATTCAAAGGCATGTGATTCCAGAGATTCTCTACTCCTCAGATACCCTGTGCAGCACTTGACTGAGCTGAACATACACACCCCTGAATCCAGTTCCTTTTTCCCTCTCCTCATCCACTTCTTGTTTGATTAAACTCACATCACCTCACCGTCATCTCCGTTGACATCTGTACCAGTACTCAATATCCAGTGGGTCCTCAGCCTGACTACAATGACAAGGGAAATAAAAGCAAAATCAAATAAATGGGAATAGACCAAAGTAAAAATATTCTGCACAATGAAAAACACTCTACGCAATGGGGAAAAATATTTGCACATCATACATACCACAAGGAATTAATCTAAAAAATCTACATGCATACACACAACTCCACAAAATGAAAACAAATACTCATTCAAAAATGGACTGAAGAGACAAAAGGACACTTCTCCAAAGAAGACATGCAGATGGCCAACAAGCACATGAAAAGTAATTATCATTTATTATAAGGGAAATAAAAATTAAATCCTAAGAAAGCATTGGTGAGGATATGTTGAAAAAGGAATGTTTCTAACTGTTGGTGGGTTTAGAGACTTATTCATTTTAAGTTTTTACATTCTTATAGAAAGTGACAATAATCTCAGGAATTGTAATTAAAATGAATGCACAGGTTCTTAATTTTTTTAGAAATTTGGCCTCTTTTATACACATAAAAATTATTGAGAATTCCAAATAGCTTATTTTATGTAAGTCTTAACTATTAATATTATTGGACTTTAAAATATACACTTCTCCAATGAAGACAGATGGCCAATAGATACATGAAAAAATGAGCATCATTATTCATCATCACTGAAAACCACAATGAATTACTACCTCACTTCTATGAGTATGGTCCATATCAAAATGTCCACAAACAAGAAGTGTTTGGAGAGAATGTGGAGAAAAGAGAACACATCTATACTGATGGTAATAATATAGATTTACCTCCCATAAGACAAACAGATTCTCAAAATATTAAATATAGGTCTACCATGGGATTTACTATCATGCTCTCCTAGATATCCACCCAAAGAATGCAAGAACAATATTTCAAATGGATATTTGCACTTCTATGTTTATTGCAGCCCTGTTTATATTAGTCAAGGTGTGGAAACAACCTAATTTCACAGGATTAGATGAGTGAATTAAGAAGATTAGTATATACACATATACAAACACAAAAGATATTCGTATATACACATACACAAACATGCACATATACATGTATGCATATAAAGTTACACACATATGCAATGGAATAATAGTCACCTATAAAATTTGATATACTATTGCCACTTGCAACATCATGGCTGGAAATGGAGGAGATTGTGGCAAGGAAAATAACTCATAAGGAGAAAAATAAATACAAAGTACTTTGCTAATATTTGGATATAAATAAAACAAAAGTTCAGATAAAATCAACCAAAAATTGACTCTAGAAATCTGACTCTAAAATTGAGAAAACAGATGGGAAGCTGGACATTAAAGGAGGGTAGATGTCAGTGGACTATGGCTGAGGACTATGGATGTCTTGGTTGTGGACGTGTTGTGGTAACATACATCTGAAAAGGTGGACTACCATTCTTCTAAATCAATACAGTATTATAAATCAGTATTTTCTTAATTAAAACATATTTTAAAAATTAAAAAAGAAAAATGCATGTTTTTTTATTTTTATTCATTTTATTTTATTTTATTTCATTTCATTTCATTTCATTAAAGATTTATTTATACAAGCACCGGGTACAGTCAGAAGCGCTGGAGGGTGAGAGAATTCACCAGAGCCAGAGTGGGGAACAGAACAGGTAGACTGATGATATACACTGCTGAGGGGAGCAGCAGGTGAGACAGGAGAGGTCTGCACTCCATGTGGGACCCTCGCCAGTGGCCAGGGATAATACCGGCACTGCACAGGCTGTGGGTAGTTTCACAGCCCAGCGCTCAACCGCTGCGCCACCAGGGGAGGCCCTATGTTTATATTTTATATTTTATTTTAAAAATTATTTATTTTTAATTATTTTATATATTTTTAAATCATTTTTCATTTTTGTACAATATGTGAATTTTCATTTTGGTTATAGTGCCTGTAAAATTCCCACCACCCATTCACCCGTGAACTACTACCATGGTCCCTTGTGCTCTTCCCACCCTTGTTTTGATCCTAATGAATGCAACATTAATTTACATGGGTTTTTAAATAACTCAATTTTTTAGATCATAAAACAATTTATTCAGAAGAGTAGCAATAATCTTGCTGAAAACCTTTTCAATATTTTTACTTAATAAACAACAGTTGGATTTTCATAATTGTTTTTATGTTTGATCTGTTGTAATACTACATATCATGTATTTTCTGGAAAATTCCACTTTGCACGCATGACATGACAGGAAAATCGCAAATGAGTTCTTAGTGTTATGAAAATAGTTTTAAATTTAATAGAATCCCTGCAAGGGCCACATAGAAACCTGACAGCCCCAGATTTTATTTTGTGAACCATTGGCATGATTATTTCTTGATAGTTTTCCTGTTTGTTTAATGCCATTAAACATAAAACTTCAACTTAAAAATGAACTGAAAAAAATAATAAAAGGAGAATAAATAAGAAAAAAAATAAGAAAACATTTCCTTTCACTGTCTACTTAATTTGTCCCCTCATAAATTTTCCTTTATATATATTTTTATTTTCTTCTTAAAGTACATTTAATTTGGTTTATAGACAGATTTCAAAAATGACTGCCAATAAAATAAGTATATAGATATATGAGACTTTTAAAAAATATTTTGGAAATAGCAAGTCTAAAATGAAGTCAAAACAATTAGTAAAATTTATGTATGTCATGGTATCTGCTTCCATTATGGTTTTAAAAAATGTGTGTGCATCATAATATGTGAGACATGCACACAAACACGGAAAATCACAGAGATAGAGAGTAAATACATATGTTGGATTTAGGATATTCTAGAGCCTGAGTGATTTTCTCCATATGTAAATCAGGGATACTCAGTATTATGTATGGAGCTGCTCAGACACTGGAATAATGTAAATTTAAATGACAGTATTAAGGAACTAAGACACATTATAATGAGACATATTTTCGTCAGTATTAATATTCATATTATGTCAAATGATTTACTTACCTTTACTGGGAATCAGCACTCAACATGACAAATCACTGGCTTTCTATTAAAATCATCTCCAGGGCCTCCCCTGGTGGCACAGCGGTTTTGCACTGGGTTGCGAAGCTGCCCAAAGCCTCAACAGCGCTGGTTTGATTCCCTGCCACCGGTGAGGGTCCCACATGGTGTGGGACCTCCTGCCAAGCCCACTGCTCCCCTCAGCAGTGTATTTTGTCAGTCTGCCTGTTCTGTTCCCCTCTCTGGCTCTGGCGAATTCTCTCACCCTCCTGCGCTTCTGACTGTACCTAGTGCTTGTATAAATACATAAATAAATCTTTAAAAAAATAAAATCATCTCCATGTCCTTTATGAATCAAGTTGATTAGCTTTGTATGTTTACAATAAAATATATTTCCTCCCGAATGGTTCATTTTACTTACTAAAGTAAAACACACATTTCAAAGAGAATTAACATTGCATACTATATATATATATATATATATATATATATATCTTTTGACGATATAATTTATATATCTTCATATCAGCATTTTATTTTTCACTGGAAATCATATTTTCTCCAAGTAACAAAATGAAGTTATTTCTCCTGACAGCTTGGAAAACTCTGTGGCTGAAAATTAAAATCATATTGAAATCTGGAAATTCAGTTTTTAAAACTCCCTTAAACTCCAAGTATGTTCAACTCTTTTTGTTAAAGAAAATAAATTCTAAATCTATCTTTCATCAAAAATTTCTCTTAGAGATATATTATCTTAAATATTGCAGTCATTACATATAATAAAAAGTATTTTCTAGGAAATGAAATCACCATCGGGCAAAGCAGCATCACTAAGCATTACTAAAGAAACCTTACCATATAAATGTCTTTCACAACAGAAGGTTCTGTCATTCTCTGAATCTGCAAGTGGCATGTGATCACAAACATCTCATTATAAGCATCTGTGCAAAGTTTTCATATCCATGCCATGATTCTTAGATATCAGAACATTTATTATAGCGCCATCTGTTTAAAAAACATAGTCGCCAACATGGCTGAAATATCAAGGAAATAGATTGTTTTCTGTCTTTATGTAGATGTTTTTAATGATCTATGCATGTCCATCCTAATAGATCATTAACTTTTATTTTATTTAAAAAAAATATTTATTTATGCATATAAGAGCTGTGGTGTAGGCCAGAAGTGTGGGGGGATAGGGAGGGTGAGAGGATTCACAAGAGACAGAGTGGGGAGCAGAACAGGCAGATCTAGTGATATACACTGCTGAGGGGAGCAGCAGGTGAGGCAGGAGAGGTCTGCTGTGCCATGTTGGTCACCTCTCTGGCAAAGGATTGAACTCCTGCTGCAGTGGCTGTGGATTGCTTCATAGTTCTGATGCTTAACCCCTTGCTCCACCAGGGAAGCCCAGATCATTAACTTTTATTTATTTTTTAATTTTTTTTAAAGATTTATTTATTTATTTATACAAGCACTGGGTACAGTCAGAAGCGTTGGAGGGTGAGAGAATACACCAGAGCCAGAGTGGGGAACAAAACAGGCAGACCGATCAGATACACTGCTGAGGGGAGCAGCAGGCGTGGCAGGAGAGGTCTGCATGCCATGTGGGACCCTTGCTGGGGGCTGGGGATCAAATCGGTGCTGCAGAGGCTACGGGGAAGTTTGCAGCCCAGAGCTCAACAAGCTGCGCCACCAGGGGAGTTCCGATCATTAAATTTTAAAGGCAACATAGCACTGTAAAGATGGACTAACCATTAAAAATAAATATAATTCCAATTAAAGCCATAATTCTCACATGGTAATCAGGTTTCTATTGTCCTGGTCAGTTCAAACATGTATGAAAAAAAAAAAAGGAAAACAAAGTGATCGATCATTTTGAGAGAAAAAAAAAATGATGTATCTAGATTTCTTTTCCATTCTCTCATCCTTTTTTTTTTTTAAAGATTATTTATATGCATACAAGACCTGGGGTACAGGCCAGAGGTGTGGGGCATGAGAGGATTCACCAGAGACAGAGTGGGGAACAGAACAGGCAGATTGGCTGAAGTACATTGCTGAGGGGAGCAGCGGGCAAGTCAGGAAAGATCTGCTGCGCCATGTGGGTTGCTCCCTGGCTGGCTGGGAATCTAACTCGTGCTGCTGTGGCTGTGGATTTCTTCATAGGTTGAGTCTTAACCTCTGCACCACCAGGGAGGCCCCTCTTTCATCCTTTTTTAAGATTGTTTTATTATTTATGCATACAAGAGCTGGGGTGTAGGCCAGAGGTGTGGTAGGTTGGGGAGGATTCACCAGAGACAGAGTGGGGAGCAGAACAGGCACATTGACTGAATACACTGCTGAGGTGAGCAATGGGAGAGACAGGGAGAGGTCTGCTGTGCCATGTGTGTCAGCTCCCTGGCCAGGAATTAAACTCAGGCTGCAGCGGCTGTTGATAGCTTGATAGTTCTGAGACAAACCCTTGTGCCACGAGGGAAGTGAATCTCTCACCATTTTTGTTATTATATTTACATACACTTATTTTCTTAGATGCAGAGGCTAGCCACAAAATTATTTCATAATTTATATTTCATTTAACTTCTCTGGGCCTCCCCTGGTGGCGCAGAGGTTGAGTGCTGGGCTGCAAAGCTGCCCGCAGCCTCTGCAGCACCGGTTCGATCCCTGGCCACCAGTGAGGGTCCCACATGGCGCGACAGACCTCTCCTGCCGTGCCTGCTGCTCCCATCAGCAGTGTATTTCATCAGTCTGCATGTTCTGTTCCCCACTCGCTCTGGTGAATTCTCTCACCCTCTCGCGCTTCTGACTGTACCCAGTGCTTGTATGAAAAAATAAATAAATCTTTAAAAAAAAAACAAAACATCATATTTACAACTATTATCTTTCAGCACTTTGTAAAGATTGTAATTGACCAAAAGCTTATCCACACTCTCCTATCCTACAATAACTTGAGAAAAATGACCTTAAATTGTAGCTTATGAAAATTTGGGCTCTAAGGAATTTTGAAGTCACCTAGCTAAGTTCTTTTATTTTCTGGGCTAGGGAACTCACTCATACAGATGTGGAGTTTCTAGTCTAGACTGAAGTTTAGGCTGGTAGGTTGGAGATGCACAGCAAAAGTGCAGTCCAAGGTTCAAGGCAGTCTGCAAACAGAATTCCTTTCTGCTAAAGTTTGTTCCAGGGCCTCCCTGGTGGCACAGGCAGTTGAGTGCAGCGCTGTGAAGCTGCCCACAGCCTCTGCAGCACCGGTTCGATCCCTGGCTGCAGGTGAGGGTCTCACATGGCACAACAGACCTCTCCTGCCGCACCTGCTGCTACCCTCAGCAGTGTATTTCATCAGTCTGCCTGTTCTGTTCCCCACTCTGTGTCTGGTGAATCCTCTCACCCTCCTGCATATCTGACCTGTATCCTGGTTCTTGTGTAAATAAATAAATATTAAAAAAATACAATAAAGTTTTTTCCAGTAAATCTTTCACTTACTTCCACTTTATGAGGGTGAATAGCTTTATTCAAAGTCCAATTGCTTAAAAAATCAAATACTTGGGAATAAATCTAACAAAAGAGGTAAAAGACCTATACAAAGTAAGCTGTAAAACACTTTAAAATAAATAAAAGAAGACACAAAGAAATGGAAAGACATCCCCTTCTCATGGATTGGAAGAATAAACATTATTAAAATGGCCATCCTACCAAAAGCTATATACAGATTCAATGCTATCCCAAAAAATATTTCAATGTTATTCTTCAAAGAAATAGAACAATTATTGATGAAATTCATATGGAATCACCAAAAACCCCGAATAGCCAACGATCTCCTGAAAAAAAAGAAGGGAATGGAGGCATCAGACTCTCAGACTTCAAACTATACTACAAAGCCATAATCATCAAAACTGCATGGTATTGGAACAAGAACAGACACACAGACCAATGGAATCAAATAGAAAATCCAGAAATAAACCCACAGATTTATGGTCAACTCATCTTTGACAAAGGAGCAAAGACTATGCATTGGAGCAAAGAAAGTTTGTTCAAAAAATGGTGCTGGGAAAACTGGGTCGCTACATGCAAAAGAATGAAGCTTGACAACTACCTCACACCACACAAAAAAATCAGCTGAAATGGATTAAAGAACTAGACATAAGACCTGAAACCATAAAATACATAGAAGGAAATATAGGCGAAACACTCCATAATATGCACATCAAAGACATCTTTACAGACACATCACCCAAAGCAGTGATAGTGAAGGCAAAGATAAACAGCTGGGACTACATCAAATTAAAGAGCTTCTGCACAGCAAAAGAGAAAATAACAAAAACAAAGAGAAACCCCACCAACTGGGAGAAAATTTTTGCACACAACACTAATGATACAGGACTGATCACAAAAATCTACAAAGAGCTGATGAGACTCAACAACAACAAATAAAATAATCCAGTCAAAAAATGGGCAGAAGAGATAAAAAGAAACTTCTCCAAAGAGGAAATGAAAATGGCCACCAGGCATATGAAAAAATGTTCAACATCACTTGAAATCAAGGAAATGCAAATCAAAGCTACAATGAGATACCATCTTACACCAGTGAGAATGGCACATATTAAAAAAAAAAAAAAAAACTAGCAACAACAAATGTTGGCGAGGTTGTGGAGAAAAAGGAACTCTTCTACACTGTTGGTGGGAGTGCAAACTGGTCCAGCCATTATGGAGAGCTGTGTGGAGATTTCTGGACCTACTAAACATAGAGCTTCCATATGATCTAGCTATTCCACTCCTAGGTATTTACACAAAGGACACAGAAACATCAATTCCAAAGAGCACCTGCACCCCTATGTTTATAGCAGCACTATTTACAATAGCTAAGCTTTGGAAACAACCCAAAATGCCCAAAAAATAGATGACTGGATCACGAAGATGTGGTACATATACACCATAGAATATTACTCAGCATTCAAAAAAGATAAACACATGCAATTTGCAGCAACATGGATGGCGCTGGAAGGGATCATTCTCAGAGAAGTAAGCCAGAAAGAAAAAAGAAAAATACCAGATGGTCTCACTCATAACAGGAATCTAGGTAACTTAAATAAGGTACCAGGAAAAAGAATAACTATAAGAAAGCAAAAATCAAAATCAACAAACAACGATGAACCAGAGACACTCTATGGGGCATGGGGGGCAGCGAAAGGAGGGATTGGGGTCAAAATAAGGGGGTTGCAATTGTATGGTGAATATAAAAATAAAATTAAAATTAAAAAAAAGACCTTAATTGAGAAAGAAAAAGAGTTGACTAGATTTAATAAAGGAATGGATCCAATAGATTAAAAAAAGTCCAATAGATTAAAAAAAAGTCCAATTGCTTAAATATTTATCTTATTTAAAAAAAAATAACTTCACAGAAACTTTCAGCATGTTTGACAAATTATCTTGGCTAAACAGCCCAGTTACCTGATGCATAAACATTAACCATCACACTGTATTTTATGCTGTGCATTTGATGTTCAGTTAACAATTGGTTAACTGTGTATTTGCATTTACTTTCCACAAATACTTGTTACACACCACACTCCCTTAAGCAATTAAGTATAAAACGGCCATGACAAGTATATTTCAAAAAATTACAATAAGTGACTTTTCTATTAACTAAATTAAACTGTCTTCTTAACGTAAATCACCACCTTTAGAATGTTGTGTAAATACTAGATAATACGTTGTCTAATTTTTTTACACTATTTAGAAAATTTACATATGATCTTAAGATCTATTTGGAAAAATAAAGCATATTAATTTATTTAGGTGTAATTACTAGGACATTTGCACCATCAATCACAAATGTTGAAAGGAATCTACACTAAAAGACTTGATGAAAAATACTTTAATTAAAGGTGTATGTAAGCCCTTAATTTATCCTTTTTTTTGCAGTTCTTTGTCTTTATTGCAGTTCTTTGTCTTTAACTCATACTTAACTCTAAAACAAAACTTAACCACCTCCTGCTTCTCCATTTATTTTCTGATGACCCCCTTTTGTTTCTAAAGCAACTACTATTTTTTTTAATTTATTTATTTATTCAAGCACTGTGTACAGTCAGAGATGTGGGAGGGTGAGAGAATTCACCAGAGCCAGAGCAGGGAACAGAACAGGCAGACTGCTGAAATACACTGCTGAGGGGAGCAGCAGGCACTGCAGGAGAGGTCTGCATGCTATGTGGAACCCTCGCTTGTGTCCAGGGATCAAACCAGCGCTGCACAGGCTGCAGGCAGATTCACAGCCCGTTGCTCAACTGCTGCGCCACCAGGGGAGGGCTGCAACTACTATTCTTGAATCCCAACAGACACCTATGATATAGTTTACAAATGTCAATCAATATTATTTTCTACAACAACTATTCAAAATCTCTCCTTACAATACACATTTATATTGTCAAGTTATTTTTCTAAAGATTTATTTATTTATGCATACAAGAACTAGGGTAGAAGCCAGAGTTGTAGAGGGTGAGAGGATTCACAAGAGATGGAGTGGAGAGGATTCACAAGAGAACAGGAGGATCTACTGAAATTCACTGCTGAGGGCAGCAGTGGTGAATCAGGAGAGGTCTGCAGTGCCATGTGGGCAGCTCCCTGGCCAGGGATTGAACTACTGCTGTAGAGGCTATGGCTAACTTCTCAGTGCTCTGCTTCATCCCTTGCACCATCAGGGATGCCCCTATATTGTCAAATTATTAAGTGAAAAAAAAATTCTGGAACTACGATAGGAAGCATTTCAATATTTTAGCATTGTGCTTTGTCAATCTTATTAACTATAATAGGTATAATTCCATTTTCTAATGAAAATAAGTATAAATTTCACTATCAAAATGGTGGTTGTTAATGTTTCTTTTCTTTATGAAAAAAGTAATATTTATCCATTACTATATTTTAAGGTCTAATATCAAAGTTAAACTTTGGAGGCGTGTCATTAACCAATGGTTGAAATGTGACTTTTGACTTTAGGTTTCGTAGTGGTTGAATCAAATATATTTGGGATATGTAATGTTTATTCACTAGGTGTGAAATATTTGATGAAAAGTACTGTTTCTTACTCATTTCTTTTTAAGAGTCACCCTTCATTTGCTACAATATGTGTTAGTGTTTGACCAAGAGGCACCCCAAAATATCAAGGTATACATACTCTAAAAGGGTTCTAGTCATGTGCTACACAAAGGTAATGGAAACAGACTCTTAGTGTGGGCTATCTTTGATAGAATATTTGTGCATAGAGAGGAGAGACTATTCCTAATAATAGATTCCAATTAAACCACCCCCAAATTGGGGCCTCGCTGGTGGTGCAAGGTGTTAAGTTACAGCACTATGAAGCTATCCACAGCCACCACAGAACAAGTTCAGTCCCCAGTCATGGAGGTGACCCACATGGCCCACAAGACCTCTCCTGTGTAGCCCACCACTCCCTTCAGCAGTGTATTTTAGAGTATCTGCCTGTTCTGTTCCTCACTCTGTCTCCGGTGAATCCTCTCACCCCCTGCACCTCTGGCCTTTACCTGAACTCTTGTATGCATAAATAAATAAATATTAAAAAAATAAAATAAACCCCCCAAATCACTCATCCCTTCATGGCCCAATAGCTTGCCACATATCTAAGGTGACTTCTGGGAGAGAACCACAATGAATTTGTAGGCAGGTACCCGAGAGCTTGGACAGAAGGAGAGAGAGAAAATAAAAATCAAATGACGTATCAAGAAAATGGCTGTCACTCTCTCTGCCAAGGAGAAAGAACACTTGTTCCACATGTCTCACAATGAAGTGTCTCTTTCAAATATCTCTTAACAGTGTGTCTCTATATATTTCTCCTCCACAAATCTCCTCCAATTCCTTCCAAGCAGTTACAGGGAGCAAGTCAGACCACAGAAGCAAGAGAATGAGTGTGCCTGCCTCATTTACATAGGTATACCTGGTGATTTACTCCTGCCCCTACCTCCCAATAGCTCACCAGTTCAGGAAGTTGATTCATGGCATACTGAGGGCTTGTAAGCAAAGGTGGTTGCATGTAAGTGTGGGCAGAGAAAGTGGCACTACACCTTTATGAAGGTGTACCTGTAACATAGATGCTACTCAATACAAAATATTAAGTCAGATATACTTTATGATTTAATTTTTTAAATATTTATTTATTTATTTTGTAGAAGAACTGGGGTGCAGGGCAGAGGTTCAGGAGAGGGGGGTGAGAGGATTCACCAGAGACAGAGTGGGGAACAGAACAGGTGGATCTACTGAAATACACTGATGAGGTGAACAGTGGGCGAGACAGGGAAGGTATGTTGTGCTATATGTGCGTTAGCTCCCTGGCTGGGGATTGAACTCAGATCATAGTGGTGATAGCATGTTAATGCTGAGAATTAAACCCTAGGTGACCTGGGAAGCCCCATAGTTGTTATTAAGGAAATAATTGCGTATTCTCATCAAGATTAACCATGGCAACATTGCAATTTTCCCTATGTATTTTTTTTTTTTTTAAACTTTTTTTTTTATAGAGGCATGTTTTTATTTATTTATTATATTTGTTTGTTTGTTTTGTTTGTACATGCGCTGGGTACAGTCAGAAGCGCGGGAGGGTGAGAGAATTCACCAGAGCCAGAGCGGGGAGCAGAGCAGGCAGAGGGACTGAAGTACACTGCTGAGGGGAGCAGCGGGTGGCAGGAGAGGTCTGCGCACCATGTGGGATCCTCCTCCGGTGGCCTGGGAGCAGCCGGGGATCGAACCGGCGCCGCAGAGGCCGCAGGCAGCTTCGCAACCCAGCGCTCAACCGCTGCGCCACCGGGGAGGCCCTCCCTATGTATTTTTAATAACACAATTTTATAGTTCATTAAATTAATGGATCCAAACTTATCTTTGTTTCTTGCCATCAGAGAAAATTCAGATTTCAATACCTTTTACTACAATGTTTATAATAAATATGGATTCATCACCATAAAATTTTAAAATTATAGATAACTTAGAAATAGCAACATAACTTGCAAGAAACAAATATGTTTATATTAATTGCAAATGGCTACAATTAATATTCAGATAACATTTTTAAAATCATAATAACAATGAACTATTAATTTTACATGTGAATAGAGTTATAATTATAAAACATCCACTAATGCTTGAAACTTGATCATGTTGTTCAAACTCTATGTAACATTAAGTGCATTTTTTATTGCTAACAGATGAAAATCTAACACATCCAGTTCAATTTTCAAGAAAAATGACTTAAAATCACAATTTCTCTGAATTTAGTGGGTAGCAGTTTCCCAATCCTGGTATAGTAAAATGTGGCTAGAAAAGTAAGAAATGGTATCATTTGGTAAAAATTGAGGGAGTAGTGTTGATATGGCAGCATCTTTTTAACATTTTAGCCTGTGAATCTGCTGAGTTTACAAATATAGTGAATTAGTTCTCTATTGCTGTGTAGCAAACTACCAAGTCTTAGAAGCTCAAAATAACACAAATTTATAACTCACAGTTTCTGTGGTCAGGAGTCTAGACCCCATACATTCTCCATTTTTGCTTAGAGTCTTAAGACTAAATTAGAGGTCAGCTATATCTATGTCTTATGTGAGGATTGATTAGGAAAAAGTCTGATTTCAAGTTCACTCCATGTTTGGCAGAATTCATTTCTTTGAAGCCACAGAAGTGACTGTCCCAGATTCTGGCTGGCCAGATATTGGAGGTCATCTACAGTTGCTGAAGGTTGCTCCAGAGCCTAGTCATGTTGACTTTCCCAATATGTAATTTTACTTCCTAAGGCCAGTAAGGAGAGTGTACAGTAAGGAGAGTAAGGCCTTACTGGGCCAGTAAGGAGAGTGTTTGAACAAGTGTACAAACAAGATGCGGTTTTATTTAATGAAATGTACTCACAAGTATGACATCTATCATTTTTTACTACTAATTTACTAATTCTATTGATTAGCATCTAGTCAGATCTTTCTACTCCTAGGGAGAAGAGTATTACAGAAAATCATGGATCTTACTTAGCTGAGATGATCAACTAGAAGACACGTACTTGGGGTTTGTTAGATATATTCAGTATAATAGGCAGATTTTATCAGCCACAGATAAAACCAACAAAGTAAAATTTCCCCTCATGTTTAATATCTCTAACAAATAATGATAATACAATTTAAAATAATTTTTTTCTAGTTCCTAGAATTAAACCTCAAATATGCTAAAAAGTTTTCATGTCAGCATCATGAGCCAGTTCAACACCGGCATCCGTCCCCACACACTGCACACCTGCTTCTGAAATTTAACATAAAGAGAGACAAGGCATGGAAAATAGACCCACAGTTTACTTACTAGGAAGAGAGAACTTAAGGCAAGCAGAAAATAATTTAATAGAGAGTAGGGAAAAATTTACTGTAAAACAGAGGAAATAATATGGTTAAAATGAAGAAGTATTTTAAATAATTGCCTTTTCACCTTACATAGTGTGTGTAATAACTGGAATTTGAAACTGCAGACATGACTATAAGTACA
The DNA here is from genome assembly GCF_014898055.3 of Talpa occidentalis. Classification (NCBI taxonomy): domain Eukaryota; kingdom Metazoa; phylum Chordata; class Mammalia; order Eulipotyphla; family Talpidae; genus Talpa; species Talpa occidentalis. The sequence continues at coordinate 81,972,009 of NW_023604295.1, read as the reverse complement.
AAATTGTGAGTTCTGAAAACTACCATAAGAGTTACATGTTTTAAAAAATGTAAAATTCAGCAGGTAGCTGTCTATTTCTCCTCCTGTGGGCAGTTTGACAGAGGTGATCGTGTATCAAAGGTGAACAAGGATGTATAATACAAAGATTTAGATGGAAAGGCATGAAGTTCAACTGGACGTCATACTAATCTTCAGCGTCAGGTACAGTCTTGAGGTCTGAAACTGCAGGGCCAGGGAGACAGTATGAAAGAGACAGTTAAACATCCTTAGTTTTTTTTTTACCAGAGTATTTTCTGGGAAAATAACTATGTTGAGTTTGTGCTTGATTTTTTTTTTCCTTGCTGCTCAGTTAGCTGGTTGTACGTGTCAGTAGTAAAACAGACGATGGCTGACACAAGATATTTATCTTACAGCAACAAGGAATCGTGAATGCTTGTTCCTTTAGTCGTCCTACTGAAACTACTCATTCACTCATCATATACAGAACAATAAAAAAAAAAAACAAACAAACAAAAAAACAAATACTTGTTCTTATGGAGTTTATATTTCAAACAGAGAGATCAAAAACTAATATTATATATGTGTGTGTATTTATGTATATGTGATATAATGATGCTCATAATCCCCATGTGAAACAAGTAACAGGGTAGAGGAATTGAGTCAAAAAATGTGGAGTTAATTTTTAGATCTTCTTCACCACGGTGACATTCAAACAAACTCTTCAAGTAAATGAAGGGGTAAGCTAAAACAATACATTCTGAGTGGGAGTTATTCTTGCTGTGTCTTGAGAGAAGTGTTTCTGGAGTGGACTGAACAAGGAACCTAGGTAGTATTAGATGAGGACAGTTAAGTTCTTGGGGGCCTTACCACACAGATCCTTATAGATTTTTTTACAATGTTTGTACTTTTACCCTGAAAAAAAAATATGTGCAGTAATTTTTGAATCCCTCAGACAATAGAAAACTTGGAGATTTTGTTAAGTTATATCCACAAGCAGTCTTCATTGTGATTGATTTTTGTGTCTCTTCTTTCCAATTTACAAATAATAATAAAACTATCAGACTGAGAGTTGGCTCCTGGTCATGTATCTGTCCTTCATTCTAGCAGAAGATAGCATCACCTGCTTTATTTTCACATGGTTTGGAAAATAATATTCAAGAATTGATAAAACCTTTTTAACCAAACACTTACTGATGGTTTTACTTTATATATTTTTTCCATGTTGATGTTTTGGTGTTGTAGAAATATTTTAAAAATCTGTCAATTTTTGTGAGGAACTATTTTTTTTTAAGATTTATTTATTTATTTATACAAGAGCTAGGGAACAGGCCAGATGAGCGGTGGGGTGAGAGGATTCAGCAGAGACAGAGCAGGGAACAGAACAGGCAGACTGACGAAATACACTGCTGAGGGGAGCAGCGGGTGTGACAGGAGAGGTCTACCGTGCCATATGGGACCCTCGCCGGCTGGCCAGGATCAAACTGAGACTGCAGAGGCTGCGGACAGCTTCACAGTGCAGCACTCAACTGCCTGTGCCACCAGGGGAGGCCCTGTGAAGAACTCTTTTGATGAATTTTCAGATCAACAAAATCTCATGATTTTAGATCAACAAACCTCATTGTATCAGATTCAGAGCCTAAACCAGTGATGGCTACAAACTGATTTTATTTCACATATTTTCTATAAGCGATCTTAACTCTTTGTTAAATAGGGAACTTTCCTTCATTTTTCTGATTTCTGTGATCATTAAACATTCCTTTCCTATCATTGCACCACTTACTTTGTACTCACATATGAATAGATAATTGCCTGGCTGCTGGTTGAAAGTTATGACTTTCATTTGACAGACCAAATCTACCAAATGACATAACTAGTGGCAATTTAGTGTTGATTTTCTGTCTTAATGTTAAACCAGTTTAAAAAAGAACAAATGAAAGTATTTGCTCAAAAGACTTAAAAACATCAAGTGAACATTCTTGGGCCCAGACTGAGGACAAGAATATTTTATTCTCATTAACCATGTCCAGTAAAACAGTCTATAAAAGATAACATTTTGACCTTTTGTGACTTTTTCTTAATTTGTTAACCATGTTTGAAATGGTTTGAGAGTTTAATTAGTTCTCTTCGTATCTTAGGTAGTCTTCATGTATTAAAATTTTTAATTGGTTTTAAGATACAAGAATTTTAGAATTGCGGTAAATAAAAGAAGGGAATAGTGTTGAGAAGCCACAAATTTCTATTGTTTTCAACTTTGCAATGGAATTTTCCTTATAAATCCTGTTTTTGAAATAACAAAGACTGCTTCTAGGTGACAATGTTTTCACACCATCTGAGTTTTGAGACTTCAAGAGTTAGTCTCTATTGGGTGAATTAAAATTAAGTAAACAATTTACATCTGTGTAAACAAAACAATGACAAGTGTAAAACTATCATAAAATGCAACAAAAAATAAACATAGATTACTATTTTAAATTCTCTCCCACCCCTGGTGGAACAAGGGATTAAGCGTCAGCACTGTGAAGTTGTCTGCAGCCACTGCAGCAAGAGTTCGATCCCCAGCCAGGGAGGTGACACACATGGCACAGCATATTTCTCCTATCTCACCCACTGCTCCCCTTAAGGGTGTATTTCAGTAGATGCGCCTGTTCTGCTCCCCACTTTGTCTCTGGTGAATCCTCTCCCTCCTCATACCTCTGGCCTACACCCCAGCTCCTGTATGCATAAATAAATAAATCTTTAAAAAAAAGAAAATTTAAGAACAGGGTATTTACACATCAATATTAATTGTAAAAACCAAATGAGTTTTGACCAATGCATCTACTCATAGAACCAACAAACCAATCAAGATAGAGAACACTTCCATCACCTCCAGAAATTTCAGATAACTTTTACAAAATATGATATTTAATAGGATGTGGTGGAAAAGAAGGGAAGAAAAAGCCAATTTAGAGTACTACCAGGATGATCATGGTTAAGGACAGTTAAATAAGCATATCTTCTCATGAAACATCGGGTGTCCAGGAGGTATATGTTCTACCACCACCTTTAGATTACTACTTATAAAAGCATGTGAATGCTCTAAGAGTAGAAAAATGGGTAAAACATTAGAAATTTTATTGTTATTTTTTAAGGTTTTATTTTGAAAGATTTATTTATGCATACAAGAACAAGGGTACAGGCCAGAGGTGTGGGGGGTGAAAGAATTCATCAGAGACAGAGTGGGGAACAGAACAGGCAGACTGACTGAAATACACTGCTAAGGGAAGTAGTAGTCAAGACAAGAAAGGTCTGCTGTGCCATGTGGGTAGTTCCCTGAAGCTGGGGATTGAACCTGTGCTGCAGAGGCTGCGGATAGCTTTACAGTGCTGTGCTTAACCCCTTGTGCATTGGGGAAGGCCCCCAAAATGGAAATTTTAGTAAAATAAACCCTCAAAAAACAATATGACACTTAAAACAGTTATCAATCAATAACCTGTTGTTGAAACATCAATCTTAAGCACAGACTCCATCCATTGGTTGTCTGAAGGTAGTAGTCATCTCCTAGCACGTATGTTTAACCACAGTACTGTAGTCTTGGTTGTAGGTGAAATTACTGGAAAGATACATATCACTTAAATGATCAGAGTGTTTCCCCATATTATCAATTATCTTTCTTATATGACATTATAGATCTATGATATATATTATATGTATAAATTATATATAGATCTATATTCTCAGCAACATTATAGATCTACATTCTTAGCAATTTTCAAGTATGTAATACAGTATTATTAACTGTAAGCATGCTGTAACTGAAACTACTAGCAGACAATTTGAACCCTTTTATCAAGATTCTGTTATTTTTTTCCATTCTTCAATCCAAGGTAACCCACCATTCTACTATCTGTTTCTATAACTTTGTCTATTTTGTGTTTCAGATGTAAGGGATATATAATATTTATTTTTCTACAGGCCTCCCCGGTGGCACAGTGCTTAAGCGCTGGGCTGCAAAGCTGCTGGAAGCCTCTGCAGTGCCGGTTCAATTCCTGGCCTCAGGTGAGGGTCCCACATGGCGTGCAGACCTCTCCTGCCTCATGCTGCTGGTGTAACCCTCAGCAGTGTACTTCGGTCCTTCTGCCTATTCTGCTCCCTGCTCTAGCTCTGGTGAATTCTCACCCTCCCGCGCTTCTGACCCAGTGCATCTATAAATAAATAAATAAATCTTAAAAAAAAAAAATTCTATATCTGACTAATTTGACAGCATATTTTGGAATGTTTGTGTCATTAAATGAAAGTAAATATAGCCATTCCTGAATACTGACAAATTACTCACTCTTTTTTAGAAATTTCATTTGGAATTTTCCAAATAGATATATTTTGATATTTTATTTTTGTTCCTCTAAAATGACATAGCAAGCTATAACATTAGCAAAACTGCAAACTGCTTTAGTTAATGGCTCTACAATTTTAAAGAATTATTTATTTTTATTATTTATTTATACAAACAGTGGGTACATTTAGAAGCGCGGGAGGATGAGAGAATTCACCAGAGCCAGACAGGGGAACAGAACAGGCAGACTGACAAAATACACTGCTGCTGGGAGCAGTGGACGTGGCAGGAGAGGTGTGTCTGCCATATGGGACCCTCACAGCTGGTGGGGGATTGAACTGGAGCTGCAGAGGCTGTGGTCAGCTTCAGAACACAGCACTCAACCACTGCGCCACCAGGGTAGGCCCAAAATGGCTGTACAATTTTGTCTTAGGAAAACAGAACAGCCATCCCCTCAAAAAGACCTCTGATAGGGCCTCCCCGGTGGCACAGCGGTTGAACGCTGGGTTTTGAAGCTTCCCAAAGCCTCCGGGGCGCCGGTTCGATCCCCTGCTGCTCCCTGGCCACCCAAGGAGGGTCCCGCATGGCACACAGACCTCTCCTGCTGCCCGCTGCTCCCCTCAGCAGTGTACTTCGGTCCTTCTGCCTGCTCTGCTCCCTGCTCTGACTCTGGTGAATTCTCTCACCCTCCTGCGCTTCTGACTGTACCCAGTGCTTGTATAAATAAATAAATAAATCTTTAAAAAAGGGAAAAAAAAAAAAGACTCTATAGATTACCAAAAATTCAGTTTAAAAAAAAAAGACCTCTGATAAATTAAATGAAATTTAAATAATATGTAAATTATCATATCTGCAAATGATAGTTTTACTTCTTCTATCTCAATTTGGAAACCTCTTTATGTCTTTCACTTGCATAATTGCTCTAGTTAGGACTCCCAGTACAATATTGTAAAGCAGTGATGAGAAAAGGCATTCTTATTTTATTCCAGATCTTAATGGGAAGTTAGTCAGTTTTCCACCATTAAGAATGATATTAGCTGTGGATTTGTCATATATGTTTTTTATTATGTTAAGATATGACCATTTTGGGCCTCTCCAGTGGCGCAGTGCATTGAGCGCAGTGCTGTGAAGCTGCCCGCAGCCTCTATGGTGCTGGTTCGATTCCTGCCCAGCTGGGGAGATTCCCACATGGTGCAACAGACTTCTTCTGTCTTGCCTGCTACTCCCCTCAGCAGTATATTGCAGTCCCTCAGCCTGTTTTACTTCCGTCTCTGTCTCTGGTGGATTCTCTCACCCTCTCACACCTCTGGCCTGTACCCCAAGGCTTGTATAAATAAATAAATCTTAAAAAAAAAAAAAAGATACGACCATTTTATCCCACATTTTTTAAGGGTCTTCATCATAAATAGTTGAACTTTATCAAATGTTTTATCGGCATCTATTGATATGATCATGTGGATTTTATTTTTGTTTTCGTTGATGTGGTACATAACATTAATTGAATTTTGGTTGTTTTACCATCCTTGTATACCTAGAATAAATGCCACTTAGTCATGTTGTGTAATCCTTTGAAGCATTGATGGATTTGGTCTGCTAAGATTATATTGAGGATTTTAGTATCTGTGTCCATTGGGGAGATTGGTCCATAGTATTTTATTTTGTTTTGCTTTGTTTTGTTTTGTGATGTCTTTGTTTGGTTTTTGTATTATTATAATATTAGCTTCATAAAATTTATTTGATAGTATTCCTTCTTTCTTAATTTTTGAATGAGTTTTTATTAGACTAGGCATAGAGAATCCTAAAAAAAAAAAAAAAATTGATAGGAAAACTAAATAAAACAATAAGCCAGTTTAGTAAAGTAGCAGGTAACAAAATCAATACAAACAAACAAACAAACAAAAAATAAGTAGCCTTCCTATGTGTAAACAATAAGTCTGAAGAGGAAGAAACTAAGAAAACTGTCGCTTACAATTGTACAAAAATTAAAAATAATAACTTGGAATAAATGTAACAAAGGAAGTGAAAGAGCTATACAAATTGCAAAACACTGTTAAAAGAAATTGAAGACACAAAGAAATGGAAAGATATTCTCTATCCATGGATCAGAAGAAATGACATCAAAATGGCTATCCTTCCAAAAACAATTTACATGTTAAGTGCAATTCCAATAAAAATCTCAAGCACATTCTTCAAAGAAACAGAACAAATATTGTTGGCATTCATATGTAATAAAAAAAATTTCCTTACAAAAAGTGGAAAAATTGAAGTATTGCATTCCCAGACCTCAAACAATATTACAAATTCATTATAATAAAACAGCATGGAGTTAGGGTAAAAAACAGACACACAGACTAAAGGAATCAAATTGAAAGCCCAGAAATAAAACTATGTATATGTGGTCAATTAATATACAACAAAGGGGACACACATACACACCAATAGAGCAAAGAATTTACACTGGGGGCATCCCTGGTGGCACAGGCGGTTGAGCACAGCACTGTGAAGCTGTCTGCAGACTCTGCAGTGTCGGTTCAAACCCACATGGCTAGCAGACCTCTCCTGTCTCGCCCGGTGCTCCCCTTATCAGTGTATTTTGTCAGTCTGCCTGTTCTGTTCCCTGCTCTGTCCCTGGTGAATCCTCTCACCCTTTCGCACATCTGGTCTGTATCCTGACTCTTGTATAAATAAAAATAAACCTTAAAAATAAAAAAAAAAAAAGAATTTACACTGGAATAAGGAAAGCCTTTTCAATAAATGCTGCTGGGAAAACTGGGCTACCACTGCAAAAGAATGAAAGTAGACTAAGACCTCACACCATACACAAAAATTAAGTAAAAATGGATAAACACCTTGAACATAAAAACAGACTCCATAAAATATATAGATGAAAAAACAAAGGCAAAACACTCCATGATATAAACCTCAGAAACATCTTTGAGGACTGATCTCCAGAAGCAAGGAAGACAAAGGAGGAGATAAGCAGCTGGGACTGCATCAAAAACTAAAAAAACAACTTCTGTGGAACAAAAGAGACACTGATCAAAATGACGAGACACCCTAGTGAATGTGATAAAATATTTGCACACCAAACAACTGATAAGAGCTATCAAACAACTATCAAAGATCTACAAAGACCTTACACTTATCAAAAACAAAGCAAACAATAAAGTGAAAAAGTAGGCAGAAGAGCTGAAAAGACAATTCTCCAAAGAATAAATGCAAATGCACAATAGGCATAAGAAAAACATGTTCAACATCACTTATAATCAGGGAAATGCAAATCAAAACCACAATGAGACACCACCTCAGACCTGTGAGAATGACACATATAAAAAAAAAAAAATGAAAACAAAAAAATGCTGGTGAGGAAGTGGAGAAAAAATATCAGTCTTTCTCCATGGAATACTACTTTTATACTGCTGGTCTAATCACTGTGGAAAGCTGAGTGGATGTTCCTCAAAACACTAAAAATGTAACCTACCTTATAATCCAGTGATTCCACTCATAGGAATCTACCAAAAGAATACAAAAACCCTAATTTGAAAGAAATCTACACTTTAATTTTTTTTTGTAGCATTATTTGCTATAGCCAAGATTTGGAAATGACATAAATGCTCCAAAAGTGATGAATGGACCAAAAGTTTTGCTTTATATTCACAATGGAATACTACTTAGTAATCAAAAAAGATAAACTCATGTCATTTGAATCAACATATATGAAGCTGGAAGGGAGTATGCTATGTAAAATAAGTCAGAAAGAAAAAGTATTGGATGGTTTCACTAATATGTGGAATACAAATAAATTGAACAGTCAAAAAATATAAATCTTACAGTATAACCATAGATCTGAGGCATACAGAAAGAGGAAGGAGAGAGAAGGGTAAAATCAAGGGAGGGAAAAGCACAAGGGACTATGGTAATATATCAAGGGTGCTATTGTGGTGAGAAAACTGTGGGGGACACAACTGAGGGGGGAAACCAAATACTGTAGGAAAATGAACAGTGATGTAATTGAATAGATAAATTTAATTTTTTAAAAAATATATAAATATGTTATCAAAATAACTATTAAGTATTAAGGGAAACTTCTTTTAAGTATATTTAATACAGAGTGCAATAGTTATCAATGAATAAGATGATGATAGAAAAAAATAATTGCTCCTTAGAATTAGCTGCATTAAATAAGCAATATCTGAGGTACCCCAAATGAAAAGTAGCAAACCCAAGGTTAAAAATCTAACAATATGACTCTAAAGACTTTGGTTCAACTCCCATGGGTATACATCTTGCAGTATGTGTCATGGGCCATTTACATCACTAACAGTGGAAAAAGTGTGGTGTTTGTTATCACATAAATCCTTCTGTGTATATGTCCAGTATTAATAGTTATCATTGACTGAGCTCAAGGTAATTTAAACACAAATGTACTCTATATGCTTTCCTCATAGCCAGCATACCTGCAAAGACACAAAATGAATATGAAGAAATATTTTACCTGTAAAAAGGCATGTATCTCAATAACATCTTTAAAAACTCTTCCCCCAAAGACAAGAAAGTGAAAGAAAAGATAAACAGCTGGGATTACCTCAGACTAAAAAGCTTCAGTGCAACAAGAGACATTAAGGAAAACAAAAAGATGGCCTACTGATTGGCAGAAAAATTTTGCCCTCCACGCAACTTATAAAGGACTGATCACAAAGATATACAAAGAAGTCACAGGACTCAACAAAAAAAAGTAAACAATACAGTCAAAAAATGGGCAGAAGGGCCTCCCCGGTGGCGCAGCTGTTGAGCGCTGGGCTGTGAAGCCCCCCGCACTTCTGACTATACCCAGTGCTTGTATAAATAAATAAATAAATCTTAAAAAAAAATAAGAAAAATGGGCAGAAGATCTTAAAAGACACTTCTCCAAAGAGAAAATGCCAACAGGCATATGAAAAAATGTTCAATGCCACTTGTAATCAGGGGAATGCAAACCAAAACCACAATGGGGTACCACTTACACCAGTAAGAATGACACATATTTAAAAAACAAAACAAAAAAAATCTAGCAACAACAAATGCTGACATGGATGTGGAGAAAAAGGTACTCTCCAACACTGCCGGTGAGAATGCAAACTGGTCCACCCACTATGGAAAGCTGTGTGGAGGTTCCTCAGATTACAAAAAATGGAACTACCATATGACCCAGCAATTCCACACCTAGGGTTCTACCCAAAGGCCACAAAAGCATTAATCCAATAGGATACCTGCATTCCTATATTTATTGCAGCACTATTTTTTTTTAAAGATTTATTTATGCATAAAAGAGCTGGGGCACGGGCCAGAGGTGTGGGGTTGATAGGATTCACCACCGACAGAGTGGGAAACAGAACAGGCAAATAGACTGAAGGACACTGCTGAAGGGAGCAGTGGGAGAGATAGGAGAGGTCTGCTGCACCATGTGGGTAGCTTCCCAGCCGGGGATTGAACTTGTGCTGCAGTGGCTGCAGACAGCTTCATAGGTTGTGTCTCAACCCTCTGCACCACCAGAGAGTCCCCTGCATTGTTATTTGTAATAGATAATTCTTGGAAACAACCCAAGTGCTCAAAAATAGATGACAGGATCAGGAAGATATGATACATATTCACAAGGGAACACTATTCAGCAATCAAGAAAGATCAACTCATGCCATTCACAGCAACATGGATGGAGCTAGAAGGGATTATGCTCAGTGAACTAAGTCAGAAGGAAAAAGAAAAATATCATATGGTTTTACTTTTAGGAGGCATATAGGGGAGCCAAATAAGGGATCAGGGAAATATAATAACAACTGAAAAAAAAACAACAACAAAACCAAACAAACAAACAAAAACCAGACAACCATAAATCAGAGACATTCTTCAGGGAAGGGGGAGGGAGAGGGATCCAAACAAGGGAGGGAAGAGCACAAGGGACTATGATGATGGTGCACATGTCAACTGGTGGTGGAAATTCTATGGGGACTACACCTGAGAAAAGAAAGAAAACACTGTAAAAAAATAATGAGCAATGATGTAAAATATATATATAAATAATTTGATTAAATATAAAAAAAGAACTTTCAAATTTGAGAAAAAAGTATTTTACCTATAAAATAATTTTTTTAGGGCATCCCTGGTGGTGCAAGGGGTTAAGATGCAAATTATGAAGCTGTCCGCAGCCACTTAAGCACGAGTTTGATCCCCAGTCAGGGAGCTACCCACATGGCACAAGAGACCTCTCCTGACTTGCCCGCTGCTCCCCTCAGCAGTGTATTTTGGTACATCTGTCTGTTCTGTTCCCCACTCTGTCTCTGGTGAATTCTTTCACCCCCCACACCTTTGCTCTGTACCCCACTTCTTTTATGCATAAATAAATAAATCTTCTAAAAATATATATTTTTAACAACAGGGTAAAAGTAATTGTATCTACTTATTATCTAGGACAATCGCCAAAATATGACAACATCAAAAGAGATTTATTTTTGCTAAATATACAATTATTTTTAATATAGTATATTCAGGGCCTCCCCTGGTGGCGCAGGTGGTTGAGCGCAGTGCTGTGAAGCTGTCCGCGTAGCCTCTTCAGCGCAGGTTCAATCTCGGCTGGCCGGCAAGAGTCCCCCATGGTATGGCAGACCTCTCCTGTTTCGCCTGCTGCTCCCCTCAGCAGTGTATTTTGTCAGTCTGCCTGTTCCATTTCCCGTTCTGTCTCTGGTGAATCCTCTCACCCTCCCGTTCATCTGGTCTGTATGCCGGTTCTTGTATAAATAAATAAAAATAAATCTTAATATATAGATATATATGCCGGTCCTGCCTGCAGGCCGACGGGGTTCAGGAACACGGCGGAGGGGCTGGGGATGAAAAGACCAGTGCACTCTCTTGGCTGGAAGCAGGAACTCTCTTTATTCTAGGGGAGGGCTATCTCTCTGAAAGCCTGCGCATGCGCTTTACGTGGATTTGCAACATCCGGTTACTGTTGCATCAGCCTCCGCTTTTGGCGGAAGCGACTCATCCTTGGGCGGAAGCGACCACCACCCCAGGTCCCCCTGCTGGTGTAAGCCTGGTACTGACATCTCCCCCGTTTTTACTTTATTGATGGGGGGGGGGGACACACACTGGGCCTGTCTTAGGTTGTGGCAGTCATACTCACGTGCTTACCCGTCATAGCCACCCACTACCAGGATCCTAGGTAAGGTAGTGGAGCTGTCTTAGGTTGCTATGGGTACACCACCATCTTACCCGTCATTGGCCTACAGGTGGTCAAGGGCAATTTTTATCCACACCCTGGGATTTTCAGTGGGCTGTAATGGAGAAAAACGCACGTTTTGGAGAGCTACTTGCAGATTTTTCGTCTATTCCACTGGCACCACGTCTATTCCACTGGCACCACAGGATGTAGAAAATTATTTCCAGGCAGAAGAGGATTGTACCTAGGAGTGATATTGCTTCCCTCAAGGATTTTGTACTGAAGCACGGATGTTGTTAATGGTTAGAATTTGATTAGCCAATTGTGCAGTAAAATTGAGAAAGGTTTGGTTCCACGGGCCGCGCAGGTAGGCATTAAGGGTATGAACTTGAAAGGAATAGTTGAAAAGGATGGCAGGTGTAACACACGTGAAGGCATAGGTAGGAATACAAGGAACATGAGCAGTTAAAGTCAATAAGTCAATTTCTTCCTGTATTAAGGAAACTTGTGGATTCAACTGGAGTAGTCCGACTGCGAGATGGTTGTTGATGGAATTTTGTATGAGAAAGGTGCTGGAGACTCTGGAGTAGTCCGACTGTGTGATGGTTGTTGATGGAATTTTGTGTGAGAAAGGTGTTGGAGACTCTGGAGTAGTCCGACTGCGAGATGGTTGTTGATATCTGCGTTGAGTACGAAGTTGGATAGATCTAGGCCGCCGACCACCACGGCCGCAGCTGCCAGCATCGAGAAGACGGAGATCAAGGCGCCAACAACCAATGCCGGACCTGCTTGTTGATTTCAGATGATTACCTGAGAAGTAGACTCAGACACATTGACAGGCATAATAATGACCTTAGGGAAACACATGACAACAAAGGAATTGCTGAGGGTTCTGGACCAACAAGAGGAAAGGTGACAGGTACAATTGAGGGAGGATTGATTGTTGAACGATAGATTGAAAAACACTATAGAAGGGAGTCCAGTGGTGGAATTGGTAGACAAGAATGACAGGAGAATACCCCCCTTTCTCGAAACTGGCAGAAGGAAAGGGGGATTATTAACTATTGTCCAATGAATCATGTTGCAAAGGAGGGGGGGTGCTGGGCTGATGGCTGCAGAGCCGCCGCCATGATGGTGCCTGTAACAGTAGCCCCGCCAATATCCTTACACAAGCGTATGTACCCAGAAATATCCTGTTTATCCTTCCATGGGCGAATGGCCTCCTGGCACCATTTGTTAGCATTTTCAAATACCAATTGTTTGACTAGTATAGAGGTAGGCTCGCCCTCACCCATAATTTGAGAGGCTGCTGTTAGAAGGTGAGCTACAAAGTCAGCAAATGGCTCTGAGGGGCCCTGAAGGATTTTTGTAAGGGACTGGTGAGGCTGTTCCCTGGATCCCAGTGCCTTCCAAGCTGATTTTGCTGCCAAGGCAACTTGCGCAAAAACAGCAGGATTATATAAACATTGCTGCTGATTAGTACTATAATTGGGACCCTCCCCGGTTAACATTTCTTTAGTTTGTTGGGGAAAACCTCTTTGAATATTGGTTTGAGCATACTGGTCACAGAGTTCTGTAAACTGACCCATGCACAAAAGATAATCCCCCGGGCTCAAAACCGCACGGAAAGTGTCCTTCCAGTCATTGGGTGTCATAATAAAGGTTTCAAAGGTGTCTAACATTTGGTGAATAAAAGGGCTCTGAAGTCCATAGTCTCTGATAGATTCTTTTAAGAGCTTGAGGTCTTGGAAAGGCAATGCCGAATGTTGCCGGACCTGCTGTCCCTGATCATTTTGAACAACTGAGACCGGGAAGGCCAGAAGGGATTCCTGAGAATTTTCAGAGTTGGAGGGTACAAATCTTGAAAGAACAGAAGTTAGGGACTGTATAAGCCCAGGAAGGTCTGGGTCAGAGCCATGGGAGTTGAGTGGAGGGGCAGAGGGGAGAGTGTGGGGGGAGGGATGCCGCCGATTTTTGGTTGATGGGGGTGGTCTATCATAGGGAGGTGGATAGTCTGTATTGTCCTCCACATTCCCCTCATCTGAAGAGGAATCTCCCCCCGGATTTGAGGATTGAGAAGGGTGGGTTTCTGTGGCTGAGCTTGCTGCGGCCGAGCATGTGGCTGGCATTTCACTTTCGGACTGAGCTGCAGAGTGCAATACCTCAGCCACTAGTTCATAAGCAGCTGCTCCCCCATCACTAAGGGCATCATGGACTAGCTGCCACACAGAAAAAATACGGGGGGTAATAGTTTGGGGTCCGTAAAGGTCCCTGTAAAGAAGGAAGTCCGCTTTGACCTTTTCCCAGTTTCTTACTGAGACGGTGTCCTGCTGAAAGAACTATTTGCTGGTATTTGCGAGGACTGAGACTAGATCATTAAGGGTCTGAACCTTAATGGGAGTTCCATAATGTTTAAGCAGAAGTTGTAGGGCTCTAACAAGTTGGCCCTTGGACATGGTATTGCCCATGATGCCGATCACTTACCTAATCCTTACCTTACTGATTGATCGGTCCCTCAGAGGATCCCTCGTACTCGTGTCCCACGTTCGGGCGCCACTTGCCGGTCCTGACACACATATATATATATATATATGGCATATTCAGTGATTATCAACAATTTACCTAATTGTTCACATACCTCAGTTAAAAAAAAAAAAAACACATTCCTACAGTGTGACTAACTAAACCAGTGTTTGAAAGGGGAAATGTTTGTGAAAGCAAACTGCATATGTGTGCAATAATTAATTAAAAGAGCCTTCTTAGATTATTATACTAAAACCATTTTTTTATTTTATATTTTTTATTATTTTTAAAATATTTATTTATTTATGCATATAAGAACTGGAGTACAGGCCAGAGATATGGGGTGGGGGTGAGATGATTCACCAGAGACAGAGTGGGGAACAGAACAGGCAGATCTACTGAAAAACACTGCTGAGGGGAGCAGTGGGTGAGACAGGAGCAGTCTACTGTGCCATGTGGGTTGCTCCTTGGCCAGCCAGGAATTGAATTTGTGCTGTAGTGGCTGGCAGTAGCTAGATGGTGCTCTCTTTAACCCCTGCGCTACCAGGGAGACCCTTAATAAAACCCCTTTTTAGTAGAAAATAATTGATGTCACTTTTATCAATCACTACAACTCTAAATTTTAATAGTGTTCTATTTTGAAATTTAGTGAGAAAAAACACATTATATTACTGGCAATATTAATAAAAACATTTCTTTATACATCATCATATTATAAATAAATAGCTGAAACACAAACAAGCCAAAAGTAGAGTTTGTCTTGCTTCACCAAAGGGGAATAAAAAAATGCTATACGATGAAGGACAATTTATATTCTCCCAATGCAAAATTGTAGTTCATATATTTATACTGTGTACTAAATATTTTAAGAAAAAGAGATTTGTAATATATTATCCATGATGACATATTTTGACATGAATATGCAATTTATAGAATAATATTAAATAATTACATAGGTTATTTTACATTCTATTACTATACATTCCAAGTATTTTGAAGCTGAAAAATCAATGATCATTTCTAGTTTATACTAACAGATGTCCCCAAATTAAGATGTCAGACATTTGAGTCACTCATTCTGAATCAAACCACAATGCAAAATGTTGCTAAAGAGTGTAAAGAAAATTGTCATATCAATTAAGATGAAATCAGTTATAATCCATATGTTGAAAAGCCATAATTGTGAAGATGGAGCCATTACCTCAGAACTTGAATTTTATATGTTTATGAATACCTCATTGATATTAACACTTTTCCTGTCTTTTGATCTTTAGAAAAAAAAGATACAAAAAGAAATAAAACATTTTTGTCATCAAATTTCAAGCTTATTGCAATTGGATGTGCTTTACACATGTCTCCATAATTGTAATTTTCCTCATCCCTATAAGGATGCAAAGATTGTCACAATGGAGACTCAAAAATCATCATTTTTGTACAGCACATCACCTCTTGAAATCATGTCTGTATTTCAGCTCTCTGTGAGTATCTTTTATCAACCTTTCTGAACTATATGTTCTTTGAAGCTAGAGTCATAGAGTTCACTTTTTTTTTTTTTTTCTATTCTGTGGCATAGAGTCTTGACAGTGGAAAATTTTGAGTAAAAAATAAAATGCCCTTTTCTGTTTCTGCTATCTTATTGAATGACTGGACACAGAGGTTATGAAAAAAAAAATTCCATTTCCATAACATAAATCAAGGGAGAGACAGTTCCTGCAGTTTCTTTAAGCTGTTAAGCCAGAACTAGGCCATTATCCATCTCATTTCTGGAGTGTAGTGGTTATCATGTTCACCTCTCACAGAATTAGGCCATTTATAGTTGTCTTGAAATTCATCTCAACAAAACAAAAAAAAGCATTTTACCATGTAAGCATGACTACATTATTTTTTATTTCTGTCATTTATGATACATTGTAGTAATTATCATTTTTATTAATCACAAATGCAAATCACTGAAGAAAGAGTTGAGGAAAAATATTATATATAATCATGCCCTCTAGCACTAATAGATCTTACTGAGCATCTCAGAACTAAAGCAATTAGGATTCAGCCTTAGGTTACCCAGCACAGAGGAAAATAATGTAATTTAGGGTAGAAGAGTGTAGGTGGAATCAGGAATACTAGACATTGCTCTATTTAACCAGAAAAATCAGTACTAAGATTTCAAACTATATTTACTTCATAAGATGGTAATTTATATATTTTAATATGAAGTCTGCTCTTCTTGAACATTTTGAAACCCCCTCAATAGGTTTTCATTTTTATTAACAATCTTATAGTTGAGATTTTGTATGAATATCATCAGTCTTGATGTTGGGGTTTTTGTGGGACAGGAAAAGAAAGGATACTAAAGTAATAAGCCTTCTCATGTTTCACCTGACCATGCTTCTATATGTCTAGAATTAAGTTACCAAATTAAAGTCAGGAAATCTGAAGAAGATTCATAACTTCAAACCTAGGTCAGAGCCAAGTAATATGAAAGTACAAGAAAAGACTCAACAAATAACCTAAATCAAATAAATATATGCAAATATTATAAATTTAGCTTCATTATTTATTAGACCCAAATTAAGCAAAAAATGTATATGCTAGTGATCTCACATTATAGTTCCATACTATGAGAGTAACTGATAATAACTGATTAACATCTCATATCTATGAAAACTGTCATTTAATTTATTTGATTTTGAAACCTGTGGATGAAGCCATAGACTGTTAGAAGTAGTGCCCTCTGGAGGGGGTTGCTGGTGAGGATAGATTGTCCCAGCGAATATGATAAAAAGTATCACAATTTGGGGCGGGGCAACCGATAGGCAATGTAAGTGACTGCAAAAGAGGGCACAGACCATTCAGACTTCAGGATTCAGCATTTCGGGTCTTCAGCATTTGGGATCAGTGGATTTCGGCCCCTACCACACCGATCATTCAGAAGGCTATTGGAAGGTGAAAAGGCTTCCAGCAGCCGACCTCAGAGAGGAAAAGTTTGGAGGCTTTACAAGTAGCTGAGCTACTGAAACTGTTCCCGGTTTTGCAGCTGTTACAGCCTGGCAGAGAAGGTGAAGACCTGTAGCCAAGCGCTTTGCTGAGTTGTGTGAGTGTGGCCGTTTGTTGGGTCCTTCAGCCACTGCAGCTTCTGTGTTGAGTGTCAGCTTTTCTGGTGCTGCACTGGGGCATAAGGGCAGCTCTGGGAGCATCTCTCGTTGCATCTTCTGTTGTCTTTGTGAGTTGGAACCCGGACTAGAGTCTGGGTGTTGCGTGTCCAAAGTGGCAGTACAAGGCCATCTTGGACACGTGGCCTATTCTTCAGGAAAGGAGCACTGTGTCCTCAGTGGTGGGAAGATGCCATCTTAGATGCTTTTGTTGAGGTATTGAATACATTGGACAATGCTTTGGGTGAGGAAAAGGCCATTTTTGGCCTCAGGAACTCTTTGCTTTTCCCTGGTTTGTTAAATAAATCCCATTGTTGTTGTTCTCTGAGCCTGAGTAGTCTTGCAATTCTGTGTGTGGGTGAAGAACTCAGACAGTGACTGGTCAGATATTTGGTCAGTGTCCTTGGCCAGTTTTAGTGCCCCTTGCTGCCCTGTATCAATCTTTCATTTCTGTTAGCAATTATATTTTTTGAATTTTTAAGTGACATCTAGAATTTTCAGTTAAAATTCTGTTTAGAGAAATAGAATAAAACTCTTTGATTATTAATTACAAACATGTTGCATAAGTATGATCGAGAGGTGACCTGAGGACGACAAGGAAAAGGGCTGACAGAAACGCTGAGCAGACTCGCGTGTGCCAGGACGGCAAACCACCTGGAAGGAACGCCCTATACTTGTGCTGTCCTTGGAAGTCTCCTTGGTCATAACTTAGTGCAGCAGATGTCCACAAGGACAGGCATGTCCGGTAAGCCCAAGGGCTCACGTACATGGTGTGCTTGGGCTCACGTACATGGTGTGCAAGGCAGAGTTGTTCTGTTTTCTCTGAGTTATGATAAAACACAGATGTCCTTGTTCACAATTCCTATATAACCATGCTGAGAAAAATATAGAAAAATAAAGAATCACTGCTTGTTGCTGACAGCAGTCCCCTGTCTGGTGGGTCCTTCATGATCAGCATCCCAGATCTCAGAACCCCCTTGAAGCTCACAAAACAGAATAATTTTACATTCAGACAGACAATCTAGCAAATAAAACAGAATATGATACCTAAAAATTACTAAAAAAATGAGAACCTAAGACAAAGGTATGACATTGATGGTTATATTTATAATATAAAATGAGTTATATTAACTATTACTTACAAAAATGGAAACATGGCTTGATATAATTTATGGATATGTTCAGTGAATGAACAAACAGTAAAGAAAAGTTTACTTAAATATAAGTATTTCCAAATAAAAAAGTGAACCAAAATTATTTTCCTTTATTAAAAAAAAAAATAAAACTGAAGTAAGATAATCATCTAGTGTTGGCCTTTGTACCAGCCATTTTCTGTATTAGTTACCAAATATGTTCTCATTGAATACAAGAAAAGAGACACAAGCTATGTAATTTCCAAATAAAATTATGACTGTTATGGACCTTAATTACAATGTATCTCTCATTTTACTGCCATGGCTCATTTAACTATTTTAACACTTCAATAATTTCTGCTGTTTACTGAATTATATTATTCTCATATTCCCTGCTTTGTGTTGTTACTAGCACTTAAATATAATAATCAAGATAGCATCTAAAAGATCAGACTCGCAATTCTAACTTATCCCTTCTTGTATTTACTACTTAACTTATTTTGGACTTACAAGGGACATGGCTAACACTAATTAAATTAATTCCCAAGTTATGGCTAGTGTGGGGACAAGTGTGAGAAAAAAAAAATTACACTCTAGTGCACTGGATATTGCTATTATCTGAAATGCTTCTCAAATTTCAAAGAATTAAGAATAATAAATCAAATATAATTTTCTCCTTATTTGAGTCAGAACCTTAGAATCAACTAACAGAATCTCCAAGTTCCTTTTTTCTTTGCTAAATTTGCAGAGTTGAATTAAAGAAAAGCCACTGTGACTTGAATAGTAAATTAGACGATGATTGTTTAGTCACGCTTTAGAATAATTCAAAGTATTGTAATATAGATATACTAATTCATTCTAAAGTTTTATTAATATATACCAAAAATGCTAGGGTGAAGAAAACCAGGCTTCATTGGGTTTCTGTTTTCCAAATGACTGGTATGGTGTTTGTATAATTCTGGACATTGAAAACAAAATAACCTTCAACATTAAAATGGTAGATTCTAAATATATGTATCAAAAAAGAGTTATGCTGAGCCACCTTAAAAAGAATGCCAGCATCAAAGTCTGGCTGATTAGATTATGTTTCTTGTATAAAGAATGATATAGGGGGGTTTCCCTAGTGGGATTAAGCCTCAGCACTATGAAGCAATCTGCAGCCACTGTAGCATGAGTTTGATCCCTGGCTAGGGAGGTGACCCACATGTAGCAGACCTCTCCTGTCTGGCCCCCTGCTTCCTTCAGTAGTTTAATTAGTGAATCTGCCTGTTCCGCTCCCTACTCTGTCTCTGGTGAATCTTCTCACACCCTGCACCTCTGGCCTACACCCCAGCTCTTGTATATGTAAATAAATAAATCTTTAAAAAATAAATAGGGCCTCCCCAGTGGTGCAGTGGATTGAGTGCAGCACTGTGAAGTTGCCCACAGCCTCTACAGCATGGGTTCGATTCCCAGCTGGCCAGGGAGATCCCCACATGGCTCGGCAGACCTATCCTGTCTCGCCTGCTGCTCCCCTCAGCAGTGTCTTAGGTCCATCTGCCTGTTCTGCTCCCACTCTGACTCTGGTGAATTCTCTCACCCTACCATGTCACTGGCCTGTACCCCCATGGTTGTATAAATAAATGAATCTTTAAAAATAAAGAAATAAGAAATTAATAAATAATGAAGTATTTCTTACTAAAGAAAGAACAGAATATCAGCAAATTAATGAATTATGCATTTTACATATTCCAAGCTTTGCTTATTTCTAAGAAAACAGCAGTAAAGTGTATCCTTATAGTCTTAAAATTGAATAAACAAATAAGCATAATAAAATATATATTTTCACAGTAATTATATAACCAATTGCAATACATGTTGATAATATTTATATATATATATTCAATTATATGGGTGAGAGTAACAGACAACAATATTCTACTTTAGATTTTCCCTTTTGGGAACATTGCTCTTGGGAATTAATTTCCATGCTATTATCGAAATAGAGTAAAAGCTATCCAAAGAAGTGGAGGAGCATTTCAAACAAACAGAAGAGAAAGTGTGAAAGCCCTGAAGTAAGATAAAGATTTACCTGTTGATAAAGTGAAAGTAGGTCAATGTGACTGGAATCCAACAAAGGAGAAACCAGTGAAAGATAATCTTTGTGTGATTATGTTTGTGAAAACTTAAGATGTTTTCTTGTCTGTACATCTCGGTCTTCTGCTGTCCTCTTTGATGGTTTCATTTCAAAGCTTAATCTACCAGGGAATGTCAGCAACTACAGGCCTGTAGCACTCAGATCCTCAGGGACACACTGTCTTCATAAATCTGCTCATTTCCCAGTTTTTTTTTTTATTTATGTTAAAGGGAATTGTATTTTGCTAATTATTTTGTTACACAGATATTGTCATTTTTACTTCTCTTCTTATAGTCCAAGTATGAGTTTCAAATAATTATTGACAGAGACAATTTTAAAATAGTTTCAGTGTCTGCCCAATATTATTGCTTGCCAACCTCTCTTCACCTTTCACTTGGATTATTGCAAGGTTTTTCTTAGTGATTTTTCCATTTTACAATTGTTGGGATTCAGTCTATTTTAAAGATGGTAGTCACGTCATCTTTACCTCATATACTATCCCTTCTCCTGCTCACACTGCTCAAGTCACATTAAAAAGCTATAACTGTGCACAAATGTTTCTCTTTATTTTATTGGATCCATCTCCTGAGTAATTTTTTTTAATTGAATGAAAACATAACCATACATGTTTACTACCATTATTTCTGAAAATGTTTAATTGAACATTTGCAGTTTTAATTTTATTATTGCTGATTACAAAATTGATTAGCCAAGAGAGACAAAATATACCATTCATAGAGACTTTTACTTTTTGTCCCTATAAGCTAATATAATACTATCAAAATTTAAACACTGCATTTTATTTTGTGAGGCACCTAGTTTAAAAACTTATCATTAGGGCCACCCCGGTGGCGCAGTGGTTGAACGCTGGGTTGCGAAGCTGCCAGCAGCCTCTGCAGTGCCAGTGCAATCCCCAGCCACTGGGCGTGGGTCCCACAGGGCGTGCAGACCTCTCCTGCCACCCACTGCTCCCCTCAGCAGTGTATTTCGTCAGTGTGCCTGTTCTGTTCCCTGCTCTGGCTCTGGTGAATTCTTTCACCCTCCCGCGCTTCTGACTGTACCCAGTGCTTATATAAATAAATAAATAAATAAATCTTTAAAAAAAAGAAAAAGAAAAAAGTTATCATTAATGTATTAAGTTTTCAATAAATCTACACCAGCAGGCAACCAATATTTTTGAGACCGAAGATTTAGATTTCAAGTGACTGAAAAGAAGTAACAACAGCACCCTTTAAGTAAAGCGATACTATATA
Organism: Talpa occidentalis; assembly: GCF_014898055.3. Taxonomy (NCBI): domain Eukaryota; kingdom Metazoa; phylum Chordata; class Mammalia; order Eulipotyphla; family Talpidae; genus Talpa; species Talpa occidentalis. The sequence goes on along the minus strand of NW_023604295.1, from coordinate 81,950,337 downwards.
CTGGAAACACAGGGACTAACAGTATAGTGTACAATGCCTATATGTTTATAAAATGTGAACAGTGACATAAACTCTTAACCTCCACACACAGTGGAGCTAAAACTACAGTCAAGAAGGTTTTACAACAAATCTGTGATCTTCTATTATTTATTTGGATTTTCCACTTGAATCCTTTATTCTTCTTTCCTTGAGTCCCTATTCTTATATTGTACTTAACCTGAAAGGAGGCAAAAATAGGACGTGGATAAATAACTTACTCCAGAAATTCTCCATACCTTACTTTCAGACATTCCAGATTTCTTTTTTCCTTATGCTATTTTTGTTATTACTGCATAAACTGTGGGTCGAAGGCAGTTCATGATAAGATACAAATCACATTTAAAAACTATCATCTCTGTGCAGTAGTGAGAATCTATCAATTTCACTTTCTGAACTTCTTACTATGTACTTGAAACAAATATTCTGGAACAATTGTTTCACCTGATACATTTTAAAGCTGTGGAAATATATTCATTTTCTATGCATTTTAAAAAAGAAACATTTTATATACTTTTTTCCTGATAAATCAATTATTTATGAGATGATGAGATAATGACTAAAAAATGGAATATCCATAACAAGTTACCTAAATCCCTTTCAGGAAGAATCTCCTGTCAAGAAGGGATTGAACTGTGTATATAATATTATAAAATATACTTTTGTGTACTGCCAGCTGAACTCTGCAAAAGGAAAGTTATATTTTAAATGCATTATTATTTAAAACTCTCAATAGTAAAACATCCCTATTTTGGAGCTTTATGTAAATTATTGTTCCTTTTCTGGCAAAAATGTAATGTTGTAGACCAAATCTGAGTTTTATGACACATTAATATAAAATGTCAATTGTAAAATAGACTATTTCTCTCCAGCATGTTTTATAAAATATAGGATGGCAAAAGTTCAAATCTTTGTTTATCCTTGAGTCTGCTTCTTTAATTTTCATAAAACACATTTTGAATGTGTAAATTTAACTAGAGTTGAATGTTTTATTCATTTTCTATGAAATTGTGATAATTTATGAAATTGAAAGCATTATGTAATATGACCTTCTAGAATGATTATAAAAATACAGCATATAAATAGTTGATGTCAGTGTTTATATTAATGTTAACATGTTATGTGGCTTCCTACAGTGTTTCAATGCTATCTTTAATTGAAAAGAATGTAATGACAGGAAAATATGCAAACTTAATTATGGCTAAAAGTGCACAAAGAGTACATGTTTGGTAATAACTAATTAGATATTTTAATTGAGTCTGAGAGGATATACATTTTTGTTCAAGTTGAAACATTATGAATAAAAGATGTTTTCATTTAGATAGATAGATAGATAGATAGATAGATAGATAGATAGATATTTCTATATATAGTATATACAGAGAGAGATATACAGGAAGGCAGGCAGATTATATATAAAATATGGAAAATTATTACTGTATTTAAGGATTAATAACGTGGTACTCATTGTCTTCCTTCAGTGTTAAGTAGCAGAATTGACAGAATTTTATTTGGCATTTTCATGTTTGTCAACAAGACTGAGGATATGACTTTCTATTCACTTTTGCTATTGACATAATAATTCAATACTCCCTATACAATCTAGATCTATCCTATGTGATAGTATATTAAATACAGTATAATGATTGTTATTAGACAGGAAAGTTCTCAAAAATCAGGTTGTAGAAGTAAAGTATAAATGTACTTGTAGTATATTACTTGTCAAAGTTGTGCCAGGAACAGGTCAAGCCAGTAAAACTGTTGGCCAGTTATAACCTGCAAAGGGAGCTGATGTGCAAGCTAATCCAAATAGAGGCAACAGGTACTTTCTGATCCATTCAAATTTTCTTCCTCCAGAAATTGAACTGGTGATGTGGGAGTAAAGACATACATTTGGAAGCAATACTGAAAAATAAACAGAAATGGCATTAGATATCTTCATAAATAAAAACTCTAGGAATGATGCAAGTCATACATTAAGCAGGAGCTAAAATTAAGGAAAAGCCCTCAAGTGTAGAAATTATAGGCATAATAAAATCATAGCCACAGGAATGGTATAGGTAGGGACAAAACAATCGACTCAATTTTAATGATGAAATATCTTATAGCTTTCCCCCCCTATTGTGGAGAGGCTTGAAATGTATTCCAGAATCTGGGCCTCCCCTGGTGGTGCAGTGGTTGAGCTCTGCGCTGCGAAGCTGTTCGCAGCACTCTGCAATGCCGATTCCATCCCCGGCCACCAGCGAGGGTCCCACATGGCACGCAGACCTCTCCTGCTGTGCCCGCTGCTCCCCTAAGCAGTGTCCTCGTCTGTCTGCCTGTTCTGCTCCCCGCTCTGGTTCTGGTGAATTCTCTCACCCTCCTGTGCTTCTGACTGTACCCACTGCTTGTATAAATAAATAAATAAATCTTTAAAAAAAAATATATATATATATATTCCAGAATCTATGATATAGTTTAAATTCATGTTAGGGGAATTGGTCATGGTGTTGCTCCTGGATTCAATGACATGAGATAAGATTTGGGGGCTGACATTGCTGTCCTATCTATAGCTATGCACATCTTTACAATGAAACACCCTTCTAATCATTATATAAAATTGCCACATGTGTTAGTTCCTATTGTCTCTGTAAAAAAATTATTACAATCTTAATGACTTTAAAATGTAAATGCATATTTTACAGTGCTAGAAGAGATACTTAATAAACAGGACTTACAGGGCTAAATTCTGTGGTTGACAGGACTACATTCTTTCTGAAAGTTTAGGTTGTTTTATTGTTAAAGTAGAGAACAAATTCAAACAGGATGTGTGTAGAGAAGAAAACAGCATAAGCAGAAATATGGAGGATTTTTAAAAAAATATATATTTCAGTAAACTACTGGCAGCAGAATATTCACTTAAGAGAATAGACATTGGACAGCTTGAAGAGATAGTAGATTTGGACAAAATATGAATGTTTTGAGACCCCAACAAAAATTCTTCATTTAACTCATAATCACTGACTTTCCAATATAATATTAGGAGGCTGCGGTGCAGAAAATGTTGCCAGTAGGATTCCAGGAAGCTATTGCGATATGAAGTACTAAATATCTACATGGATCAGGGTAAATGCAAAAATATTTATTTTCTTGGAATATGAATACAATTTGTATTTGATAAATACATATATATATAAATTATTCATTTGGTAGTGTAAGTAATGTCATTAAAACACATTCTATTTTTATGGTGTGAATAATTTTGTCAGTGTGTATGAGAAAGTAATAATATAAATAAATCATGCCAAGGGGCTTCCCTGGTGGCACAAGTGGTTAAGACACAACCTATGAAGCAGTTCGCAGCCTCTGCAGCACAAGTTCTATCCCCAGCTAGCCAGGGAGCAGCCTACATGGCACAGCAGACCTCTCCTGATTAGCCTGCTGCTCCCTTCAGCAGTGTATTTCATCAGTCTGCCTGTTCTGTTCCCTGCTCTGTGTCTGGTGAGTCCTCTCACCTCCTGCACCTCTGGCCTGTGTCCTAGCTGTTGTGTGCATAAATAAATAATTTTTTTAATAATTATTTGCTACCATTTTTTTTTTAAGATTTATTTATTTATTCACACAAGAACCGGGATACAGGCCAGATGTGCGGGAGGGTGAGAGGATCCACCAGAGCCAGAGTAGGGAACAGAACAGGCAGACTGATGAAATACACTGCTGAGGGGAGCAGCGGGCGAGACAGGAGAGGTCTGCCACACCATGTGGGACCCTCGCCGGCCGGATCGAACTGGTGCTGCAGAGGCTGTGGACAGCCTCACAGAGCTGCACCCAACCACCTGCGCCACCAGGGGAGGCCCTGAATAAATAAATCTTTAGGGGAAAAAAAAAAAAAAAGTAATCATGCCAAGTATAAAAAAATATTTATTTCTAAATGTAATTAATACTTAAGTATAAAACAAATTTACATTTCCATACTTATATATGAATGACTAAATATTGCTGATATCCCATGTAAAAACTGAAGTCTCATAATGGAAGAGGATAGGACTTATTCAGAGGGTTTTGTTGTTCTTGGCTGGGTTCTGATACTTTCACCTTCATATATAACCTTTATCTGTATCAGAGCTTGCTCTATTGCTTTGGGGTTGATGTGCCATACATATGAGAGAGAGAGAGAAGATGGAGAAAGAGGAAGAGAAGGAACAGGAGGAACAGGAGGAGGAAGGCAAGGAGGTTCAAGGAAGGAAGGGAGGAGAAGAGGGAAGGAAGCAAGGCAGGGAAGGAGGGAGGGAGGGAGGAAGTAAACAAGGAAGGAAAGAAAGAAAGAGTCAGTCTGGTTTGTGAAATCTGTGGGCAGGATCCTTGTTCTGATAATGCAGGAGTGACGTGCTCATGTAAACCAAATAAATACAATCCGAACTATCAGAAAAGAACATTGACTTTCTGAAAACATTATCTATCTTAAACACTGTTGTCTATGAAATTAGACAGCTTGTAAGATAATAACTGTATAGAATGATAGGGACAAGTTCAAAGGATGATTTGTAATCTGCCATGATTTAATTCTTACAATTCTACACTTTCATGTGAGGATACTGAGATTCAGATAGGTCAACCATGGTTATATAATTTGTAATTGGTGTTAGGGGTAAGGAGGACCAAACATGATAGTTCTCTTTGCTAAGCTGTTGCTGAAGTGCTTTTGATGGTGTGAAAGAATAAACTCATATTAGAATTTGGATTTTCCAATCTAGCAAACTCCAATAGATTTTGAAAAAAAATCTTCCAATTTAAATTATTATTTTTAATTTCATCTTTAAATATCGAATAGAATCAAATTCTCTCAGTGAAGAAAATGTGACCAAAGGATAATTGCTAATTGTAAAAAAAGTAACATATTTGTAGCAGTCTGTATTTTTTTCAAAAACTTTTTATATATAAATTAAAAAAAATGAATTCTGTATCTGGAAAATTGGAATTAAATAATAAATCTGATTTCTTAAAAGAAGTGTATGCAGGGCCTCCCTGGTGGCGCAGCGGTTGAGCGCTGGGTTGAGAAGCTGCCCGCAGCCTCTGCGGTGCCTGTTCAATCGCCGGCTGCTCCCCGGCCACCGGAGGAGGGTCCCACATGGTGCGCAGACCTCTCCTGCCGCCTGCTGCGCCCTTCAGCAGTGTACTTCGGTCCCTCTGCCTGCTCTGCTCCCCGCGCTGGCTCTGGTGAATTCTCTCACCCTCCTGCGCTTCTGACTCTACCCAGTGCTTGTTTAAATAAATAAAGAAAGAAAGAAGTGTATGCAACAGAATGCCTTTTTAGAGTTCCCATTTGTGGATCGAATCTTTTTTTTTTTTCTCCTAAGATATATTGGAAAGAGCCTTTCTTTTTAGTCAAGACTTTATTTGAAGTTGTTATTTATTTTTTCCTTCAGGGATATAATGCTTTTCTAAGAGTTATTTTTATTTATTTATGCATACAAGACCTGGAGGTAGGCCAGAAGATGTGGGGGGTTGTGTGTGCAGTGACAGGATTCACCAGAGACAGAGTGGGGAGCAGAACAGGAGGATCTACTAAAATACACTGCTGAGGGAAGCAGCAGGCAAGGCAGGAGAGGTCTGAGGTGCCAGGTGGGTTAGCTCCCTGGCTAGAGATCAAACTAATGCTGCAGTGACTGGCAATAGCTTAATAGCTTGTTAGTGCTGAGAATTTAACTCCTGTGCCACCTTGAAATTGTTTATTAATTTTTTTTTGGGGGGGTGGAAACTTACTTCATCCAGAAGTGTGGAAGTAAAAGAAGAAGGAATAATAATCAATCACTTTAGAAACTGTTGGTACCAAAATAATTTGCTCTTCCCAGTTACTAATAGTCACTGTAGAAAAACAATGATACAAACAATGTTAGTCTTTGTCTACTCAAAGGAAAAGAAAGTATTGGGACTATTCTTTAACCCTCTGAGTGCATCTCATTTTTACACTACACTCCAGTGTAAACATTTCTTGCATTACTAAATGGGAATGATAATCATTTTCCTCTGGTACAAATACAAATATACATATATAGGATATGAGGGATATTTAGGTTTTGGGTTATCAAGGGTGAATTTGAAGTATTTTTGATATGAAAATTAATGATAATTTATTTTCTTTTTAATGTTTTATTGAGGTAATATTGGTTTAAATTATTGTTTGTATTTTGGAAGTGTAAGATGCCCATTTCCTGGTACCATAGCACTCCCACCACAACATAGTCTACCACCAAAATCCATGGTGTCTCTTCAATTTGTGCTTGCCCTTTTCACTTCCTCTCACCCTCTGAATATCTGTTCTGCAGATTGCTTCCAAGGGGTACTTTTTGAGTTTGGTTTTATTTGGCTATTTGTCTGGTTTCTCAATATTCCAAGTATAAGTGACATGATCTGGTATTAGTTTTTCTCATTCTGACTGATTTATCTTAATATAATCCCTTCCAACTCCATACATATAGTTGCAGATGTCATGAGATTTTATCTATTTTGATCACTGTGAGTGTTCAATTGTGTATTTATACCACATCTTACTGATTTACTCATCTGTTTTTTGGTACTTAGGTTGTTTCCACGGCTTAACTATTGTAAATAGTGCTGCAATTAAAATAAGGGTACAAGTTTCCCTTTGAATTAGTGTATCGACGTTCTTTAGGTAGATAGCTAGAAGTGGAATCGGTGGGTTCTGTGGTGCAACCGTTTTTTTTTTTTGTTTTGTTTTTTTTTAAAGATTTATTTATTTATTTATACAAGCACTGGGTACAGTCAGAGGCACAGGAGGGTGAGAGAATTCACCAGAGCCAGAGCAGAGAGCAGAACAGGCAGACCGACGAAGTACACTGCTGAGGGGAGCAGTGGGCATGGCAGGAGAGGCTTGCGCACCATGTGGGACCCTTGCCCAGTGGCCAGGTATCGAACCAGAGGGTGCTGGCAGCTTCGCAACCCAGCGCTCAAACGCTGCGCCACCGGGGAGGCCCACAAACATTTTTTTTTTAAGATTTGTTTTTATTTATTTATACAAGAACTGGGGGTACAGGCCAGAGATGTGGGAGGGTGAGAGGATTCACCAGAGACAGGACAGGGAACAGAACAGGCAGACTGACAAAATACACTGCTGAGGGGAGCCACAGGCGAGACAGGAGAGGTTTGCCGCACCATGTGGGACCCTCACTGGCAGGGATCAAACCAGCGCTGCAGAGGCTGCTGATGGCTTCACTGCGTGGCACTCAACTGCCTGTGCCACCAGAGGAGGCCCGGGGCAACCACTTTTTTTTTTTTTTATGTTTCATTTTATATAATTCTTACATCATTTTTCATCTTTGTACAATGTACGCATTTTCATTTTGGTTATATTCCCCATACAATTGCACCCCCCTTCTTATTTTGACTCTAGTTTTACCTCTCCACACCCCTCCCTAATCCCCCCTGCCCAGTGTGTCTCTGGTTTATAGTTGCTTGTTGATTTTAATTATCACTTTGCATTGATTAGTCTTTTTCCTTGTCTCTTATTTAGGTTTTCTAAATTCCTGCTATGAAAATTCCTTCTTTTTCGTTCTGACTTATTTTGCTGAGCATGATCCCTTCTACATCCATCCATGTTGCTACAAACTGTATGTGTTTATCTTTTTTGATTTCTGAGTAATATTTCATGGTGTATATGTACCACATCTTCTTGATCCAGTCATCTATTTTTGGGCATTTGGGTTGTTTCCATATCTTACTTATTGTAAATAGTGCTGCTATAAACATAGGGGTGCAGGTGCTCTTTGGAATTGATGTTTCTGTGTCCGTTGGGTAAATACCTAGGAGTGGAATTGCTGGATCATATGGAAGCTCTATGTTTAGTAGGTCAAGAAATCTCCACGCAGCTCTCCATAGTGGTGGTGCAACCACAAGTGCTAGTGAGGATGTGGAGAAAATAAGAATGCGTTTACATGGTTGTAATGAATGTAAACTTATCCAGTCCCTATGGGAAACAGTATGGGGGTTTCTCATAAGATTAAAAACGGTTGCATTACAAACATGTAAATTCATTGTTATTTTCTTCACATCCTCACTAGCACTTGTTTTTTTCTTTTTTTTTTTTTTTTTTTTTTTTTTTTTATAGAGGCATGTTTTATTTATTTATTTGTTTGTTTGTTCGTTTGTTTCGTTTATACATGCACTGGGTACAGTCAGAAGCACGGGAGGGTGAGAGAATTCACCAGAGCCAGAGCCGGGAGCAGAGCAGGCAGAAGGACCGAAGTACACTGCTGAGGGGAGCAGCGGGCGGCAGGAGAGGTCTGCGCGCCATGTGGGACCCTCCTCTGGTGGCCGGGGAGCAGCCGGGGATCGAACCGGCGCCGCAGAGGCTGCGGGCAGCTTCGCAACCCAGCGCTCAACCGCTGCGCCACCGGGGAGGCCCACTAGCACTTGTTTTTGGTCTTTTGCTATGGATCATTCTCACAGGTGTGAAGTGGTATCTCATTTGTGATCATGAATTCATTTCTGTCTATATACAAGTTTATTAACTGTCTATGCACAAGTTTATTAGTAGGTGCTCAATTCACATTCATTGGGATTTGCTTGTTTTAGTTCCACTACAATGCTACATAATACAGTTTGAATCATTCTTCTTTTCACTGTATTTGTATCTCAGTGTTTTCATTTGATTTTCTAAAGTTTATCCCATTTCTTTCAATGTATGCTTCAAAGCTATTCTACGTTCTGTTGCTGATATGAACAGTAGATTTTCAATGTTTATATGATTGGGTTCTGGAGATTTGTTCTTTTTCTGCAATATGCTATTCCCCTGAGGACTCATGGTGCCATATGCTTTTCTGTTTTACCATCTCCCTATTTTTATTATTTGTTTTTACTTTGGGGCCCTACTGCTTTGGTGTAACTTCTGTGCTGGGCAACTTTCTGTTCCCCATGTGAGACGGAAGTGGCCAAATCAACCACTCACAATCACTGTTGCCCTGTGGCTTGTTTCAGGATTTATAGACTGGGTTAAACTCTACCTCAAGGACAAGTTTGAAATATTAGAAACATCCTAGACATGTATTGTTTCTGGATCCTACCTTTTATAATATACACCAGAGAGCCTAAATCTCCAGCAGTGAAAGTGGTCAAAATGATAGACAGGAGTACATACCCAAAAGTTAGGGGTTCTAATGAGAGTAAAGATTGGATTGCAGATGACAATGAGTTAAACCATTTTATGTAAAGAGTTTCCCTTATGTTATTGATTAGATAATTCCTTGAAGGCCGACAATTGAAAGCTAATATTTTTTATAAAGATTTATTATTTATACCTACAAGGACTTGGGTGTAGACCAGAGGTGCGGAGAGTAACAAGATTCACCAGAGATAGAGTGGTGTGCAGAACATATGAATCTACTTAGTGAGACAAGAGAGGTATGCTGTGCCATATGAGCTCCCTCCTTGGCCAGGTATGGAAGTCATGCTGCAGGGGCTGCCAAGCTTGAAAGCACTGATACTTCCACCCCTGCACCATCAGGGAGGCGCCTAGAAAACTATTCTTGTCTTAAATACAAGATACAAGGTAGCTTTGAAAAGAGGCAACATTTGCTTTCATGTTGAGACAAAGGGCTAATGCAGAGATGTCTATAGATATTTGTCATAATTTACAACACCACAAACAGGAGAAAGATAAGAGAATACATCTTGCATAATGATATTTCTTAAATATAATGGAAAATATTGCATCCATATATCTGTTTTGTTTTTTGTTAAATCATTTCTTTCCAGATATGTTGTTTGCTTGTGTGTTTTCTTCATTACTCTTCAACAAATCTAAGAAATATTTAACAAATTTAAGAAATGTTTCAACAAATTTAAGAAATATTTAACTTTTTATTTCTAATTGCATCTTTATTCGACTATAAAATATCTTGGACTAACTTTTATTTCTAGCTTGAATTATACATATTTTGTGTTCATTTGAAAAATTTTAGGTCATTTTCAAGATATTTCTATTATTTTTTCTTTTTTTTAAAGATTTATTTATTTATTTATTTATTTATTTATACAAGCACTGGGTAAGTCAGAAGCGTGGGAGGGTGAGAGAATTCACCAGAGCCAGAGCGGGGAACAGAACAGGCAGACACACGAAATACACTGCTAAGGGGAGCAGTGGGCATGGCAGGAGAGGCCTGTTCTGCTATGTGGGACCCTCGCCTGGCGGCTGGGGAATGAACCTGTGCTGCAGAGGCTGCGGGCAGCTTCGCAGCCCAGCGCTCAATTGCTGCGCCACCAGGGGAGGCCCTCTATTTCTTTAAGAGTACATGTCAAATAGAGTACCCGTAATAAACCAGGAAAAATCAAATATATTTTCATTGTAAATATAATAAAAATAATTGCATTTTCTCTATGACAAAGATAATCCTCAATATATTGGGTTATCTGAAAAGTCATGATATATTTGTCCATGTTTTTCAAGTAACAATGCATCATGAATTTTCCAACAATCCAATAATTGACTATGTATGCATATACATATTGCACATATAATTTAAAAACAATGTAGTATTTAATGTATAATCATTGATACCTTTGAGAAACTAAAAAAAAAAGGTTTTGTTCCTCCTTTTTAAATAAAACATATTACATTGAACATTTATTTCCCTCATATTTAATATGAAAGTGATTCTTATAGGGCCTTCTTAGTGGTGCAGGAGGTTAAGATGCAACCTATGAAGCTATCCGCAGCCACTGCAGCACGAGTTAGATCCCTGGCCAGGGTGCTACCCACATGGCGCAGCAGACCTCTCCTGTCTCACCCGCTGCTCCCCTCAGCAGTATATTTCAGTCAATCTGCCTGTTCTGTTCCCCACTCTGACTCTGGTGAATCCTCTCATCCCCCACACCTCTGGCCTGTACCCCTGTTCTTGATGCATAAATAAATCTTAAAAAATAAAATTAAATTAAAAAAGTGATTCTTACAAAGATTACTGAGAGAGCTCAGTTTCATCTTTAATGCAAAGATAAATTCCACTTTCAAAAACGTAAATAAAGAGAAATATTTCTAACAGTCAAAAGTAAATCCTATGTCTGCTTTAAGGAAAATGAGTAAATCACCTTCCATACAACAGAGAACCCATACCTTGAAATGCCATGTTTTTTACCATTCAGATATCTAGCAACAGCAGATGGACTTTTCATTTGCAACATTGTATTAGTTGTGTGACTATTTACACTTAACAGTGTAAAGAGGGTTAGGCAGTGGAGTTGCTGTTCTGCCTTTCTCAGGGTTGGAGTTCTCTTGTTCCCTCTGCTTGCTTGTGTATAATGTTCCCTGTCTTATTAATACAGGACTGCAAAATCAACAGAAGACTCCTCTTTTCATCTAGGAGAACTGACAGCAAATATACCCAGCTTGGGATGGTTGCACAACACTGCACAGAAGTAACTTTGAAGAGGAAACAACTATAGTTTAGATTATATAAAAATAATGTTGCCTGAAACAATGATCGGTATTTGGAGGGAAAGAAGATAAAACAGAAATTGAACAGAAAAACTTAGGAAGCAGTACATAAGGGACATGAGACTCTTGTATATATTCCCAGGAGTCTAAAAAAAAAAAAAAAAAAAAAAAAAAAACAACAACACACACACACACATGCATGCCAATGTCTGTGTACTTGCTGAGGAAAAACCATAGGAAACCTTAAGTTTCTCCCTCTGGTTGATCATGAGCTGACATCAGAAAGTGAAGGTTAAGGCAGGATGCCAAACTGAATGACTACATATTGAAAGCATGTTCCAATAAGCACAAAGAAATATCCTGTATACTTGGGAGTTTTATGGTCTCTAGATTGTCTATAAATCTGTGTGTGATCATTAGCTGACTATTAAATTAACCAAGCAGAACCATTAATGGCAATATATGAACAACAACAACAACAATAAAACAACACCTTTCCAGTATTACTTCAAAAAAATACATAAAAAGGGCCTCCCTGGTGGCACAGGTTTAAAGACATCACTGTCCAGCTATTGCCAGCCACTGAAGCACAAGTTTGATCCCTGACTGGCCAGGGAACAGGCCATATGGTGAAGCAGACCCCTCTGCTTCTTCCACTGCTCACATCAGCAGTGTATTTCAGTGCATCTGCCAGTTCTGCTCCTCTCTCTGGTGAATCCTCTCAACCCGCACACCTCTAGCTTACATCCCAGTTATTGTATACATAAATAAATAAATCTTTTAAAAATAAATAAAATACATAAGGAGAAACAAAATAGCATCAATAACAAACACTGGATAAGGTAAATAGATTATACAAAATGTCAATTAAAAAATGAGCAAAAAAGACTGGAATGCATTACCTATATATTAAGGAAGAAAAAACAACCTACAGAAACTGTCACAGGTAATTCCAGCTGTTAGGCATACAAGGCAAAAATTTTAAATCAGTAGTTTATTTATTTATTATTATTATTTTAAAGATTCATTTATTTATTTACTTACACAAGCACTGGGTACAGTCAGAAGCGCAGGAGGGTGAGAGAATTCACCAGAGCCAGAGCAGGGAGCAGAGCAGGCAGAAGGACCGAAGTACACTGCTGAGGGGAGCAGCGGGCGGCAGGAGAGGTCTGAGCACCATGTGGGACCCTCCTCCTGTGGCCGGGGAGCAGCTGGGGATTGAACCAGTGCTGCAGAGGCCGCGGGCAGCTTCGCAACCCAGCGCTCAACCGCTGCGCCACCGGAGAAGCCCAGTAGTTTATTTTTTTTAAGATTTATTTTATTTTTATGCATATAAGAACTGGGGTACAGGTCAGAGATGTGGGGGGTGAGAGGATTCACCAGAGACAGTGTGGTGAAAAGAACAGGCAGATTGACTGAAATACACTGCTAAGGGGAGCAGCAGGCGAGTCAGGAGAGGTCTGCTGCACTGTATGGGTTTCTCCCTGGCCGGGGATAGAACTCGTGCTGCAGTGGCTGCAGTTAGCTTCATAAGTTGCGTCTTAACCCCTTGCACCACCAGGGAGGCCCTAAATCAGTAGTTTAATATAATCAAAAAGCTAAGGAAATCTAGTGACTAAAGATATAAAGGAAAAATGAAAGTCCAGTAAGTCAATCCGATTATTTAGTGAGAGCAGAAGGAAAAAAGAATAAGGAAATGAAACAGATCCTTAGAGACCATCACATATATCAACGTACAAATAAGTGTGTCCTGTGTGAAAAGACAGAAGGAAAAAAACAACACTTGAAAAAATAGCAGCTGAAAATCCCTCAAATTTTATGAAAAACATTACTCTTTACATCCAAATTCACAATAAGCTCCACATAATTTAAATTCATATAGATCCACAACTAGACACATCATAATCAAATTCTCAAAAGATGAAGGAAAGGGGTCTCTCTGGTTTTGCAAGGGGTTAAGCACAACACTGTGAAACTATCCACAGACACTGAGCATGCTTTCTATCCCTGGCCAGCTAGGGAGCTAACACATGGTGCAGCAGACCTCTCCTGTCTGGCTTGCTACTCCTCTCAGCAGTGTATTTCTGTCAATCTGCTCATTCTGTTCCCCACTCTGTCTCTGGTGGATACTCTTACCTCCCTGCACCTCTGGCCTGCACTCTAGTTCTTGTACACATAAATAAATAAATTACAATATATAAATTAAAAGAAAAACACGAAATAATCTTAAGCAACAAGAGAAACTTGAGTCATTCCCTCTAAAAAGATACTCAGTAAAACTAAGAAATAATTTCTCTTCAGAAACCATGAAGAACATAAACAGTGGAAAGGCAAAGTTAAAGTGCTAAAAAGGAATTTAAAAAGGTGTGATAAAAATTCCATTCCTGGGGCCTCCCTGGTGGTGCAGGTGGTTAAGCACAGCACTGTGAGGCTATCTGAAGCCTCTGCCACATGCGTTTGATCTCTGGGTGACCAGAAAGTGGGTGCATAGGGTGCAGAAGACCTCTCCTGTTTTGCCTGCTGCTCCCCTCAGCAGTGTATTTTAGCCAGTCTGCCTGTTCTGTTCCCCACTCTCTGGTGAATCCTCTCACCACCCACATGCATCTCTGGCCTGTACCCCAGTTTTTGCATGCATAAATAAATACATCTTTAAAAAAAAATTCTATTCCTGGCAAAAAATATCCCTCAAAGGATGACAAAAAAATTAAGACATTCCCCTGACTAAAATTTGAGATAATTTGTTGTTAGCAAATTTGTTAGCAATTTATTGCCCTACAAGCAACACTAAAGATGGTTTTAGTGCTAACGCTGAAATCAAAGAAAAATATATAGCAAATCAAATTCACATGAAGAAATCTGTAGCACCACTCAATTAACGAGAAAAACAATATATAAAATGCTGTCTAATTTATGTTTGTTTGCAGTAGCAAAAAGAACACATAACATATCATTTTGTGTATAAAAAAACTTCCAGAATAGAGAAAACAAGACACAAAATAGATTAATGGTTGCCAGGGGTTGGAAGGTGAGGGAGAGAGAGTGACTGCTAATAATTGTAGTTTCTCTTTGGGGTGATAGTAATATTCTGGAATGAGAGAGTGGAAGTGACTGTACAACCTTGTTATTGCACTAAAAGCCAGAATGTTATACATTTAACAAGATCAATTTTATGGTATATAGATTGCATTTTTGTTTTAAAAATGGAAGTAAAATCAAAACATTTAAATGGACTAGAATTAAGACATCTCCTAACCCAGTGGCTTCCAAACTAACTCATTAAAATCACACAAAAGATTTCTTTATAGAATTTCTATTTATCCTCGCTTCATAGGTCTGAGGTGAGTCACAGAAGTGTTATGCTTTCAAAGAGATTGTGTGGTTATGAATATTTAGTTTAAAAACCCATTAAGATAAAAATAAAGCACAATGAAATGTGAAGAATCCAACATCAAGAGCTTGTAGCAGCTGGAACCAGAAGCCAAGCCTTTTGGTTTCTTTTTCATGACTTTTTCATAATGTTGTGGTGCCGACCTTTTCAGGCAGCTTCAAACTAATTAAACCTATGCATGGTTCTTTAAATCTTTTGTATATAGTTTGATGATCCAGAAAAAGCCAAATAAGTGGATTTCCTACTCATTTACCCTAGGCCAAAATCCATCTTGCCCTACTTCTTCCTTTGCTTTAGGACAATAGAACAGTTGGATTTATGTTGCAAATTTGGGAGATCATGCTGAGGAAGAATAGATAAAATAAAACTATAATTCTGTTTTTATATAATGGATTTATTAATAGGTATATTAGTGTTCTTGATTTTCCCTGCCTCTCTCCATTTACTTTGCATGCCCTTTGAGATGTCCCTCTCCCATCACCTCTCTCTCCACTCCCTTTCCCTCTTTCCTTTCTGACACTAAGTTCTTAGCTACTTAGAAGGAGGTGAAGCAAAGCCAAAGTGATAGTACATGCTCTTAGTATATGTGTTATCAATACCTCTGCGAATACTTCATGACTGAAGCAACAATGTGATAATATCAACAAATGTCAACAAAGAACAAAAAAAAAAAAACTCTGAGGGAATATTTTTTTAAGATTTATTTCTTTATGCATATAAGACCTGGGTACAGGCCAGAGATGCCAGGTGTGGGGCAGTGAGAGGATCCACCAGAGACAGACTGGGAAACAGAACAAGCAGACCGACTGAAATACACTGCTGAGGGGAGCAGCAGGCGAGACAGGAGAGGTCTGCCTAGCCATGTGGGTTGCTCCCTGGCAGGCTGGGGATCGAATTTGTGCTGCAGAGGCTGCGGACTGCTTCATAGTGTGGTGCCTAACCCCTCGTGCCACCAGGAGTCTCTCTGAAGGAATTATTAATGTGATTTTCACTTTGACCTTTTTAAAAAATAAATGTGTGTGTGTGTGTGTGTGTGTGTGTGTGTATTTATTTATTTATTTATGCATAAAAGAACTGGAGTGTAGGCCAGAGGTGCAGGTGGGGAGGATGGGGTGCTGAGAGGATTCACCAGAGACAGAGCAGGGAGCAGAATGGCAGATTTTACTGAGAAGCACAGTGGGCAAGACAGAAGAGGTCTGCTGCACCATAACATGGGTTAGCTCCCTGGCAAGGGATTGAACTCAGGCTACAACGGTGCTTGTGTGATAATGCTGAGATTTTACCCTATGCCACTAGGGAGGCCCCCAATTTGACCTTTTTGATTACAGAAACTTCATGCTAGTTGTTCTAAAATCCCATTTGACAGTGAAGAGTTTAACATTCTTTACAAAGTGAATGGGACATAAAACATTATTTAATATGGGCCTCCCCTGGTGGCGCAGCGGTTGAGCACTGGGCTGCGAAGCTGCCTGCAGCCTCTGCAGCACTGGTTCGGTCCCTGGGTGCCTGCGAGGGTCCCACATGGCGCGACAGACCTCTCCTGCCACGCCCGTTGCTCCCCTCAGCAGTGTATTTCGTTGTTCTGTCTGTTGTGTTCCCCGCTCTGGCTCTGGTGAATTCTCTCACCCTCCCGCGCTTCTGACTGTACCCAGTGCTTGTATAAATAAATAGATAAATAAATCTTAAAAAAAGAAAAGACAAAACAAACATTATTTAATATGATGATTAATTTAATGATGTTAAAGTGCTTAGAACTATGTTTGATACACAACACTTTATAAGTGTTAATATTGTTTTTGTCATTAGCATTTGCAGAAGAATCACAACAAAAATATCATATCTCCCTGTGGTGTGATAGTGAAGATACTGCTTTGGCTTCAATTCTTAAGACCATAAAGTTCACTTCACTGTGATATTAGAAGATGATAAAAAAAGATTCTGAGATGAAAAACAAGAAATGGAGGCAAGTGCATAAACAAATTCATACAATAGTCAAAGTTCCAAAGACTACCAACTCCTTCCTGCCAACATATATTTGTGCTTTCCATCAGACATAATTTGGGGAAGAAAGCAGAGAAAGGTTACTTGGTTGAGAAACATTGTTTTTTTTTTTTTTCCCTAGAGAGGCTGAACCTTAACTTAAAAGACTGTTTAAATGATAAAAGGGAAGTGAAAGGACATCCTGCAGTTTCCCTTACTGCCATGCTATATCTGTTGCTTTCTTCTAAGCATCCACTGTCAATGCTTCCTGCAAGGATCTCATTTAACCATTCACCTTATCACACTTCAACCCATGTGCATGGCCTGATCAAGGGATATAGCCTATATCAAAGACCTAACAAATTAGTGTATCACTTTTCCTAAGGAATAAATATTAGCTGGAGTCATGCATTTTATGTCAGTCCCAAAGGAGAGTGACATTAACCCAAGAAAAGGATAATCATATTGTTACTAGAAAATAAACCTCATTTGTAATTTATAATAGTTCATATTTTTGATGTGAGTGTGGGAGAGATTTGGGGGCTCACTGAACTGTTTTTATGGATTCATTTTTGTAATCTCACTTCTTAATAATATGTGTTTTAGCTAGAGCTACAATCTTATTTGTAGCATTAATTTTAGCAGAGGTTGCTTTTCCATATAATAGCTGAGGCAAAATGCTCAATAGTTTAACTTGACCTTTATTTTTTATAGTTAACACAGTGTTTCCAGCAATCACTCCTAAGCAATGCATTTGAGCTTACAAAGTTACCTCACAAGAAATTTACTTTTCTACTTTTTTTAGCAGTTATATATGACTGAAAGTAATATTCCCTCTAGATGACAGGTACCTTGTGGACAGAGATCTTTGCTTTATTTTGTATTTTGTGCCGATGTTATGGAATTGATATTCCCATTCAAATAAATCTAATAGATTATATATCTGTTCCTTACTGTTGTCTCCCCCAACACACATCCTGCATTTGTAATATCAATTACCTTAATATAAACACAAATGGTCCATTATATAATCTTGCCATGGCATAGTTCACATTAGCAAATGTGTAAACATTTTCATGCAATTTATGATTTTGAGTTACAAAATATAACTGGAAGAGAGATTTTCTTTTGAAATAAAGAGCAGAAAATAAATCAGCAGCTAGAGGATATCTGTAGTTCTAACATGTTGCATTAGAGACCACAACCTCAATCTTCTCCTCACCAGTTCTAATATTAAAAAAATAGAGTAGCTTGAAATTGCTGTCATCAAGGTCTTATAATGTGTCTGGGGAGAGTTCACTGAGCCCTGGATCTGAAGTCTGGTGCCTCATCCAGACAAATAGTTATGTATAGAGTAGCCAAGAAGTATTTAGAAAATTTTATTATATCTCATCTTTTGTTTTCTTTCTGCATTTAGAGTGTAATATATATAATATATATATATAATTTGATGTGTTTGAGGTATTAAAAAGATACACTTAATAGTAAAGTTGTAACTATTTTTATCACTGTTCACTCATTTCTACATGCCTGCCTGCCTGCCTGCAAACATACACACACATACATGTATGCATGCATGCTTACAAACGCATGGATGGATGGATGCATATTACTTATAAAAGCTTGACCATAAATATATTTTAATTTGGCTTATTATAGAAGAATTCTAAGGAAATCTTAGAAAATGTCAGAGACCATATATTTAATCTATTTCTGGACTATTTCTGGAATCACATTTTGTAAACTTACAATGTTTTAAAAGTGATGCTTATAATGGAGGTATTTAACTATTTGTTATAACAATTAGTGAACGAATATTTGTGAATAAATAGTGAATAAATTTAGTGATTTCAATTAGTGAATAAATATTTCAAAAAAAATAATATGCATTCTGCATGAGTACTTACCATTAAGTCCTTGCAAGAGCAAAGTTTTCTTTATGAAGAAATAAGTGGGCCTCCCTGGTGGCACAGGCAGTTGAGCACAATGGTATAAAGCTATCCCCAGCCTCTGCGGTGCAGGTTCGAACCCAAATGGCCAGGGAGATACCCACATGGTGGGGCATAACTCGTCTGTCTTACCCGCTGCTCCCCCAAGCAGTGCTTTCGGTCTGTCTGCTTGCTCTGTTGCCTGTTTTCTCTCAGGTGAATCCTCTCACCCTCCCACTGGCCTGTGCCCTAGTCTTGCATAAATAAATAAATCTTAAAAAATAAAGGAAATAATTAAAGATTTATATAGTCAATAGTTTTCCTCTTTTCTATGAAATCAATTCATTTTATGCTTGAATTGAACTTGGATATAGATAACAAACTTCTTCTTAGTGAATTTTTGCCTAAAATAGATAAACCCAGGAGACTCAAGTATAGCAATTAATCTCAGTAGAGAAATTATTTAAAAGATAAAATTTCCAGTAATAAGTAAGCACTGGGAATGTAATGTACAGGATGATAACTATAGTTAACACTGTTGGATGATTATTTAAATATTTATATTTGATTTTTTAATTGAGGTAATATTGTCTTAAATTATTGTTGGTGTTTTGGAATTATGTGACCCCCCATCAGGCATTCTCACCAATAGTGCACCCACCACCAAATCACCAATAGTCCACCAGCCCAGTCCATTGTGTTCCTTTCCCTCTTCTCTATCACCCTCCCCTCCCTGGCAAGCTCTGAATACTTCAGTTTTATAGACAGCTTGCAAGAGTTAGTTTTTAAGTTCCTGCTATTAGTGAAACCATCTGGCATTTTTCTTTTTCTTTCTGGCTTATTTTGCTGAGCATGATTCCTTCCAGCTCCATCCATGTTGCTGTAAATTGCATGAGTTTATCTTTTTTGATTGCTGAGTAATATTCCATGGTATATATACATATATATGTGTATATGTATATATACACACACATATATGTGTATATATATATATATATATATATATATATATGACTGGATATATATATAGATAACTGGATCAAGACATCTTCTTGATCCAGTTATCTATTCATTCAGTCATCCAGTCATCAAGATGTGGTGTGTATATATATCTATATATGTGTGTATTGTATATATATACACATATATATATGTTATATATATATATAACACACACACACCACATACATTATATATATACACACACACACACACACACACACACATACATACACACACACACACCACATCTTCTTGATCCAGTCATCTATTTTTGGGTATTTGGGTTGTTTCCAAAGCTTAGCTATTGTAAATAGTCCTGCTATAATCATAGGGGTGCAGCTGCCCTTTTGAATTAATGTTTCTGTCCTTAGGACAATACCCAGGAGTGGAATTGCTGGATCATATGAAAGTTCCATCTTTAGCAGATTGAGGAAACTCCACACAGTTCTCCAAAGTGGTTGGACCAGTTTTCACTCCCACCAGCAGTGCTGGTGAGTTCAACCAGGAAAAAAACTAATTATAATAAAGTAAAAATCAAAATCAACAAGCAACTATAAATCAGAGACACACTACAGGGGGGAGGAAGGGAGTAGGATCAAAACTAGGGAGATGGGAATTGTAGAGGGACTATAACCAAAATGAAAATGCATACATTGTGCAAAAATGAAAAAATGACGTAAAAATATATAAAATAAAAAAGTGGAAAAAAAGAGTTAGTTTTTATGTTTGTCTTTATGTGACTCTTAGTTTGGTTTCTCTGTATTACACTTACTAGCCACATCATCAATTACTTATCTTTTTCCTTCTAATGTATTTTACTTAGTACTATCCCAGATTCTTCCAGGCTGTCACAAATGGCCTGTTTGTTTGTTCGTTCGTTTGTTTGTTTGTTTGTTTATTTTGATCTCTGTATAATGTTTCATCATGTATGTATATAAACCACACCTGCTTGACCCACTCATCTGATTTTGTACACTAGGTTGTTTTCATAGTCTGTCTACTATAAATAGTGCTGCAATGCATGATTTTATGCATTTAATGCATCTTATGTATGGAATTATATCTAAGTTGTATTATTTGAATTTGAATCCTTCAACAATTTGACTGAGATAGACTTCACACACCATGCAATTCCTCCATTTAAATGTATATTTTAAGGTATTTAAAATACATTTAAAAAGTTTTACAACCATCACCATACTCTAATTTTGGAACATTTTCGTCACTCCCAAAGAAAATCCAGTACAGGGCCTCCCTGCTGGCTCAAGGGGTTAAGCACAGCACTATGAAGCTGTCTGCAGCCTCTACAGCATGTGTTCGATACCTAGCCGGCCAGGTAGCTACCCACATGTCAAAGAAGATCTCTCCTATCTTGCCCACTGCTCCCATTCGCAGTGTACTTCAGTCAGTTCACCTGTCCTGTTCCCCACTCTGTCTCTGGCGAATCCTCTCACCCCCCCACACCTCTGGCCTGTACCCTAGTTCTTGTATGCATAAATAAATAAATCTTAAAAAAAAAAAGAAAACCCAGTACAAATTACAATCACTCACCATTCCTCTTCTCACCTAAAGGCCCAGTACAACATGCAATCCATTTTATTATCTATAGATTTACCTCTTCTAAATGTTTTTAATATCTATAGATTTTTCTATTCTGGATGTCATCAATGAAATAATATAATTTTAGGGCCTCCCCGGTGACGCAGTGGTTGAGCACTGGGTTGCGAAGCTGACCGCAGCATCTGCTGCACCGGTTTGATCCCCGGCCACCAGGCAAGGGTCCCACATGGCATGCAGGCCTCTCCTGCTGCCTGCTGCTCCCCTCAGCAGTGTACTTCATCAGTCTGCCTGCTCTGCTCTCCACTTTGGCTCTGGTGAATTCTCACACCATCCTGTGCTTCTGACTGTACCCAGTGCTTATATAAGTAAATAAATAAATCTTAAAAACATAAAAAAAAAATATAATTTTAGTCATTTTCACAAATCTAGCTTTTTATATTTATTATCATTTTTTATTTTTTTATCTATGTAGTATGCAGCAATTTCTCATTTTTTTTTAAAGATTTATTTATTTATTTATTTATACAAGAACCAGGGCATAGGCCAGATGCTCGGGAGAGTGAGAGGCTTCACCAGTGACAGAACAGGGAACAGAACAGGCAGACAGACAAAATACATTGCTGAGGGGAACAGCGGGTGCGACAGGAGAGGTCTGCCACACCCGCTGGACAGCCGGGATTGAACTGGCACTGCAAAGGCTGTGGACAGCTTAATAGTGCTACGTTCAACCTCCTGCGCCACCAGTGAGGCCCAATATCTCATTTAAAAAATATATATTTATTTATGATTACAAGAACTGTGGTACAGGCCAGAGGTGCAGGAGGCAAGAGGACGCACCAGAGACAGAGCAGGGAACACAACAGGCAGACAGACCGAAACACACTGCTGAGGGAAGCAGTGGGTAACCCAGGAGAAGTCTGCTGTGCCATGTGGGCTGCTCCCTGGCTGGGAGAGAACCTGAACTGCAGAGGCTGAGAACAGCTCACAAAACTGCAGTCAACCCCTTGCACCACCAGGGAGGCCCTCAATGTCTCATTTTTTAATGAAAGTATTCCAACTTATGGCTATACCAGATTTTATTCATTCACCAATATTTGAGTTATTTGTACTTTTTGGTTATGACTAGTGCTACTGTTCATGTACAAGTTGTTGAGTGGATGCACATTTTTATTTCATGTGTGTGTGTGTACTCCTAAGTGTAGAATTGTTCATCTTTTATATTTCAAAGAATGAATAAATTCACTTATGTTAAGCTGATTTTTTTTTTAAAGATTTATTCATTTATTTATACAAGCACTGGGTATAGTCAGAAGCACAGAAGGGTGAGAGAATCCACCAGAGCCAGAGCGGGGAACAGAAGAGGCAGACTGACAAAATACACTGCTGAGGGGAGCAGGGGGAGGCAGGAGAGGTCTGTGCGCCATGTGGGACCCTCTCCAGCAGCTGGGTATCAAACCGGCACTGCAGAGGCTGTAGGCAGCTTCACAGCCCAGTGCTCAACCGCTGTGTCACCAGGGGAGGCCCTGTTCCATTGATTTTTATGAAATTTGAGAAAAAAGTTGATATTAAATTGTATTTTAGAGAGCCATTAAATTTTACTCATCTATGAGAAGCCCATATAGATTTGTATAGGGTAATGAGTTAATTATTTTTTTTTCTTTTTAAGAGATGTCATGCAAGATATGAATAGGAGTGACATATATTGAATTAAGAGTTGAAGTATATGTAATTGATAGAAACTAATTGTAAAAATATACTATATCAAGTTATTAAATTATATGTGTCAAGCTACAATTTATATTTTATTATGTTTCTAATATATACTAGACTGTTGTAAAGTTACTGTTAGTTTTTTTTAAGCGAATATATTTAGATTGTGTTGTCATTAAGATGTATATATAGGGCCTCCCCGGTGGCGCAGCGGTTGAGCGCTGGGTTGCGAAGCTGCCCGCGGCCTCTGCGGCGCCGGTTCGATCCCCGGCTGCTTCCCGGCCACCGGAGGAGGGTCCCACATGGCGTGCAGACTTCTCCTGCCGCCCGCTGCTCCCCTCAGCAGTGTACTTCGGTCCTTCTGCCTGCTCTGCTCCCCGCTCTGGCTCTGGTGAATTCTCTCACCCTCCCACGCCTCTGACTGTACCCAGTGCATGTATAACCAAACAAACAAACCAGCAAACAAATAAATAAAGCATGCCTCTATAAAAAAAAATAAATAAATAAAAAAAAAAATGTATATATATACTTATGTATTGTTTTACATGCACATATAGTCTTTCACAAAAGATATAATCCATCAGCTACATATATGTATACACACATGTTCATTACATAAACATATATGTGTATACATGTGTACATATATATACATATATGCATGTGTACATATATAAATCTCTGATAAACAGATGCAAAATAATTATTTTTGCCTCTCTGTACAGTGTTGCTCCACCTTTATTAGCAATTTCATCAAAAGCCACCAAAATACTTACAATTTTATTTTTTTAAGATTTATTTTATTTATTTATGCATATAAGAGCTGGGTTATAGGCCAGAGGTGTAGGGGGTAACAGGATTCACCACAGACAGAGTGGGGAGCAGAACAGGTCCTTTTGTTACAAAGCAACCCCAATATAAAACAGGTTGCCTGACTGTGGGTCCTCACCCACACACTTGAAGGGAACTGAACTGCAGGCGCACATCAAAGGTTAATCAAAGGCTTATTAACAAGGAAAGGGGAAATGAGGAAATGAATAACTGAGGGAAAAAAAAAAGAGGGAGATAAATTCTTACACGTTCCACTGACATGGAATCCCAAATGACCCGCCAAGACCAAGCGCTGCCTCGCCAAGAGAGAGAGCGCCCCACTCACATGGCTGGTTGTATACACAAACAGAGAACATGGCTGCTAACTCCACCTTCAGAACTTCACAACTCTCCCTTTGGGGATCATGGAATTTGTAGTTCCCAGTGTCTTGGTGGATTGGGGGTGTAGTCCACAAAGCCTGTATTTTGTTTGGTCAGGACACCCTCTCCCCCTAACATTTTGACTGAAATACACTGCTGAGGGGAGCAGTGGGCAAGACAGGAGAGGTTTGCCATGTCATGTGGGTTAGCTCCCTGGCTGGGGATCGAACTCATGTCACATTGGCTGGTGATAGCTTGACAGTGCTGAGACTTAACTCCTTGTGCCACCAGAGAGGCCCCTTAAAATTTTATATGAAAAAAAAAAAAAACCTCTGAATCATCTCTAATCTTTCATTTCTACATGCATGTATTCTACTTATTATTCCAGAATCACACCATTTTACTTCCCACCTACCAGCTTTCAGATCAGTCCATACGGGGCTTCCTCAATTCCCAGAATGCCAATATTCGCTCATCACCTGGAATGCTTGATTGGCAGCAGCAGCAGTAGCTGCTAGAATACTCTCACCCCCTGTATCTAAAGGGCTGTACCTCTTTAGATTAACATTTAATCTTGCATTATAATTTTTAGGGTGTTGTTTTACTGCTGCTGCTGCTGCTGCTTTTTCTCAAAGGATCATTTACATTTTCTTCTTGATCATTAGGATTTGTAGCATGGTATCATATTCTCAACCATATTCATTTCCTTTAAAGTACTCATTAATGTCAGGAATTATTTTTTAAATATCTTTCCTAATCTAAAATACAAGCTAAACAAAGAAAAAAAAAGAGATAATGTCTACCACATTATCTTACAGAATTACTGATATTTAGAAATGTCATAATATATATGGATTGAAAATACATAATCAAAAATCATTAAGTAATGGTTAATTTCCTGGGAATCCATAAGGGATTAACAAACACACTAGAATGTACACAAATAGCAAACCAACACCTCACATTGAAAATTAATGAAATTTATTTTAAAAGAAGATTCTTGTTTCCATATGAGCAAGTTGTCTCCTATCCAAGTACTAACCAGGCCTGGCCCTGTTTAGCTTCTGAGAGAAGTTGAAATTGGGCACATTCAGGGTGGTATGCCATCGACCATATGGGCACGATGTTGGAAAAAAATTAAAGGTCATATTTGTTTATTTCAAGAAACTTTCAAAGATAAAATATCCTTTTAAAAATCAATATTAAATGTAAATTAAGGATAAGAACATTTGTCTTTTCTAGGTAGTGATTGTGAAAGATATGTAAGATTTGTCTTTACACACATAATATATTGACTAGTGAATAGTGACAATCAAATAATATTCATTTTTTCCTAAAAATACTGTCAATTTTAAAACAGTTGTGGATCTTTTCTGGTAGGATTGCTCTCAGAGGATACAGAACATTCTTTGTCAGGCAAATGTTTATCTTTTAAAGATGTACTCAATTTTTACAAACCACACAACCAATTTTGAGCCAACCTTTATAAATCAAAGTGATGAAGTTGAAGACACTATATAAATCAAGCAAAACCCATTTAATGTAATAAGACTACGTTTTATAGTTAATTCACAAAACTGACCTTGAAATAATTCACAAGAAATAAATTACAAAGATATTTAGAAAGAAGCAATAATACTGAAATAACTATTGTCTCATAAATGTGATGTATGTGGACGGTATTAAAACTGTGCAAAGCTAGAGAACGTCACAGTTTGTGGGACACCCATGCACTCACAATTACAATACACAACTCATACTCAGAGTGTAACAATAGGGTTTATTAATAAAAAGGAAATTGGAAAAAGGGTAAGATTTTCTTTTTTTTTTTTTTTAAAGATTTATTTATTTATTTATACAAGCACGGGGAACAGTCAGATGCGCGGGAGGGTGAGAGAATTCACCAGAGCCAGAGCGGAGAGCAGAGCAGTCAGAGTGACGAAATACACTGCTGAGGGGAGCAGCTGGAGCGGCAGGAGAGATCTGCGTGCCATGTGGGACCCTCGCGTGGCAGCCGGGGATCAAACTGACTCTGCAGAGGCTGTGGGCAGCTTCGCAACTCAGCGCTCAACCGCCTGGGCCACCAGGGGGGGCCCAAAAGGGTAAGATTTTCTAAGTCCACAAATGGCCAACTCTCCTAACCTTGATAGTGCCCAAAATGCCAAGTAGTCCAAACCAAATGCTGGCACAACAAGATGGCATTGTCCCTTCAAAGAGAGTTTGAAGCTGATGCACACCAATAAGTGATGGACCAAGACCTAACTCATGGTAGCAGCTGGAGTTAGTCACAGGTGGCACTGTTGAGGCAGCACTGAAACTTGTAGCAGTAATCTGAAAACTGGACTGGACAACACTGGACCCAACAAATTCAGGAGTTGGTGTCAGATGTACTGAAGGAAACCAACAGTGGTCAGGCAGTGATGTCAGAGTATCAGAAGCAGTAAACAGCTCTTGGAGGTAGCCAGGCACAGGCCAGCAGTGCTGGTCAGGATATTGTGAGGTGGAGGTTCCAGCACTAGTGTTACACCTCTTTAGAGGCACCAGGCACAAGCCAATGATGCACGTTTCTTAGAGATACCAGGCACAGGCCAATGCCAGACAGCCATTTCATATGTGGTGCTAGAGGACCAGTCATCAATGTACAGCTCTTTCAGAAATGCCAGACATAAGCCAGTAGTACTGGTCAGCAAGTGATGTGGAAGTAGATCTAGGGGTAGACACAGTGGCCAGGAGGTGGTTCCAAGCAGAGATCAAATGTGAACGTCTCCCAATGAATGAAACACTCGCAATGAGTGAAGGTCTCAATGAATTAGTTACCAGCAAGAGTCTCCCAATCATTGAATTAAGACAGCAACTACACTAGCTTACATTCCCTTCTGGGTATCCACCTTTCAAACTGGATTAATCCATTTTCAATACTGTCATAGTTTCCACGACTTGATTGGTTCTGGTGCAAGCTCAAACCTGATTGCTCCTTTAAGAAAACCTGGATAGTTCCAGTCTGACTTTGAATATCATTTGTCTGTTTACAAAACCCTGTGACTTTCAACTAGCATACCATGAGCACAAAATTTGACCTGCTCGGAGGTTGGGGGAGAGCCCCTTACAAGGCCAGGCAGGGAAGTTTTGCTTCTGAATGGTGCCACTCAGGTTCAAACCTCACCAATGTGTCTCAAATAAAAATGCAGTTATCTAAAACCCAAACCCAGTCACACCAGGGTTGGCCATCAAACCTTGCTTATGATTGGTGTCATGGTGGATGCAGGTGGAGTCCTTCATGGTTGGCTACATCCCTAGCCCAGCAGTCATGGCAGAGAGGCTTCTCTTACAGTATTATTCCTTGGATATGGAAATTCTAGTATGTCTGAAATCCAATACCTCCCTGAAAAAGATATCCTGCTGATATTTTGAGTCACTTTGTTAATTCGCTTAAAATCCCTAAGGTCATCAAATGTGTGCATCAATATTCTGACAGTATCAGGGAATTATAATGCATTCATTTATTAAAGTATCCATAGAATCAGATAAAAGTTGAAAATTGCTGAGAGAGTTTTTTGATGGTAATTGTTAATTGAGTACAGTTTCTTTAAATTGGTGAGTTAAGTGATAATTAAAAATTTAAGAAAATATAAAATAAGGGCTAACCACTTGGGACCCCTCTCATTCAGAGAGCTTTCCTGTCCTATTTATCTGACAATAAATATTTCTTTCTGCCTAAAAAATTAATTCATAAATAAAATCTTTATTTTATAAAATAGAAATAAATGTTTAATAATTATAAATGTCATATCCAATTGCTGATTGCATAAAGAATATATTTAATAATAAAAATGATAAATGATTATGTTTAAGTGAAAATTGATAATTAGCATAATCATTCAAGTTACATTCCTGAAATTATGCTTAATATAGGGAATAAGATGTGGAAATGTTATAATAGTATTATTTCATATCTATAAAAAACTATGATTTTAAGAATCAAATATTTTTGAAAAGTATGCATTCTTTATTAGAACACTAGAAATAAATTATTTTTGATGTGACAGAAATTGGATATATTGAAAGATTACCTATACCTAAGAACAAGAACTCAAACCATCTCTCCAGGGAAGTCTAGTTTGAATGTTTTCTTGGTGCTGAACCAATAAATGTTGAATTCAGAGACATTATGAAGGCTATCTCAACTATCTCTCTTTTCATCACATTTTTTGAAACTCACATGCTTTTTTTTTTTACTTTTCATGAGTTTATTACTAAAAATATTTACATTTTGTTGTGTGTGTAGTTTTACATATACACTTGTAGTGATATCAGAGTTTTGAATCTCTTAGACCTCTACCGTAACCCCATCTACCCAGCAAGTGAAGACACCACGGACTTCAAATGTTCCTGACGTAAATGATGCAATTGTGAAACTGTACAATGACTTTGATGTTAAATAAACCTCTCATCATTTAGTGATTTCTCATTTAGATCTACACATATGTGATGATATTCATGCTAAAGAAACAAAAAAGATAAACACATGCAATTTGCAGTAACATGGATGGCACTGGAAGGGATCATGCTCAGCAAAATAAACCAGAAAGAAAAAGAAAAATACCGGATGGTCTCACTCATAGCAGGAATATAGAAAACTTAAATAAGAGACCAGGAAAAAGAATAACTATAAGAAAGTAAAAATCAAAATCAACAAACAACTATGAACCAGAGACACTCTATGGGGGGTGGGGGGCAGGGAAAGGAGGGATTGGGGTCAAAATAAGGGGGTTGCAATTGTATGGGGAATATAAAAATAAAATTAAAATTGAAATTCACATTCTTAAGCAGAAGTTCTGTCTTAATTGAAGAATCCCTTGCCAGACAGTTTCCAGGCAGGGTTCTAGGATAATGAATATCTGTATGACCTCTGTAGTCTGAATCATATCTCAACCTTCTGTCAAGATCCACACAGATGTGAATCGCCAAATTTAGCAATGCAATTTAAAGGGGGGCATATAAAAGAAGAACAAAATATTCACCACTGTAATTTTAACAAATATTTTAAGATGAAAAGATTAGTGAACATGGAAACTGATATTCTATTCAGTAATAGTTTATACACTAAAAATGCATTAATAATTGAGAAATTATACTTATAGGAATCTGATGATCCTAATATTGCATGGATGCACAAGGAAATATATCCTTAAAATATAATTTGACATTTACTGTAGTCAACTGTTTTCTTTGTAGTTGTTTATTTTTATTTTTATTCCTATTACCAGTTCTTGTTTTTGTATTTTTTGCTTTACAAAATATTACATGGGAAAAACATAGCAAGTTTAGGAATCATTAAGATGTGACAGAAAATAGGTCCTCAAATGCAGAGAGAATGATGGAAAACAGTAAAACTATATTCTTCAACTTGCAGAATGGAAAGTTGGCATTACTGATGTGATCAAATAGACCTAAAAGTTACAGCCCTCTCGTTAAAAGCTACAGAAGCAAAAAAAAAAGAGATAAATTTAAATTATGATTAGTATATTAATGTCATTTATAAATGGAGCTATAAAGACAGTAAAATAGGGCCTGCTTGATGGTGCAGGCGGCTGAGCCCTGCACTGCTAAGCTCTCTGCAGCCTCTGCAGCACAGGTCTGATCCTGGCCAGCCGGTGAGAATCCCACATGGTAAAGCAGACCTCTCCTGTCTCGCCCGCTGTTCCCCTCAGCAGAGTTTTCAGTCTGTCTGCCTGTTCTGTTCCCCACTCTATCTCTGGTGAATCCTCTCACCCTCCCACATATCTGGCCTGTACCCCAGTTCTTGTATAAAAATAAATAAATCTTTAAAAAAAAAAAAAAGACAGTAAAATAGCATCTTTCACATTTGCAAAATTACCAGTCATCCATTACTGTGACATAAACAATCTCAAAACTCAGAACCCCAAACACCAATCCTGTAGATCTTACTCAAATGTTTGGAAGTCATGTGAGGCTCATTTCATCTATTCTGCACCATTCTGGACCAGACTGATTCAATCGTTAGGTTGGCTTGGACTACTTGGACTTGGCTGCTAGAAGTTTGGTTAATGAGCATTCCTCTTGTCTTTCATTCTCTTTGTTTTGTAAATATATATTTATTGAAGTACCATTTGTCTCCATCCTTGTCAGTGATTTGAAAGTAAGTACAAGTTCTCCCACTTAAGGTGGAGTTACCATAGCACCCCAATGTCATAGCACTCATTCCCTCTGGACAAGCATACTGGTTGAGGCAATTTCTTTCCATGGCGAAGGCACAAACGCAAGTCATGGGGAAATATGTAAAATATTTTAAGACTTAGCTTTTACATTAACACATATAGCCTGAATCAAACACATCCCACTGGCCAGAACAAGTAAAACAATTAAAACAAAATGGTAAGAAATGGAAAGGCGTATGTTAAAGATAAGGACACAAATATGGTGTCAAAAATTCAATCTATTGCAGTATAAACATCAAATAAACAAAACAGTGAAAGAATAAGCTCCTTGTGAAAGAACATTAGAATAGAGAAATGATAAGTTGGGAGATTTCTCCTTTTCATCTTAAACCATTAGTGCCACTTATAGTTATAAAACATTCATAAGTATTAGCTTGTTGAACAGGAGCAAAGAGACATACAATAACAAAATACATGTGTGGGTAGCAAAAAAAAAAGAAGAAGAAGAGAACAAATGCCTATTATTATTTTTTATTTTATATATTTTTACATTTTTTTTCATTTTTGCAGATGTATGCATTTTCATCTTGGTTATAGACCCCACACAATTCCCAACCCCCTTGTTTTGATCCTACTCCCTCCTTCCCCAACCCCTCAAAGTGTGTCTCTGGTTTATAGTTGCTTGTTGCTTATTGATTTTTACTTTATTATAATTTGCCACTGCCATGTATGCTATTAGAAAAAGCAAAAAAAAGAATTCTTGAAACCAAACTTTAGGTATTCCATATTTATCCATGTCATATTAAAGCACTGGAAGTATATTTTTTAAGATTTATTTATTTATGCATACAAAAACTGGGGTAGAGGCCAGAGGTGTGGGGGTGAGAAGATTCACCAGAGACAGATTGGGGAGCAGAACAGGCAGACAGACTGAAATGCACTGCTGAGGGGAGCAGCAGGAGAGTCAGGAGAGGTCTGCTGCGCTAAGTGGGTAATTCCCTGGTTGGGGATCGAACTCGTGCTGCAATGGCTGTGGATAGCTTCATAGGTTGCATCTTAATCCTTTGAGCCACCAAGGAGGTCCTGGAATCATATTTTTTTAAGCAAAGTTTTTTTTTTTCCCCTAAAGTAATATTTTTGTAAATATCAAAGGGAAAATACAACAAAATCAAATCTTAGACTCAATGAAAAATTTACTCTTCCTCAGAGAGAATAGTTAGAAGGAAGGAGACAGGTCATTGGCACAAGAGTTTTAAGTGAAAATTAAAACACGTACATAGGTGCATTAAAAATGTAACTTGAATTCATATAGTCATGTAAATTAATGTCATTTTAATAAAAATACAAAATAGGGCCTCCCTAGTGGTGCAAGGGTTTAAAACTCAACCTATGATGCTTATCACAGCCACAGAAGCACCAGTTTTATCCCTGGCCAGGGAGCTGCCCACATGGCCAGCAGACCTCTCCTGGCTCTTCTGCTGCTCCCCTCAGCATTGTATTTCAGTTGGTCCACCTGTTTTGTTCCCCACTCCGTCTCTGATGAATCTGCTCACCCCCACAATTCTGGCCTGTACCCCAGTTCTTGTATGTATAAATAAATACATCTTTAAAACTATACAAAATAAAAGACACATTTAAAATGCTTACAATCACTAGTAATTAGAAAAATTCAAATCAAGACCATGATGAGAGATCATCTCACAGCTGTCAGAATGACCCACTTCAAAAACACCAAAAACCAGTGCT
This sequence comes from Talpa occidentalis, assembly GCF_014898055.3. Classification (NCBI taxonomy): domain Eukaryota; kingdom Metazoa; phylum Chordata; class Mammalia; order Eulipotyphla; family Talpidae; genus Talpa; species Talpa occidentalis. Next base: position 81,918,192 of record NW_023604295.1, on the reverse strand, counting down.
AGTGATGATAGGAGAAATGTGCTCCTCACTGCTGGTGGGAATGGAAACTGGTCTAGCACTTATGGAAAGCAGTATGGAAGTGTCTGAAAACATTGAACTATCAACCAAGGTATTATTTCATTTTTTTACAAAGATTTATTTATTTATACAAGAACCAGGATACAGGCCAGAGTTGCGGGGGGTGAGAGCATTCACAAGAGCCATAGCAGGGAACAGAACAAGCAGCCTGATGAAATACACTGCTGAGGGGAGCAGCGGGCGAGACAGGAGAGGTCTGCCGCACCATGTGGGACCCCCGCCGGCCAGCCAGGATCAAACCTGCACTGCAGAGGCTACGGACACCTTCACAGCGCTGCACTCAACCACCTGCACCACCAGGGGAGGCCCTACCAAAGTATTTAAAAACACTAATTCAAAAGGAAACTTTTACTCCCATGTTTACTGCATCACTATTTACTATAGCTAAACTATGTAAACAACCTAAGTACTCCAGAACAGTTGAATCAATCAAGAAGATGCTGTTTATACATAATGAAGTGCTACTCAGCAATTAAAAAAAAGATAAATGTATGCCATTTGCAGCAGCATGGATAGAGCTTGAAAGGATAATGCTTAGCAAAATAAATCATAAGGGGAAAGATAAATACCAAACAACATCACTAATTTGTGAAATATATAGTAACTAAATTAGTCAGATAAAGATAAGGTGAAAACTAACCCTAGATAGCTGATTAAAGAACTGAGACACCAAGGGGAGAGGGGCAGGGTTGGTGAAGAAAGATCAGGAGGAAGAGGCATAATAGCCTGTGGTGGTGAAGTATGGGCGAGATGGTTGTGGATGCACTATTGTGTTAATACCTCATGGAGATACGCCAATGTTACCTCAATTAAAAATTAGTTTTTAAAAGATTGGAAAGAGCATTTATAAGGATGGCATGACATTATTTCAGAAAACACTTGATTGGAAATTCAAATTCTACTCCTAGCCCTAAATCTTACTGAATGAGGAAGTTAGGAACTGTGTATGGGTAGTTAGGAATAGGGTGGCCCAAAACTCCAATCCCAGGTGTCCCAAGATCATTTATCAGTTTGAATAAGGAACAATCACTGGAAACCAGGAGGGTGCCCTCCATACCCAGGAGCCCTACATCCATTAATCAGTCTGATTCGTTTATCCTATACCCCACTTCATGCCCATTCTAACCATATAAACTGCCTTTCCTTGCCCCTTCAGTGGCTACCCACTTGGGACCCCTTTCTGCTAAGAGAGCTTTCTTTTATTTTCTCTTATGTATCCATAAATGTCTTGGTCTTCTGCCTAACTCTGTTATCACCATTGAATTTCTTGCAGGAACAAGAAATGAGAAGAGGCCCTAGCACCCCTAGGTCCAATGCATTACTAGATGTTGGAGCTATGATTACCATGATGGTTAAGGGCACTGAAAGCAGGTCATTTAAGTAAAGTCTTTAGATGTTCATTTTGAAGATTGCGGAGACACCATGACCTCTTCAAGGAGTAGGAAGCACACCGTGTTCAACTCTGTAAGATCAAAATCAACGTGTGAGTGCTAGAGACACAGACTCCTGTTCAATGTGAGAAAGAACTTTAGGCAGTATCACTTCAAATAATTAGACCTGGGCCTCCCCAGGTGGCACAGGTGGTTGAGTGCTGTGCTATGAAGCTGTCAGCAGCCTCTGCAGCGCAGGTTCTATCCTGGCCTGCCGGGAGGGTCCCACATGGTGTGGCAGACCTCTCCTGTCATGCCTGCTGCTCCCCTCAGCAGTGTATTTTGTCAGTCTGCCTGTTCTGTTCCCTGCTCTGTCTCTGGTGAATCCTCTCACACTCCCGCACATCTGGCCTGTGCCCTGGTTCTTGTATAAAATAAATAAATAAATCTTTAAAAAAAAATAATTAGGCCTGACCAGTAAAAGCCAGGATCCACTTCAGGAACACTCAGATTGTTGAAGGGATTCAGTTGTGAATGCTCAGATGCCTGCATCTGCACTAGCAAAGGTATTTTCCACTGATGGAGAAGTTGGCTTAGCCTAAACATTGTCTCTTCTTTTTCAAATACATTACTTCCATTACTCTGTTTTAAAAATCTATAAAGTTGAGGGCCTCCCTGGTGGCGCAGCGGTTGAGCGCTGGGTTGCGAAGCTGCCCACAGCCTCTGCAGGGCCGGTTCGATCCCCGGCTGCTCCCCGGCCACCAGAGGAGGGTCCCACATGGCGCGCAGACCTCTCCTGCCGCCCGCTGCTCCCCTCAGCAGTGTACTTCGGTCCTTCTGCCTGCTCTGCTCTCCGCTCTGGCTCTGGTGAATTCTCTCACCCTCCCGCGCTTCTGACTGTACCCAGTGCTTGTATGTATGTATGTATGTATAAATCGATCAATCAATCAATCAATCAATAAATCTTTAAAAAAAAATCTATAAAGTTGAATAAGAACTATATAGAGATGAATTCAGTGACGATGAGAGAATAAAAATGGCTTCCCAATACCACTGAGCTAGTAAGCAGCAGAGCAGAGCAATTTCTGACCCTACATTCTGATTAATGCTCAAGCAATTAACGAGACCACTTAGCAAATTCATTTACTAGATAGAGTCCTGTTTATACCTCTTTAATCACCTTAATTAACTTTTTCTTTTTATGTAAAGCTCTGCCTGCATTGACATGATTGGTGGCTGCCACTGAGTAATAAAATAGTTGACTTTACAAGAAAAAAATAAGAAAATGAAATTTGGCTTGCAGATCTAATAAAAGTTCAGTAGGAATTAAGGTAGTGTTTTGTCCTTTGCCTTCCCATGGGTTCAATACACAGTTGACCTAATTAGTCACTAAGAAAAGCTTTATTCAGAAATGTAAGTACACGGAATAGAGCAGGGGAAGATTTGGAAAACCTATGCCATTAAATATAACCTTTTTTAAAGCCCACAACCAAATGGCCAGAAACACTAAGTGCTGGTGAGTTTGTGAAAAAATATGAACACTCTTACACTGTTGGTGGAAATATAGACTAGACTAGTTCCTATAGAATGAAGTAACAGCATTTATGAAACATTAAAAATTGTTCTGCCATACAATTCAGCAATTCCACGTTATGAATCTGCCCAAAGAATACAAAAATACTAATTAGAAATGAAACTTGATGTACTATTTACATTAACCAAGCTATCAAAACAATTGAGGTGCCCCAAAACAGATGAGAAGATGTTTTATAACCATCCCAGTACAGGTTGATCCATTGTCATTTCTCATAGACAAGAAGATAATTGTGAAACCTTCATTAGATTTTTACAGCCCTTCAATGCTGAATCAGGGGACAGACCAGATTTCTTTCTCAGCATTTCTCTGTCATTCTACTCCCATCTCATGCTTTTATCCCTTGTTCCTGGGAACAGGTGACCCTATTTACATATGCACAGTCCCCTTGCTTTCTGGGCCTATGTGACCACAATCAAAGGCTTGAATGCCCCACTCCCAGCCTGTCAGATGCTAGCATCCAAAGCATCCGTGAAAGCCTAGGATCAGGGAGCACATAAAAAAGCCTCATAGGGCCTCCCCAGTTGAACACTGGGTTGCGAAGCTGCCAGCAGCCTCTGCAGCGCCGGTTCGATCCCCGGCTGCTCCCAGGCCACCAGAGGAGGGTCCCACATGGCGTGCAGACCTCTCCTGCCGCCCGCCGCTCCCCTCTGCCTGCTCTGCTCCCCACTCTGGCTCTGGTGAATTCTCTCACCCTCCCCCACTTCTGACTGTACCCAGTGCTTGTATAAATAAATAAATCTTAAAAAAAGAGAAAAATAAATAAATAAATTTAAAAAAAAAGCCTGATAACTTCCTTTACCATAGAGCAGATCAAGAAGATGTGGTATTTATACACAATCGAATACTATTCAGCAATCAAAAAGATAAATCATGACCATTTGTGGCAATATGGATAGAGGTAGAGGGGCTTATGCTAAGTGAACTATGCCAGAAGGAGAAAGATACATATCAGATGGTGTCACTTATATATGGAATATAGAGAAACCAAAGGAGGGTCAGAAAAGTTACCAAATTTTAAAATAAACCCCTAAAAGCTAACCATAGATCTGAGGCACCATAAGGACCCTGAAACTATTCCTTAAAAATGTAAATCACCCATGACCAGCCTGCCAACCACATGAAAGTTCTCAGAGGACCAATACACACAAAAAAGAAAACAAATCTCAGAACAAGGTCACAAAAATATGAATCACCATTTCATTCTATCTGATAAAGTCCAAAACTATCATAATTAAGAAAATCAAAGAATTGGAATAATATAAGTGAAACTTAGACAACCAGTTTAAAGATATGCAAAAAACTTCAGAGAAGGAAATTAATGGTATGAAAAACATGATAGGGCCTCCCTAGTGGCACAGTAGTTGAGAGCTGGGTTGTGAAGCTGCCCACAGCCTCTGCAGTGCCGGTTTGATCCCTGGCCACCAGGCGAGGGTCCCATATGGCGTGCAGACCTCTCCTGTGGTGCCCCGCTGCTCCCCTCAGCAGTGTTCTTTGCCAGTCTGCCTGCTCTGTTCTCCGCTCTGGTTCTGGTGAATTCTCTCACCCTCCCGCCCTTCTCACTCTACCCAGTGCTTGTATAAATAAATAAATAAATCTTAAAAAAAAAAGCATGATAAATGAATAGGAAATTGAAAATTGAAACTCCAAATAAGAAAATAATAGAAATGCAAAAAGTGGAAAGATCAGTGGAAAGTTAAATCAGTTGGGGAACAGCTAAAGAAATAGAATAATCAATAATCAAAATGAAGAATAAATCAGTTACTTCAAAGAGTAAAATTGAGTAAAATGCCAAATAGTAAAGGAGAGATATAAAGAGGAACACATAAGACTCATAGTCACCCCAGAAGAAGAGAGAGAGAAAGGAACTGAAAAACTATTTAAATACGTAATAGCAGAAAATATCTCAAACATGAATAATGAAATGGACATATAAAACCAAAAGAACATCAAATTACCTAAACAAAAAGAGATCTACAGCAAGATATATAATAATAGCAAATCTTCTAAAAGTCCAAGACAAACAAAAAAATAATGAAACTGATGAAGGTGAAGAAACCAATAATCTACAAAAGAATCCCAATCACTACAGGCAAGAAGAGACTGGAGTGACACAGTTCATCAAATATAAAAGTCTTCAACTGGGCCTCCCTGTTGGCGCAGACAGTTGAGCCCCACACTGTGAAGTTGTCCGCAGCCTCTGCAGCACAGGTTCAATCCTGGCCAGCTGGCGAAAATCCCACATTGTGAAGCAAACCTCTCCTGTCTCACCCACTGCTTCCCTCAGCAGTGTATTTCAGCAGTCTGCCTGTTCTGTTCCCTGCTCTGTCTCCTGTGAATCCTCTCACCCTCCCGCACATCTGGCCTGTACCTTGTATAAAAGTAAATAAATATTAAAAAAAAAAAAGTCATCAACAAAGAATGCTTATCCTGTAATGCTACCCTTCAAGTATGGAGGTGTTAAAAAAAAAAAAAAAAAAAGGTCTTCTTAGGAAAAAGAATCTTAGGGAGTTTGCAATTACTAAAGCCCCTCTCCAGAAAATATTAAAATGAACTTTAATGTTTAAAGCATAAAAATAAATAAACACACACACAAAAAACCTGAAAAGCAATTAAAGAAAATTAAAAAAAAAAAAAACAACTAAAGGCAAATGGCAATAGTGAACTTACATATGCCAATAAACATGCTAACTATCAATGACCTGACTCACCAATAAAAAGACGCAGACTATTGAATTGGACCAGGAAACAAAATCAAACCTTCCATTTCCAGGAAACACACCTAAGCTCAAGTACATATATAGACTGAAAACAAAGGGACGGAAAACATTTATACAAGCAAATGACACCAAAACTGAGACAGGAAAAGCCATCTTTATATAAGATAAAGTAGACCTACCTGAAAAAGGTAGCAAGATAAAAGAATAGACAATGCAGGGCCCCGCCGGTGGTGCAGTGGTTGAGTGCTGGGCTGCGAAGATGCCCGCAGCCTCTGCAGTGCCGGTTCGATCCCCAGCTGCCAGGCGAAATTCCCACATGGCATGCAGATCTCTCCTGCTGCCCGCTGATCCCCTCAGCAGTGTACTTTGTCAGTCTGCCTGTTCTGCTCTCTGCTCTGGCTCTGGTGAATTCTCTCACCCTCTCATGCTTCTGACTGTACCCACTGCTTGTATAAATAAATAGATAAATCTTAAAAAAAAGAAGAAAAAAAAAAGAATGGAAAATACAATGATTAATAGAACAATGAAAACAAATGTTCAGTAGCACATGGCTTAACAAAAGACTTGTAGCAGACTTCAAAGATTAACTGATGTGTATCATGTTTAGACTTTAAGAAAAAAAGAAAACAGAAAGAAGGAAAACTTCCAAATACATTTTATGAAGCCAACATTATGTTAATACCAATGTCAAATAAAGACAACACAAATAAAGGAAACCACAATCCACTCTCCATAATGAATACACAACCAAAAATTCTCAATAAACTCTTTAAAAACAGAATATAACAATGCATCAAAAGATTATAGACCACCACCAAATGGGATTTATTCTAGGAATACAAAGATGGATCAACACCTGAAAACAATCAGTGTAATTCACCAAATTAAAAACAAACAAACAAAAAAGCAAACCCAAATGACCCTATCAATAGATGCTGAGAAAACATTTGATAAAATTCAGCATTCATTTAGGAAATAATTCTTGAAAAAACTAGTGATAAATGAAATATATCCAAAAATAATAAAAGCCTTAAATGTCAAACCAACAGATAGTGCCATTCTCACTGGTGAAAACCTGACACCCTTTCCATTAAGATTTGTTTAAAGGGCCTCCCCAGAGACAAGAATGTCCATCCTCAACATTATTATTCAAGATAGTATTAGAAGACCTAATTAGAACATATAAGCAAAAAGAAGTTATGAAAGGAATCCAAGTTGGGAAAGACAAATTAAAGCTATCATTATTTGCAGATGATATTATAATACACATAGAGAACAGCAAATATTCCACAGGAAAAAAAAATCAAAACAATAAACCAGTTCAGCAAAGTTGCAAGATACAAAATTCACACACACAAAATAAATTGCCTTATTATATCAATGAGGTAGAAGAAGAATAAATTAAATAAACCATCCTATATAAAATCTCTCTCTCACACACACAGACAAAAGGTTCTTGGGAATAAACTTAGCAAAGGAAGTCAGGGACCTGTACAAGGAAAACTATGAAAGGTTGCTAAAAGAAATATGAGACATAAAAGGTGGAAAGATAGCCCCTGCTCATGGAATCTCCATTTCAAATGGCCATCCTACCCAAAGCAATCTCCATTTTCAAAGTAATCTCAGTGAAAATCCCAATGACATTCTTCAAAGAAATGGAACAAATATTATTGAAATCAATATGGAACCACAAAATACCCCTAACAATCTGTCAAAACTCTTCTTTCAAATAAGGGGAACAGTGGGAGTATCATACTTCCAGACTTCAAAATATACTTCAATGCCATAATATTTAAAACAACATGATGCAGGAAGACAAATAAAATTATAGACCAATGGAATAAAATAGAGAGCTGAGAAATAAAATCAGGCATTATGGATAACTAATTTATCATAAAGGAACAAAGTATATACAAGGAGGTCTTTTCAATAATCGATGGTGTGAAAACTTGACTGCCTCATGCAAAAGGATGAAATTAGATTACAGTCTCACACCATAAGTGAAAATCAACTCAAAATGCATAAGAGACTTAGATCTAAGACCTGAAATTATAAAATATATGGAAGAAAACACAGAAAACCATCCCAAGACATGAAATGAAGAAATATCTATGAGGGCTCATCTCACACAGCAAGGAATAGAATGGGGAATAAAAACTACATCAAATTAAAAAGTTTCTGTACAGCAAAAGAGACAGTAACCAAACCAAAGATACACCCAACTGAGTGGGAGAATATATTTGCACACCATCTGTCTGAAAGGTACTAATATCAAAGAGCTACAAAAACTTATATAACCCAAAAAAACAAAACAAGTATCCAAACATAAAAAATGATCAGAAGAACTAAACAGTCACTCCTCTAAAGTAGATATGCAGATGACCAACATGTACATTAAAAAATGTTTACCATCACTTACTGTAAGGGGAATACAGATCAAATCATAGTGAGATACCACCTTCAACATGTGAGAAAGACCCATATAAAGGATAGCAAAATAACAAGAGCTGATGAGGTTGTAGGAGAAAAAGATATCTCTGACACTGTAAGCAGTAATGTATACTGCCCAGCCTCTATAGAAAGCTGTGTGGAATTCCTCAGAGAACTAAAATCAAATTTCCATGTGACCCAGCAAATATACTCCTAGGTATCTATTCAAAGAACATGAAAACAATAAATCAAAGGGAAACATGCACTCTTATGTTTATAGCAGCATTATTTACAATAGCCAAGACATGGCTAAATGCCCTGTGACATAGGAATGAACTAAGAAGATATTTTATATATACAGAATGGAATACTACCCAGCAATCAAAAAAGATGAAATCAGATAAAATCATACAATTTTCAGCAACATGGATGGATCTTGAAGGGATTATTTGAATTGAAATAAGTCAGAAGGAGAAAGAGTAATGCAGGATGATTTCACATATGTGTGAAATTTAGAGAAACAAAACAAAGGGTCAGACCAAGACAAACTTTGAAAGGTAAGCATAGATATGAGGCATACAAGAGGGAAAGAGGAGAGGGGGTTGCAGATAAGTTCATTTAGGGTGGGGGGAATGCACAATATACTGTGGTGATGGACTATGGATGCTTTAGTGGTGGAAAAACAACAATGTCTACACCTGAGTGTAGAAATTCTTATAATCAAAAAATTAACAAGGAAGAAGTATTCTTTCTTGAACAATAATTAAATTATAAAAAAAACAAACAATGATACAGTTTGAGTTTGAATGGGAAGATTAGGATTAGTTCAAATATACTTTTAAGTCAACTTTTACATGTTGAAAATGGCAAAAAAAAAAACAAGTAAAAAGAATCCTAATGAAATGTTACATTAAGATTTCCTCCTACAAAAAAATAACACAATAACAAAACTGGTTTTCCTTTTTCCTTCACAAAGTCTGTACAAGTATTAGGAAGATATTTACTCATCCCAATAACTAAATACTATATAAAGTTTTCCCTATTGGAATAATAGAATAGATAATAGTGCTTACATAGAAGTACACATATGTAATACACACATTTTATGTTAATTAATTCATTCATTAATTCCATAAATAATTCATATGTATAAGAAACAACATCAGTATATCTATTTGACCTAAAAGTCTCTACCTACACCACAAGGTTTGCTGTGCTTCCCCTGTTCATAACCTGTCTGAATTCCATTGGCTAAATCCAGCAACTTTTCTTCCACAAGGATAGGGGCTTGGGCATCATTATAAAAACTGCAATAAATTTCAATTTCTCCTTTACCCAGAGTTCCCCAAAAACTCTGGCTCATTTATTATGACCTTCAATTTTCCTTGGAGAGGAGATTTCAGTCCCACCTCCCAGTTTTCCTCTTCTAAAAGCAACTGTGGTTGAAAGGAGAGTGATAGGGAATGAGGGGCATAGACATAGGGCATAGATGGATAGAATGGTTCCCTGGTATCCATTAAGCAAAGCATTGCTTTTACTTTTGGCTGCAAGTGTGATGGCAAAGTTTTGAGACTCAACCAAATGAATTTTCAATATTTTCAGCTCACTCAGTACTTTATACCATGCTAGATATCATCTAGTTTAGTTTGTGTGTCGGGGGAGGGAGGGCTTGGCTTAGCATCCATGGTAACTTTGCTTTCTGTGGGAAGATTATGCTTTCTTGGGTACCCTTAGCTTGTACATAGGAAAAATATTTGAGCCGTCCATTTTTTTAAGATTTATTTATTTATGCATACAAGGACTGGGGTACAGATCAGAAGTGGGGGGTTGAGAGGATTCACCAGAGATAGAGCGGGGAACAGAACAGGCAGACTGACGAATACACTGCTGAGGGGAGCAGCGGGTGAGTCAGGAGAGGTCTGCTGTACCAATTGGGTAGCTCCCTGGCTGGCTGGGATCAAACTCATGCTGCAGTGGCTGCGGATAGTTTCATAGGTTGTGTTTGAATCCCTGTGTCACAGGGAGGCCTAGAATCATCCATTTTAATCAGAAGCATCTGATACTTTATTGGCTGTTTTCAATGTTGGTGAGTTTGGCAGAGGACCAGACAGTCATATATCCAAGTTTCTCTAATAGATTACTTGCATCGGAATCAGAAAAACAATCCTGAAAATAAGACCTCAACAAGATCCTAAAATTTGGGGAGAAAGGAGAGAGAGAGAGAGAGAGAGAGATTGGGAATTCTTCATTTGCAACATAGCTTTGGATCTTAAAAATGACTGAAACTATGCTTAGAGGAATATTCATTTGCGGAAAATTACATTGTTCCTTAACCTTTAAGAGTTTTGTCAAAATAATAAATCTTTCATTGTTTTTTACAAATGTATAGGGAAAGAAAATAGTGAATTTTTTATATACTATACTTTAATTTAAACATTAGACATAATGAGAACTTAAGTGTTTAGTAGTTGAACATTACTTTTCTTCTGCTTATAACTTAGAATATGGAAGTGAGCACTTTCACTCTCTTGGGAAATTTCATATATCTTTCGTGTGGGCCAGGGAGGAGGTTATAGAGTCATTCAGACTCTTCCCCTGTGACCTTGGCAGACCCCATTATCAGCAAGCAGTCTTTAGCCATGACAGTGGAAGTTGCTATAAATGAGCATTCTGTAGCCATGATGTACACTTGGCGTGCACAGTTAATTCTCCCCTTCCGTAACTATAAACACATGCCTGGCGTTGTCTATGAATCATATAAAGGCTGATAGGGGCCAGAGGAGGGGGGTGCTTCTGCTTCTACATGAGGCTACCTAGACTCATGTTTTGTGGATAGAGGACCTTCAGTGACATCTCTGACCACAGTCACGCAGCTCTTTTTTAGTCTTCCCAAGTACATAGTGAACCTAGCCAGCCTGGAGCATGGCCTTGACACTGGTGTTGTACGTAGGATCCAGCACAATCAGGTTTGAAGACTTCTAAGTTCCTAGTAGGCATGGTGTGGCTAGCCAGGTATATGTGACATTTAGTGGCCAGCCTCCTCTCTGAGTGGGTGCAACCCCCCCGGCCACTTTCCGCTAGACTGGCCTGAAATAAACGGGCCCTTAGGGCAGATAAAGAAGGAGTACAAGCAAAGAGTGTTCTGCACACGACTGGGGAGACATTGGATGAGTGTGATGCCCATGTTGCAGTAAGTTTTGTGGGCTGGATGTCACCTCACAGCTCTATGGGTAAAGTCAGAGAGAGCACTGGAGACAGTCAAGGTTCAAGAGCTGCAGGATGAGTTGGAGATGCTGCTGAGACCTTGTGTGGAGAAGATGGCCAGGAGGACCAGCCCACTACCCTAGACTCTTCAGGATAAAAGGGACCCTGGTCAGTCATTCAGAGTTTGCCCAGCGGTGACATAAAAAAGAAAACTGATGGACTAGGACAAATAATTCCACCAGAAGGTGGAAAATGCTTGCAGCTTGGCTGCTCTATGTCTATAGACACAATCCGGTAGATGGGATCCTTTTCACAACCCAGAAGATAAAATCCAAGAGGTAGATGGCTGGTTGCAGTGGCCTAAAGCTGCCTTGAACTCAGCCACTCCCAGGGCCAAGGCAGGCATCCATGCTCAGCCAGGGAGCTGGGGACACATTCACAGGGACAGGGTCAGGTTCCAGAGAAGCCTGGGGCTGGCTGAGGGAGGGTGTCCTCACCAGGCCCTCTGCAGTCACACAGAAAATGTACCAAAAAACAGTTTTGATGAGGCCAAAAACTGGCACCAGGACCAGAAAGTCTGAATGGTTACTAGGCAATCGGAAAGTCACCACAGAAGGCAGGCAAGAATCTTAAAGGGGTATGCACCCAAATGTGTGTAAATTTGCTAGGGGCAGGCGCAGACCAGGCTTACATAGATATAAAGTCCAACATCTACCTGTTGAAGTTGTGGCAACAGTTACAGGAGAATACAAGATTTACTCCCTTGAAAGAGGACTTTTGTAAAGAAACATGCTGATCAGTAACTCCCAGGAGCCCTGTGTCCTGAGAATCATTTGGTGAAGATTCTTGACTGAGGATAGATTCTCTTTGCTTTCAAATAAGGCACAGGCCCAAGGGGGTAGGGGACGGGAGAAAAAAAAGAAAAGAAAAAATGTCTGCAAGGGATGGGTGGGGACTAAAGGCCTCAGGTAAAACTAGCCATCCAATGGGGCAGAGCAAACCCTGCTGCATAAAAACTGTAAAATGTTTCAGTGGTCCACATTATACAGTGATGGCCATGATTGTTCAGGATGTTAAGGTGAGGGTCATGAAGCTTCCCTTGAGCGTTGGGTAATTACCCCAAAGCCATGTGAGGTGCGTGTCATCTATCCCAGAGTAAATGTACCCCAAGCACCTGGGTGTAGACCCCTGCTGAGATTTTTGCCTTCGGGTAAGAGTAATAAAGGACTTGTTGCACTGGCATGCTGAGTGTCCACCCCGGAACATCCAGCTGCCTGCCCATATGTGGGTGACAAACACCTGACAGCATGAACTCAGAGGATAAGGCCATGATAAGATTATGGGTACAGTAACAGGCCTAAAATAGGTGGGGATTGTTCAAGTTGTGCACTGCCCCTATAATTTGCCCCTGTGGACTCAAAATGATGCATGCATTTTTCAAAGTAAATGTAAAAATTTTGGAGAGGCCCTGTCAGCCCTGACTGTAAAACCACAAAATTTGTTACAATATGCATTGCTGTTACAATGTATAAACACAGCACTCCACATTCTTTGCTAAGAAAAACATACAAAAAATGTATATTTTGTGGCAAAAATCTCTGAAGGGGGTGGATTGTGTGGCCAAGGAGAGGGACATAGAGTCATTCAGCCTCTTTCTCTGTGACCTGGGCAAAAGCTGTTATCAGCAAACAGTCTGTAACCATGTGGCCAAGCTTTTATCAGTAAGCTTGCTATAGCCATGATGCACACTGTGCATGCCCAGTGAGTAAGTTAGTGTACCCCTTTTGCAAGCATTGACAAACAACTGGCTTTGTCTCTAAATCATATAAAGACTGATGGGGGGTAGCAGAGGCCACCTCCACTTGTGCACCCAGCCTCATGTTGCATGAACAATGGTCCCTCCATGACATCCCTGCCCACAGTCCTATGGCTTTTTTTCCATCTGCCTGAGTGCAGAATGAACCTACCTGGCCTGGGGCATGGCCCTGACAGTCAGTTTCCAGTATTTGTCTTTAGTATAATCAGTTTTGTGAAATATTTTCAAGTTACTGTAATGAGGAACAATATTTTGGTATTACTTTCTCTAGGACATCTACAGTCTTCTTCTTCTTTTTTTTTTTTTTAAGATTTCATTTATTTAAACAAGAACCAGGATACAGGACAGATACACAGGAGGGTGAGAGGATTCACCAGAGATAGGGCAGGGGACAGAACAGGCAGACTGACAAAAACACTGCTGAGGGGAGCAGCAGGAGAGACAGGAGAACTCTGCTGCGCCATGTGGGATTCTCGCTGGCAGGCTGGGATCAAACCCGCACTGCAGAGGCTGTGGACAGCTTCACAGGGCAGCACTCAACCACCTGTGCCACCAAGGAGGCCCCATCCACAGTCTTTTAAACAAAATCACCATATTAACTTGCGTTGATAAGTTTGAGTTCATGAAGTTGTTCTGATAACATTTAGAGTCTCTCAAACACTAATTTTGTCAATAGTCCCATAAATATGTATCTTATAATACCATCTGACTCCATATTCTGCATACTTACTGCTTATGTGTTTGTTGGAATTCATCCTTGTTAAACATTACCCTCTTATGATTATCAATTTATGATAAGATCTTGTGGGTTATTACTGGTAGGGAAGAAGTAACACAGTAGCACACATTGCTATCTGCACACAAAATGTTTAAGAGATGTATAGTAGTGCCTCTCCTGTGGCTCAGCCGGTGGATTACAGTGCTGTGAAGCTTTCCGTAGCCTCTTCAGTGCAAGTTCGATTCCCAGCCAGCCAGGAAGATACTCATGGTGCAGCAGACCTCTCCTGTCTTACCCGCTGATTCCCCCTCAGCAGTGTTTTCGGTCCATCTCCCTGTTCTGCTCCCTGCTCTGTCTCTGGTGAATTCTCTTACCCTGCTGCACCTCTGGCCTGTACCCAAGTTCTTGTATGAATAAAATAAATCTAAAAAAAAAAAAAAGAGAAATTTTATAAAACAAAAAAAGATGCACAGTGACTATCATTGGTCAGAATGACAGACTTGGACAGAAATCACATCATTGGTCACTAGTTATGTTGCACATTTGCATTTACATAATGATTATGAAGTATAGACCTAATAGTGAATTTATACCTTATACAGTAACTCACAGTTAATATTCCATGGTACGAGATTTCTGAATCAAGCCATTTTAATCAGTTAGGGCTGCAATAAGAAAACATCATAAAATGGATGACTTAAACTACAAAAAAAAAAAAAAACACTTTTCACATTTCTGGACTTAAAGAAGGAAATGATCAAGGTTCCAACAGAATGCATCTGGTGAAATCTCTTTTTGTGATTTACAAACATTTGTCTTTTTTTTTTTTTTGAAGACCTTATTGTGCCTTTTCTTTTTAAAGATTTATTTATTTATGCATACAATAACTGGGGTGTAGGCCAGAGGTGCAAGGGGGGAGAGGATTCACCACAGACGGAGTGGGGAGCAGAACAGGCAGATCTACTGAAATACACTGCTGAGGGGAACAGTGGGCAAGAAAGGAGAGGTCTGCTGTGCCATGTGGGTAGCTTCCTGGCCAGGGATTGAAAACTCGTGCTCAGTGGCTGCTGATTGCTTCATCATGCTGACACGCTTAACCCCTTGCACCACCAGGGGGACCCCAAACATTTGTCTTTTTGCTAAAACTTCACACAGGAAAAATAAATCATCTTTCCTCTCTCTTATTATTTATTTTCTTATTATCTCTTATTATTTATTTAGAACTTGAAGTGTGTACCATTTGTAGATCTTCACAAACTTCACCAAAGTCCACCTCTACCCTAGAAAAGACCAATCTGTTCTCTGTTTCCATGACTTTGGTCTTCTTAAATACCAGATCCCACATTTAAGAACATCCAGCATTTTCATTTTCTAACTTATTTTACTTAGAATAATGTCCTCAAGATCCACCCATGTTGCATGTTGTACATGGCAGGATTTCCTTCTTTATTATGGTTTTAATGAGATAATATTCCATTACATAAAAACACTAGGATGATAGGTAGATGATAGATTTTCACAATTTATCTCTCTATCTGGTTCTGAAAGTAGATCTTTATTGAATCTTGCTTCTTGCTGCAAGGAGAGAATTCTTACTTCTGAGTGTCTGTGTTCTGTCTTGATTGTTATTGATGTACTGGAGAATTTCTTTTGTTTTTGTGCAAGAAGCCTGCTGACCTTCCCTTTCATTTTATATCATTGCATTGGATTGTTATTCACACATGCTCAGATAGTTGTGAAATTCTTTTAGAGTAAGTGTTTTCAACACTGTTGATTGGTTTTAGAAATTCTGTTAAATTATTTAATATCCAAGAGAAATTCAGAAATAATTTTAATACAACTAATTTACAAAAGAAAGTCGACTCAAAACTACGGTTTGCA
The DNA here is from genome assembly GCF_014898055.3 of Talpa occidentalis. NCBI lineage: Eukaryota > Metazoa > Chordata > Mammalia > Eulipotyphla > Talpidae > Talpa > Talpa occidentalis. The sequence goes on along the minus strand of NW_023604295.1, from coordinate 81,902,381 downwards.
TGGCATGGTAACATATATTTAAAGAGACTTGAGAAGAACAAGATATCAATAGCTGCAGAATGAAGATGCCGGGCTCACCTCCTCCATATACTCACAGCTAAACTGCAACAGACAAAAGTCATTAAGTCTTGAAGGAAAACAAATAGGAACAATTTTCAAAGAGGGTTAGTGAGCAGTGAATAATCCAAGCCCTGCTAGCCTGGTGGGCACTGCAAGTAACAGAGCAAAACTGGAATGTGTCCCTGCCATTAGTGAGCAAAATGACAAGCTTTGAAAGTACCCCTGCCATATTAGGCCTCCAACAGCGACCCCAGTGAGTTTCAACACAGGATTTCAACGTAGGTCCCAGCAGACCCCATTGAGCATGAATATAGGAACTGGAAGCAAACAAGAACCAGTAGGTGCTGGTAACTATTAGAACAGTTTCTACCAAGTGGGGCAGATGTTAAAGGTACCACAGAGCAGCAGCAGGGGCTGGTTCAAACCACTGTGGTTCCTGAAGAGGTGAGAAAGAGCAATGAAATTATTCCATGGATGACAGTTGTACCATAGAGAACACTGCAAACTTCAGCAAGGTTGACACTGAGGACATTCATCTACTTTGAACAAGAGGTAGTTGGAGAGAGGCAATTTTGGGTTATTTTCTGAGTAGGGAACACCAGTGGCAAGACAGTCAGCTCAGTAAACAGCCCAGGGGAAGTAGGATCAGTATTTATGTGGTATATATGCAGTCACCTTCCTTTGAAAGAGGGGAAAACCTTGTGAAGGCACTAACATTCTCCACACAGGTTGGATATCAGGTAATGATTAAATCAGAACATTCCGATTTGCCTACCCTTTCCCACCCCACAAAACAAGTACTTACCTTGTGACATGCACAGAGAGAACAGGAACTACAAGGTCTCTCATCACAAACCTCAGAATGTAGGTATATTGGGGGGTGCCACAAACATAAACAAGTCCAAACTCATCCATCGCATCCACAACAAAATCTGGATCTGGCCAAGCCCTACCTATCTTGCTGACTGAGCAACTGCAAGCATACCTGGATAAATACAGAAGCTAACAAAGACCAAAGTAAATTTGAAAAAAAATAAATAAAACTATAGTGCCATGTATAGGTAAAACCAAATAGTATAATCACCCAAGTTAATGATAAAGTTTTGTGAACAATAACAAAATAAGGAGACCTAAAGTAACCAAAAGTAAATACAATATATATATAAAATGCGTGGAAACAAGGGGCCTCAAAAAAGTATATCATCACAAGGAAACCACAATTATCTCCAGAATACAGATGCCAAAAGATGGAAGATTAAATCTCCATTTCAGAAAGGTGGTTCAGGATTACTATAATAAAGAAACACAAAGAGGGACCTCCCTGGTGGCACAGGGGTTAAGTGTCAGGCTATCATGCTATAAGCCGTCACTGTGGCCTCAGTGTGAGCATGGGGCAGAGAGCTGACCCACATATGGAACAGCAGACCTCTCCTCTCTCACCCACTGCTTCTCTTAGCAGTATATTTCAGTTGGTCCACCTGTTCTGTGCCCCACTCTGTCTCTGGTGAGCCCACTCAGCTCCCACCTCTGGCCTACACCCATTTCTTGTATGCATAAATAAATAAAAATATTGGGCCTCCCCGGTGGTGCAGCAGTTGAGCGCTGGGTTGCAAAGCTGCCCGCAGCCTCTGCAACGCTGGTTTAATCCCCGGCTCCTCCCTGGCCACAGGAGGAGGGTCCCACATGGCACGCAGACCTCTCCTGCCTCACGCTGCTCCCCTCAGCAGTGTACTTCGGTCCTTCTGCCTGCTTTGCCCCCCACTCTGGCTCTGGTGAATTCTCTCACCCTCCCACACTTCTGACTGTATCTAATGCTTTTATAAATAAATAAGTCAATCTTTTAAAAAATAAATAAATAAATTTAAAAAAAAAACACGAAGAGATAGAAGAAATCTCAGAGTGACAAGAGAAGTCAGAAAAGAAATTCACAGAAATGCAAGATAACTTGAAAAAGCTAATCAAAGAGATAAAGCAAAACTTAGAAGTGTAAATTAATGAGATCCAGAATAAAATCAAAGAGCAGATGTATAAATTAAACCATTAAATTAAGAAAATAACAAACATTCATGAGGCAAGGGCCACAGAAAGTGAAATCAAAAACTCTAGAGAAACATATGTAAGCAGAATTGATCGTATGGAAGATTGAATCAGTGATCTCAAAGAAAATATTGCATTAAGGACCCAAGTGAAAGGGGAGAGAAACAAGATTTAAAAAAAAAATAATGCAATAAGTAATTCAAGAAATATCTGACACCACTAAGAAAAACAACTTAAGGCGACTAGGGATGGGATGGAGGGATGTAGAAGGTAACTTAAAGAGGTATTCCCAACAGGCTTAAGTCAGAATTCTCAGCAGAAACTCTACAATAAAAGACAGAATGAGAAGTTTCTTTTTAGCTCTTCTGCCCAATTTTTTAAAAGATTTATTTATTTATTTATTTGTTTATACAAGAACCAGGGTACAGGCCAGATGCACGGGAGGGTGAGAGGATTCACCAGAGACAGAGTGGGGATCAGAACAGGCAGGCTGATGAAATACACTGCTGAGGGGAGCAGTGGGAGAGTTCTGCCATGCCATGTGGGAACCTCGCCGGCTGTTCGGGATGGAACCAGTGCTGCAGAAGCTGCGGACAGCTTCACAGAGTGGCCCTCAACCGCCTGCACAACCAGGGCATTTTTTGACTAGATTATTTTCTTTATTTTTGTTGAGTCTCATCAGCTCTTTGTAGATTTTTGTGATCAGTTCTTTATCATTAGTGTTGTGTGCAGAATTTTTCTCCCAGCCAGCGGGGTTTCTCTTTGTTTTGGTTATTGTCTCTTTTGCTGTACAGAAACTCTAATTTGATGTAGTCCCAGCTGTTTATCATTGCCTTCACTATCACTGCTTTGGGTGATGTGTCTGTAAAGAAGAGATAAAAAGAAACTTCTCCAAAGAGGAAAAGCAAATGGCCAACAGGCATATGAAAAAATGTTCAACATCACTTGCACTCAGGGAAATGCAAATCAAAACTACCCTGAGATATCATCTTACACCAGTGAGAATGGCACATATTAAAAAAACAAGCAACAACAAATGTTGGCAAAGATGTGGAGAAAAAGGAACTCTCCTGAACTGCTGGTGGGAGTGCAAACTCGTCCAACCACTATGGAAAGCTGTGTGGAGATTCCTCAACCTACTAAAGATAGAGCTTCCATATGAGCCAGCAATTGCACTCCTAGGAATTTACCCAAATGACACAGAAACATTAATTCAAAAGGGCACCTGCACCCCTATGTTTATAGCTGCACTATTTACAATAGCTAAGCTTTGGAAACAACCCAAATGCCCTGTAAGGCAGGACTGGACACAAGGCAGGTTTTCTGATCCCATGAAGACTGGGTAAAGGAGGAGTCAGAGTCCTTAGTGGGTTTTTGCAGGTCTTTTATTGGGTTTCACCAGGCATATGGCAGGCGGGGTGCTGGCTGGGGGGCTGGGAGGTTGGCAGGCCTCCCAGCCACCAGCAAGTCTACACTCTATCTGGGCTCTCTAGTGTTAGTTCTGCTGCTTCTCGGCTTCTCTCTCGGCTTCTGCTTCAGCTTCTGCTGCTGCTGCTGCTGCTGCTGCTACTGCTGGCGTCCCCGTGACGCCGCCCTTAAAAGCACAGTCTTAACTCAGCTGAATCCCATCTACCTATGCCCACACCCTATTCCAGGTGCCCGCCATCAGGCATGCATTCAGGACAAGGATCCAACATCTATCCTGATGGCGGAACTGCAGAAAAGCCTGACATTTTCTTTACCCTACATGCCCAAAAATAGATGACTGGATCAAGAAGATGTGGTACATATACACAATGGAATATTACTCAGCATTCAAAAAAAGATAAACTCATGCAATTTGCAGTAACATGGATGGAACTGGAAGGGATCATGCTCAGTGAAATAAGCCAGAAAGAAAAAGAAAAATACCGGATGGTCTCACTCATAGCAGGAATCTAGAAAACCTAAATAAGGGAACGGGAAAAAGAATAACAATAATAAAGAAAAAATCTAAATCAACAAGCAAATATAAACCAGAGACACACTATGGGAGCGGGCAGGGAGGGAAGGATTGGAGTTGAAATAAAGGGGGTGCTATTGTATGGGGGATATAAAAAATAAATTTAATTTTTTTTTTTTTTAAAGACAGTGTAAGGGCAGGACAGGCCACAGTGCAGGTTTTCTGATCCAGCCAGCCGGGTAAAGGAGGAGTCAGACTCCTCAGTGGCTTTTTGCAGGCTTTTATTTGGATTTGCCTGGTACACAGCAGGCCCTGGGGGCCTCCCAGCCCCTAGCACGTCGTCACTCTATCTGGGCTCTTCGTCCTTCTCTCTGCTTCTCTCTGCCCTTCTCATGGCTCTGCTTCTCTCTCAGCTTCTGCTGGCGTCCCCATGATGCTGCCCTTAAAAGTCCAGTCTCAGCCCAGGTGAATCCCATCTACCTATGCCCACACCCTACTCCAGGTGCCCGCCATCAGGCATGCATTCAGGACTGTAAGGGTCCATAATCTATCCTGAGGGCGGGAGGGCAGAAAAGCCTGACATTTTTCCTTACCCTACAGACAGAATGAAGTGATTTTCTCAAAATACTTAAAGATAAAAACTTTCAGCCAAGAATACTATGTCCTGCATGACTCTTAAGCAAGTGTAGTGGCAGAAAGATCACAGGGCAGATTTTCTATGACCCGAGCAGATGGGGTATAGAGGAGTCCTGGAGCTCTCAGTGGCTTTTTTCAGGCTTTTATTTTGTTTTACCAGGTACATTCAGGCAGGGGTGCTGGGGGACCAGGACGCTGGCAGGCCTCCCAGCCTCTAGCAAGTCTTCACTCTTCCTGGGCTGTCCGGGGTTCTCCCATGGCCTTTGCTTCTCTGCCGGTCTGCTCTTTCATTCTTTCGTTCTGTGTGCTCTCTGCGGGCGTCCCCATGACACTGCCCTTATTAGCACAGTCTTAGCCCACATGTACCCACTTATATATGCCCACACCATACTCCAGGTGCCCGCCATCAGGCATGCATTAAGGACCACAGGGTTCCATCATCAGTCCTAATGGCTGGAAGGCAGAAAAGCCTGATACTTTACTTACACTACAGCAATGATAGAGCACTAAGCCCTCCCTTACATAAACAAAGCTAAAGGAATTTGCAACACTAGTCCTCTGCTGCAAGAAATGTTGAAAAGATCACTTCTAGCTAAGTGGAAAAAAAAAAAAAGAATATCCTGAAATATATTACAAGGAAATTAATAGATAAAACAAGAAAACTAAAGTCAAAATGGCAGTAACAAGTCTCCATATATGATAATCACTCTAAATGTAACTGAACCAGACTCGCCAGTCAACAGGCAGAGAGTAAGTGGTTTAGTATAAACAAATACAAAAATAATAATACAACTAAAGATTATCATTTCCAATAAACCGATTTGGACTCCAATGATAAACATATGTCAATGAAAATATATAGAAAACAAATAGCTCTTTTTTATTACTTTAATTATATTCTATTTTATATTTTATTTTTACTTATTTTTAATTTTTTTTTAATTTTTACAACATTGTTCATTTAAAAAAATATTTTCTTCCCCTACCCCCCTCAGGTGTAGCCCCCATAGACTTTCCTTCACCAATGCACCTATCCACCATCACCACAGTCCCCTGAGCTCCTCCTCCCCTCCCTCTGATCCCTCTCCCTCCTCCTCCCCTGCAGCATGTCTCTGCTTTATAATTGTCTGTTTTTACTTTGTTGTGTTTTATACTGTTATTATTTTTTACACTGATGTCTTATTTGGCTCCCCTGTATTCTTGCTATAAGTGAAACCATCTGATATTTTTCTTTTTCCTTCTGGCTTATTTCATTGTGCATAATTCCATCTAGCTCTATCCATGTTGCTGCAAATGGCATGAGTTTATCATTTTTGATTACTGAATAATATCCCATTGTGCATACATACCACACCTTTTTGATCCAGTCGTCTATTTTGGGGCATTTGGGTTGTTTCCAGGTTTTACATATTGTAAATAGTGCTGCAATAAACATAGGGGTACAGGTGATCTTTTGAATCAATGTTTTTGTGTCCTTTGGAAGATCCCTAGTAGTAGAATTGCTGGGTCCTATGGTAGCTCCATTTTTAGTAGACCGAAGAACCTCTAGACAGCTTTCCATAGTGGTTGGACCAGTTTGCACTCCTGCCAGCAATGTAGGAGAGTTCTTTTTCCACCACACCCTCGCCAACATTTGCTGTTGCTTATTTTTTTTTTTTTTGATATGTGCCATTCTTACTAGTTTAAGGTAGTATCTCAATGTGGTTTTGATTTCCATTCCCCTGATTAAATGGGATGTTGAAACTTTTCATATGCCTGTTGGACATTTGCATTTTCTCTTTGGAGAAATGTCTTGTAAGTTCTTCTGCCCATTTCTTGACTGGATTGTTTACTTTGTTTTTGTTGAGTCATGTGAGTTTTTTGTATATCTTTGTGATCAGTCCCTTACTGGTTGTATGGAGGGCAAAGATTTTTTTTTTTCCCAATCAGTGGGGTGTCTCTTTGTGTTGGTATCTCTTTTGCTGTACAGAAGCTTTTCAGTTTGATGTAACCCCAGGTGTTTATCTTTTCCTTGACTTTCTTTGCTTTGGGTGATGAGTCTTTAAAGAGTTTATTGAGATGTAGTGTTTTACCTATATTTTCTTCAATATATTTTATGGTTTCAGGTCTTATGTCCAGTTATTTTATCCATTTTGCATTCATTTTTTTGTGCATGCTGAGAGGTAGAGCTCTAGTTTCATTTTTTTGCATGTGGTGGTACAGTTTTCCCAGCACCATTTATTGAACAAAGTGTCCTTGTTCCATTGCATATCTTTTGCTCCTTTGTCAAAGATAAGTTGTCCATATAAGTGTGGCTTTATTTCTGGGCCCTCTATTTGGTTCCACTGGTCTGTGTTTTTGTTTTGGTTACAATACCGAGCTGTTTTAGTTATTATGGCTTTGTAGTATAGCTTGAAGTTTTGAAAGTGTGATACCTCCTTTCTCCTTTGTTTTCATCAGTAGGGCTTTGGCTATTCATATTTTTCTGTGGTTCCATATAAATTTCATTAGTATTTGCTCTATTTTTTTAAGAATGCCATTGAGATTTTTATTGGTATAGCATTGAATCTGTATATGGCTTTTGGTAGGAAGGATATTTTAATAATTTTAATTCTTCCAATCCATGAGCAGGGGACGTCTTTCCATCTCTTTGTTTCTTCTATTTCTTTTAACAGTGTTTTATGATTTTCTTTGTATAGGTCCTTCACCTCTTTTGTTAGATTTATTCCCAAGTATTTTCTTTTTTTTTAGCTTCAATTATAAAAGGGATGGTTTTCTTGATTTTCTCTTCTTCAGATTGATTGCTTGTGTGTACGAAGGCTACTGACTTTTGTGTGTTGATTTTGTATCCTGCTACTTTACTGTACTGATTGATTATTTTGATTAGTTTTTCTGTGGAGTTTTTAGGGTTCTCTATGTATACTATCATATTGTCTGCAAAGAGTGATAGTTTTACTCTTCTTTCCCTATTTGGATTTCATATATGTCTTTCTCTTGTCTTAGTACCCTGGCTAGGATCTCCAGTAGTATATTGAAGAGCAGTGGTGAGAGAGGATGTCTTATTCTTGATCTTAAAGGAAAATATTCAGCTTTTCACCATTGAGAATAATATTGGCAGTAGGTTTGTCATATATGTTTTTTGTCATGTTATGTTCCTTCTATCCCGAGAATTTCAGGGGCCTTCATCACAAATTGATTTTGGACTTTGTTGAATGCTTTCTTAGATCTATTGACATTATCATATGCTTTTTATATTTCTTTTTGTTGATGTGTTGGATTACACTGATTGATTTCCGTATATTGAACCATCCTGAAAACAAGTAGCTCTTTATTGTAAGTAGTTCTTTATTGAAACTTGCTTCTTGCTGCAAGGAGAAAATTCTTCTGAGTGTCTGTGTTCCGTCTTGACACAAACAGCAAAATCTGGATCATGTAAAATAAACTTACACTTAAGAACAATGTAGAAACACTGCAAAAAAATAAACACTACTCCCTCCCACTCATTAACTCAAAATTTAAGTGCTTGGATTTAAGACTGAAAACCATAAAATAAACAGAAGATATCATAGGCAAAACATTTCACATTTGCTTTAGTGGTGTCTTTGAGCTGACGTCTATGGCAAGGGAAACAAAAGCAAAAAAAAGCAAAAAAGCAAATGGAACTACATCAAACTAATAATCTCTATACACGAAAGAAGCTATCATTAAAGTCAAAAGGTATCCTACTAAGTGTGAGAAATATTTGCACATCATGTGTTCAAGAAGGCCCTAATATCCAAGATACACAAAGTACTTAAACAACACAACAAAAAAATAACCTAATTCAAAAAATGGGCTGCCGAGCAAATAGACACTTACCCAAAAAAGTCATTTATATGGTCAACCAGAACCACATGGAACCAATTACTTCATAACTTATTATCAGGGAAATGCAAATTTAACCTGCAATTATGTAACACTTCACACAGGTGAGAATGGCTGGTGAGGGTGTGAAAATACAGAACCCTCATACACTGTTGGTTGGAATGTAGACTGATCCAACCCATATGTAAAATATTATGACGTTTCCAAAAAATATTAAAAATAAGCCCAACAATGCTACTTCCAGTTTTTCAAGACTGAAAAGGCAGGGATTCAAAGGCACTAATTCAGTATTATGTCCATTGCAGAACTCCTTACAATGTACAAGTTATAGGAACAATCTAAGTACCCAAACACAGAGGAGTACATTAAGATGTGGTACATATACACAAAGGAAATATAATTAGTTATTATAAAAAAATGCTTTGCCATAACATGGTGAAATAAGTCAAAAGGAGAGGAAATATACTAGATTATTTCACTCATATGTGGAATACAGAGAAACAAAAACAAAGGAACTGTTCAAAGATAAACATAAACAGATACTACAAATATGACAGCAGAGTTGAGGCTACTAGAGATTGGGGAGGGTGGGGTGGCAGTGGGAACAAAAGAGATATGGGATCAAATTATTTATGGTAAAGGTAAATAAGTGTTTGGTGTTGGGTTTGGTGTGATGACATACATCTGAGAAGATCTATGCCTCTTCCCTTAAGTTAAATGCAGTGTTGTAATCAAATGTTACATTCGTTTAGAAAAAAAAAATGTAATTTTCTGTATTAATTTGTATGTTTCCTATAATTCTAATCCAAACCCCAAATGGGGGTCTCTTCTGAGATTTGAAAATGTTTTCTAATATCATCTGAAGCATTACATAAAAATGTACAAGAACACTTTGAGAAAGAACATTTTTTTTTTTTTTTGGCATGGGAACTTTTTACTACAAATATTAAAATAAAATATTAAAATTTAAAAAGTTGTTAAGTGAATTAAATATTGCAGGTGATGAATTTAATAAAAGGAAGATATTTGAATCTGACCCTAAATCATATACAGTGGTGGAAAACACAATTTATTTGGGATTAATTCAGCATTTAAAGAACACTATGTGCTATATGATATGAAGGCCTCACATATTTTACATTCATTTGTTGGTAAACCTACAAAAATAATTTTGTTTTCTAATTAGAAACAAGTAAATCGGCTGCTGATATGTCCATTGTAAAATCATTTTTAAAATGACACTTGGTAGTTTTAAAACAACTGTTTAAATTTGTAAGATAATGTCTCTCATAGTTTTACTTTTTTAGTGTCATTTCCACTATTTACAATTCTAACTTGGATCAATTATTTAAAAATTGCATTTACCTATAATGTGACTTATTGCCAAATGTTAATATTAAAAAAATATATTTTATATTCAATAAAATGACAAGGGTTGTTTTTTGATATTCTAGTAACTGCATATTTTGAATGGGAGAATGTATAATGATGATTTTTTTCCATGCACTTCATTACATAGATTTACTCCCTATAATTGGTAATTAATCTCAGGAGGCCACATAAAAGTAATTATACTTTAAAAAAGATACCAAGTTTGTTGTAACATGATGTTCATTGGAATTAATGCTTTTGAAATAAAATTATTTTCAACTAGTATTTTCCACAGTGATACATATATAAAGAACATTCATATATTATGCTTTATGATAGATCCTTTTGTTTAAAACTGCGCAAATAAAAAATATGTTATTCCAACTTCCATATATTTTTCAAAACAAATCACATTCAAATGTATGAAATACTTTAAATAGGTCTCTGAATAATGATGGTGATGGTAGGAATTAAATAAACTTGATATCTTATATTTGTTCTGTTGCTAACTTATTTTATGACAACAGCATTGCAGTGTTTTCCTAATTTTTGCTTCAAAAAGAAAGTAAAACAACTGTTTATTGTTGCAATACTTCATACTGGCCTACTTCTGTAAATTGTCTTTAAGCTCTAGGGTAAAGGGAAGAACAATCATGTTTTTAAATTGGATACAAAAACAGTTTCTATCCTATAGTTGTAGCATAAATTGTCAAATAGAGACTATTAAGATGTGTCTGAACATATTGCTGCTCAGCAAATTATAAGCACTTTTCTTTTGGTAAATTTACCTTGGGTGAGCATATTTAGATTTTATTGAATATTTTGCAGATCCAATATAAGTTATTAAACATTTTCAATTCCCTTTAATAAGCTACTTGAGGTATGTGATGAAGCTCCACGCTGTTACTACAACATACAAAATTTCCAAATGCAATATATTCACTCAGTGTTTCTGGGGAAAAAAGAGGAAAGATAGATAGAAAGGAAGAAAAGATGGTAGAAAGGAAAAAAGAAAGTTAGGTAGGGAGGGGAAGAAGGGAGAGAGCCAGAGAGGAAGGAGGAAAGAAAGAATCGAAAACAGGGGCGAAGGAGAAAGGGGAGGGAGAAAGAAAATAGCAAAACTAGAAAAAAATATAAAATGAAATAAGAAGCAATTATGAACTGTTACACTGAGGATGAGTAGGAATATAGGTAGTATGAAAATAGTAAAATAGGGCCTCGCCTGGTGGTGCAGGTGGTTGAGCGCTGTGCTATGAAGCTGTCCACAGCCTCTGCAGTGCCAGATCCATCCCAGTAGGCCTGCAAGGGTCCCACATGGCGAGCAGACCTCTCCTGTTTTGCCTGCTGCTCCCCTCAGCAGTGTATTTCATCAGTCTGCCTGTTCTGTTCCCTGATCTGTCTGTGGTGAATCCTCTCACCCTCCCACGCATCTGGCCTATACCCGCATCTTGTATAAATAAATCTTAAAAAAAAAAAAAAAGAAAATAGTAAAATAATGCTGCTAACTTTCATAAATCATTACCTTAAAGGTCTGTTATGTAGTGTGCATGAAAGAAGTTACAAGTTTATTTTTGACAAATATTTTTCCCACACTTTCCATAACAAATATGAGCATACTCATTGCCTTGGTTACAATCCAGTTTTGCATAAATATTTGATGAAATGGACAAAAACCTATAGCTCCTTCTTTATATTAGAGAGTACTAAAAATATATTTGCTCATTTTATATATAAGAGAAGCAGATTTTTAAAAATTGTTCCAGATACTTTAATATTCATTATTTGGAAGATAAGTGTAGTGGAAGTTGTGGGTTTAGTTTTTAATTTTGTCTCTAAATTTTCATTTCATACAGAAAATAAAATATGTAAAAATGATGGTATGCAATTATTAGCTTTGTAGATGCAAGTTAAAAGAGAAGGGATAATTCAGATATTCTTGACAATTTTTTAGTTTAACAATTTGCATTGCAGCTGTCTTTGTGTGTGTGTGTGTGTGTGTGTAGCTAGTTTTATGTACACAAAACCACTTTCACTCCATTATTTGTAAATTAATTTCTCAACTTCTAATTTTAATTATATGGATAACCATGCTATTTTAAAAATTGTACTTATAGCTTAACTTATTCCAAAATGTCAATATCACTTATTGATATTAAATGTCCCTTTAACCTGTGAGTCACCTCATGATTGACAAACATAATGAGAATAATATTGATTTCATTGGACAATTAACCTTTCAACTCTGAGAAAACTGCTTGCTCTGCCAGTAATTACTGTATGTCTGAAGAACGACAGTATCCATATTGGCTTTTGTCCTGAAGTATATTCTTCCTTCCCACAAGTTTTCTTTATATTTTCTTTCTCGCCTATCAACTTGAGCACTGCAGCTCTTGCATATCAATGTGGATGTGCTCTCTCATAGGAGATCATGCACCTGCCATGAGGTGAATGCTTTAGGATTATATTTATTATGGTATTTGCACACATACTTCCAGATTTGTATTGAGAAGCATCACATTTGAATGTAGGGTTATTTGTTCTGATTATAGTTCAAATTGAATGATGAATAATAATAATAATAATAATAATAATAATATATATATATATATATCTGGTGAATTCTCTCACCCTCCTGTGCTTCTGACTGTACCCAGTGCTTGCATAAATAAATAAATCTTAAAAAAATCATATATCCCACATCATCATGGTACACTCATAATCACGTTCTACATGGATTTGCTTAGATGCTTCAAGACTCTAGAGAAAATCTCAATGCTGCACAATATATCTACTTATCTCTTTAAGAATAACTGTGTAAAATAAAGAGAAATGGATCATTTTCAGTGATAGCAGTGGTAGCCTTAAGAAAGTGAAACCTGGGCCTCCCTGGTGGCGTGGGGGTTAAGACGCAACCTATGAAGCTGTCCACAGCCTCTGCAGCACAAGTTCACTCCCCAGCTAGCCAGGGAGCAACCCACATGGCACATCAGACCTCTCTTGACTCGTCTACTGCTCCCCTCAAAACTGTATTTCAGTCAATCTGCCTGTTCTGTTCCCAACTCTGTTTCTGATGAATCCCATCACCCCACACCTCTGGCCTGTACCCCAGCTCCTGCATGCATAAATAATAATAAATAAATCTTAAAAAAAAAAGAAAGTGAAACCTGGGCCTCCCTGGTGGCACGAGGGGTAAGACATAGCCTATGAAGCTATCTGCAGCCAATGCAGCGCGAGTTCAATCCCCAGCAGGGAGATACCCACATGGCGCAACAGACCTCTCCTGTCTCTCGCTGCTCTCCTCAGCAGTGTATTTTAGTCAATTTGCCTGTTCTGCTCCCCGCTCTGTCTCTGGTGAATCCTCTCACCCCCACATCTCTGGCCTGTACCCCACTTCTTCTTTTTTTAAGATTTATTTATTTATACAAGCGTTGGGTACAGTCAGAAGCGTGGGAGGGTGAGAGAATTCACCAGAGCCAGAGCAGGGAGCAGAACAGGCAGAAGGACGGAGGTACATTGTTGAGGGGAGCAGGGGGCAGCAGGAGAGGTCTGCGTGCCATGCGGGACCCTCACAGGAGGCCGGGGAACAAACCGGCGATGCAGAGGCTACAGATAGCTTTGCAGTCCAGCGCTCAACTTCTGCGCCACCAGGGGAGGCCCCTGTACCCCAGTTCTTGTATGCATAAATAAATAAATCTTTAAAAAAGGAATCCTGCCCAAATTCCAGTAGAATTTTTTTAAGTACTTTATTATTATTATTTTAGATTTATTTATTTATGCATACAAGCACTGGGTACAGTCAGAAGCGTGGGAGGGTGAGAGAATTCACCAGAGACAGAGCAGGGAGCAGAGCAGGCAGAAGGACCGAAGTACACTGCTGAGGGGAGCAGCGGGTGGCAGGAGAGGACTTCACACCATGCGGGACCCTCCTCCAGTGGCCGTGGAGCAGCCGGGGATCGAACCAGCGCTGCAGAGGCTGCGGGCAGCTTCGCAACCCAGAGCTCAACCGCTGCGCCACCAGGGAGGCCCTCAAGTAGAAATTTTTAAAAAGGACAAGAATAAAGAGCACTGTAAGGACATTAATTAATTTAAAAAAAAAAAAAAACCTGAGTAAAATACTTTAGAGTTCTAATACCTATAATATTCTTTTAATCATACAACACTGCATCTGTGGTTTTGAAGTTTGCAGGTTGCCTCTCTTAAAGGGTAACCAGAGTGATCAAAGTTCTATTCCAAAGTGACTGCAATCCAAAAGAAATTCAAAAGTGTAATTTTTAAAGTCCATGCATACCTGTAATATATGCATAATGTATTTTATTTTTTCAACATTATCAATTTCAGTTGTATTAATTTTGAAATTTCTAATGGATAAATGAATTTCTCTTCATTTTTCTTAGGTAAGGATCATGCTTTAGAGCTGACATTCTAATTTCTCCTCCCTCATATTGTGACAAAGTTAACTGAAGATTTACCATTTACGTGAAATTAATTGAAAAATAAATTTGCGTTAGTTTATGTCTCTTTATTTCTGTATCTTTGTCTATCATTTTAAAATTATTTCAAATATTAAAGATGTGTTTTATTTATTTCATTTAAACTAGACAAATACCAAGACAAATTAGATAAAGTGTAAATAAATTTCCCTCGATTTGAAAGCAGACACATCATTTTGCATTGAGAAATTGTACATTGAAACTCAAGTTACTTCTAACAATAACATATAAAAAAAGCTGAATGTCAAAAGAATGCCATCACATCAACTTTATGAAATTACTTGAGGATAAGCCAAACATCCATTTTACAGTAGCATACAGTAGCATAGGATTAATACAATAAAGTTTGCTATTATCCTCCCTTAGTGCTATAATACTTTAACAGAATATCATTTTAAGATTATAGACAAAAATAGAAGTTATCCAGGTACATAGTTTAAATATTTTTATTATACTGTAGTCTTGTTATAAATTCAATATTATAAATACAGTAGCTAAGTAAAAGTGGACACATAAACACACCAGCCCAAGCTTTACTAATTATGTGTTAGGGAAAATTATTGCTAATAATTTATTATGCATGATTTCACCTCCTAAAAAAATGAGGAGCCCAGATAGTGGTTGGTGAAAATGTTCTGAAATGTAAAATTTGATTTAAAAAATAATCAAAATAGCAAAATACTACATACAATGACTCACTGCTAAATCTAATTAATGAAAAATATTCTCTATTTTAGCATTTAGCTTCAAGTACTAACACTATAATTGGGGTGGTCTCAAAATGTGTATATGCTAACTTACTCCGGTGCTAATTCTAGAAAGTATATGTGAATTAGTCATCCTTACGTGTTTCTGAGTTCATTGATTCTTTCCCCATAATTATTTGTGTATCAGTTCACATCATATGATGATATGATGTTGCATTAATGGAGAAAAGTTTTGACTTCATCAAGTGCTTTTTCTGCACTGATTATAATACACTTATAGTCATTTTTAATCTGGTTGACAATTTGAAGTGTTTTGCTAAATCTAGAATTGTTAAATAATAAGTTACCTATTTTTTTTCAAAGATTTTATTTATGCATACAATAACTGGGTGTAAGTCAGTGGAGGTCTGTGGGGGTCAGCTAGATACACCGCTGATGGGAGCAGGGGTAAGATAGAGGAGATCTGCTGAGCCATGTGGGTTAGTTCCCTTCCTAGCTATATGTACTTGGGTAATTTTCAGTTTTTCTATCTATAAAATAAGTATACTAATAATCATATCTTAAGTGTTGAATTTAATTATTTACATAAAGCACTTAAACCAATCTAGAAAGAATAAATGCTCAACAAAATAAATGACCCTGGGAGAAGTTACCAAAATAAAAAATATATATATTATTTTTCCTTTCAATAATTATTTAGCATATAATCAGAGGGATACTACAATCAGATAATTGCTTTGATTAGGAACAAAATGTGACACCGCATTGGACACTGCACATTAAAAATCTGCACAGAGGGGCCTCCCCAGTGGCTCAGCGGTTGAGTGCTGGGTTGCGAAGCTGCCTGTGGCCTCTGCGGCGCCGGTTCGATCCCCGGCTGCTCCCCGGCCACCAGAGGAGGGTCCCGCATGGTGCGCAGACCTCTCCTGCTGCCCTCTGACCCCCTCAGCAGTGTGTTTCGGTCCTTCTGCCTGCTCTGCTCCCCGTTCTGGCTCTGGTGAATTCTCTCACCTTCCCGTGCTTCTGACTGTACCCAGTGCTTGTATAAATAAATAAATAAATCTTAAAAAAAAATCTGCACAGAGGATGCAAAGAAGAGAGTCACACTTCACACAGGAGATAGTTGGAAAGAAATGTCAGGAGGCCACAGGCTATGATGGGTCATAAACAGCAGGGCTATCAGCACAGCTGGTGACCCTGTAGAGGGGAGAGCTAAACAATTTTCAAGCATTCACTAACTTGAACAAGGAGAAACAGGTGGATAATATGGGATGCATGACGTAGTACAGCTTCCTGATACAAAGATTGTTTTGATATGCGCTCCACTTGCCAACACCTCAGCCTCCTGGATACTGACCTTCCTAAGCACACTGACATTGAATGGACTACAAAGACAGATTTAGAATCTGAGAAAGCAGCAGTATTAATGATGTCACAATTAGGAGACATCCCTCCTTCCTACCCAGAACACCATCAGGCCCCTCTACCCTCCTGCTCACTGAACAAATAAACAGAGCAGGTATCAATCCCTATGAAAGCTAACAGAGGCCAAAAACATAAAATGAAATTAAAACACAATGCCACATACAGGAAAAGTGAAAGTAGTTCAACTCCCTATGATAAGGCAACAGATATTTTTAAACATCAAAATATAAAATTCCAGGCCTCCCTGGTGGGATAGGGGTTAAAGACAGCAATATCATGCTATTGCCAGCCACTGCAGCACAAGTTCAATCCCTGGCCAGGGAGCTACCCACATGGTGCAGCAGACCTCTCCTCTCTCCTGCTACTCCCCTCAGCAGTGTATTTCAATAGATCTGCCTATTCTGCTCCCTACTATCTCTGGTGAAACCACTTACCCACCGCAATCCCCCACACCTCTGGTTTATAACCCAATTCTTGTATGCATAAATAAATAAATATTTTATATACATATATAAAATTTGGGCCTCCCTGGTGGCGCAGCGGTTGAGCGCTGGGCTGCGAAGCTGCCTGCAGGCTCTGCAGCGCCGGTTCGAACCCCTGCCACAGGTGAGGGTCCCACATGGCGTGCAGACCTCTCCTACCACATCCCCTGCTCCCCTCAGCAGTGTATTTCATCAGTCTGCCAGTTCCATTCCCCACTCTGGCTCTGGTTAATTCTCTCACCCTCCCACACTTCTGACTATACCCAGTGCTTGTATAAATAAACAAACAAACAAACAAACAAACAAACAAATAAATAAATAAATAAATAAAATCTTTAAAAATGTATATATATAAAATTCCACATGGATAAGCAAAAAAGATATCAAATGGTACCTTGCGTCTTTAAGGACATGATATCCACAAGGAAGGAGCAACTCTCCTGAAACCAACCACAAAGACATGGAAGAATCACTATTAGATAGAGAGGTAAAATTAATATATGAGGAAAATTCAAGTGATAGAATTAAACGTGGAAAAATGTGATACAGAAAAACGGAAAAAAAATCAAATAATTCAATACATTTCAGAAAAACAAATTAAGGAGCTCAAAAGTAAAATTAATGAGAACATAAAACAGAAACTGAAGTTTTAAACATGAAAGTAACAAAGTTTCAAGATGTAAAAGCAGAATGGATGAAGCAACAATGACCAAAACGGAGGATTGCATCAGTCACTTGAAAATAGTGATACACAAAGGACCACGCAATTTATAGAAGAAGGGACTACTAGGAAATAACTGAAGAAATACTTCAGAACTACTCATCTCTATGAAGAAAGGCAGTGTAAGAAAACAAGTAACCCAGGAGGGGAAGAGAAAGAGAGGAAATATAGAATTTATTCAAAGAAAGATTAGAGAAAAACTTCAAAACCTTGGGGAAGGATCTAAATATACAAGCAAATGAAGCTAATTGAACACCTGTTTATCTAAATGTGATGAGACCTACATCAAAACACCTAACAGTAAAACAATAGAGTTCCATACAAAGAAAGATTATTGAAGAGAGTGTTCATGTGTCTGATCATCATTGCCTACGGAGTGAATTTCTTCACCAGGAATTTCATCTGCAAAAGTGATTAGCCAGAGAATGTAATTTCCTTATTGTGAGCTGCATCTGAATTGCATGACTCCTGTCCTATGTCCACAGTTGTTTCTCACAGTTATTATCTGCAGACAAAGGAGGATAGGACATTTTATTTAGAAGTGACCTAGAATTGTACTACTGAAATCTTGAGGGAAAAAGAAAAAAGTTTTGGGAGAGACAGATCCAAGATCATATTGAATGGGTTTACTTGCTTTGCTCCCCAAAAAATCATCAAGGTATTAACAATGGATTATTACACAAAGATAATCCTGTTATTTAGAGGAAAACTGGAATATCTTAGGTATCAGACACCAGACAGACTGGATCAGGAAGCACACATTAGACACATGCTTCACTGAACAAGAAATGGGTATAGAGATACATTTGGAGGCTATGGTCAGGGGGAGTGGTATGAAACACAGATTGTAACACTGCCATTTGGTCAGCCAGTGTATCAGAGAGGAGAGAAGTGAACTTCATGAAGTCATATACACTTGAGTGAGTGTGGACATATTCGGAGGACGTGGGATGATCCCAACCAAATTCCCAGTGTAAAGAACAAGTACAATCTGGGCTGCACTTAACATCCACCGCATCCTGGGATGGTTGCTGAACTTGTCAAGTTCATTGTCAATCCACAAACAGAGCATCATATCTCGAACCCCAGAGAGGAAGGCTTAATTATGCTTTAGCAGTGTCCTATAAATATCTATTAAGCCCAAGTAGTCTAATTCCTCACTTAAAGCTTCTGTTTCCTTGTCAATTTTTCTATATAGCTGAAGTGTCTATTGATATAAGTCAGTTGAAGTCCCCCATTAATAATTTTTCTTTTTAATATTTCTAAGATATGCTAACAGTTGTTATATAAATTTTGATGTTTCATCATAATGCTAATTCATGTTTTCCAGATGCATTGATCATGTAATCATTATATAATATCCATCTTTGTGTGTTTTTAGTTTTTTTTTTTTTTTTTTTTAGTTGGAGGCATAATTTATCTGATATAACTGTGGGTGAATATTCTTTCTCTGTATCCTGTTTGTTTTTAGAGTTCATTTCCAACCATTTACTTTGAGTATTTGTTTATCATTAAAATTCCGATGGGTCTTTTCAAGAAAGAAAGTTGAGTTTTTGACTGGCAGTTTTTAATCTTCAAGTTTTTTTTTTTTTTTTAAGATTTATTTATTTATACATGCACTGGGTACAGTCAGAAGCACGGGAGGGTGAGAGAATTCATCAGAGCCAGAGTGGGGAACACAACAGGCAGACTGACGAAATACACTGCTGAGGGGAGCAGCGGACATGGCAGGAGAGGTCTATTGTACCATGTGGGACCCTTGTCTGCAGCTGGGGATTGAACCAGTGCTGCAGAGGCTGTGGGCAGCTTCACAGCTCAGCGCTCAACTGCTGCGCCACCAGGGGAGGCCCTTATCTTCAAGTATTTTTGACTACTTCATTCTACTTACTTCTAAAACATATTTTATTTTATTTTTAAGATTTATTTTTATTTATTTATGCATACAAGAACTGGAGTGTAGGGGTAAGAGTCAGAGCAGAGACAGAATGTGGAGCAGAACAGGTGGATCTACTGAAAGACCATACGAGGGGAGCAGCAGGCGAGACAGTAGAGGTCTGCTGCAGTGGCTGCCAATAGCTTGATATTGCTGAGACTTAACCCCTTGTACCACCAGGGAGGCCCCTTATACTTCTTTAGCTAAGTCAGATGTATGCCTGATAGTAACCTATCTCCATAGGTTACTGACTTCTTCCCCCTCTCAAACATCAATATTCTTTTTCTTGTATTCTTGCATGATTTATGACTATATATCTTTGTGCAGGTCTCATAAAATTTAAGTATACAGATATTCTTTTAGCTTCATGGTTTTTACTATTTAGTCCATCTCCATGTCTGGGAAATTTTCTTTCTTTCTTTTTTCTTTTAATAAGTTCTGCATTCCCTTCACACTTTCTTTCCATTTTGGAGTAACCATTTAACTTATATTGCCTTTCCTAAGGTAATTCTTAAAATATTTCTTCATCTTTTTTCTTTGTACTACTCTGTCTTCTTCCCTCTGGTTCCTTTGAGAACATTTCCTTCAAGATCACTGATTCAATCAATTTATAACTCCAGCCTTCTTTCATAACTTTTTGTAGCTTTTTTTAAAACCTCATCTCCATATTTTTTTACCTCTTGCAACTCTTTCTTACTTAAAACCTCAATTCATATACTGTTTATTAATTATGCTTCTTGAGAAATTCATTTGTATTTGTGAATTTTGTTGTTTTTCTTGGATTTGCATTTCAGAGGTCTCCTGTATCACTTTAAAAAAAATAAAGATTTATTTACTTTTTTAAAGATTTATTTATTTTTATACAAGAACTGGGGCACAGGTCAAAGGCACGGGAGAGTGGGAGGATTCACCAGAGACAGAGTGGGGAGCAGAACAGGCAGCTGGACTCAAAGCACTACTGAGGGAAGCAGCGGGCAAGACAGGAAAGGTCTGCCGCACCATGTGGGACTCTCCCTGGCTGGCCAGGAATCAAACAAGCGCTGCAGAGGCTGCGGACAACTTCAAAGCACTGCACTCAACCCACTGTGCCATGGGGTGCAGCGAGGGGTGGGGGAGTTTTATTTATTTATGCATACAAGAGCTGGGGCACAGGCCAGAAGTGTGGGGGGTGAGAGGATTCACCAGAGATAAAGCTGGTAACAGAACAGGTCGATCAACTGAAGTACACTGCTGAGGGGAGCAGTGGGCGAGTCAGGAGAGATCTGTTGTACCATATGGGCTGCTTCCTGGCCAGCTGGGGTTCGGACTTGTGCTGTAGCGGCTGCTGCCTCCCAACCCCTTGCACCACCAGGGAGGCCCTGCCTGTATCACTTTGACTTGCCTTTCCTATATTTTCTTACATTTCTTTGAAAATCTTTTTTTTTTAATTTTTTTAAGATTTATTTTTATATTTATTTATACAAGCACTGGGTACAGTCAGAAGCACGGGAGGGTGAGAGAATTCGCCAGAGCGGGGAACAGAACAGGCAGACAGACTAAACATACTGCTGAGGGGAGCCGTGGGTGTGGTGGGAGAGGTCTGCGCGCCATGTGGGACCCTCACCAGCAGCCGGGGATCGAACCAGTGCTGCAGAGGCTGAGGGCAGCTTTGCAGCCCAGTGCTCAACCGCTGTACCACCAGGAGAGGCCCTTCTTTGAAAATCTTTATCAAAGATATTTTGAATAAACTCTCTTATATGAAGATAAACCACTTCCATATCTTTGTGGTTGGATTCTATAGTGTTTTTAATATTCTTTTGGTTGTTTCACTTTCTGAGCTCCCATGGGTCTAGAGACCTAATCTTGTTGCTGATTCAGAGAAAAGAAGGGTCTTAAAGAGTTCAAGTCACAGTTATTAATGCTAAAGTTGTGGAGTGAAGATCACATTTGGTGCAACTCATATTTGAGTACACAGTTTTCTCAAGTGCACATGGAGCTTTCTCAAGGATAAACACATTGGGTGACAAAACTGTTGTCAATGATTAAATGATGTTTGGTTCATACCAACTATTTTTTTTTTTTGATTATGAGAGTAATAAAAAAAGAAAGCAAGGAAAAATTTAATATGAGGATACATAAAAACATACTACTGAATGAATAATGACTTAATGTGGAAATAAAAGGGGGAAATAAAACATAATATCCAGAAACAAAAAATGAAAATACAACCTACTAAAACCTATGGAATATGTAAATCTGTATTAAGAAGAAGGTAGTAATAAAGATCTGCATTAAGAAACAAGATATAACTCAAGTAAATAATCATCTTTCTAGAAAAAGAACACATAAAACCAAATTATATTAGTAAGAAGGAAATGATCTGTTATACCCATGATAATGGCCCATATGAAAAAGATTAAAAACAACAAGTGTTGGTATGGGTGTGGGGAAAAAGCAATCTTCAAACACTGTTAGAAATTTAGACTGATCTGGAGCCTCCCCAGTGGCGCAGTGGTTGAGTGCTGAGTTGCGAAGCTGCCCACAGCCTCTGCAGCGCCGGTTTGATCCCCGGCCACCAGCGAGGGTCCCACATGGCACGCAGACCTCTCCTGCCATGCCCGCTGCTCCCCTCAGCAGTGTATTTAGTCAGTGTGCCTGTTCTGTTCCCTGCTCTGGCTCTGGTGAAGTCTCTCACCTTCCCGCACTTCTGACTGAACCCAGTGCTTGTGAAATAAATAGATAGATAGATAGATAGATAGATAGATAGATAGATAGATAGATCAATAAATAAAATCTTTAAAAAAATAAAAGAAATGTGGGCTGATCCAACCCCACTGGAAAACAGAATTAATGTTAATCAAGAATGAAAAACACTAATCAACAAGATATATGTGTCCTATGTTAATTGCAGCACTATTAACAATAACCAAGTTAAGGAAATAACCTAAGTGCCAATACCAGATGAGTAGAATCGGAAGATGTGACTTATATAAACACATGCGAATGGTATTCAGCCATAAAATAAGGTTAAATATCATCATTTACTATATAGCATATATGGAATAGTGATAATTAAGCTAAGCAACATAAATCAGAAAATGAAAGGCAAATACTGGAATGAATTGTGGTGGTAATATCTCATGGGGATAAACCAATGTTACCTCAGTTAAAAATATATAAGTTGATTTAAAAAAATAATAGCAGTTTAAGAATATTCTGGGAATATTATCTAGAAGCTTTTTGGGAAATCACAGAAAAAAAAGACAATAAATTTATCTAAAATCACTTTCATCTGAAGATGTGGGGATTCAGAGTAATTGAATGCTTGCATCCCTTGGGAGTGATATCTGAGGTTTCATACTTCTGGGGATAGACTTCATTGAAATAATGCATCCCAATAATCAGCAAATTAATATCAAAAAAGCAACAATAACAACAATCCTTGGTGTGGATTTGAGGATACTTATGTATAATTTTTACAATTTGACTATAAAATTTCTGTTTTAGCAAATATAAAGGACATGCATTAACAAATGAGACTCAAGATTGGGAAAAATTCAGGAAACCAAATATGTCTTTAAAAAGATATAAACAGGGCCTCCCTGGTGGCCTAGAGGTTAAGTCTCAGCACTCTCATTGTTATCACCACTGTGGCATGAGTTTGATGGCCTGCTAGGGAGCTAACCTACATATGGTGCAGCAGATCTCTCCTGTTTCAGCCACTGCTCCCTTTACCTGTGTATTTCAATATATCTGCCCATTCTGCTCCCCATTCTGTCTCTGGTGAATCCTCTCAATCTCTGTCCCCCCTGCATCTCTGGCCTACATCTCAGTTCTTCTACATATAATAAATAAATAAATATTTTTTTATTTTATATATTTTACATCATTTTTCATTTTTGCACAATGTATGCATTTTCATCTTGGTTATATTCCCCATACAATTCCCACCCCCTTATTTTTACCCTAATCCGTCTTCCCCTCCCCTTCCCGTAGTGTGTTTCTGGTTTATAGTTGAGTGTTGATTGTGATTTTTACTTTATTATAATTAGTCTTTTTCCTGGTCTCTTAAGTTGTGTGGAGAGTTCTCAACCTGCTAAGGATGATGATTCCATATGATCCAGCAGTTCCACTCCTAGGTATTTACCCAAAGGACACAGAAACATTAATTTAAATAAATAAATCTTTTAAAAAAATAAACAGATATAAATGTTGGACTTTTAGACATACTTTAAAGCACTATTAATAAACATGTTTTAGGCCTCCCTATGATGCAATCCTCAGCCTCTGCAGCATGAGTTCATTCCCCGGCCTGTCAGGGAGAAACTTTACAGCGAAGCAGACCTCTCCTGTCTCACCCTCTGCTTCTCTCAGCAGTGTATTTCACCAGTCTGCCTGTTCTGTTCCCCTCTCTGTCTCTGGTGAATCCTCTCATCCCCCACATCTCTGGCCTGTACTCAGCTCTTGTAGGCATAAATAAATAAATAAATCTTTAAAATAAATAAATAAACATGTTTTAATAAATGAAATAAAATCATGTGTAGTTAATTTAAGATAGTTATGATTATGTCTTTTAAGTTGATATGAACAATAAAGAAATAGAAATAGAAATTATAATAAGAGAACTAAATGGATATTTTGGAATTGAAAAAGTAAACAGCATATTTTGAACATTTCTAGATGAGAACAATAATAATTTGGAACTAGGGGAATATGGGTTAGAAAAAATTAATATAGATTTCTAGTGGTTATGCGTTGTGAAGACCAGAGAAATAAATGAATAAATAAATAGGCTAACAAACAACAAGCAAATAAATAAATAAATAAGCACAATGTCAGTGATAGGAGAGATAACTTTAAGCACATCAACATATATATAAAATAAAGTACCAGAAACCATAAGGTGGGAAGAGAGATAAAATGGGTAGAAAAAGAAAACATTTTACAGAAATGCCTGAAATTTTCCAAAATTTTATCAGAAAATGAAATGAAATACAGGTATCATTAATATAGAGATGTACACCTACACACCTTACACAAAAATGTTGAAAGACAAGGAGAAAATCTTGAAAGCATCAATGAAAAAATTAACATTATATAAAGCAAACACTGACAAAATTGCAAGGAAAGCCAATTCAGTAGTAATGCATAGATATTACAATATTAAAAGTTTGATAATGGATAAAATAGTCATAAGATCAATAAGAAAAAAGAAATCTTGAATGACACTATACACTAATTAATCCTTATAGATAACTACACAGGGCCTCCCTGGTGGTACAAGAGGTTAAGACACAACCTATGAAGCTATCTGCTGCTACCCACATGTGGCAGCAGATCTCTCCTGACTCACCACTGCTCCCCTCAGCAGTGTATTTCAGTAGATCTGCCTGTTCTGCTCCCCACTCTGTCTCTGGTGAATCCTCTCAACCCCTACACCTCTGGCCTGTACCCAGTTCTTGTGTGCATAAATAAATAAATCTTGAACAAAATATAACTATACAGCAATTCACCCCAAAACATAGAACATTCTTCCATATCGAGCACATAAAAAATATACAAAAGTCCATCAAGTAAGCAGAAATGAATTAAAAAGACTGAAAAAAATAGAAAATATATTACCTAGTCACAGTGAAATAAAATAAGAATTTGATAAAGGAAACATTGGGAAATTGAACAGTATTTGAAAACTAAACA
This sequence comes from Talpa occidentalis, assembly GCF_014898055.3. Classification (NCBI taxonomy): domain Eukaryota; kingdom Metazoa; phylum Chordata; class Mammalia; order Eulipotyphla; family Talpidae; genus Talpa; species Talpa occidentalis. Next base: position 81,877,058 of record NW_023604295.1, on the reverse strand, counting down.
ACACATGTATGTTCATGAAAGAAATAATTGACCATAAAATAATTTTAGGTCAGTTGAGTCAAAACTGCAGTATGCAAAGATTTATGATATGCAGCTATAGTAGTGAATAGAGGAACTATTAAGATATGAGTGTCTATATTAAACAAAAAAATAAGAAATACCTCATACCAATGACCTAATGTCACACCTTAAAACACTAGTAAAAGTAAAGAAAAAGTGATCTAAAGCACACAGATGTAAGGATAGTAAAAATAATAAAAATAATGGAAATAGCATAATAATAAATAATAAAGAATTTCCAAAAAGTTCCCACATAATATCAATAATGAAAAATCAATAAAAAAATCTACTAACAAAAGGACAAGAAGAAATAGGTTCCTTGATGAATTCTACCAATACTTAAGGAAAAAAATTGACACCAAAATAGGATTTTTTGGCCCTCCATGGTGGTAGAGGAGTTAAAGACACAGTGCTATAAAGCTATCACCATCCACTGCAACATGAGGTCTATCTTCACCAGGGAGGTAACCCACATGGTGCAGCAAACCTCTCCTATCTTGCTTGCTGCTCCCATCAGCAGTGTATTTCAGTAGATCTACCTGTTCCACTGCCCTGTCTCTGGTGAATCCTCTCACCCTCCACTCCTTTGCACTATACCCACATTCTCATATGCATAAATGAATGAATGAATGAATGAATGAATTATTTAATATTTAACAACAAAAACAAAATATAATTTTTCAGAAAGTCACCGAGATGCTAGAAGAAACACTCCCCAACTCATTCTATTAATCCATTAATATTAATATTAAAGACATTACAAACAAGAAAACTACATATCAATATTTCTTATTAAAATAGATGCAAAACCCCCCAAAATATAAGCAAACTGCATTAGCAAAATGCAAAACACACTTCAAGCCAAATTTGTACCAGGCATGTAAGATAGCTAGCATATAGAAGTAATTAATTTTGAATAACATATCAATAGAGAAAATGAGGAAAAAACACATGATTAAGCATTTAACAAAATCAACAGTTTCATAATTTTAAAATCTCAAAAAATTCATAAGTGGAATGAACTTCCTCTGGATACTTTCAAAAAAAATACATAATTATATCATACTCAGTGGTAAAGACTGTTTCCTCCTTATGACCAGAAGGAAGACAAGGGTATCTACTGTGTTCACTTTTCTTGAACATTTTTGTTTAATATTTATTTCTTTTTTATACAAGAGCTTGGTATAAGCCAGAGGTGCAGGAGGGTGAGAGGATTCACCAGAGACAGAGCAGGGAGCAGATCAGGCAAATGACAGAAATACACTGCTGAGGGGAGCAGCGGGTGGGACACGAGAGGTCTGAGGCACCATATGGAATTCTCGCCTGCTGGCCAGAATCAAACCCACACTACTGAGGCTGTGGACAGCTTCACAGCATGGCGCTCAACCTGCTGCACCACTGGGGAGGCCCTTAATCAACATTTTATTGGAAATTCTACTCAGGGTTATTAGCCAAGAAAATGAAATAATAACACCCAGATTGGAAAGATAGTAAAACTATGTATATTTGAAGATGATGTGATTTTGTATGTAGAGAATCCTATTAAGTCTCCAAAATACCCAAAGATTAAATAAGATAATAAAATAAACCCAGGTCCTCCCTGATGTCTCAAGGGGTTAAGCACCACACAATGAAACAATCCCCAGGCTCTGCAGCACGAGTTTGATCCCCGGCCAGTCAGAGAGAAACCCACATGGTGAAGCAGACCTCTCCTATCTTGCCTGCTACAACCCTCAGGAATGTACTACAGTCAGTTTGCCTGTTCTGTCTCTGGTGAATCCTCTCACCACCCCACATCTCTGGCCTATACTCCAGCTCTTGTATGTATAAATAAATAAATTAAAAAAAAAAGACAGACCTAGAAAACTAAACACAATGGCAGTAGAAAATACCCATATTTTGATAATTACTCTAAATATAAATGGACTGGATAACAATTCTACAATCAGTTTCTACCCTTTAAATAGTTCAACATATATTTGAAATGAAAATACTCTACATGGGGCCTCCCTAATGGCACAAGGTCTTAAGCACAGCACTGTGAAGCTATCCATAACCTCTGCAGCATGAGTTTGATTCCCGACTGGTGAGGGAGATACCCATATCGCACAGCAGACCTAACCTGTCTCAACCTTTACTCTCCTCAGCAGTATTTCAGTAGATCACCTTTTCTGGTGTTTCCCTCTCTGTCTCTGGTAAACCCTTTCAAACCCTGCACCTCTGGCCTGTACCCCCAGCTCTTGTATACCTAAATAATTTTTAAATATGGTAAAACAGTAGAACGGCTTAATAATACATTAATTTGGATATGTAATGTGAAAAAAATGAAGACTAATCAGTAAAAAAAAAAAACAAGAACACGTTTATTTTCAGCTTGATTTAGTGTGAGATTCAGCCACCATAACTTGAATTTTGGCTGTCTTAAAGGAAGAGGAGTGGTAAAGGTTTACAGTAGAAATTTAGAAGAGTTCAGATAGATCCTGATAGAGACTGTTGGCATTTGAAAGCTAGAGTTGGAATAATTAGAAGTGAGCTGTCCTATATGATTTGTTAGGGGTGCATATTCTGCACTCTTTATTGGGTCCAATTATATCAACATGGTGGAAAATTACAGAAGCTAATTTATTATTTTATTTTTTCCAATTCTTTTTTTTTTAATTTATTTATTTATACAAGAGCCGGGGTACAGGCCAGATTCGCAGGAGGGTGAGAGGATTTACCAGAGAGAGTGGGGAACAGAACAGGCAGAGTGACTGAAATACACTGCTGAGGGCAGCAGGCGAGACAGGAGAGGTCTGCTGTGCTGTGTGGGATTCCCGCCGGCTGGGATTGAACCCGTGCTGCAGAGGCGTGGTGCTCAACTGCCTGCGCCAGCAGGGGAGGCCCTAATTTATTATTTTAATCCAGACTGCCAAGCTTGGAAATTTGGCACCAATATTTATCAACTATTGACATTGGACATGTTGGTTAACATCCCCATGCTATAATTTTATTATTTTTATAGTAGATGACAGTAACAGCAATTTTAAGTCATTTTTAAAAAATATTAAATTAGTGAATGTATGTAAAGCACTTAGTATAATACTTGTTATAGATAAGTACTGAAGCCCTCCCTCCAGTCCTGGGGACCAAGTGCAAGACTCTATTGGATTGAACTTATTTGGCATCCTTTGGGGATGTTATCAGGGTGTGTGGGGGTAAGGCCACATTCCCTGGAGCTCAGGGAAGCTCTGTATTCCAAACACAGTGCCAGTTTGGAATTGGGTGCTGTGATACCATGAGAAATTTGTATTTAAGAGACTATGTAGTCTGAAACCCACGATATTAAGAAATGAAACTTTCAAAATTATATTGATGAGTCATCCCACTGATCTTCATAGATAATCTCTAATTTCACTAATAAGAACTAGAAGGAGGTTAAGAAATCTCCAAAACATTTTACTGCTTACAACCTTTAGATAAGTGGGGAGAATTCCAAATAAACTACATGAGATGATCTATTGCAGAAAGTTTATCATGTCTTTCTAAATTCTGTTACCAAAAAAGCAGTTTTCTAGAAGCGGGGACTGTGACTCAGCGATTAAAGAAAAGAAACTGATCTGTGCAAGCCACCTGCCAGGAAAAAAAAAAAATCCTCTGATTGCCAAACATATTTAGTTAACTCCAGTGATTCTGGATATTCACAGAAAGAAAAACATCATCAAAATGTAGTCGAATTTTCCCGAGATTTTTCAGGACCATGAAACAATGACACAAGTTTTGTTCAGCAGGAATTTGAGATTGAATATAACTTTGGTTTTCTGGAGACAGAGAAATATAGTGAAATTGTAGTTTATTTAGTGAGGATAGAAGACCTTGGTGTGGTGAGTTGCCTTCCTGTTCTCTCCAAGAGTGTTTTATAGAAATAAATGCAATAGTTATCACTAGTCTGCCAGGTAGATTTGTCTCATTGAGTGAAGTCTCCAGTTAAAAACAAACTTGAATCACTGTTTTTGTGTCCTTTGGGTAGATCCCTAGTAGTGGAATTGCCGGGTCCTATGGTAGCTCCATTTCTAGTAGACTGAGGAATCTCCAGACAGCTTTCCATAGTGGTTGGACAAGTTTGCACTCTCACTAGCAATGTAGGAGAATTCCTTTTCTACCATATCCTCGCCAACATTTGTTACTGTTTGTTTTTTTGCTATGTGTCATTCTTACTGGTGTAAGGTGGTATCTTAATTTGGTTTTAATTTCCATTTCCCTGATTATAAGGGATGGTGAACATTTTTTTATAAGCCTGTTGGCCATTTGCATTTTCTCTTTGGAGAAATGTCTTTTAAGTTCTTCTGCCCATTTCTTGACTGGATTGTTTACTATGTTTTTGTTGAGTCATGTGAGTTCTTTGTATATCTTTGTGATCAGTCCCTTTGTATATCTTTGTGATCCGTTGACTGGGGTGCAAAAATATTTTTTTCCAAATCAGCAGGGTGTCTCTCTGTTTCGGTTAATGTCTCTTTTGCTGTACAGAAGCTTTTCAGTTTGATGTAATCCCAGGTGTTTATCTTTTCCTTGAGTTTCTTTGCTTTAGGTGATGAGTCTTTAAAGATGTTATCGTGATGTATGTATTGCATTGCAGCACTATTTACAATAAGTAAAACCTGTAAACAACCCGAATGCCACAAAATAGATGACTTGATCAAAAAGATGTGGCATATATACACAAGGGAATATTATTCAGCAATCAAAAAAGATAAGTCCATGTCATTTGCAGCAACGTGGATGGAACTAGAAGGAATTATGCTCCGTATAATACACCAGAAGGAAAAAGAAAAATATTGGATAGTTTCATTTATAGCAGGAATATAGGAGAACAAAATAAGACAGCAGTGTAAAAAAATAATAACAGTACAAAACACAACAAAATAAAAATGGACAATTATAAATAAGAGACATACTGAAGGGGAGGAGGAGAGAGAGGGATTAGAGGGAGGGAGGGAGAAGCACAGGGGACTGAGGTGATGGTACATGGGTGCCTTGGTGAAAGAAACTCTATGGGGACTACACTTAAGGGTGTGGGGGAAGCAAATATTGTTTAAAAATGAGCAATGTTGTAAAAAAATAAAAAAATAATAATATAAAAATAAATAAATAAATAGAAAACAAACAAACTTGAAAATCATATAATACTTGATTTAAGCTAGTGTTATGCAATCATAAAAAATGTAGTGGTCAAAACTATCATTCAAAGCCAAATTTATACATTTTTGAATATTCATATTTTAGAATAACATAAGTGGATTATGGGGACCTGATTCCAGGATATATTGGTAATATAGCTAAAGATATAGAGCTTAATTATTATCATTGCATTGAGAAACTTCATGTACTAAAGAGCAATTGGTTAATTAAAACACCTCTGTACTAAATGATTTCATATATAAAATCTGACAACTACAAGCTGTGGAAGAAAAAAAAAAGTTTGTTTTTTTTTTTTTTCCCTTGAGGAGCTCCATAGTAAAACAACTATGTAATCATAACAATCTACTTCACAGTGGATAGGGGGAATATCCAAAAGGACCAAGCAACTTCAATGAGGAGAAGGTGCAAACTAAAATCATTTACCTTCATTACCTTTGGAATTTATATGGCTATTTGTTAGCATGTTTTACAAACTAGTGGTTCCTAATGCAATCTTGCATAATAATTGAGTTATACTTTGTGACAGATAAGAAGAGATTTATTACTTAGGAACCACACAAGCTTTAAAAAAAAAAAAAATCACTTGAACGTGTGCAGCTATTTGTTATGTTGAAAATTTTTTTGAAAGTTTAAATCCTCACAGGAAATAATTGAAACTAAAATAAAAATATGTACACTGATATACTATGAATTCAAATTGTCTCAGTTATTAATAAATTATTGAGTATGATTAAAACAAATTTGAAAAATTAAACTCAACCATGCTTTTGGCATGATAAAATCATGGAATTAAATCAGAAGTTTCCATTCACATAGAATGTTGTTAAAACTATTCTATATCATTTTAAGCTTGAAAATATAATTAGAATCTTTGATTTTTTTTTGCTGGAGTTATTATATCATATATCATTAGTCTACATAATGGAAAAGGTGAAGATATATTTGTATAAATGTGTAACTGTAAATGTTCATAGAGTTATCTAATTCACATTCATTTTTCATTGATAGACATTTCAAATATTTTCAGTTTTGTTTCAAACTTTTTTCATTTGAGTCAGTTCAATAAATATTTATTTTTTAAAGTAAATGCTGAATAATTGTCACCTATTTTCTTAATATTATATGTGGTACAAGAAATAAAATCTATGAATAATTATAATGAATGCCTTGAATTTTAATTTAAACAAAATGTCATTTCTAGTACTTCAAATGTAAGTTATGGAAGAACTGAAAATAAATTTTATAGAATATTTTCAGCACAAGAATACTTTAGGCAATTCAATGACTTCTGTTGTGTTGCTGGGTTAACTTGACTCCCTCCCTCCCTCTCTCCCTCCTTCCTTCCTTCCTTTCTTCCTTCCTTCTCTCTTGCTCTCTTTCTTTCTTTCTTTCGAGCTGGGGTGCAGGCTAGATGCGCGGGAGGGTGAGAGGATTCACCAGAGACTGAGCAGGGAACAGAACAGACAGATTGATGAGGAGCAGTGGGCAAGGCAGGGGAGGTCTGCTTGCCATGCGGGTTGCTCCAAGGCCGGAGGGGATTGAAGTGGCACTGCAGAGGCTGCGGACAGCTTCACATCACTGCACTCAACCGCCTGTGCCACCAGGGAGGCCCGATGTTTTTGTTCTTAGTTATTGATTCAAGCAGAGATAAGCCTTGAAAATAATCATTGTTTTCTTGATTAACACAGACCCAGACATTCATGGACTACCACTGAGGGTTCTGATAAAAATCTGGATTAGTTCAAGATTAAGAATATATAATGTTAATAAGGGCAAACAGACTGGAAGATGACATCAGATGAGGTCCCCTACTTTGCTTTTGGAAGGATGGTCTAAGGCAGTCTGTGGGGCAATGGACCAAGTGGATTCCATGTCTTGGGATGAAACTAGAGAATATCCTAGACAACAGACTCTAGTGCCAATCATAACAGAAGATACTGGAGGAAATTCAACACTACAAAATAAAAGTTGGCTTGAGAGGGATATCTAGACACTGACAAGGGCAAAAGTTTGCAGTGCTAATCTATGCTCCTTCAATATTTAATTGTCATACCTGGGAAGAGGAGCGCTTATTGTGGAGTCACAAATTAAATTTAGGAGAGCCACTTGTGAATGTCATGTGATGAGTCAGGCAGGAATGATTCCCAGTGAAGAGGAGATAGTGAAGATTTATGTTCACCTTCCAACACATCGACTGGACTTGAGATGATCCTGTGAAGCAGCATGAAACCCCAGCCCACACACTGTAACATCTGTGTGTCTGGCAACCCAGAAAGGAGGGCTTTCAGGAGTCACAGGCATGGATCATTCCCACACAACACTTTAACCAGTTACTGGACCCCTGTAACATCCTCCCACCTTTTGACTCAGCAAGTGCTGTCAGTTCTTCCTGACATACAGTATCATACAAAATATTGAAATATCAAATCAGAAAAAACTAAGAAGTAAAAACAAAACAATAGCACCATCTTCTGAAAAAGTGAAATTTCTGCACCCTTAGAACATAAAACAGCAAAATGGGCAGAACTAAAAATAAAATAAAATAAAATGCAATGTGATGAACATTGAGTCCTCAAGGGTTTATTTTGTTATAGTGAGAGAACAAATATCCAGAAGTCAACCATGGAAACATAGAAGACCGTTTCTTCTTATTAGATACAGAGTTCCAAAATGCAAGGTTAAAGAAAAGCTGATCAAAGATAATACATGAAAACGCAGGAAAACAATCTTCTGAGAAATTAAATTAATAAATAGAAGATAGAAAATGAAATTGTAAATAAGAAAATGATGAAGGTGCAGTATATAAAAAGACAAGTAGTGGAGACAAAATATTCTGGAAAAATTCATGGAAATAGAATAGATCAAATGAAGACTGAACAAATGGCATTAAAAATGGTAATTCATAAAGGATCCAGGTGGCAGAAGGAAAAAAATACAAAGAAAAAAATGAAGAAACATTTCAAGATTTACCCTACTTTTTAAGGAAAGGCAATATAAAAATAACGGATGTTCCAGAATGAGAAGACAGATATCAGGAAAGGGACAAATTATTCAAAGAAATGATAGAAGAAAAGTTCACAAAACTGGAGAAAGAACTAAATTTTCAACTCCATAAAGTTTAATAGTACATAGTTACATTAATGTTATGAAACCAAGACCCATACAAATTAAGCTTCCGAGATCAACAGATTAAAAAAAATTCATTATTGATATTGGCAAGAGGGAAAGAAGCAGATAGCTTATAATGGTATCCTTAGCAGACTTATACCTGACTTATGATGAAATGATATATTCAAAATGCTTTAGGATAAAAACTGGTAGCCACAAATATTATATGCTGAAATACTTATCCTTTAGGTATGAAGAATAAATAAAGGCCTTAGTGAAATAAAAGCTGCAAAAGTTTGCAAATATTAGATTTCCCTATAAAAAATCATTGAACAGAACTCTAGTATTTAAATCATGAAGGGCATTGACAAAAATACTTACTAAGGAAATTATTAGAATCAGAAAACTAAGGAAAAATGGCAATACCAAATACTCATATGTCAATAATCACCCTAAATAAAAATGGACTTTGACCCTCTAAAAAGTTACAAATATCTAGATAGATCAGAAAACAAAATCCAGCTTTATGCTGTTTGTGGGAAGTGTACTGGAACTCCAAACATGAGCAGAAGCTCAGAGTAAAGTTTGGAAAATAATGCTGCCATGTAGAAACAGCTATAATTATACCAGATAAAATAGATTTCCAGCTAAAATGTAACAAGATACACTGATTGATACCATATGATCAATAAGGGAAGACATAACATTCATCAACATAAATTCACCAAATATAGGCACATTAAAATATATAAAGTAATTATTGTACATACTGAAAACAGACATTGGCTGCAACACAAGAGTGTTCAGGGACTTCAACACTTCAATTTCATCAATAGAAACATCAACAAGTCAGAAAATAAACAAGGACAAAATAGCTTTAAACAAAGTATTATACAAGATAGTATTAACAGATATTTATAGAGTACTATTCACCCCAAATTGTGAATATGAATTCTTCTCAAGAAGACATGGGCCATTTTCCAAGAATAGATGACATATTGTGTCACAAAATAAGTGTCAATAAATTCATGAAGGTTTAATTCATGTCAATTATCTTCTCCAATCAAAATGGCATCAAGCTATAAATGAACACAGAAAGAAAGCAGAAAAGAAAAAAAATGTAATATGTGGAGACTGAACAAAACATTATTGAATGACGGGCTAATGTGGAAATCAAGAAAGAAATTAAAAATAACATGAGACAAGTGAAAATGAGGACATGACCTATAAGAACCCATGGGGTACAGCAAAACAGTAGCAAGCAGGAAGCATATGCAATACAGACCCATATCAAACAGCAAGAGAAAGCCAAATAAATAATCATCTCTCACCATAAGGAACATTTATAAAAGAACAGATGAACAAACAAAATAAAGACAGACGAATGAGGGAAATAATAGAGACAAAGAAAACAAAAGAGATATTAAAGAACAAAACAGTCAGAAATATTAATTAAACCAAAAGTTACTTATTTGAAGAAAGTAATCTAGAGCAACCTCCAGCTAAGCTTACAAAAGTGGGAGAAAAGTCCACTAAACAGAGTTAGAATGAACAGGCATCTTAGAAATACTGAGGATCGTAACAGATTAGTGTGAATATTTGTATGCTAGTAAGTTGAATAGCATAGAAGAGATGAATAATTTCTTAGAAATATAAACTACCCAAGTATGAACCAAGAAAAAACAGAAAATATGAGTAGACAAAGTAAAAGAATTTTGAAACAGTAATAGAAAGTTTGTGGGAAAAACAAAACAAAACAAAACAAAACAAAACAAAAATCTAGAACCAGATGGTTTCAAGTTAATTCTACCAAACCTTCAGAGAAGAAGTAAGACATACCACCTTCAAATTATTTGCCAAAATTGAAGAAAATGAAATTCTTCCAAAACATTTTATGAGTCCAACATTACTCTGATGCCAAAAGCAGATAAGAACTTCAAAATAAAAACAATACAAATACCCTGAAGATCAACATCTCTGATGAACACAGATACAAAAATCATTAATACAACCTTTGCTAACATATTTTACAGTCCATTAAAAGGATCATACATCATGACCAAGTGAGACAGAGTCTAGGTACACAGTTGGCTTAACACCTGAATATCATTCAACAAAATCCACCACATATCATTAACACAACCTTTGTCTAACATATTTTACAATCCATTAAAAGGATCATACATCATGACCAAGTGAGATAGAGTCTAGGTATACAGTTGGCTTAACACCTGAATATCAATCAACAAAATCCATGACATAAACAAAAGGAAATATAAACATTATCATATCAAAAGATTCTGAAAAAGTATTTGATAAGATTCAAAATGCACTTATGATAAAACCTTCAAAAGTGGAGATAGATGAACTTACCTCAGTGTTATAAAGCCATACATGACAAATTCATAATTAACATTCTCATTTGAGACAAACTGAAAGCTTTTCCACTAAGAACTGGTATAACAAAAGGATGTCCACTCTCACCACTACCACTCAACATAGTGTTGAAAGAGAGTCCTTGCTAGTGCAGTTAGGTACAGAAGGATATAAAATGAATAAAAATAATGAATGAAGAAATAAACATTTCATTATTAACATATGATATTATGCATAGAAACCCTAAAGATTCCTCTAAAACCCAGTTGAAACAACAAATCAGTTTAGCAAAGTAGCAGATTACAAAATCATTATACAGGGCCTCCCTGGTGGCACAAGGGGTTAAGATGAAACCTATGAAGCTATCCGCAGCCACTGCAGCACCAGTTTGATCCCTGGCCCTCCAGGGAGCTACCCATATGGCACAGCAGACCTCTTCTGACTTGCCCACTGCTCCCCTTAGCAGTGTATTTCAATCAATCTGCCTGTTGTGTTCCCCACTCTGTCTCGGTGAATCCTCTCAATCCCACACCTCTGGCCTGTACCCTAGTTCTTGTATGCATAAGTAAATCTTTAAAAATAGTAAATATATATCCACATATGCTCCAATTCAACTCCTAGGTATCTAATCACATAGTTTAAAATGACTAATTTGAAGGGGTATGCACACTTGTAATTTCATTGTAGCACTATTTACAATAGCCAAGTTATGGAAAAAAACTTAAGTGCCCGAAGATAGGTAAGTGGTTTAAGATGTGAGATATATATACACACAGTTGTGTGCTAGTCAGTTATAAGAAGAAGAAATCTTGCAATGTGCTATAACAGGGATGGAGTTAGAAATAAATCAGAAGGAGAAATGCAAATGCTGGATGTGGTATATGAAGAAAGAAACAAAGGTCATATACACCAAACCAAACTTCTAGGAATCTTATTGTAGAATTGAGGCTACCAGAAGGGGAAGGAGTGGGCTAGAGCAAAGTAGGTAGGGGGCACAATGGATTATGTTGGAGGACTACACTGCCTTGACTATGGATGTATTTTGGTAAAATATACTTAAGAAGATTATCTTCTAACTTTAAATCATGTAAAACATTACAAACAACATTTAGCTTAATAAAAATTAAAAGAATCTAAAATATGAAACAAGAAAAAATATATGAATGATAACTCTGAAACATTTAGATAAATTTTATCATCTTCAGTTGCCTGCTTAATAAAAGTAATGTCATACTTAATAAGTATTTTAAATATGCCATTAATTCATTCCTAAACATCAATATCTAAAAGAGTTTTTGCTATTTTTTAAAAATATTTATTTATTTATTTATTTATTTATACAAGCACTGGGTACAGTCAGAAGCGCTGGATGGTGAGCGAATTCACCAGAGCCAGAGCACAGAACAGAACAGGCAGACGGACGAAATACACTGCTGAGGGGAGCAGAGGACGACAGGAGAGGTCTGCGTGCCATGTTGGACCCGCGCCCGGTGGCCGGGGATTGAACCAGCGCTGCAGAGGCTGCGGGCAGCTTCTCAGCGCAGAGCTCAACCACTGCGCCACCAGGGGAGGCCCAGAAACAGCCTTTCGTATTTATTTACTCTATTTATAATGTTCAAAATGATGGTGAAGTATGGGGCACCCAAATGATACTAAAGAATAGACGATGAGACTGCAATGCTATAGGATGAGACATACTCATTTTCATTTTCCAACAAGTTTATATTGAGAAATGACTTTAATATGAGATAGGGAAAAGGTTATGGGAAATGTAACTGCTGACCAGCAATTACTGACCAGAGTCAGGGGATCGAAGATTTAAAACAATAAACACGAAAATAATAAACAGGGAAACTTCCTAAAAGATTCTTTAGTTGGGCCTCCCCTGGGCACAGGCGGTCAAGCGCCACACTGTGAAGCTGTGCGGAGCCTCTTCAGTGAGGGTTCAATCTCGGCCGGCTGGCGGTTCTTGTATAAAAATAAATAAATAAATAATCTTAGCTGTCTATAATTTCTTGCGTGTATATCTTTTCCTGTGAATTTTTTTTTGGCAACATAATTTTATCTTTGTCTTTGGTTATGGTTTTAAGAAATATTTTTATATTAAGAGAAATATTACTTTACCTTTTATATGTGATCTAAAATATATCCTTTCCATGGTTTTTAAAAATTTAATATAATATGTTGTGCTTTAATATTCTTCCTACTAAAATATATTCAAAAATCTAAATATTTTATAAAATTCATTTTCTTGTATTAAGTTATCTAAAAATGCGGTCTCCATTTCCAGTTTATCATTTTGAAATGTATGTTTAGATAACTTCTTAGTCAGATTTTGACATTTAAATATGTGATCCCTTTGAAATTAGTTTCCATAAAAGTATTAAGTAATATTTCAGGTTATTATTGTACAAATGGCCAGCAAATTATCATAACAAATACTTAACTCCCCCATATGATTTTCAATGCTGTGACCTTTTTTATAAAGATTTATTTATTTATGCATACAAGAGCTAGGGTACAGGCCAGAGATGCTGAGGGGTGTGTGTGAGAGTACTCACCTGAGACAGGGCGGGGAACAGAACAGGCAGACTGACGGAAACACACTGCTAAGGGGAGCAGCGGGCGAGACAGGAAAGGTCAGCTGTGCCATGTGTGTTGCTCCTTGGCCAGGGATCAAAATCATGATGCACAGGCTGTGTATAGCTTCATAGTGCCATGTGCCACCAGGGAGGCCCAAGACTAATCAATTATTTGTGACATTATTTTTCCACAGCAATTTTGCATCCATATTATATTTCTTGAATCTATAGTTAAGCTTTTATTATTACTTTTAATGTGAAACAATATTCACTATCTTTTTGACATATGAAAACATTTGCTTTACCTTTTCAGTAAAATTAGTAAATTTGTAAGGTAGTAGTATATTTATGGTTTATTATCTTCAGTAGTATATATGAACTTGAAATGAAATTATTTATTTTTTGTTACCCTCATATCTATACTTATAACTCAAATTTTCCCTTCCTGTGCACATACTTTAAGCAATGTTGACTTAACTTGCTAATAGTATTAATTCACATCAAAGATGTTGCTGGTGATATGCCTGAAACTATGTGTATTTTATTATATTCAGAGTATCTGATTCAACTTGAGTAGTTTCAGAATTTTCAAAGAATATTAATTTTCAATTTTTACATGTAAATTGTAAGTTAAAAGTTAATCTCTGGCTTTATATCGCATTCTTAAAATCAATGTCACTTTATTGTATCATAATATGTATTAATATATTTATTGCTTTTGCCCCCCAATTTTTTAAAGTTTATATTAATTTATTTAATTAGGGACCTCACTGTTGGCACAAGGGATTAATTCAGAGCACTATGATGCTTTCCACAAACACTACAGCACAGCACAAATTTGATCCCTGGCAGTTTGCTAACCCACATGGCACAGCAGACCTCTTCTGTCTGGCCCACCTGCTACTCCCTTCAGGAGCGTATTTCAGTCAATTCACCTGTTCCATTTCCCACTCTGTCTCTGGTTTATCATCTCTGGCCAGTACCCCAGTTCTTGTATGCATAAATAAAATGTCTTTAAAAATTAATTTAATTAAGCAATAATATATTTACTGTTAATATTGTATTCCAGCTTTCCAGGATGACAAAACATTTGTTTTGGGAACTTTTTTTCCCCTCCTGGGCACCACAGTATTTTAAAATTATCTCACTTGTGGAATGATAATTCATTGAAGTAATTCACTGTTGAAAACTTTTTATTCTGGTACTTGAGAAATATTTCACAATATTTTTTATATATTTGGACTATGAATATTTTCAGTCTTTTAAGAAGAGTTTCGGGGCCTCCGCCATGGCATGGTGGGTTGATCGCTGCGCTGTGAAGCTGTCTGAAGCCTCTGCAGTGCCGGTTCGATTCCCTGCTGGGCAGGGAGATTCCCACATGGCATGGCAGACCTCTCCTGTCTGGCCCCCTGCTCCCCTGTCTGCCTGTTCTGTTCCCTGCACTGTCTCTGGTGAATTCTCTCACCCTCCCATGCCTCTGGCCTGTACTCCAGCTCTTGTGTAAATAAACAAATCTAAAAAAAAAAAAAAAAAAAGAGGTTTGGAAATTTATGTGTCTCTTAAAAAACTACATCAGAAAAATATATCATTAATACGTGGAATATAAAGTAGTAAATTAAGAGTCAGCTAAAGACAAGCTGAAAAACTAACACTGTATAGTTGAGTATGGAACTAAAACACCAAGGGGAAAGAAGGTTGGGGAAAGAAGAAACAGGAAACAAAGCTCAGTGGTCTATGGTGGTGGAATCTGGGTGAATGGGCGGTGGTTGCTCTCCGGTGGCAATACATGAGGGATTCAATTTTACCTCAGTTAAAATTAAGTAAATAAATAAAAATTAAAGTTGAAAAAAAATACAACATCGAGTCATCTGAGTTTAATTGCTTTGTATTGAATAAATGATACTTTATCTTAGTTTCATCTGTGTGACAGATAGAAGTCAGGTATTTATTGACTGTATGGCTCATTTTCTATATCCTTGAAATTTAAATTATTTAATATAGTGAAACATTCAATATTAGAGTTTGTCTTGTCATATTTGAACAATTATTTAGAACCCAACATTTAAATATAAATTTACCTATATTTTAGAGTAATTTGTTGTTGTTGTTGATCACTTGTCTTCAATCATGTGCATGGGGTAAGCAAAAGATCTATTTTTCATTCTTTTTCACATGTATATTCAATCTCAATAATGTATTTTGTTAAAGTTCTACTTTTTCCATCTGGTTACTTTGCAATTAAAAATAAAATCAGGGCCTCCCTGGTGGCACAGACGTTAAAGTTTCAGCACTATCAAGCAATCAGCAGCCACTGCAGCAAGAGCTTAATCCCTGGCCAAGGAGCAACCTACATGGTGCAGCAGACCTCTCTCCTGTCTCACCCACTGCTCCCCTCAGCAGTGCATTTCAGTCAGTCCACCTGTTCTGTCCCCACTCTGCCTTTGGTGAATCCTCTCAACCCCACACCTCTAGCCTGTACCCCAGCTCTTGTACACATAAATAAATAAATATTAAAAAAAAATACTATATGCAAAAATTTAACTACATAGTTCGTCTACATCATGCTGAGTTTAAAGTAATTTGAATGATTTTTTTCTTATTCCAAAGCACATGATTTTTTCAATCATGTGTATGTGTCTTTTTACTAACCTAAAGTATTTTTGTTGTTTATTCATATTTATTTATTTATTTATTTTTTATTTATACAAGCACTGGGTACAGTCAGAAGCACGGGAGGGTGAGAGAATTCACCATAGCCAGAGTGGGGAACAGAGCAGGCAGAAGGACCGAAGTACACTGCTGAGGGGAGCAGCGGGAGGCGAGAGGTCTGTGAGCCATGTGGGACCCTCCTCTGGTGGCCGGGGAGCAGCCGGGGATCGAACAGGCTCTGCAGTGGCTGCAGGCAGCTTCGCAACCCAGCGCTCAACCACTGCGCCACCGGGGAGGCCCTATTCATATTTCATTGTCTATCAATATTTTTAGGTTAAACTCTGTAACTGGCTAAACAAGTCTATGCTCGTCTTGGTTATCTTCATGTTCAAATTGTAACCTGGTTATTATGTATGTATCCTGGTTCCAGAGCTTCTTTTCTACTCACATTCTACTACAAATGCAAGACATTTTAGCATGAAGCCAAAACATTTTAGCATGAAGCTGTGAAAAAAAAAAAAATCAAATTAAAAATGCTGAGTTTCAGTATTTAATCTAGATCCTGAATGGGATTTTATTATTTTTGTATTCATTTTAAAGGGAAGCTGAAAGATAGATAGCTCAAGATATGAGTGTCAATGTTGTAAATGTATTATAGAATGCAAATTTTAAAAAGAATTTAGAAACTTACCTGAGCTTCCAGACATGGAAGTTAATTTATTTTAGAGAAATGAGTTTTTGAAAGTGCTATTGATTTTTAAATAAAAAATAATTCTCTAGGCTCTGGCAAGTTGTAATTGAACAATAACCAGGATACAATCTAAATTTTAAAATGTGACTAATTAAATACAAAAACTGCCACCTCAAGAGTGGCAGTATTGGGAGTGGTGTGCAAGGATAGAGAGAGTTACTCAAAGTCCAAACCAGGTTGGAGCAATGGGAAGCCTAAAGGAACTACAGTAAGAAGGCCCGGCCCCAATCCAAAGGCATCTTATATTTATATAGAACCAGGTTCAGAGAATTTGGGCAAGCATGTGGGGAATGTGCATGCATTGGGATGCATTATTGGGGATGCATTAATAGGGATGCATTATCCTCTGGTGCAAGCTATGGTGAATTGACCAGGGGCTATTGCTTTGGGAGCTCCATAGTTACTGCTAATTAAAGCACATTATTTCAATTCTTTATTTTTACCTAACTTTCTGCTAATGTTTACAAGTAAGTTATTCTAACTGACATTGCTAATCTTGCCATAATATCTGCCTGATGTTTTCAGTAGATACTGTTTCCCAGTGTATTCCTCATACCAGAACTTTTGTTCTTGGTGAGTGGCCCCTGCCTGACTACAAGTCTAGCTGACCAGCAAGAACTCTGGGCAGTGAGACAATAGCTCCAATAACAAGGAGGGCTGGGGATCCCACACATTTTTTTTCCTAATGCCATCATGTAACAGTAGCCCATCAAGCCTAGGATGACAATGACCTAAATCCCACTATTAAGAAACTCATGCTCAGCAATGCCCTTGCTTACATATTCTATCTTGAATGCCTCCATATATTACCATTGACTGCAAATTACCCAGCAGTATAAACACTGTTCTGTGACAGAGGGTTGGCAGAGGCAGTCATCATTGCAAAGGGAGTAACCACCTAATTAAGAGCTTTCAATGAAGCTGCCAGACACGTTGTCAATATACCATGATGATACAGAAGAAAATTTTAGAAAATGACATTGAACCGGTATCTACATACACAAAGTCATGGATACTTCTGCTTATAGTTTTTCAGATATCAAAATTAAATACTTTCAGTGGTTCTCACATATACCAACATTTTTGTGTAACAGAAAATTCTTTATATATGAGCATGACAACATAATCTCCCACAGCATTTTATCCCTACCATAAACTTTAATATAATGATATATATGAAGAAATTATTTCAATAATACACATATGAGTGTGTATATATAGATATGTGTGTATATATATTTATTGTGTGAGTGTGTGTGTGTGTGTGTGAGAGAGAGAGAGAGAGAGAGAGAGAGAGAGAAACAGGAATGGAGATGTACTTTTTGTAACAATAGAATATGCAATGAATTATGCCTTTGAAGTAATGAGAATTACTATTGTCACATTTGCCATTAATGTTGAGAAGAGTTGCAAACATATATCCTCCTGCTCCCATTGAATAAGAGCCACCCCACTTCATTTTGGTGATCAGAGTCAATTATTCCTGCCAATATGGTAACACTTGTCTGTTGGCAGCCTGCTGCCTGAAAGGGAGCTGGGGTTTTTGGACAATACCTGTTAACTCTGCATACAGAGTTCCAGGATGTTAGAAGTTCTGCAAACAGAACTTCTTTCCAGAATTGACTCCTGTTCTCTGAGGACACGCTGGCTTGTGTGCATGTTCCCTACTAACCAGAAAAGCTTGTTTTTAGCAGTAACTTATTAATCCATACAAACAAAAACAGAATTGCATGCAATTTTTTTGTTCCTTTGTTCATATCTGTAATAAAAGCTTGGGCTGGGAGATTGAAAGGCAAAGCTGCTCTTGATGACACTGTCCCTAGCCTCCCCCTGCTGCAAATTCATTTAGACTCTGAGTCTACATTAATGGCAGAGAACTTCATTGGCTGTCCTAACCACTGCATTGGTCAATTCATCCTCATCTCTTAGCAAGGGGAGCATAGCTTATACTGGGGATTTTGTTTAGTTTAAAGCTAAGTGAACACTTACTCTGTCCTTAGTGGAAATAGAAGTAGCCCTGCTTGGAACCAGTGTGTCTACATTCATACTGCCTAAAATTGTATGTAAAATAATCAAATGTTCATTCCCAGCCAGCAGGCAAGGGTCCCACATGGCACAGCAGACCTCTCCTGTCATGCCCGCTGCTCCCCTCAGCAGTGTATTTCGTCAGTCTGCCTGTTCTGTTCCCTGCTCTGTCTCTGGTGAATCCTCTCAACCTCCTGCACATCTGGCCTGTACCTGGGTTATTGTGTAAATGAATAAAGAAATCTTTAAAAAATAAAAGAATCAAATTTTTACAACTGGGTCATCGTTGTGCTCCCTTGTACATTAATTACAATGTTTTAACTTAGATGCTATGAAGTACCAGCAACATCTGGGTATTATAATGGGTTTCATTTTTTGGCGCAGAATAATGGCTCCCTTCTTTTTGTTAAAGTGGATTGCCTGATAATAATGTGATACTATATAAAATTGTGTCTTTATGATTCAAATATTCAGATGATACTATGATACTACATATTCAGATTGCAGTGCTAAAGAAAGTGCTAAACACAGGAAAGATATCACCATAACAGAATATAAACCAATTTGGGTCTAAATGGATCACTGCCATTACAAAATGGGAAGGATCCAATGTAATCAATATACCAGCAGATGGCTATTTGCTCTCTTCAATATATGATGCTATGTTGAGGCCTCAATGTAGCAATCTACAGCTGGCAGTTTCAGATAACTCTTTGGAAGGTCTCCGTCATCAACATAAAACAAAGGTTTTCACAATTTGGACCTATATCAACAGGCTCACATGCTAATTACAAAGATTTCATTGTTTCACAATATTTTTATTTATTTATATTTTAATTTCCAGGCCACTGACCAACTACCAATGCACTTGACATCATCTCCTTTTCCACAAAAAAAGGGTGGAGGGCTCCCTGGTGGTGTAGGGTTTAAAGACAGCACTGTCAAGCTATTACCAGCTACTGCAGCTTGAGTTTGACCCCTGGCCAGGTAGCAACCCACATGGTGCAGCAGAATTCTCCTGCCTGACCCACCCACTACTCCCTTCAGCAGTGCATTTCAGTAAATCTGCCTGTTCTGCTCCCCACTATCTTTGGTGAATCCTCTCACCTTCCCACACCTCTGGCCTACAACCCAGTTCTTGTATACATAAATAAATAAATCTTAAGATAAAAAGCTATGGATCTTGATTTTCCACTTATATATCTGCCCTTTGAAGAAAACCAATTCATCAACACAGCCAAGCTGAAATAGAGCCCCATTATAATACCAGTCCATTTTTAGCATGTACCTACATATCAAATTAACATATCCTTGAAAACAACAAGTCTTTCCTTTTGTCAGTGATTATAAGTGATTATAACAGTGCCACCATGCAGTGCTATACATAAATTGAGGATGATACTGAAATCTTCCCTTTTGCCCTGTTTTAATCTGAGCATAAAGACACATTTTCCATTTACTATGTATTGTTGCTGTAATTCTAACCACATCATATGATGAATAATTTTAAGAAAATCCGGGTTGTGTAGACAACCTTCACAAATAAAATTAACTCCTACCCAAAGTTTAAAGTGATCAACTTATTATTTCATACTCACATCAAGAGTATGAAAGGTTTATTACTAGCATAATGAGACATTGCGCAATTGACGTGACTCTCAATCTAATTCAAAATTAGATTGAGAAAGAGTGTTAGGAGGCTGATTTGGGGTTTTTATTGTGACTAACAGGTGAGGACAAGATAAGAATTGCTGTTGGTGTCAAAGTAGATGATGCCTGGACTTCCTTATAAGTTTGCCCAGATGTGAGATGCATGGGGAAGAAGGAGATAAGGTTTAGAATCTCTCATCAAATATAATAAATAAATTAAGTAAGTAAGTCAGACTCATTATTACATAGAGAGTTATTGATCCATACTTATTTTATTTCTCTGGAGCCATTACCATACCAAGAACTCTGTTTCAGATAGTGTACCTGAGGGAGGATGTTAGGAAATGGGCAGAAGCAATCAGTTAGGAACAGGGCACCCCACACCTCTAAGTCCACTTATAAGCCTAATTGAGAAACACTCAGTTGGAACCAGGAGTGTGCTCCTGACCCCCCTAAGGAGCCCGGGTGCCTTACGTAAGTCCATTTATCAGTCTGATTTATTCAACAATAATACAGTGCTAAAACAATGGACTGAAGCTAGTTTCGGGAAGGTAGTCCAGGTAACATGGGCAAATCAGTGGGCCTGGGTAACCTAGGAGACCCCACCAATTCAGTGGAACTTGGTAGCCTAAGAAAACTGCACAAACTCAGTAGCCTAGGAAAACCTTACCAAGGAACACTGTGGGTCCAGCCAATCAGCAACACAGTCACAATCACATGAAAGAGAGATGATTGTTTTATGTTATTTATCAGCTGATGTTAGAATGTGTTGAGTCCCCCCTACAGTTCTAATATAGGTCCCTTCATCCCTTAACAAGTCCAGCATGTCCCTGACTAAATTTCCTTCTATTGATATTGCAATTCAAATTCCTCCAATCAAATTTTCACAACTGTACTATCTCCGTCACAGGATAAGGTGGAGGTCTGGGGGTGTCTCAGCCCAGTCCCAACCTCACCCCACAAAAGAGACAGATGAGTTAACAATAAACCTGTACTTCCCACTGCTTCACCTATCAGGAGTCAGAGATGGAACAACAGGTACCACTTCTAGGCTATGAATTGAGCTCATGAGTCTCTCTGGTCAAAATTGAAAAGATGACTCAACAGACAAGCAGTTATGATTCATTGATAAGGAAAAGAGCAAGGAAAGTGTGCTCCAGGAAGACCTCTTGGGGCAAGAGAGAAGACTTGAGAAGGTGCTGGGACTAGGTTTAAGAATTGGATTTGAGGGGCTTCCCTGATGGTGCAAGGGGTTAAGATGCAACCTATGAAGCTATCCACAGCCACTGCACATGAGTTTGTTCCCCCGCCAAGGAGCTCCCCACATGGCAAAGCAGACCACTCCTGACTCTCCTGCCGCTCACCTCAGCAATGCATTTCAGTCAATCTGCCTATTCTGTTCCCCACACTGTCTCTGTTGTATCCTCTCACACACACACACCCACACACCTCTGGTCTGTACCCCAGCTCTTGTATGCATAAATCTTTTTAAAATAAAAAGAATGGTAGGGCCTCCCTGGTGGCACAAGGAGTTAAGACACAACCTATGAAGCTAGCTGGAGCCACTGCAGCATGAGTTTGATCCCCAGCCAGGAATCTACCCACATGGCACAGCAGACCTCTCCTGTCTCACCCGCTGCTCCCCTCAGCAGTGTATTTCAGTCAATCTGCCTGTTCTGTCCCCCACTCTGTCTCTGGTGAATTCTCTCATCCTCCCATAACTCTGGCTTGTACCCCAGTTCCTGTATGTATAAAGGAACAAATATTAAAAAAAAAAAGGGGGGGGATTTGAGAACAAAAAAATAAACTTCATTGGCTGAGATCTGAGGCCCTCCCTGATGGTGCAAGGGGTTAAGCACAACACTGTGAAGCTATCTGCAGCCTCTGCAGCACAAATTTGATCACTGGTCAGCCAGGGAGCTACTCACATGGTGCAGCAGACCTCTCCTGTCTCTCCTGCTGCTCCCCTCAGCAATATATTTCAGCCAGTCTGCCTGTTCTGTCCTCCACTCTGTCTCTGGTGAATCTTCTTAACCCTCCCCCCCCTGCACCTCTGGACTGTACCTCAGTTCCTGTATGTATAAAGAAATAAATCTTTTTAAAAAATCAAGGAAAGTGGACTTGACTAATGACCATCATTGTTGCCACTATTGGGCACCAGTCAGCAGCATTGCATTGGTTGTGCAGGGCTCATGATCATCTTAGAGATGGTTATTTCATGAAGGTGGTCTGTCTGAAGCTCCAGTTTGATCTGGCCTGGTCTCAAGGTCTGTGAATATTTCTTCTGGGTCTATACCTCATTTTCCCCTTTTGCAGCCAACTTGATAAACTGGAAAGTACTCAGAAATATTAAAAAAAAAAAAAAAGAGCCATGGTACTTTTTGTTACTTTTTGTTAGCATGGTAATTTTGTTACTTTTTGTTAGCATGGTACTTTTTGTTATCTGGACCTAGAGCATCATGTTTTTAGCATCTTGTTTAGCAGCTCATGGGAAATGGCAAAATTCTTCCAAATTATGTCCTTGATTCCTATTCTTGTCCTTGCCTTATATCAGGATCCTTCCAGTTTCACTTCAACATACAGAGACTTCTAGTATTCTAGCCCATAACTCAAGGTTTCTGAGAACAAACATGCCTAACAGGCACAAATATCAAGATAATTTGGGCTTCCCTGGTGGTGCAGGGGTTAAAACCTCAGAGTTATCAAGCTATTGCCAACCCTATGGTGTGAATTCAGTCTGGGAAGGCCAGGAAGCTAACCCACTTGGCATAGCAGACCTCTCTTGTTTTGCCTGTTGATCCCCTTAGCAGTATATTTCAGTAGATCCGCCTGTTCTGCTCCCCACTGTCTGGTGAATCCTCTAACCTCCCCACACCACCCACCCTGCCTTCGCACCTCTGGCTCTGGCCTATACCACAGTTCTTGTTTGCTTAAATTAATTAAAAATACTAACATAATTTATTTACATCAAGGAAGGGAACCAATGCACAATGACCATGGCTAGGGGATCTATTCCACAATTGAAATTTCTTTTGTGACTCCATTTCATACTGCTTTAAGGAGCCCTTGTCATTTGTATTCTGTTAGTTTGATGGTGGCCAATGCCATGATTATCTACAAGAGTCTGTCTCCAATGAGAGATTGAATCTGTGGTTTAATTGGGGATACATTGGAAACTTATGATTTTTTTTCTATGTCTCACTGTGGAATTAATCTTTCATAAATATGTCTTTTTAACATATCACAAAAGTATGATTTTTATAGCGATCTTGAGATCTTCTGGATTTATTTATTTGTAAGGTATTCTTTGATTCTTTGTGAAGTGTGTTCTCTTTATATTATCTTTTAAAAAAATATTGACATATCTTATATCTAACAAGAGGCCGATATCAAAATCATAGGAATGACACATAATAACTCAACAAAAAGTAAACAATACAAAAAATGGGCAAAGTAAATAGATACTTCTCTAAGGAGGGCATACCATACATACATGCTCAGCAGAAACAAAAAAATGCCCACCATTACTATCATCAGGGAAATTCAAATCAAAACCACAATGAGATACTATTTCACACCCTTGAGAATGGGCCATATTAAATGCAAAAATGAAAAAGCCTAGACACAACAATGGTGTTTACTGTGTGGAGAAAAAGGAAAACTTCTATACCTTCAGCAAGAATGTACTTTAGTCCAGCCCTTGTGGAAAAACATGGATGTTCCATTTTTTAACACAACACTAATGATAAAGGACTGATCACAAAAATCTGCAAAGAGCTGATGAGACTCAACACAAACAAAGAAAATAATCAAGTCAAAAAATGGGCAGAAGAGCTAAAAAGAAACTTCTCTGAAGAGGAAATGCAAATGGCCAACAGGCATATGAAAAAATGCTCAACATCACTTGTAATCAGGGAAATGCAAATTAAAACTACCATGAGATACCATCTTACACCAGTGAGAATGGCACATATTAAAAAAAACTAGCAACAACAAATGTTGGCAAGGATGTGGAGAAAAAGGAACTCTCCTGCACTGTTGGTGGGAGTGCAAACTGGTCCAACCACTATGGAGAGCTGTGTGGAGATTTCTGGACCTACTAAACATAGAGCTTCCATATGATCCAGCAATTCCACTCCTAGGTATTTACCCAAAGGACACAGACACACCAATTCCAAAGAGCACCTGCACCCCTATGTTTATAGCAGCACTATTTACAATAGCTAAGCTTTGGAAACAACCCAAATGCCCAAAAATAGATGACTGGATCAAGAATATGTGGTACATATACACCATGGAATATTACTCAGCATTCAAAAAAGATAAATATATGCAATTTGCAGCAACATGGATGGCGCTGGAAAGGATCATGCTCAGCGAAATAAGCCAAAAAGAAAAAGAAAAATACCGGATGGTCTCACTCATAGCAGGAATCTAGAAAACTTAAATAAGGGACCAGGAAAATGAATAACTATAAGAAAGTGAAAATCAAAATCAACAAACAACTATGAACCAGAGACACTCTATGAGTGGTGGGGGCGGGGAGGGGAGGGATTGGGGTCAAAATAAGAGGATTGCAATGTATGGGGAATATAAAAATAAAATTTATTTAAAAAAACAAAACAAAACATAGATGTTCCTCAAAATGTAAAAACAGATCTCTCAAATTACTCCCAGGAATTCCTTTTTTGGAATCTATTTAAGTGAATATTTACAATGCTGTGTTTATTGCAGAACAATAGCCAAGTTATAGAAACAAATTCTACAATATGAGGTAAAGAGACAAAGAACTTATGGAATGTATACACAATAGACTACTTCGCTACTTAAAAAAAAAAAAAAAGGAAATATTGCCATTTGTAACTGCAAGGATCACTTCAGACTTGAAGCTGCTGTATGGGGATGCTAAGGTCTGGGTTAAAGAGAGGGAGAGGGAACTCAGTCATCTATGATGAAGGATTCTGGGTGCTATTGTGGTAATTGTGGTATGTTAACATACATCTGAAGATGTGTAAACCTTTATCCTTAATCAGATACAACGTTGTTAACCAATGTTACAAAATATGCTACAAAATAAAATAAAAAAGAAAAATAAAACACAGAAATAAAAAATGAAATAAGTGTAATAATCTGAGGGGAGAATGAAAAAACAAAAAAATATTTTGGGACAAGTGTCACCAGAATTCATATCGACCTCTCATATTAAATATGAATACAATGCCAACAAAATCACATTTTAATTTAAAAAAATCACTTTATAACTAGATGTTTGCTATCAATTCAAAATAGTGACTTTATTTCATGTAAACCTTTTTTTTTTTTTCAAGATTTATTTATACAAGCACTGGGTACAGTCAGAAGCGCGGGAGGGTGAGAGAAGTCACCAGAGCCCCAGTGGGGAACAGAACAGGCAGATGGACCAGAATACACTGCTGAGGGGAGCAGCGGGCGGCAGGAGAGGTCTGCGCGCCATGTGGGACCCTCTCCCAGAAGCCGGGCATTGAACCGGAGCTGCAGAGGCTGCGGGCAGCTTTGCAACCCAGCGCTCAACCCCTGTGCCACCGGGGAGGCCCTTTCATGTAAACTTTTAATGAGATATTTTTTAAATAAAAATACTTTGAAGCTATTTAAAGATTATGTTATTTCAAAATTAATATCTTCAATAGGTTCTTGTCTTCTGAATATCTAAATGCACATTCACACTCACATATTTTTTCTTTTTATCTGTATTACTCAAACATACTGTTTGTATGTTTCAACAATATATACTCACAAGTATATACACATTATCTTTTATTATGTTTTTTGTCTCTACCTTGTTCACTCACTCTCTCACTAATGACATTATTCTTTTTCATCAAAGATTCAAAATTTCATATCTAGCATAATTCCTCTTTTTAGGAAATAGATCAGTTTCTTTTGCTTCCCTCTCTTACATAGTTTCCCCTTCCACTCTTACATCAAGGCTTCAGTTCAGACATTCATTAGCTCCTCTCTAAATTCTCACAGTAAGATTTTCACACATGTCCTAAGTTAGTCTTACCCATGTCAATTTCTTATTTTATCCACTGTTGCAATGAGCACAGGTCTTATATGTATTTTTCCTGAATCTTGACTTGTAAAGTCATTTGCAAAATGGAGAGATTTAGGTGTAGATTTAAGTTTTGGAAAGAGTTAAATATCATTGACAGGTGAATGGGAGTTAATTTTATTTGAGTTATCACACTGAATACTATTTCAAGAACTATCACATCATGTCCTTCACATCTCTGTTTTCCAGAGTTTACCCAACTCTGGATAAAACCCTATTTAAATCAGAATCTTTGAAAAATCACAAGGTAACATATCCCAGATTCTGCTATCATGTATGCTGTCAGTGACTGTTGTGAGGTCAGTCTGTATTGTCCTTGTGCAGGTCATCATTATGAACATTCATATCAAGTTGATTTGCTATTTCAGATGTGATGAAGTTGGAAGCTTGGCATCATAAAATTTGTCTCAAAATAAGTTCAGAAAGGAGGTTATTTTGAAGCTGCTATGCTTTTTATTAGGTGGAATTATCAGATAAAAAAATGTATTAAAAGAAACATGGATAAAAACAGATCATTCTGTTACCAATCTTCCATGCAAAGGGGCTAAGAATAACTTTAAAATATTACTCTCCTCTTAGTTGCTAGCATATGTACTTCTATACTAGAGCACACTAGTGATGAAACACAAATGATATTGATTTAAAAATTATCTTCTGTATTAGGACTTCAATATAGAAGAGAATAATTTAAATGAATCTCATCAAACTATATAAATTGCATTTTTGAAAATAAAAATACATCTGAAAATGGCAATGTTTCAGAGTTATATAGTTTAACTGGACACACCTACACAGCATAAGTACCAGTACTTTCATCATTTAAATCAACTGCTCTGCCTGTTACAATAACTTTTTTCCACATAGTGGTTATATAATTTGAATACTTTTAGTTCAGTAATTTTTGTAATTTATAGCCACTAAGAAACATTTTATGTGTGTTTGTGAATATGTATGTGTGTGTAGAAATTACACACAAGATTTGTATGATTATGGTAATCAAAAGATCCTTAACAATAGTGGGCCTCCCCTGGTGGCACAGGCAGTTGAGCACTGCACTGTGAAGCTGTGCGCAACCTCTGCAGAGCTGGTTAGATCCCTGCCAGCTGGGGAGGGTCCCACATGGTCCAACAGACCTCTCCTGCCTAGCCTGCTGCTCCCCTCTGCAGTGTATTTCATCAATCTGCCTGTCTCTGGTGAATCCTCTCACCCTCCTGCGCATATGGCCTCTCACCCTCCTGCACATCTGTACCCCGGTTTTTGTATCAATCAATCAATCTTTTTTTTAAAGATTTATTTATTCATGCATACAAGAACCAGGGTACATGTCAGATGTGCAGGAGGGTGAGAGGATTCACTAGAGACAGAGTGGGGATCAGAACAGGTAGACTGACTGAAATACAGTGCTGAAGGGAGCAGCCCTCGAGACAGGAGAGGTCTGATGCACCATGTGGGATTTTCTCCGGCAGGGATCAAACCTGCATTGCAGAGGCTGTGGACAGCTTCACAGCACTGTGCTCAAACACCTGCGCCACCAGGGGAGGTCCATAAATAAATCAATCTTAAACAGAAAAGCAAAAAACTTTATTGTGCTCTGTTCTTGTAAAGATAGAACATTAATTGTTGCTAAACAGCATCTTATAAACAGATTTAAGTATTTACTAATTTTTAGATTCTACAATGGAAAGTGCTCACACCATTATATGACACAATATAATATTTATAAAAACCAGGCCTTTTTTTTTTTTGCTTGCAAGACTGGAAAGATTTTGCTTCAAGTTTATGAAGAATGATAGGAAACAGTAGTTTCTTAGGAAAATAAGATGGGTCCTCCCCTGGTGGCGCAGGTGGTTGAGCGCAGTGCTGTGAAGCTGTCTGCAGCCTCTGCAGTGCCGGTTTGATCCAGGCCTGCCGGCGAGGGTCCTACATGGAGTGGCAGACCTCCCCTTTCTCGCCTGCTGCTCCCCTCAGCAGTGTATTTCGTCAGTCTGCCTGCTCTGTTCCCTCCTCTGTCTCTGGTGAATCCTCTCACTGTCCTGCACATCTGGCCAGTACCCCAGTTCTTGCATAACTAAATAAATAAATAAATAAGCAAGCAAACAAATAAATACATAAATAATTATTAAAAGAAAAGATGATGTGCAATAGCATGTTCAATAATAAATAAATCAGTGTGGATGAGAATTTATTTTGCTTAACAAATTGAACCTTCTAGTGCCCCATCAAATTTGCTATTCTTCTTCTATAGCAGTTTAGTATGTAATCTAGAATATTTTAAAGCATTATTTCAATTGTTATATATATTTCACCTCACAAATCTACTTAGAATCAACACTTTTGTATTGTTGGTTCTTTCATTCATTAGTTAAGAATGGTAGGCACACATAGATGTAAAAGCATTCATATCTGGTTAACACTGAATCCTCTGAGAAGTTATAACAAGAAGAATAAGAATCTCTTAAGGTGCTTGATTTCCCTCAAAGCAAAAGTTCAACTTTAACATGTGGTTAAGAGTGTCATAATTCAAGAAAATCGTCAGTGCCAAAGGGCTTTCACCAAAATTTTGAATGAATCCACCAACTTAATCAGGTTCTATTTCCTTTAACATCTTTTACTCTCCTTAGCAGAAGTATTTTTTTTATTATTTATTTTTTTATACAAGCACTGGGTACAGTCAGAAGCGCGGGAAGGTGAGTGAATTCACCAGAGCCAGAGCAGGGAACAGAACAGGCAGAGTGACGAAATACACTGTTGAGGGGAGCAGCGGGTGTTGCAGGAGAGGTCTGTAGCACCATGTGGGACCCTGCCAGGGGCCGGAGATCGAACCGGTGCTGTAGAGGCTGCGGGCAGCTCTGCACCCCTGCACTCAACCACTGCGCCACCAGGGGAGGTCCTCCTCAGCAGAAGTAAAGCATTGTTTTGTCTTATTTTCTCATGTCTACTAAAATCATTTTGTGAAAATATATTTCCTAAATTCCCATTTTCTAATTTTATATAAAATTTGGTTTTCTTTGGGCTTATTTCCTACAGACATTTTATATAGATGAGTTACAGTTGTTGGCTTCTGGCATGAGTTCCACTGTTTGAGACTGTAAGCCACACTCACTATTAATCAAGTGTATTTGTATTTGCCAACTTGGCTATTTCTTGGTCTCCTTGCTGTCCCTTCCCATTGCCTATAATGCTCAAGCTTATTATATAAGTAAATGCTAGATATGGTGATACTAGTGACAAAAAGCAATGTCAACAGTTAAGTTTGAAAGCATTATTTCATTCTCAGCAATATTTCAGACAACAAGAAAATGACTGTGGGTTGCCTTAGGTGATCTGAGCATTGTGAGGGAGCACTTTGACTTCATAGATACATTAGAACACTTTACCTCAGATCTGAAGGATACACATTGCTTTCATATTTACATGGAATATTGACCTCAGTATATCATTTTGTGTCATAAAGCAAAAGGAAGTTTCAATATATTTAAAATTATTTAAGTTATTCTAAGTATGTCCTCAAATGAGAAAGGCATTAAATTAAAATAGCCACAAGATCTACCTGAAGGCAATTACAGATGGACAGACAAGTAATGGATCAATGGATAGATGATAGATATATAAATACGACAAGTGGATAGATAGATGAGAGAGAGAAAATGTGTGCTAAGTGTTCTGATTATAATTCTAATGTGTGGGGTTTTCTTCCTATATCAGCAAGCAGTTCTATGGCAACTTTTGGATTCCCTACTATTAAAATCAATTTTGACATTATCTACCTAGAGATGGTATCAAATTCCAATAGGGAAAGGGCTCAGTCCTATAAAACTGCCTACAGTTTCAGATGTCAATCCCAACTCCGGGTTACCATATGTGCTTCTGAATAACTGAAAATAAACCAAAGGTACTTAAATCTCACTCCCTCCTGGGGTTCAATTAATGTGCTAGGTGACTCACAGAATGAAGGAAACCAGCATATCAGTTAGCAACCAGATAAAGAGATACATATGAAAGGTCCTGAACAAAAAGGCTTATGTGCTCTTGGAATTTGGGGCTTTTCACATTGACAAGTGGAAGTGCTTTTGTTCAAAAACCTGGAAGCTCATCAAGCCTGCTCCTTCTGCATTTTTTTCTTAGAGGTTTCATTATATAAGCATGGTTGATTAAATCATTAACCATTGGTGATTAATTCAGATTGACTCAACCTCCAGCTCCACTTCCTTGCCCAGATTCATGGAGTAGGACTGAAAATTGCACCTTCTATTTATGGTTGGTTTCCCTGGCAACCTACCTCCTCCTCAACTTTAAAAGTCACATCATTAGCATAGTTGTGGTTGAAAGGGGTGCATTATGAATAACAATATACCCATTTTAACTTTATATCTCTGAATTTTCAGACATATGGACTAGAAACCAAATATTATAACAATGCATGTCCCCATTTTTCTTTCACCCAGGAAATTCAAAGAATTTGGGGAGCTGAAAGCCAGAAACCCTGGATGACCACCAACATATATGGGCATAATAACCACGATATTATAAGAACAATAACAAAAAATTATTTTTTCAAGTTTTATTTATTTATACATACAAGAACTGGGGTGCAGGGCATAGGTGCAGGTGGGTAAGAGGATCCACCAGAGACAGAGTAGGGACCAGAACAGGCAGATTGACTGAAATGCACTGCTGAGGGGAGCAGTGGGCAAGTCAGGAGAGAGCTGCTGTGCCGTAGGGGTAGCTCCCTCGCCGGGGATCGAACTCATGCTGCAGTGGCTGCGGGTAGCTTCATAGGTTGTGTCTTAACCCTTTGTGCCACCAGGGAGGCCCAATAGCAATAATTTATATCACAGCAATGTACACTATCTAGAAATACAATAAAATCCATATGTCAAAGTAGAGTTGGGAAAATTACAAAACATTTCACACTAAATGTTAACAAAAAGTAGAATGCAATATTTTGCAGTGTATTGTAGTAAGTATAAGACTTATAGTTCTCTGTAACAATATAAGGATAAAAGTGCTGCCACACATAATATTGACTCACTTTCTATGATCCCCCTTGTCTCTTGGACCTTGGTTCCTCAGTTGTGACAGACTTAAGCACTATTTTTCTTTTCTTTTATATTATCTGATCTCCTATTTTTCAGATGTCTTTTTTTAGCAGCTACAGCTACTCTATTTTATTTAGAATTTAAGTTCTAGAACATCCATATTTAATATCTAGACTTTAAACCGTGTAAAACACATTCCTTTAAAGCAAGACAACTAACTGAACTAATCAGGAACTGTTTCAGTCATCTCAAATATCAGCAAAATTCAAAAAATACTTTGTAGGAGTACAGAGAGGAAATTCCTTCACTCCTCTGGATTGTTCTCAGGATAGTAGAGCAAACAAATGAATATCACAAAAGTTAGTAGGAAAAAAAGAACAAATTGAATGACATACATAAGGAGAATTTACATGTGTCTAAATTTTAGAGTAAATAGAACAGACAGAGGCTGTATATTCTTGAGCTATTGAATGGAATAGGGCACTTGAGTATCATGGAATGAGAGGTAAAGGGACATGTATAGGGCAATATCTAAGCCAAAAATGTGAAATCTCTTGATCTTGAGCACTCTTTCATTAGATTGTATCTTATTTTATTTTGAAATAATTTCTTTTGTTTGTTCAGTTACCCAGAAATACTATCATCATTTAATTTTACTATAATTTCTATGTCAGATTTAGTTTTATAACACATATCATTTACTACCACAAACTTGAACTGCAGAAGTATTGAAATATTAATTGATACATTGTTTTTTGTTATAACTTTAAATAAAATTTATTTCTTTTATATCAATAAAAGCTTTACAATACCACATATGATTCAGGGGTATAGCATCACTCATCTATCAGACTTATCACCATCTATCATACCTCATTAAATTAGTTAGATAAATGTTTCAATTTAATCTAATGTGAATGCATGACTTCCTAATGATGTTTCCATAATTAACTATAAAAGTTAACAAATTTAATTGAAAAGTAGTTGAACATAAATTTACAGATAAACAAATATGGGTTCTTCTTATAGAACATATAAAATATCTTACAAAAGTACAGTTCATTATTGGCAACATGAAGGAATGAAAATGCCTATCATCTTTCTTCTAGTTTTTTCTTGAATGACAAATAAATAAAGATCAGATTGACAAAAAAATATAAACTTCAAATATCAAGGAAGTTTAATAATATCACAAATACTTCCTTTATACAAGAGATAAACCCAGTAAATAGAGTAACAGCAAAGTGGCTTAAGTCAAGTTCTTAAAAAACATTCAGATAAACACAGAGGATGTTGTAGAAATGTCAAGCCTTGAGAAGTTGGCAGGGAAGGTGTTGCAAACAAGGGCATGACCTTTATGCAGATATAATTTGCTTCCTTTTTCATTGATAACAGTTGAAGAGATTTAGTCTTTCCAGCACAGTGAACAAGACAATTACAAAGGGAGATTTTCCTTTGTAAGAGGAAAGAGTTATTTCCATGTAAATATCTCTTACAAAAAGGCAACATTTACCAGCTTTTAAAGATCTCCATATAGAGTAACATTTATTTTATTTATTTATTTTTTAAAGGTTTATTTATTTATTTATTTATGCAAGCACTGGGTACAGTCAGTAGTGTGGAAGGGTGAGAGAATTCACCAGAGTCAGAGCGGGGAGTAGAGCAGGCAGAAGGACCAAAGTAGACTGCTGAGGGGAGCAGCGGGCGGCAGGAGAGGTCTGCGCGCCATGTGGGACCCTCCTCCAGTGGCCGGGGAGTAGCCAGGGATCGAACCAGTGCTGCAGAGGCTGTGGGCAGCTTCGGAACCCAGCGCTCAACCGCTGCACCACTGGGGAGACCCCTAGAGAAATATTTATACCAAAAAGACATATTTTGGTGTGGTATTTTTTATTCCCCTACAGAAACTCTGTCTTCAAATAAAATCAATGATTGTTAAAATAGTTAACTGAATAATTATTGTATTTCAATTGAAGCAGCTTCAATTATAATTTAAATCATATTCTTCAATTATAGCATGCACACACATGCACATACACACCCAAAACTAAATATGTAGGAATAAACCTAATATAGGATGTGAAGGAATTATGAAAATAAAATTATAAGACAGTGTTAAAAAAAAAAGACACATAGAAATGGAAAGATATTCCCTATTCATGGGTTGGAAAAATTAACATTATTAAAATGGTCATCCTATCCCAAGCAATCTACAGATTTAATGGAATTGCAATAAAAATTTAAGAGACAACCCTCAAAGAATGGAGAAAGAATTACTGAAATTCATATGGAACCATAAAAGACCCCAAATAGAAAAAAACTATCCTGACCAAAAACAAACAAACAAACAAACAAACGAATGAATAAATAAATAAATAAAAGATGATGACATAATACTTCCAGATTTCAAACTATACTATGAAGCTATAATAAGTAAATCAGCATGGAACTGGAACAATAACACAGACATAAGACCAATGGGAAAGAACTAAGAACCTAGAAATACATGACAAAGTAGCCAAGAATATATACTTGAATACTTGAACAAGGCTCTTCAGTAAATGGTGCTGGGAATTGGTACAGTAACATCAAAAAAAAAAAAAAAAAAGAAAGAGAAAAACAATTTCACACTATAAACAAAAATCACCTCTAGATTGGTAAAATAGATGAATATAAGTTCTGAAATCATAAAATATATAGAAGAAAACATTGGCAAAACACTTTGTGACACAAGCCTCAGCAGCGTCTTTGCAGATTCATCTCCAACAACAAAAGATAATATAAACAATTTGGACATAAACAAACATTTCTGCAAAGTGCAAGAAACCATAACTAAAATAAAGATACATCTGACTAAATGGAATAATGTGTTTGCACACCATACTTCTTACAATGAACTGATATCAATAATCTTTAAAACCTCATACAACTGAACAATTAGAAAACAAATAAGACAAAAGAAAAGTGAAAGAGCTAAATAGACACTTATCCAGAAAACATGTAAAGGTGTCCATAAGGGAAATGCAAATGAAATCCATATTAGATACCAAAACACACCTGGGGGAATGACACATATTAAAAAAGACCAGAGACTACAATTAGTGGTGAGGATGTGTAGAAAAATGAATACTCCTACACTACTGGTGGGCAGGCACAGTGCTCCAGCCCTAAAGGAAGAAGTACAGATATGCCATATGACCCAGCAGTTCCAATTCTAGGTGTCTACCTGATGAATACAAACACTCTATTTTGAAAGGACATGCATGCACTTCCATATTTATTGAAACACTATTTATGGTAGTCAAGTTATGGGTGCAACCTAAATGACCAATAACAGGTGATCAGAAAGATGCGCTATATATTCACAATAGAATAGTATTCATTGATCAAAAATGATAAATTATTGCCATGTAAGGCAACATGGGTGGAGCTGAAATGGATTATGCTAAGCAAAAAAAGCCAAAAGGAGAAAAATAAAAACCAGCTGGTGTCACTAATATATGGAAACCAAACAAAATGTCAGACAAAGGGAAGAAAAAAAAAACATTAAAAACAACCTTTGAAAACTAACTATAGAACTGAGGCGTCTGAGGGAAGGGGCTGGGAGAGAGAGATAATAAGAGCATGACAAGAGAGAAAAATAGATTATTATGGAGGAATCTGGATGATTTTGGTGGTGGCTGTGCTGTGGTGACTACACCTGAAGGCAGAGATCCTAAACTTGTAAAAACTACTAACAAGGTCGTAAATCAATTGTAATTAAAAAATGTTTAAAAAATATATTTGTTATAAAACATGTACCCATTTTATTTTACAAGTGAAATATTCCTTGAGGTTTTTTTTTTTTTTTTTTTTTTTTTTTTGGGTTGACAACGTTGTATGTGATTTTGAAGTATAGGAGAAAAAATAAAAGGGCGGATCAACATGGCGGTGAGAAAATGCTGCAAGTAAGATCTCCCATTAAAAAAAAAAAAAGTTAATAGGCAGGAAAAGCGGCAGATTCGGGTGAGAACAGGGACACGGAAGATAAACGGGTGACTCCAGCAAACTACCCCAAGAAGAAAGTTGCCATAAAAGAGGACTGAGGAAAGCTCAGAACCATGACACCCTCTCCCACCCACAAAGTCCACACTATCCCACCAACAGAAAGGAGGAAAAAAAAAAAAAAAAAAAAAAAAAAAAAAACTAAAACAACAAATAAGAACAAACTACGCATCAAGCGGGACTGTGAGTGGAAAGGAACTATTTCAGCCACCACACCCGTGAACTGGAACTGTGGAGAACCCTGCAGGATTCGCTGTGGAGGTGAGGGAACAGCTCCAGGCACCATTAGAGAAAAACAAAGACTCCCGGAGACCTACAAACAGCCCCAGTTCAGGCGGTAAGCTTGTGCAGAAGAGCAGCACGCTTGAAAAGGATACGGATCACGGCTGCCCAGGTCCCCTGCCTGGACCTCGGCTTGCAGAGGACGCGGGACCCCTCACTGAGGTGAATGTCCCTCACTGAATAATCAGAAACCAGGCACCCAGACATTAGAGGGGGTGCAAAAGGCGCCATTTCTGCGGACACTGAACTGGGCTACAGCCCGTGTCCTGGACCTGAGGGCTTTGGAACTGAGACGGGGGTGTGGGATCCCCACGGCGGTGGGGTACAAGGCAGACACAGCACCCCAAAGCCGTTGAGGCTTTCCCCACCACTCCCACTCTGTTCCCATGTCCCATGGGGTAAAAAAAAAAAAAAAAAAAGCTTCCCAAGGACACTAGGAGAGATCTCTGGTGCAACCTAACGACCAGAAAAAAAATCACCAACACCCCATAGAATAGGGACCTTTCTTCAGAAAAGACTGCTTGAAACCAGCAGAAGGCTCCCAGAGGAGTCAGAGGTGAGCTGGGAAGTTTGCCCAAACCAGGCCCCTTCTGACCAGCAGTCCAAGTGCAGAGGGGGAGCAGGCACCCACGGCCTGGGCAGACCGGAAGCATGGAAGAGTGTGACTGTCTCTGAATCACCATTTTAGAATAGGGACTGTTCTTCAATAATGACTGCTTGAATCCGGCAGAAGGCCCCCCGGAGGAGCCAGAAGTGAAATGGGAAGTTCGCCCATGCCAGGCCCCTTCTGGCCAGCAGTCCGAGCCTAGAGGGGGAGCGGGCACACAAGGCTGGTGTGCAGGGGAGTGAGTACCTGCATCGCCTTTTTAAAACAGGTACCTTTCTTCAATAAAGACTGCTTGAAATCAGCAGAAGACTCCTGGCTGAGCAAGAGGTGAGCTGGGAAGTTCGCCCATGCCAGGCCCCTTCTGGCCAGAGGTCCAAGGCCAGAGGGGGAGCGGGCACCCATGGCCAGGGCCTACTGGGCACATGGGAGAGTGTGTCTGCCTCCAAATCGCCATTTTAGAATAGAGACCTTTCTTCAATAAATACTGCTTGAAACTGGCAGAAGGCTCCCAGAGGAGCCAGAGGTGAGCTGGGAAATTCACCCACGCCAGGCCCCTTCTGGCCAGCAGTCTGAGCCCAGAGGGGGAGCGGGCACACGCGGCCGGAGCAGACGTGCCCACGGAAGAGTGTGCCTGTCTCTGAATAGCAATTTTAGAATAGGGACCGTTCTTCAATAAAGACTGCTTGAAACCAACAGAAGGCTCCCGGAGGAGCCAGAGGTGAGCTGCAAGTCCACCCACGCCAGGCCCCTTTAGGCCAGCAGTCCGAACCCAGAGGGGGAGTGGGCACCCACTGCTGGGGCAGACTGGGCTCGCGGAAGAGTGTGCCTGTCTCCAAAGCGCCATTTTAGAACAGGGACCTTTCTTCAATAAAGACTGCTTGAATCTGGCAGAAGGCTCCCCATGGAGCCAGAGGGAGAAGATTCCCTGCACAGTCAAAGGTGAGCTGAAAGCCCCCACAAGCCCAGTCCTACCTGGCAGGAAGTCGAAGCCCAGAGGAGGATCCAGAGATTTGGAACCCGGAGTGAAGTCCAGCTGCCCCACCTCCAGGGAAGTCTGTAGGACTTCAAGATGCACCTTTGTAACTAAACACAGAAGGAGGAGAGATTCTGTGACAGTGACCATTAACATACTCAAAGTACCACTGCCTCACTAGACTTCTGGCATAACAGTTTTTGATTCGTTTGGATTGCCAGTTTCTGAGACTCCCAAAAGAACACACCAAAAAGATGCCAGCCAGTACCAGTGGCACAGTGTCCCAACACATAAGGCAAATTAGAAGACAGGCAGCAGGGAAAAGAAAAACTACAAGCAAAGTAGCAATGCCTCAGAAAAAAGACGGACCACAAAAACAAAAAAAACAAAAAACAAACAAACAAAAAAAAAAACACTCACCAGCTTGCAACTACAGTGACTTGGAAGAACTTCTTGGCCTTCCAGAAAAAGAATTTAAAATTGACATGATGAAAAAACTGATGGAAGTCATTAAGGCAAACAATGTTCAGAAGAATGAAATTGAGTCCCTAAAGTAGGCAGTAAAAGAAATGTAGGAGATCAAAGAATTAATGGAGGTGCTAAAGAACTCCGAAAAGCAATGAAAGGAGAATAGATGAAATGGAAGAACGAATAAGTACTCTTGAAGACACGGAAATAAAAAGAACCAAAACAGAAAAGGAAATCAAAGTACAAAGGAAAAAGACAGAGAAAAGACTTCAGGAACTATCTGACTCCATGAGGAAAGGAAATATAAGAGTTATAGGAATCCCAGAAGGAGAGGAGAGAGATATAGGAACAGAGAAAATATTCAAGGAAATAATTGAAGAGAACTTCCCAAACATGAAGAAGGAGCTGAAAATTGATATACAAGAAGCAAGAAGAACACCAAACTTCCATGATGAAAGGAAAAATACAGCAAGACACATAATAGTAAAGCTCCAAAAAATCCAAGACAAGGAAAAAACAATGAAACTGAGAAGAGAGAAGAAACAGATAACATACAAAGGAAAACCAATCAGTCTGACATCAGACTTCTCCGAAGAAATACTACGGGCAAGGAGAGAGTGGAGGGACATAGTCAACAGACTTCAAGACAACAGATGCCAACCAAGAATACTCTATCCTGCAAAGCTTTCCTTCCTTTATGAGGAAAGAATAAGGACCTTCCAAGACAAACAGAAACTCTGAAATTTCATTACGACTAAACCCCCACTCCAAAAAATACTACAAGGAATCCTAAAGCCAGAACCTCAGAGAGAAAAAATAACAATGAAAGAAGGCCAAAAAAAAAAAGTTATTAAAAGAATAAATAAATAAAATCAAAGGAAAGACAAACACAAATGGCAAATAGAGATGCTAACATATCAATATTAACTCTAAATGTAAATGGACTAAACTCTTCAATAAAAAGACACAGAGTCGCAGGCTGGATTAAGAAACAAAACCCAACCTTTTGCTGTCTCCAGGAAACACATTTAGCTACAAAACAAAAAAAAACAGACACAAAGTTAAAGGATGGAAAACAATCCTACAAGCAAATGGACCAAAAAAGAAAGCAGGATCAGCTATACTTATATCAGATAAAACAGATTTCAAAGTCAAAGGTAAAAAGAGACCCCAATGGCCACTACATTATGATCAAGGTTACGATACTTCAAGGAGAAATAACACTCATTAACATATACTCACCAAACGAAGGCACACCAAAATATATCAGATAACTATTATGATCTTTGAAAACAGACATCAGAGAAAACACATATGCAATAGGAGACTTCAAAGACCACTATCAACAATGGATAGATCAATGAGACAAAAAAATAAGTAAAGACACTAAAGCTCTAAATAAGGATCTAGAATGCTTGGGCTTAACATATATCTATAGAACACTAAACCCCCAAAAATCTGGAAACACTTTTCTCAAGTGCACACGGATCATTCTCCAGGTTCGATCACATACTGGGACACAAGAAAAACATCAAAAGATACACCAAGATTGAAATCATACCAAGCATCTTTTCTGACCATGAAGGCATCAAACTGGAAATAAACCATAAAAAGAAGGCAAGGAACTCTTCTACCTCATGGAGTTTGAAACCACACTACTGGAAGACTACTGGGCTAATGAGGAGATCAAAGAAGAAATTTAAAAAATCTTTGAATGACAAGGAGGACACCAATTTCCTAAATGTATGGGATGCAGCAAAAGCAGTAATAGGAAAATATATAGCAATAGAGGCTCACATCAAGAAACAAGAGAACTCAAAGAAATAACCTGATCTTGAAGCTCAAAGAACTAGAAAAAGAACAAAAAAAAAAAAAAAAAAAAAACAGTAGAAGAAAAGAAATAATAAAAACCAAAGTAGAGGGCCTCCCCGGTGGCACAGCAGTTGAGCGCTGGGTTGCGAAGCTGCCCGCAGCCTCGGCGGCGCCGGTTCGATCCCGGGCTGCTCCCCAGCCACTGGAGGAGGGTCCCACATGGCGTGCAGACCTCTCCTGCCGCCCGCTGCTCCCCTCAGCAGTGTACTTCGGTCCTTCTGCCTGCTCTGCTCCCCACTCTGGCTCTGGTGAATTCTCTCACCCTCCCGCGCTTCTGACTGTACCCAGTGCATGTATAAACAAACAAACAAACAAATAAATAAATGAAAATGCATGCCTCTTTAAAAAAAAAATAAAAACCAAAGTAGAAATAAATGAAATCAAAATTTAAAAAAAAAAAATCCAAAGATCAAGGAAACCAAGAGCTGGTTCTTCAAAAAAATAAATAAAATAGACAAACCCCTAGCCAGATGCACAAAGGAAAAAAGGGAGAAAGCACAAATAAACAGGATCACAGATGAAAGAGGAGAAATCACAACGGACACAGCAGAAATCAAAAGAATAATCAGAAACTACTATGAACAGTTATATGGAAACAAGTTCAACAATCTAGAGGAGATGGACAAATTCCTACAACTCTACAATCACCCAAAGCTAGATAAAGAAGAAATAGAACACCTAAACAGACCAATTACAAGCAGCAAAATTGGAATGGTAATCAAAAACCTTCCCAAAAACAAAAGCCCAGGACATAATGGATTTACAAATGAAATTTACCAAAAATTCAGAAAAAAATTATGTCTGTCCTTCACAAACTCTTCCAAAAAATTGAGTAGGAAGGGACAATACCAAACACGTTCTGTGAAGCAAACATTGCACTAATACCAAAACCAAACAAGGACAACACAAAAAAAGAAAACTACAGACCAATCTCGCTAATGAAGACGGATGTAAAAATCCTCAATAAAATTTTAGCTATCAGAATCCAACAATGTATCCATAAGATAATTCACCACGTCCAACTAGGATTCATTCCAGGGACACAAGGATGGTTCAACATCTGAAAATCAATTAACGTTATCCAACTCTTCAACAAAATGAAATATAAAAACCATAGGACAAGATCAATAGATTCCGAGAAAGCTTTTGACAAAGTGCAACATCCATTCATGATAAAAGCCCTTGAAATTCTTGGGATACAAGGAACATACCTCAACATTCATATCCTCACCAGCATTAACTGTTTTTGTTTTGCCCTTTTCTTTTTATGATATAGGTCATTCTCACTGTAGTGATATAGCATCTCATTGATGTTTTGATTTGCATTTCCCTAAAAATAAGTGATGTTGAACATGGATATGCTGGACATATGTATATCTATTTTTAATTTAGTTACAATTAGAATAAACTAAAGCTTGAAGGATATCATAGAAAATTTTCTTCAGAAAATACAATATTTCCTTTATTTCATTAGTTATTACTAGGAAGAATATATTTATTTCTTAAAATGTAATCAATGTTTGCTTAGCTATATTTGAAAATTTAAACTTAAATAAAAACTTACCAAAGTAAGGGAAATTTTTCCTAACATTTATTCTACATTATTTCTTAGGTATTTTGAATGTGACCATGTGAAAACTCATTTAATAACTATAAAAACTCAATATTTCCTTTAAATTTTCTTTTCATTTCTTAAATTCATAACTAATTTTCAGTTACTTAGTTTCTTTATTCAAATTTTAAGATAGCTTAGTGTTTTCTCACTTTTCTCTATAGCATTAGGAAAACTGTAAATATCTATATAAATGAGATTTCCTATTCTTGCAATTATTGAGAGATGATTATTGAAAACACAACAAAGTTACAATCACATTTTTTTCCTTTCACTTGGCTCATGGAAATAAACTAATGTTTTCTAAGCAACAATAGAGAAAAATATAAATGTTAAATGTTTTGGTATGATTTTATGGTAAGGAAAATAATTTCTAACTGGCCAAAAAAATGGATCTCTGGAAGATATTTTCAGAGACAAATCATTTTTTGATACCGATGTATTAATAGAAAACAAAGTCTTCATTGCTGGTTCAATTTTTTTTTTTTTAGATTTATTTATTTATTTATACAGGCACTGGGTACAGTCAGAATCATGGGAGGGTGAGAGAATTCACCAGAGCCAGAGCGGGGAACAAAACAGGCAGACAGATGAAACACTGCTGAGGGAAGCAGTGGGCGCGGCAATAGAGGTCTGCACGCCGTGTGGGACCCTCGCCCAGCGGCAGGGGATGGAACGGGCCCTGCAGATACAGTTGGCAGCCTCGCAGCCCAGTGCTCAGCTGCTGCGCCACCAGGGGAGACCCGCTCATTCAATTTTTACAAAGCACATTAAAGTGATATAAAATAACTCAGAAAGGCTAATCAAAGAAAAACAAAATTAGGAAAAATAAATGAGTGAAATGAAAACTTAAACTACTGAACAGAAATAGAAAATGAAGCTTTATATAAAAAATAAGCAATTCAGTATATAAATAGCTTAATAGATTAGACGAAATTTATGTGAATGTTTTGGAAACAGACAAGACCAAATAGTGGATTGAATCAATAACTTCAATATGAAGATACAATAAGGTGCAAGAAAAGAAATACACAGGAAAAAGTAATGGAGAGGGCCTTCCTAGTGGCACAGCGGGTTGAGCTCAGAGATGTGAAGCTGCCCGCAGCCTCTGCAGTGCAGGGTGGATTTCCGGCCAGCCAGGGAGATACCCACATGGTGCGGCAGACCTCTCCTGTCTCGCCCGCTGCTCCTCTCAGGAGTGTATTTCAGTCAGTGGGCCTGTTCAAATCCCTAATCCCTGTCTCTGATGTATTCTCTCAACCTTCAGCATCTCTGGCCTGTACCTCAGTTCTTGTATAAATAAATAAATAAATAAATAAATAAATAAATAAATAAATAAATTTCAAAAATAATGGAGAGGGGCCTCCCTGGTGGCGCAAGGGGTTGAGCTCAGCACTGTGAAGCTGTCCACAGCCTCTGCGATGTGGGTTCAATTTCTGGCCAGCCAAGGAGAGGCCCACATGGGGTGGCAGAACTCTCCTGTTGCTCCAGTTGTTCCCCTCAGCAATGCTTTCAGTCCTGTCTGTTCTGTTCCCTGCTCTGTCTCTGGTGAATCCTCTCACCCTCCCGCGCCTCTGGCCTGTACCACAGCTATTGTATAAATAAAATAAATCCTTAAAAATAATGGAGAATGCCTCCCCTGGTGGCGCAGCGGTTGAGCGCTGGGCTGCGATGCTGCCCGCTGCCTCTGCAGTGCCGGTTCGTTCCCCGGCCACCGGTGAGGGTCACACACACACACACACACACACACACAAATAAATAAATGAATAAATAAATAAATAAATAATAAATAAATAATAAATAAATAAATATAATGGAGAAAACATTGGAAACTCTCAATTTCATTAAGAAAGACACATAACAATATTACCTGTGAATGGAAAGCAATAGGAAGAGAGAGCATATTCAAAATAATAACGGAAAGTTTAGCAAACCCAGGGTAGGAACTAAAAAGCATAAGTACATGAAGCGGAAAAAAAAAAAAAGTCTGATTATCTAAATTCAAATGAGATATCCCAAGCCATATAACAATTACATTACCGAGGATTGAAGAAAATGAGCATTATTGAATGTGGTTATGGAAAAAAAAATTGTAAATTATAAAGGTACTCTCATCAGACATACATATGACTTCTCAAAAGAAACTTTACAAAAAATGAGAAGATGCAATGAGATTTTCAAAATGTAGGTCTGGCCTGGGCAGACAGCCTGGGATCCAGGATTGAAAATTGACCAATCATGTTAGAGCTCTTATGGACCAATCAGTTTTGAGCTCTCACCATTTCCATTCAATATGCTGAATCCATTGAGAAATTGTGAAAATGGAGCAACAAATTTGTACTTAGTTGACACCAAGCAAACAGATTGGATTAAAATGGTCCAATCAGTCTTGAAAGGCAGGGTCC
Source organism: Talpa occidentalis (assembly GCF_014898055.3). Taxonomy (NCBI): domain Eukaryota; kingdom Metazoa; phylum Chordata; class Mammalia; order Eulipotyphla; family Talpidae; genus Talpa; species Talpa occidentalis. Next base: position 81,833,289 of record NW_023604295.1, on the reverse strand, counting down.
CTGAAGAGGATAGAAGCAGGACACGAACCAACTTTTATTCATTCATTGGACACCTTCAGACTAGAAAGGTTTGCAGTGACAACATTTAGAGAGGATTCATTGTACCTTCACAAACTGGTTTTTCAGGACCTCACAACATTTAAGACCTTTGTAGACTTTGAAACCTCTTCAGGCTTTTGTGAACTTTAAGATTTTCATAAACTTCCAGACCTCTGTAGACCTTTGAAGAGAGCTGTATCTGCTTTGGCCCTGCCTCTGAAGGCCTGCAGAGAACATCACAGACCTGGGCCTGGTCCTAAAAGATCTACTTGTCATTGGCTTATTTCTATAACTCACAAAGATCTGTAACACTGGTATCTTTGGCATCACCTCTTCATGACTGGTGCTAACCAGCACTGCTAGCCAATGTTGACCAGAAATGCTGACCAGTGACTAGCACTCTGTGTTGGACCACCTCTGAAAACTATTTACCACTTCTGATTTTCTGGTACTGCTTCCTGGTGCTGTTGCCTCCAGCGCTGCTGGACTAGCATCTGATGTCCAACCCAATCTTCTGTTGCTGAGGGCTACTGCAGCGTCATCTCAGCATACCTACCCATGGTTACATTCAGTTGTTACCATGAGTTGGATCCTGGTTTACTGCTTTCAGGGTGCCACCATCTCCAGGCTCTTGTCAAAGGGACAGCTCCTTTGTGAATGATCCACCTTTGTTTTGCACAACTGGAAAATGCAGACACCAACTGGATTAAGACAGCTGGTCATCTGTGGACTTAGAAACTCTTTCCTTTCCCCAATTTCCCCTTTGTTAATAAACTCCATTATTGTTGCATACTGAGTGTGAGTGGTGTCTTGTGATTCTGAGTGTGTGGGTAAGAGCACACAAGCAGTCACCTGTTCCCCACTGTGGCATTGTTTTAATAGCAATTCCTATCTGTTTTCAGAAGGTTAATATCATGAAATAAGACTAAGTGGTCTAGTTCCCCACCTACTAATAGTAAGAATTACAACAAAAAATGATTAACTTCAGTTGCCTACAAAAGAATGGTAAGGGAACATGCACAAATTTACATGAGTTATATCTCAGAAATTATGAATTTTGGGTATAGGTTTTAAATAATTTATTGATCTGATAATCTTTAGAGTGTTTTTATTGATGACACAGAAATGATAGTAGCCATTAACTTGTGCCATAATGAAAATGATGCATCATTCTGGATAATAGTGAATGTTAATATGTGACTTTGAGACACTGACCTATCAAGAAAATCAAGTATTATATCATAATATATTCCAAGTCTCCCTGAATTTCTATGGACTATATGTAGTGCCAAATGATAAACCAGGATGTCTACATTGAGATTCTATATTCTAGATTATATTGCAATTAAAACATGTATTCCACACAACTGAACTTTGAGGTTTCCTTTATGTAATGGATGCCTAATAGGAAAGCCAATGTCTTAATACTTGCATTCTTGGAATATTGTAGCAACAAATACATAAGCAAAATGAATGCTAAATAAAATGTTTAAATAACTTTAATTGGTTTGTCCTTTATGTGAAATAATGAATAGAGTTAATATAAATATTAATACCAATCAGTTCATATATAAAATAGCATATTACAGACAGTTTGCATTTCTAGATAGTCTTGACCTTCAGGAAAGTCTAGTCTAAGGAAAATCTAAGATTGTTGAAATTCAGCTTTGTTGCAAATTTAATGAATTTAGAGAGAAGTACAAAGAAGATTTGATATGGAATTACAGAATTATTTATTCAATCACATGAAATAAAAAATTTCCTCTAAAATCAGATATAAAGAGTTTCATCTTCCCTTTAGAGATAATAAGATTTTTAATAACTCACAAAAATATATATAACAATTGATGTGGTTTATATAAACCTACTTATATTACAAAAATATAATAATCTGCATATTTCATTGCATTTTCTATTGTTAAAAGGAATGTTATCCTGTTTATTTATAAAATATATATAAATACATATAATCTAATTAGCATATACAATATACAATTAGCATATACAAATTTTTATTCATTTGACTTCTGTATTTATGTACTACTTCAGCCATGAGAATATATTTGTGCATATGTAAAATTTTAGCTCAATGAATGACATAGCTTAAATTGAAATGTTTTGTTCTACATTCAGCTCATGAAAATACAATAATTCTGTTAGTGCCAACATTTCTTCTACATTCAAATTTGGAATCCTGTCAAGTGTTTGTATTCTCATTGCAAATTGAGAGCCATTTTTTTTGTCTATTCTAAAATAATATATGGTAAATCCACCTCAGACTAGCTGCATCAATGACTATTTTCTCTTACCATGACACTTAATCTTACTAAGTGAGGAGATATCTCAAAGGAAATGAAAGATGGACAATGATTGCTCAAGAGATTTCATTGAGAGTTGTAAATATATAAAAAAAAATAGAAAGTGATTTGGAGCTAGACAATAGAGAACAGCTTCTGTTATCCTAGAAAATAAGAAGGATACTTATGGCAGTGTAGGTCTGAACTTAATTAAGCATCAATAAGTACATTTAGCTTTAAATTATAATAATGGGAGCCTCTCCGATGGCGTAGCAGGTTGAGTGCTGCACTGTGAAGCTGTCTGCAGCCTCTGCAGTGTGAGTTCGATTCCTGGCTGGCCAGGGAGTAACCCACATGGCAAAGCAGACCTCTCCTGCTCGCCCGCTGCTCCCCTAAACAGTGTGTTTCAGTCAGTCTGCCTGTTCTATTCCCCACTCTATCTCTGGTGAATCCCCTCACTCTCCTGCATCTCTGGCCTGTACCCTAGCTCTTGTATGCATAAATAAATAAATATTTTTAAAAAATAAAATATAATGATGTAAGTTACAATTAAAAATAATAACCAAAAATAAAAAAAAACAGATTGTTATCTATCCTACTAATTGGACTGAAATAAGAAGGAATTATTATTTCCTCAGAAAAAAAAAATTATATATAAGGATATATGATTCATTTAGTTGTAGACTCGTGCTATCTTTCTGACACCTAGGTGTGAATTAGAACTATTAATTTTGGTAGTAGTACTAATTGCAGAGCAATACTTCCTAGTAAAATAATAGATATTTTACATGATCTCAAAAATCCCTTTTTAAAAAAGATTTATTTATTTATGCATACAAGAACTGGGGTACAGGGCAGATGTGTGGGTGTTGAGAGGATTCACCAGAGACAGAGTGGGCAGAAGAACAGGAGGACTGACTGAAATACACTGCTGAGGGGAGCAGCTGGGGAGAAAGAAGTTTGCTGCATGATGTTGGTCAGCTCCCCCTGGCTGCGGCTGGAAGTGTGTATCTGCAGACAGCTTCATAGTGCTGCCACTTAACCCCTTGTGCCACCAGGGAGGCCCATCAAAAATTCTCTCAAGAAATTATCTTCAACAATTGTTTGTCTTTGTTTTGTTGTGTTTTGTATTGTTATTATTTTTCCCCTGATGTCTTATTTGGTTCCATTATATTCATCCTATAAGTGAAACTATCTTATATTTTTTTCTTTTTCCTTCTGACTGATTTTATGAGCATAATTCCTTCTAGCTCCATCCACGTTACTGTGAATGACATGAGTTTATCTTTTTTGATTGCTGAATAGTATTCCATTATATATATATATGCCACATCTTGATCCAGTCATCTATGTGTGGGCATTTGGGTTGTTTCCAGGTTTTACCTATTGTAAATAGTGCTGCGATAAACATAGGGGTGCAGGTGTTCTTTTGAATCAATGTCTTTGTGTTCTGTGGGTAGATCCATAGGAATGGAATTGCTGGGTCATATGGTAGCTTCATTTTTAGTAGACTGAAGACAGACATTTATAAAGCAGAGACATACTACAGGGGAGGAATAGGGATAGAGGACTGGTGATGGAGCACAGGTGCATTGGTGAAAGAAATTCTATGAGGACTTCAGCTGAGGGGGTGGGGAGAGCAAACAGTTTAAAAATGAACAATGATGTAAATAATATACATAAGGGTCTCCCTTGTGACGCAGTGGGTTGAACGCAGCACTGTTAAGCTCTCCACAGCCTCCGCAGCCTCCGCAGCCTCCATAGCACCATTCGATTTCCTCCAGACCGGGGGCGATTCCCACATGGCACCACAGACCTCTCCTGTCTCACCCGCTGCTCTCCTCAGCAGTGTATTTTGGTCCTTCTGCCTGTTCTGTTCCCTGCACTGTCTCTGGTGGATTCTCTCACCCTCCCGCACCACTGGCATGTACACCAGTGGTTATATAAATAAATAAATATTTAAAATACATGCATATACATACATATATATATATGCATGTGTGTGCATGAATATATATATATATATATATAAAAGAATTTTAAAAAGTCTTTTCAACAAATTTTGCCTGGGAATCTGGACAGTCACATGAAAAAGGATGAAACTAGATTGCCATCTAACACCATATATAAAAATATTTCAAAATGGATTCAGGACTTGGGTGTGAAAAACACATAGAAACTTAAGCAACATCTTAACATTTGAGACATTTATAACATCAGTCTCAAATGTCTTTGGGGACACAACTCCAACAGCAAGGGAAACAAAAGCAAAAATAAAACAAAAGAAGACCACATGAAATAAATTCTTCTTGCTGTCATCCACAGAAAAAGATAGCTTACTGGACAGAATATATTTGGATTTCGCCCCTCCCCTGATGGCGCAGCGGTTGAGCGCTGGGCTGCGAAGCTGCCCGCAGACTCTGCAGCACAGGTTCAATCCCCACCTGCAGGGCGAGGGTCCCACATGGCACTCAGACCACTCCTGCTGCTCCCGCTGCTCCCCTCAGCAGTGTGTTTTGTCAATTTGCCTGTTCTGTTCCCCGCTCTGGCTCTGGTGAGTTCTCTCACCCTCCCACGCTTCTGACTGTACCCAGTGCTTATATAAATACATAAATAAATCTTTAATAAATAAATAAATAAAATAAATATCATTACAGATCTGGTCAACAAAATGTCATCAGTGTAACGGTACAAGTGCACTGAGGATTGCCTCTCCCATCAGGAGAGGCTACTGAGCCACCAGCTGGTGGCACAGAGTAGGGCTATGAAGGTGTCCCTTTGGGAGCACAGTGAATGTCCACTGCCAGCCTTCCCAGGTGAAGCAAACTGGCCTTGACTCTCTGGAGCTATAGCAATGAAAGAAAAAGTGTTAGCTAGATCAATTACACAATGATATGTGCCCAGCTCATGCTCAGATGATCCATCAAGTCTGCTACTGAAGACATAGCTGCATGCAAGTGGGGAACCATTTTATTCAGCTCACGGTTATCTTCCATCATTCACCAAGAGCCATCAGGCTTTCACCAGCCATGTGGGTGATTTAGAGGGACCATGGGCAGCACATACAATGCCAACTTTGTCCAACTCTGCTATAGTGCCTGTAATCTCTTCATGACCACCCTGGCAACCGATACTGCTTATTATTGGTCACTAGTCTAGGGACGGACAATTGTATGTGCGGATGCTCAGCATGCCTGAGAACCACAGTGTTCACCACATGTGCCCTAAGGTGAAATTTTCCAGCTGTGGTTTGCAGCTACCAGCCACGTAGTACATCCACCTCCAGGATGTACTCTGGTAATGGTGACACATATACTTCACATTCCCCAATTTCCAGTCATACTCTCACTACTGTCACCTTGATACTCTGGCCTCCATAGCTGTCATTGTAGCAAGCAGATCCGGGTTCCCACATAAAGAGTATATTCTGTCCCCATATGCACTCAGGCCAAAATGTTTTACACACTGGTTGGGGATCAGTGGATGTCCACTGCAGCCTCTGATTCTCACCCATCCTCTGTGGATGGGTTCCTCGGCCCTCTCCCTATTTCAAAAGGAAAAGGGCATCCTCCAGGAGCAGAGTTGGCAGCAAATGGTCCTCCAGGGGCAAGGTATGTGCCTGAATCCTGATTACTCAGCTTTTGCCTTCACTGCAACTGTCTCCTCTCATGAATGTGAACCTCTGGTCCTCTCACAAATTGTTTCCCTAACTCTACCAAGTTTACATTGGGCCCTGCATTTATTTTGATGTGATCTACAACCACTCCCAGGAGATCCACCCACATTGGGGCAAGGGTGACTTTAAGAAGCTTGCTTGCCTTTTTTGTTGTCCTTTTCAGTTGCTTAACAACAACCAGTATTCCCTTCTGACAATGCCAGCTCTCAGCTTCACCCAAGCTGGCAACAACTGTAGTGACATTATTTGTTCGGTGTGCCACATGTGCTGGAATTGCCATGGGGGACCCAATGGGTTTGAAGGGGCATTTACCAAATCCCTCATTCCCACAGTAAAATGCTTATCATCAGGGCCATGTGTGTGTACATTAAACATAGCCTGCCTCATCCGCAGTTCAAAAAGTACCTGCACAATCTAGTATATGTTTGCCATTTACTTAGTTTCTGGCACACATCTTCCGCATCAGCTCACACTATTTGCAGAGCAGCCATTATCCATTCCAACAGAGAGTGATCACCCTGGTCATGCCACTGGCTGTTGTGCAGTCGCTACCACAACAACACACGCAAGGTCATTGAGGGAAGTTTCTCCATCTCCTGAGATATGTAGACCATCCTGCCCACACCCAGGTCAATCAAAAACACAAGGTTGTTAAGAGTTCTCCTAGTTTCTGACTGAAATATGTAGCAAGTCTACCAGATCCACTTGGGTATATGAGTGATACGTGGTGAACTCTGTCATCTGTGGTGGCCCAGCAGCCTGACTGCACCAAACCAGGACCATATGCTGCTGGTGGTTCATCTTCTGTGTCACAATCAGGCAACCCCAGAGCAAGGAGACAGCCTTCTCCTCCAGCTTCCTCATGTGTTCTTTCAGGGTCTGAATTTCATCCTGCAACTCCTGGATCTTGGCTTCGTATCTGAGCATAGACTCTCACAAAGCTGTGGGAAATACTCATCCCCTGTGGCCTTCATGGAGGTGCAAGAGGTTAAGTCTCAGCACCATGAAGCTATTCACAACCATTGCAGCATGAGTTCAACCAGGGAGCTAACCCACATGGTGCAGCAGACCTCTCCTGTCACACCTGCTGTTGCCCTCAGCAATGTATTGCAGTAGGTCTGCCTGTTCTATTCCCCACTATCTCTGGTGAATCCTCTCATCCCCTGCACCTCTGGCCTACACCCCAGTTCTCATATGCATAAATAAGTTTTTATATGCTTCCCACAGCCCCTGCTGCCTTGCAGGCACTCTGCCTGTCCAAGGTCTCCTGTACTGTTCACAGGTGCTGTTCCACCTGTAATGGGGATCCATTTACCTCTGGCCATTCATGGGGTGGTGCCCACAGAGAGAGGAGTCAGCCACTAAGTACCACCCAAGAATGGCTGGCTTCTTTTCAATCCCTTCCCAGGCCTCAGAGGGCTCCATACCCATCTGTGTGTTGTACACCACTTGTTTTACAGCCATCCTAGGCCAGGCAGGTTCACTGCTGATTCAGGCAAATGGAAAAAAGAATCTTGGAGCCTAAAGTATATCTGGCTGTTGAAGCAAGTGACTAGATACACAGGCAGAGAGGGCATCAGAAAGCCTGAAAGAGGAGAAGCAACTGAACTTCCTAGCCACCTTTATACTGTTGTGTGCCCTCCTTTATACTGTTACGTGCTCAAGGCCACATAATTGATACTTTTTTATGCATGGAAAGCACTTTCAAGGTTGTGGGCCATCTGTTGTTTACTACATGTGGGAGGTGAAAAAGGACCTGAGTAATCCCATTTCCCTTACACTTTGACATGTGTGCCCTTTATCATATTAAGATATGTTCCTTCTGTGCTCTACCCACATGTTATTAAGAGTTTTTATCAAAGGAGTGTTGAGTCTTATCAAATGTTTGTTCTGCATCTATTGATATGATGGTTTTTATCCTTCCTTTTACTGTTGTGGTATATTATATTAATTGATTTGCTTATTTTGACCAACCTTGCATGTTTGCACTTCCTAAACTAGATACTCATAAAAGAAGTAGAGAATGTATAATGTATTATCTGGCGATTGAATTAAAAAAATTATATTCTATTAGACTTTGATACCTTTCAGTATGGGGCTCAAAAACTTAAAGCATTTTTCAATAAACCTTTTGATGTCAAATAAATATTGTGGTCTCAATCTGCCTAATGTTCCATATTGAGAAGAATTTCACACATATTTTTGAGATTTGTCTATTTAGAAAAGAAGGCTTCTTCATGGTATAAGTATATTCCCTTTAATGTTACCAATTTTAATTACATAAAATATTCAAAAATATTTATAGAGTATGCTGATGCTCACACTACCCAATTATTCCCTACTTTCTCAGCAAGTGACAAAATATATTCTGCAGCTACTTTGAAATCAATCATTTTTCACATGGCTAGTTATACTACACAGGTTTCTAAAAAAGGTTGAATCATGAGATTTGCAACAATTGTACAGAACTAGAGGAATTATGCTAAGCACAATAACTCAGAAAAAGAAAGACAAATGTTGTATGGTTTCATTCATATGTGGAATATAAGATAATAAAACAAAAGTACAAACAAAACTAAATGAAAACAAACCCTAGCAGTCTAGCTATAGAATTGAGGCTACAGAAGGAGGAGGGTACCAAAAAAAGGGATAGGGACCCAGTAGACTATGGTGCAGGATTATGGTGCTTTGTTTGAGGGTATAATGTACTAGAATTCATTTAAAAGGGGTAAACCTATATGGGTATTGTATTCAATGTTGTAAACCAATGTTAACTAAATAAAAATAACACAAAATAATTTATATTTAAAAGTATAATTTACAGGCAAGTTTCCAGAGAAATATAAACTTCCCAATTCATTTCAAACTTGATTTTCAGAACTATAAGATAACATATCTTATTGTTTTATATAGATAAGCCTGTGATAATTTGTAGCATCAATAGGAATCTAATATAACAACCTAAAAAGAAATTCTACAAAAAACATTTAACCTCACCTCCTTTACAATTTGATGTCTCTTCTTCAAGAGAGGTACTGTTATTGCTTGTCCTCGCAGCAATGTGAAAAGGATTTCAATGTATTGAAAGAAATAGTAGTGGCTTTTTCTGTTGTTTATCTCTTATATATTTCATATTCAGAATCATTTTGTATGTCAAAGCTATTGAGCTCAGTATACTTTTTTCTCTTGTATTTGTCACTATATGTTCCATGCCTAGAGAATTTTCTCTCTTGTCCAAAACCAACTTGAAGTTTTACAGGATCTTGTTTCACCAACTATTCAATTCCAATGCAGCTTCCAGAAATAATTTTAAAAAAGATGAAAAGCTTATAAATTCTCAAAAGCCATATAGCCTGGATTGCTGTTTTTAAAAGTTATCATTGATGTGATAATTGAGAAACAAATTAGGCATTTGTCTTTGTTTTATGAGCCCATTCATGCAAAATTGACTTTATACTGAAGACATTAACTTGGATATAAAGATACCCAATGGGGGCTGAAGCCAAATACCATTACAGGTGGTGCCCACTGGTGAAGGGCACTAGTGAGGATTGGTAGCCCCAGGGAGAATACGAGCAAAGTTATCAGTGGGGATGGAGACTCTGATAAGAATTATAAGGGACTGCAGGTGAAGCCCCCAGGATTCAGCATTCAGGATCTCAGTGATGTGGGATCTTTAGTGATTCTGGAGTCAGCCATTTCTTCCCCCACCATGCTGATCTTCCAGAAAGCTGTTGCAGGCTCTGAAGGACATAGAGAGGCTTTTGGCAGTCAGTCTCAGAGAAGAAAAGTCCAGGGTCTTTGCAAGTAGCCTGATAACTGATATGGCTCCCAGCTTTGCTGCTGTTATAGCCTGGAAGGGAAGTCAAAGACCCAGAGCTGGGGCACCTTGCTGAGCTGCATGAAAGTGGACTGTTTGTGGGATCCTTTGGCTGCTGAAGCTGCTGTTTTGAGTGTCACTTGTCTGGTGCTATGCTGGGCATCTCTGCAGCACAAATGAGTATCTCCTGTTGTGTCTTCTGGTGTCTATGTGAGTTGGACACCAACCTATATTCTGGCGTATTCCAGGTTCCCAGTGGCAGAAAGATGTCATCTTGGGAGCATTTGCGTTTAAGACTTTAGAACACTGGACGATGATTTGTTTTTTTTTTTTTTTTTAGTTTATTTATTTATTTATTTTTTATTTATTTATTTTTTTTTTATAAATTTTATTGTTATATTCCCCATACAATTGCAGCCCCCATTCTGACCCCAATCCCTCCCCTCCCGCCCCGCGCCCGCCTAAAAGTGTCTCTGGTTCATAGTTTTTTGTTGATTTTGATTTTCACTTTCTTATAGTTATTCATTTTCCTGGTCCCTTATTTAAGTTTTCTAGATTCCTGCTATGAGTGAGACCATCCGGTATTTTTCTTTTTCTTTTTGGCTTATTTCGCTGAGCATGATCCCTTCCAGCGCCATCCATGTTGCTGCAAATTGCATGTGTTTATCTTTTTTGAATGCTGAGTAATATTCCATGGTATATATGTACCACATCTTCTTGATCCAGTCATCTATTTTTGGGTATTTGGGTTGTTTCCAAAGCTTAGCTATTGTAAACAGTGCTGCTATAAACATAGGGGTGCAGGTGTTCTTTGGAATTGATGTTTCTGTGTCCTTTGGGTAAATACCTAGGAGTGGAATTGCTGGATCATATGGAAGCTCTATGTTTAGTAGGTCCAGAAATCTCCACACAGCTCTCCACAGTGGTTGGACCAGTTTGCACTCCCACCAACAGTGCAGAAGAGTTCCTTTTTCTCCACACCCTCGCCAGCATTTGTTGTTGCTAGTTTTTTTAATATGTGCCATTCTCACTGGTGTAAGATGGTATCTCATGGTAGTTTTGATTTGCATTTCCCTGATGGCAAGTGATGTTGAACATTTTTTCATATGCCTGTTGGCCATTTGCATTTCCTCTTCAGAGAAGTTTCTTTTTAGCTCTTCTGCCCATTTTTTGACTGGATTATTTTCTTTGTTGTTGCTGAGTCTCATCAGCTCTTTGCAGATTTTTGTGATCAGTCCTTTATCATTAGTGTTGGGTGCAAAGATGTTCTCCCAGTCAGTGGGTTTCTCTTTGTTTTTGTTATTGTCTCTTTTGCTGTGCAGAAGCTCTTTAATTTGATGTAGTCCCAGCTGTTTATCTTTGCCTTCACTATCACTGCTTTGGGTGATGTGTCTGTAAAGATGTCTTTGATGTGCAGATCACGTAGTGTTTCGCCTATATTTCCTTCTATATATTTTATGGTTTCAGGTCTTATGTCTAGTTCTTTAATCCATTTTGAGTTGATTTTTGTGTATGGTGTGAGGTAGTGGTCAAGCTTCATTCTTTTGCATGTAGCGACCCAGTTTTCCCAGCACCATTTATTGAACAAACTTTCTTTGCTCCAATGCATAGTCTTTGCTCCTTTGTCAAAGATTAGTTGACCATAAATCTGTGGATTTATTTCTGGATTTTCTATTCGATTCCATTGGTCTGTATGTCTGTTCTTGTTCCAATACCATGCAGTTTTGATGATTATGGCTTTGTAGTATAGTTTGAAGTCTGGGAGTGTAATGCCTCCATTCCCTTCTTTTTTTTCAGGAGAGCTTTGGCTATTCGGGTTTTTTGTGATTCCATATGAATTTCATCAATAATTGTTCTATTTCTTTGAAGAATGACATTGAAATTTTGATTGGAATAGCATTGAATCTGTATATTGCTTTTGGAAGGATGGCCATTTTAATAATGTTTATTCTTCCAATCCACGAGCAGGGGATGTCTCTCCATTTCTTTGTGTCTTCTTCTATTTCTTTTAACAGTGTTTTATAGTTTTCTTTGTATAGGTCCTTTATCTCTTTTGTTAAATTTATTCCCAAATATTTGATTTATTTTGTTTCAATAACAAAAGGAATGGTTTTTTTGATTTCTTCTTCTTCAGATTTATTGTTTGTGTATAGGAAGGCTACTGACTTTTGCATGTTGATTTTGTATCCTGCCACTTTACTGAACTGATTGATGAGTTGAATTAGCTTTTCTGTGGAGTTTTTGGGGTTCTCTATGTATAATATCATATCGTCTGCAAATAGTGATAGTTTGACTTCTTCTTTTCCTATTTGGATTCCTTGGATGTCTTTCTCTTGTCTTATTGCCCTGGCTAGGACTTCCAGTATTATATTGAAAAGCAGTGGTGAGAGTGGACATCCTTGTCTTGTTCCAGATCTTAATGGAATTGCTTTCAGCTTTTCACCATTGAGAATGATGCTGGCTGTTGGCTTGTCATAGATGGCCTTTATGATGTTGAGGTATGTTCCTTGTATCCCAAGAATTTCAAGGGCTTTTATCATGAATGGGTGTTGCACTTTGTCGAAAGCTTTCTCAGCATCTATTGATATTATCATATGGTTTTTATATTTCTTTTTGTTGATGAGTTGGATAACGTTGATTGATTTTCGGATGTTAAACCATCCTTGTGCCCCTGGAATGAATCCTACTTGGTCGTGGTGAATTATCTTATGGATACATTGTTGGATTCTGATGGCTAAAATTTTATTGAGGATTTTTGCATCAGTGTTCATTAGGGAGATTGGCCTATAGTTTTCCTTTTTAGTGTTGTCCTTGTTCGGTTTTGGTATTAGTGTAATATTGGCTTCATAGAACGTGTTTGGTATTGTCCCTTCCTTCTCAATTTTTTGGAAGAGTTTGTGAAGGATAGGCACTAATTCGTCTCTGAATGTTTGGTAGAATTCATTTGTAAATCCATCAGGTCCTGGGCTTTTGTTTTTGGGGAGGTTTTTGATTACCATTTCAATTTCGCTAATTGTAATTGGTCTGTTTAGGTGTTCTATTTCTTCTTTATCTAGCTTTGGGTGATTGTAGAGTTGTAGGAATTTGTCCATCTCCTCTAGATTATTAAACTTATTTCCATATAACTGTTCATAGTAGTTACTGATTATTCTTTTGATTTCTGCTGTGTCCGTTGTGATTTCTCCTCTTTCATTGATGATCCTGTTTATTTGTGTTTTCTCCCTTTTTTCCTTTGTGAGCCTGGCTAGGGGTTTGTCTATTTTATTGATTTTTTCAAAGAACCAGCTCTTGGTTTCATTGATCTTTTGGATTGTTTTTTTAGTTTCAATTTCATTTATTTCTGCTTTGGTTTTTATTATTTCTTTTCTTCTACTGGTTTTGGGGTTTTTTTGTTGTTCTTTTTCTAGATCTTTGAGCTTCGAGATTAGGTTGTTTCTTTGAGTTCTTTCTTGTTTCTTGATGTGAGCTTCTATTGCTATATATTTTCCTCTTATTACTGCTTTTGCTGCATCCCATACATTTAGGATATTGGTGTCCTCCTTGTCGTTCAATTCAAAAAATTTTTTAATTTCTTCTTTGATCTCCTCATTAGTCCAGTGGTCTTCCAGTAGTGTGGTTTTTAATCTCCATGAGGTAGGAAAGTTCCTTGCCTTCTTTTTATGGTTTAGTTCTAGTTTGATGCCTTCATGGTCAGAAAAGATGGTTGGTATGATTTCAATCTTGGTGTATCTGTTGATGTTTGTCTTGTGCCCCAGTATGTGATCGATCCTGGAGAATGATCCGTGTGCGCTTGAGAAAAATGTGTACTCCGTTTTTTTGGGGTTTAGTGTTCTATAGATGTCTGTTAAGCCCAATTGCTCTAGGTCCTTATTTAGAGCTTTGGTTTCTTTACTTATTTTTTGTCTTGTTGATCTATCCATTGTTGATAGTGGTGTGTTGAAGTCTCCCACTACGTATGTGTTTTCTCTGATGTCTGTTTTCAGAGAAGACAACAGTTGTCTGATATATTTTGGTGCTCCTTCGTTTGGTGAGTATATGTTAATGAGTGTTATTTCTTCTTGAAGTATTGTCCCCTTGATCATAATGTAGTGACCATTGGGGTCTCTTTTTATCTTTTTGAGTTTGAAATCTGTTTTATCTGATATAAGTATAGCTGTTCCTGCTTTCTTTTTTGGCCCATTTGCTTGTAGGATTGTTTTCCATCCTTTGACTTTGAGCCTATTTTTATCTTTTGTAGCTAAATGTGTTTCCTGGAGACAGCAAAAGGTTGGGTTTTGTTTCTTAAACACTGGACGATGATTTGGATGAGGTAAACGGTTGTTTGTGGCCTCAGTAACTCTTGTTCTCCTTGGTTTATTAAATCAATACCATTATTGTTGTTCTCTGAATCTGAGTAGCCTTGCGATTATGTGCATGGGTGAAGAACTCAGTGACCGGTAAACAATTTGTGCCCCGTCCTTGGCCAGTTTTAGTGTCCATTGCTGCTCTGTATCAATACTACAAAATGAAAGATCAGTGTCTCTCAGAATTAAGGAAATGGTGCTACTAATTTGGGTGAAATTCACCTTAACAGCCCAATACACAGAAGCAGAGTTATTCCCTTCCAATATTTCTTCATAATGTCTCAGTTCATTTTATTCAATAAGTTTATGCCACATGCACATTTCCATTTTAATTCATTAGAGGTATATTTACCAAGTGCATGGCTCCCATATTGTTATTTTGGTAGAGAATTCCCTATGTCCCTAAGAGAAAAATACGTACTGTGATAGGTGTCTATGTCAAAAAATATATATTTTTTTTACATAACACCTAACATTTAGGTGGCATGCAGGAATAACTGCATATATTTTCTTATAAAGAATCCTTATTTTTTTCATATTCATTACATTTTGTATAATGGTATTTGAAGTTTTGGATACATATGTTCCCAGATTGACAAAGATGATATTTTGCCATGGAAACATTCATTATTTTCAAGAGGTTGCAAAGTGGTTTGGTTTATTTTTATATCAATTTATTTTACAAGGTGTAAAATATTTAGACTTCAAACACTGAATATGTGAATAACAAAATGTAGGATCTTGTAACTTGCAAGTCTTGAGAAAAAAATGCTTATGAATATGTAAAAAAGATTCAACAACCACAGCATTCTTACAGCCTCACCAGATGTATTTTCAAAGAGTTGTTTGGGGCCCTTCATTTATGCTTTTCCTTTTTTTTTTTTTTTTTTAATTTTCCGCTGCCTGAAATATCAGGGCAAGGCAAATGATTATTTCACATAGTTTTCTTCTGCATATGAAATATGCATGAGATTTGTTCTAACTGAAAGTTTGCACTTGCCCAGTCAGTTTAATATCATTTGGGGTTCTTAGCCTTTGTGGCTTTATTAGACCTTGTAGAAAACAGATATACATAGGAAATGGAAACTCAATTTAAATTGTCCATGTGCCTTATAAGCACTCTTTCTAGGGAAAGAGTTCGTTGTTCTTAAACAGTATTCAAATAAAGGGTAATTTTAAAATTTTAATAACTGTCCTCCACTCAGGGAAAAGCCCTTTCATTTGTTAACATACTTCAGGGTGTTTTCTTTCTTTAGTCCATAATTTTAATATATTAATCTTTATAATATCGACCTTACTCATGTTTTTTCTCATCTTTGAAATTGTTCTCTTGTCATTCAATTTCAAGACATTAACAAAATTATATTATGTTTAATGTATACAACTATTAGCAAGTTAAAATAATAAGCAATATTCAAACATGTACATGATTCAGAGGAATAAGTTCACATCTCCACAGATGTATGTCACCATACCACACCCACTATTAAAGCACCCATAGTCCTTTTCCATATTCTTAAGATGGTTCCAGACCTCCTCCAGAGTTCAGTGAACCAGAGAGTGAGGCCAAGAAATAGAGGGGCTGGTTTTAATACTGTAGTCTCAAGCCATATTTGAAGGGAAATTGTTAGGTTCTATATTTGGGGATGAAAAAATTAAGGGACCCATGCTAAACATCTAAAACCAATATACATTCACACATTTTAAGGTTGAGGGAAAAGGAAAGGAAATATATAAGTGTTAGCCTTTATTTTTCTATGAACTAGAAATAGGATCTGGTTGAGTCAATAAATTTCTCTGTGGCTACCTTCTTTTACCTTATATTGTCCATTAACAGTTATGTAACATGTTAATTCAGTAGGATGCTTTTTTTGTAGTTAAATTCTAAAAATCTACCTGTTATTTTTATGTAGTTAATTGAAACTTATCTTTCTGCTTGTTTTTTTTTTACAATTTTCAAATGGTATGCAAAAAATTTCTGCCTAGAGAGACTGAAGTAATAATCTTTTATATCAACCATCTCTTTTACACAATGTCAGCACTCTTCCATTTATTTGTGTCTGTAGCCTTTGAGGATTCACTTTGATTCTCTTATTGCTGTAATGACCATATTTATCAGGGTTCTAAGTAGTGTTTCAAATCAAATCCACTCAAAGATCACTTTGCCTGCTTCATCAGGACTTTCTCACCGACACTGAAGTTTTATATGTCAATCAACCTCTAACATAACAGACATGGGCAACATAGATATATATAGAACTAACTTGTAGGGGAAATAATGCTCAATAAGAAATGGAATTTCAGGGTTACTTCTTTGTTTCCTTTTTTCTATACATGAGACATTATTTTTAATTGTGTTGTTTGTATACATTTTTATTTTGGAAATTTTTGTGTATAACACTGTATATGATTTAAGGGAATAGGTTTATACCTCTTCAAATGTGTTTTGCCTCAACATTTCCAACACCAACATAGATATAATCCTCCACCGTAGAACATTGGAACCCCTCTTCCCTATACTCTCCAAACCTTACCCTCCTTCTTTAATAACCTCAATTTCAAAAACTAGAAGTTTTGCTTTGGTTTAGTTTCGTCTATTGCTTTGTTTAGTATTTTATTTTAATTACATCAGATGACTGAACCATCCATGGTTGTACAAATGGAAATATCTCATTTTGTTTTAATAGATAAGTAGCATTCCATTTTGTATATATCCCACATCTTCCTAATCTACTCCTCTGTCACTAGGTATGTAAATTGTGTATTTTTGGCTATTGTAAATAGCGCTGTCATGAACATGGGAATACATAAGTACCTATAAATTCATATTTTTATATTTTGGGTAGCTACCTAGGAGTTGAATTAATAAGTTGACATATCAAATGTCAACATTTGGAAAACCTATGCTTTATTTTCCTTAGGAACCAAACAATTCTATGTTTCCACCTATAGTGAGTGACAATTTTTTTTCCCATACTCTAGTTTAATTCTTGTTTTCTTTGGGCTTGTGATAAGAGCCATCCAACAGAATATTAGATAGTATCTTTTTGTTTTAGTTTGGATTTCCCTGATGATATGTGATGTTGAACATTTGTATGTCTTTGCTGGAAAAGTGTCTATTGCATGTTTCTGCCCTTTTTTATTAGGCTATTTGTTTTTTATTTTGTTGTTGTTGTAGTTGACTTGCATGAGTTCTTCACAGAAGTTTGATATTAGCCCCTTGAAGAATATATACTTATTTTTTTTATTCCTGTTCATTAAGGTTTCTTTTCAATTTTTTACAGATTTATTTATTTATGTATACAAGAACGGGGTATTTCTCAGGGTAGTTTTACAATTTGAGGCCTTAAGCTCTTTCATATAAATTTCAATATTTTTCTTCAATTTTTTGGACAATATTGCTTATATTTTAAAATGTATTGTGTAAAATGTGTATATCATTTAAACCATGATAATTATCTTGATTATATTGATTTTCCCCATCCATGGAATATCCTACTTGGAATATCCTATATCTCCATATGTAACTATCTAAGCCTTTTAATAACCTCTTGCAGTGCTTGTAGTTTAGGTTTCTTACCTCCTTTTTTAGCTAAGTCTGAGGTATTTTATCATTTTGAAGCAATTACATATGAAACAATTTTCATGATTTCTTATGCTTTTTGCTTTATTTTAGAGAAAGAAAAAAATTATTAAGAAAAAAGGAACAGAATTAAAGATTCTTTTTTTGGTATATAAACAAGTTATGCAATTTTGTACCTTGATTTTGTAAGCTGTCACTCTGCTATATTCATTTATTGATTCTAATAACTTTTTGATGGACACTTTAGCATTTCCTATCTATAATATCAAATCACCTACAAATACTGATAATTTCTCTTCTTTTCCAACTTGACTTCCCTGTATTTCCTGGTTTTTTTTTTTTTTCTTGATGATCATGACCAAAACTTCTTGCATTAAATTAAGCATGTGTGATGACAATGGATATCCTTCTCTTGTTCTCTATCTTAGTAAGTATATCAGTTATTGATTTTTGATGTAAGAGCTTTGTAAAATTGATGTAGATTCCTTCTATTTCTATCCTTATAAGAACTTTTATCATAATTGAGGGCTATAACTTGTGAAACACTGTCTTTGAAACTATATGACCTTACGATTTTTATCTTTGATTTTGTTAAGATGATATTACATTAGTTAATATTCATATATTAAACAATATTTACATCTCTGGGATAAATCCCACTTGATCATGGTGTATAAACCTTGTGGTACAACACTATAGAACTCAAACTATGAGTGGTTTTTGAAGATATGTGTGACCAAATTTATTGGTCTATAATTTCCCTTTCTTGTGTTGCCTGTCATGTTTTGATGTTAAGGTAACTTTGGCATTACAAAATATATTAGGGGACACATTTTATATTTTTAAAAGCAATTTTAACAGGATAGGCAGTATTTCTTCTTAACAGTTGGATAAAAATCATTTGTTAACCATTTCATTACTGTTTCATTTTCCATGGTTATAGAATTGATTAGTTCAAATCATTTGTTTCTTTTTGGCTAGTTTTGGTAGACTATATTACAATAGAAATTTGCCCATATCGTCACATTATAAAATATATTGTGGAATAGTTGTTTGGGGTATTTTCTAATGTATCGCTATGCTTTCAATTGGTGATTTCTCTTCTATCAGTGTGACTATTTGTTAATGCTTTCTCTCTTCTTTTTTGTTAGTCTAGCTGGAGGTTTATCTATTTTGTTTATCTTCTCAAACACAATGTCTTAGCTTCATCGATTATTTGGTATAGTCTTTTTATCTCTATTTCAGTTATGTCTGCACTTATTTTTATTATTTTATTCTTTCTACTAACTTTTGTTCTTATTTGTTGTTTTTCAATTACTTTAAGGGTGATATTAGATTGTTTATCTTGGATTTTTCTTCATTCTTAATATGGACTTGCATTGCATAAATCTTCCCTCCAATGGAAACCTTTTTCTGCATCTCTGAGATTCTGGTGCATTATATTTTCTCTTTTTTTAAGATTTATTTATGTTTTTTAATCTATTTATGCATATAAGAACTGGGTCTAGAGGTGCAGGACATGCAATTACTCATCACAGACAGAGTGGGGAGAAGTACAGGCAGATCTATTGAAATACACTGCTTAGGGGGAAGACAGAAGTCTGCTGCACCCTGTGGGTTAACTCCCTGGCCAGAGATTGAACCCATGCCGATGTGGCTAGTAATAGCTTGATAGTGCTGAGACTTTAACCCCTGCACCAACAGGTAAGCTCTGGTACATTTTAGTTTCATTTCCATTTGTCTTTTAGATTTTTCTGCCTTGATTTCCTCTTTTTTCCCCAATAACTATTAAGCAGCACATTGTTTAGTTTCCAAGTTATCTTTAGTATTTTTTCATTAAAATGGACTTTTAACTTAATAGCATTATGTTCAATGAGAACAAGTTTAATATTTTATTGACTTGTATTCTATGATAAGTTATTCTTGAAAATCTTACATGTGTAATGAAAAATGATGTGTGTACAGTGGCTTTTGGGTATAGTGTTCTGTAAATACCTGGTCGACTCATGATATACATATTCATTTAAGTCTATTGATTATTTATGCTTTGTTGCATGGATCTTCTTTTTTTTTTAATTTATTTATTCATACAAGCACTGGGGACAGTCAGAAGGGCTGGAAGGCGAGAGAATTCACCAGAGTCAGAGTGGAGAGCAGAGCAGGCAGACTGATGAAGTACACTGCTGAGGGGAGCAGCGGGAGGCAGGAGATGTCTGCGCGCCATGTGGGACCCTCAGCTGGTGGCTGGTAATGGAACCAGTGCTGCAGAGGCTGCAGGCAGCTTCACAACCCAGCGCTCAACCGCTGTGCCACCGGGGAGGCCCTGTTGTGTGGATCTTTCCATTACTTTAAGTGGGATATTTAAGTTCCTTAGTGTTACTGTGTTGTCATCTATATCTCTTAAGTGTGGTTATTATCTTAAATATCACAGTGTTCCATATATATATGGAACACATATATATATATATATATACGGAACACACACACACACACATATGACTGTCATTTTGATACAGGGCAGCAAAGGGGCACTATAACTGGCAAAGTACTCTGACAAAATAGTTTTCTGGTCACTATATGAATTCTTCACCCACACACAAAATTGCAAGATTACTGAGGCTCAGGAAACAGCAATGGAATTTATATAATAAACCAGGGAAAAACAAAGAGTTACTGGGGACAAAACGGCCTTTACCTCAACCAAAGCCATGTCCAGTGTTTCTTAGTCCTGCGCAAAAGCAACTAAAATGGCATATTCCTGCCACTGTGGACACGTGACAGCTAGACTATAGGCCAGGTTCTGAATTACAAAGGCAGCAGTCCCTTATATTTTTTTATCAGTTATCCCACCCCAAAATGAGATACTTTTTAGCATATTCCCTGGGGCTCTCCATCCTTACCTACAACCCCCTCCAGGGGGCACAAACAGTAACAGTCTTTTGCTTTAGCCACCGGTTACAATTTCTTCTTGTTCTATTAAAACTATAATCAGGGCCTCCCTGGTGACTCAGCGGTTGAGCGCTGGGCTGCGAAGCTGCCCGCAGCCTCTGCAGCACCGTTTCAATCCCCGGCCACCGGGTGAGGGTCCCACATGGCGGGCAGACCTCTCCTGCTACACCCGCTGCTCCCCTCAGCAGTATCTTGGGTCCATCTGCCTGTTGTGCTCCCCGGTCTGGCGCTGATGAATTCTCTCACCCTCCCGCACTTCTGACTGTACCCCGTGCTTGTATAAATAAATAAATAAATAAATATGGAAAAAAAAAACTTTAATCACAATTTAGCATCAACTCTACCTCTTATTATCCTTCTTTTTTTTAAGTTTTATTTGTAATTGAACTGGGGTACAGGCCAGATGTGCAGGAGGGTGAGAGGATTCACCGGAGACAGAGCAGGGAACAAAACAGACTGACTAAAGAAATACACTGCTGAGGGGAGCAGTGGGCGGGACAGGAGAGGTCTGCCGGGTGTCATGTGGGACCCCGACAGCTGTCGGGGAATCCAACCGGCACTGCAGAGGCTGCGGACAGCTTCACAGCACGGTGCTCAGCCGCCTGCACCCCCAGGGGAGGCCTTTATTATCCTTCTTAGTTTAAAGTTTATTTAACCATATATATATATATATGTGGTTGTCCAGATTTTTTATGGGTTGGGCAGTTAATATTTGCTTGTAAAACTATACTTTCTGTTGTGATCTGATGGGCTTTTTTTTTTTTTTAAGATTTATTTATTTATGCATGCAAGCACCAGGGTACAGGCCAGATGTGCAGGAAGGTGAGAGGATTCACCAGAGACAGAGTGGAAAGCAGAACAGGTAGACTGACGGAAATACACTGCTGAGGGGAGCTGCGGTTGAGAAAGGAGATATCTGCCACTTCATGTGTTTATCTCCCTGGCCAGACAGGATAGAACCCGCGTTGCAGAGACTGTGGATGGCTTCACAGTGCTGCATACAACTGCCAGCGCCACCAGGGAGGCCCATCTGATGGGTTTTTTGTGAACAACAGAAGGAACCCTTTGCTTTTATATTTATCCAACAATGTTGAAGAAATTAATTCATTGTTTATCTTTAAAGTGATTATTGAGCTATAAGTGTTTAATCACAAATTGTTACATTATTTGTTTTTTTTGGATTTTCTCTTATTTTGAGAGATTCCTATTTTTTAAGTTATACTTCCATTAGTTTATATTACTTATATTACTTATTAATATTTATCTGAGGGTTCTAGTGGGATTAGTATATGTTGGGCTGTTTGTGTGACTCATTGGATGGTCTGTTCCCTGACTCATTCTGATATGCCATATTGCTACATTTCTATGTTAAATATTAGGTGTCTTTTATCTCCATATTCATTCTGTTTCTTTATAATAACCCCTTCAGATTTCTTCATTGAGCATCTTGGTATTGATATTCACAGCAATTTTAAAATCATTCATGTCTTTTGGTTGTGTTCTGAACAATTTTTTTGCTCCTTGTGATGACATACTGCTTTGAGTTCTTGTATGACAACCATCCCATACTGGGTAGGTTCATTACTGGTGCAAGCAGCTGTGTTGGTGTTTTCATGCTCTCCACTATTTGTCGCCGCACTCTGCCACACTCTGCCACGCTACTCCACACTCCACTGCATTCCTGTGGCCTCGGCACCACTCCATGCTACGCCGAGACACGTCATGCCTCGCTGCTTGGCTGAGCGTGCATGCACTGTGGGAGGGAGGCAGAAAAGCCTGAAGCTTTTCTCTTTTACTTACCCACAGTTCTCAATGTGTCATTTGTTATTTATTATTGACTGCTCATAGTGGTACTTTAGATTTCCTATTAAAATGTGTAGCATTGTATTAATGATTTGGATTGTTACTGCTGTTTCTAGAAGGTGACAGTGTTTTTATTTTATTTATCTTTTGCTGGCTTCCATAGGGTCTGAAACCTATTCATGCAGTTGTTGAGGGAGAGGATGTGGCAGGGTCCTCTCAGAGTCTAGTCATTGATGCAAATATGTTTGGGTAGGGAGGGATGTTTCCTATTTCTGGAGTCACCAATAACTCTCCTGTCTGGAATTCTAGATTTGAGATTCTTCAGTCTGTACAGTGCCAGTGCACTTGAAATGCTTAGTCAATTCCTGAGGGAATGGGAAATTTATCTCAGTATACCTTCCCCATTCCTTTTATATGAAACCATTCTTACCATAAGCATCCCAACTCCTCTGCCTTTGTTTCCCCTCTGTCAAGGGTCTGCACTCCACACTGTGTATCTCTCCATTCCCCAGGGCTACTGGCTGAGCTGGCAGTCATACTATATCACCCCATCCTAAACCATAATCCTCAGGCTCTGCTCTCACCATTTCCTGTTCAAAGAAGCAAGAAACTCTTCCCTCTCTCCTCTCCCAAAGTCTATGGTGATCTCTAATGTCCAAGGGACTTTTCATTTTTGTCCCAAGCTATGAAATTCTTTGTATGTAACTCCCTCCGGTTATGTGTCAGATGATCCTATTAGGAGCAAAGCAATGATTCTTCACTGTCACAATCATGACAATTACTTATCTATATTTGTGACTTGCTCTTTAAAATGCACATTCTACTTTTTTTTTTCTTTTTAAGTCTACCATTCCCAATACAGGATTCAGAATGTTTAATAAATATTAATTAATTGAATTTTGGTTGATCTTAATAGGTATGCTTCATTCATATTATTCTCTGTCTCATTTTAGTATGGATTTATCTTTATTTTTTAAAGATTTATTTTTATTTATACAAGAACTGGGGTACAGGCCAGAGGTGCAGGAGGGTGAGAGAATTCAACAGAGACAGAGCAGGGAGCAGAACAGGCAGACGGGTCAAAAACACTGCTGAGGGGAGCAGCGGGTGAAACAAGAGAAGTCTGCTGCGCTATGTGTGTTGCTCCCTGGCAGGCCGGGAATCAAACCCGTACTGTAGAGGCTGTGGACAACTTCACAGCACTGCCCTCAACCTGCTGTGCCACCGGGGAGGCCCATGTATTTATTTTAAAAAAAAATCATTCACTGCAAAGCTTTAAAAATTGCATCAATAAAAACATACTACTTTTTCCTCAGCAGAATTAAACCTAAATTCTAGTATCATGACACCGATTATGTTAGTCACCCCACTTTTAAACTGTCTACCATATTTCAGTTAAGGCATATAATTATAATTCCAGGTTTTACTATCTCTGATTATGATTTTTTTTAAGATTATTTTTATTTATTTATACAAGCACTGGGTACAGTCAGAAGCGCGGGAGGGTGAGAGAATTCACCAGAGCCAGAGCGGGGAGCAGAGCAGGCAGAAGGACCGAAGTACACTGCTGAGGGGAGCAGCGGGCGGCAGGAGAGGTCTGCACGCCATGTGGGACCCTCCTCCGGTGGCCGGGAGTAGCCGGGGATCGAACCGGCGCTGTGGAGGCTGCGAGCAGCTTCACAACACAGCGCTCAACCGCTGCGCCACAGGGGAGGCCCGCTGATTATAATTTTAACCGTTTTATAATATGTGTTCATACAAGCCATTTATTTTTTTATTTTTTTAAAGATTTATATATTTATGCATACAAGAGCTGTGGTACAGGCCAGAGATGCAGGAGGATGAGAGGAGTCACCAGACAGAGCGGGGAACAGAACAGGCAGACTGAAACACACTGCTGAGGGGAGCAGTGGGCAAGACAGGAGAGGTCTGCTTCACCATGTGGGTTGCTCCTTGGCCAGCAAAGGATCAAATTTGTGCTACAGAGGCTGCGGATTACTTCATAGTGTGGTGCCTAATCCCTTGCACCATGGTGGGGGGCGCATATAAGCCTTATACAAAGAAGTATAAGGATAATTTTGTTTTAAAAATTAATATTTGTTACAATATCTTAGGAATGAAAGTAATTTTTTCATATAAAACCTAAAAAAAAGGAAAGTCGGTTTTATTTATTCTTATTCTTCTTAATCATCTACTAAAGTTTATTTGCAAAATTTGCAACAATTATTCTATTTTTATGCCAACTATATGACAACATAATATGTCTTAATAGTATAATTATTTTTAATGTTACACTAGTAACATTTAGTATTACTAAAATCATTGTATTGTTACATATTTCTACTTACACCTATGACAACCTTGGTGTTGAAAATAATTATTTCCTGTATCTCCATGATGTTTATTTTTATTTTATTTTCTAAAGATTTATTTATTTATTTATTTATTTATACAATAACTGGGGTACAGACCAGAGGTGTGGGAGGGTGAGAGAATTCACCAGAGACAGACTAAGGAGCAGAATAGGTTGATTGACTGAAATATACTGCTGAGGGGAGCAGCAGGCAAGTCAGGAGAGGTCTGTTGCACCATTTGGGTAGTTCCCTGGCCGAAATCTAACTCATCTTGCTGTGGCTGTGGACAGCCTCACAGGTTGCATCTTAACTCCTTGCGCCACCAGGGAGTCCCCACGAACTTTTGCTTTTTAAATTTTTATTTATTTTTGTGTAGAAGAATTGGGGTTTACGTCAGAAGTGCGGGGAGGGGAGGTTAGAGAATTCACCTGAGACAGATTGGAGAGCAGAACAGGTGTATTTACTGAATTACACTGCTGAGGGGAGCAACAGGTGAGACAGGAAAACCAGGTGACTTAGATCCCTGGCCTGGGATTGAATTCAAGCCTTGCAGGTGACAGTGCTGATAACTAACACCTAGGCCACCATGTAGGCCCCCTAGAGAGAGAATTTTAACAGTTAAATATGGTTAATTAACTACTCCTATATTGATTAAACTTAGTTAACTGTCAATTAACACATAGCTTTCAACCATAGTTTAGATTTAGAAGTATGATTTTGAATTTGCTAAATATCAGAATTTGAACAAGCATTTATGTATGCAAATTGACAGGATTTTTAAAATTCTAATGATTAGAGTGTGTTTGTAATTTTTAAACAATAGCTGTTTTTCTCTTAAAGTTTAATGATTACATATCCCTGATCTTAGAAATGGTTTTAAAGATACAATATGGTGTACAGTATACATATTTTTAAAATTTCATTTGTTTTATATATTTTAGCAGTATTGTTTTCCATAAAAGTACACACACACATATATATATATATATATATATGTATTCCTGTTATATGTATTTATTTCAAGTTATGTTTATGAGGTGAACTTGGTTTATATCATTGTGTCTTCTTTTTGGGTTATAGGTTTAAGAATCTACAAATGTATGTTTTGACATCTGACCTACCGCCTGTGGGCTGATAATGTTCCAACATGTTCCATTGCATTGTCCATCCTCCACTCCAAACCATCATCCTACCCTACTGGTTGCCTCAGATTGTGAGGGTGTCAGCTGTATAGAGGCACATACTCTTGAAAAAGAGAAATCATGTGGAGGAGTTGGATTTTCCATACAGACTCTGTTCCAGGTAAAGATAACAGAAGAGTAGACATTCTGATCTGTACTCCAGCTTCCCACCCTCATGGACTGGTGGCTAATTTGTGAGGTGATCTGAGAACACAGGAAAACAGGGATTCTATTCCTAAAACCCAGAGAAGTTATACCAGGATTGACAAAAATCACCAAACAATCCCACCACAATCATCCACACCAACATTAAAAATCCTCAAAACCCTCTCTCAAACTGCTGACTAAGAAAATACAAAAGCATCTAACTACATACAAAAGACAATAAGTTAATAGCTAAAGTTATTGAAGTCAATAATAAAATTGGGAAAATCAAGTAGCAACTGAGCAGACAAAAATATAACACATGAATATATTGGGACTCAAGATTGTATGCCATAACAAAGTGAGAGCAACCCTACACAATCCAAGCACAAAATAATATGGAAGATTATGTGTTAATAATAGACATTAGTTCAGAATTTCTGTAATACAGTAAATCAGAGAGATACATGAAAACTTAGAAAGTCAAGTTAAAGTAATAGTAGATAATTCAGAAAGGTAAGTCAGAAATACTAGAGAACTGGGGCCTCCCAGGTGGCGCAACGGTTGAGCTCTGGATTGAGAAGCTGACCACAGCCTCTACAGCGCGGGTTTGATCCCCAGCCACATGGCGCGCAGACCTCTTCTGCCACACCCGCTGCTCCCCTCAGCAGTGTACTTCTTCAGTCTGCCTGCTCTGCTCTCCACTCTGACTCTGGTGAATTTTCTCCCCTTCCATGCTTCTGATTGTACCCAGTGCTTGTATAAGTAAATAAATAAATCTTTAAAAAAAAAAAAAAGAAATACTAGAGAACTAAGAAAAGTTATTCAAAAACATCACAAAATTCAGGAAAATAATGAACTCAAATAAAATCAGTGAACAGAAAGTATGAAACAAAGCTCTAAATAATGTATAACATAAATTCAGGAGGTAAATAGCTCAATAAATTATACCGATGGTGGGCCTCCCCTGGTGGCGCAGGTGGTTGAGTGCCGTGTTGTGAAGATGTCCACAGCCTCTGCAGCGCCAGTTCAATCCCAGCCAGCTGGCGAGGGTCCCACATGGTGAAGCAGACCTCTCCTGTCTCACCCACTGCTCCCCTCAGCAGTATATTTCATCATTCTACCTATTCTGTTGCCCACTCTGTCTCTGGTGAATCCTCTCACCCACCCATGCATCTGGCCTGTACACCCCAGTTTTTGTATAAATAAATAAATAAATCTTTAAAAAATATATCAGTGGCATTAAGAAAATGGTGGGAGATGAGAGAGAAAAACAAGATGTAAAAAAGAAAAATGAAGAGCCTATCACATATCAATATACATGTCCACAAAGCTAAAAGAACACTGAAGCTAAAATTTCCTAAATGCAATAAGACATACACCAAGATATATAGTAGTGAAACTTGTAAGAGTTCAAGCCAAAGAGAGAAGAGTAATGGTGCCTGGGGAAATAAAAAAAAAAAAAAAAAGAAAGATGACATAAGTTATTTCCATTAAGTTTACATCAGATTACTCATCAAAAACTCTATTGTCAAGGCAGAATGTATTACATATTACTTAAAATACTCAGTGATCAAAAACTCTTAGCCAAAAACATTGTATCATGCAAGTCACTCTTTCAGCTATGAGGGGGAAATGAAGGCCTTCAAAGACAAATAAAAGTTATCTGGGAATTTGTAAACCCAATACCTTACCTACAAGGAATGCTGAAATGGGTACTCCTATCTAAATAGAACTGAAGAAATTCCATGAATAAATGACTTTAATAGATAGAACCAGAAAACTATAGACAAAATGGCAGTAGAAAATAACTACTAGTTAATAATCACTTTAATTGTATATATGAAATAATTCACCAATCAATAGGAACAAATTGATGATTGGATACAATAACAAAAGCAAATTATCTGTTGTCCTGATGAGACCATCAAAGCTCCAAAGCTAAAAATGTGATCAAGAAAAAAAAAAAAAAAAACACACACAATAAAATAATTTAGCAGAATTCATTACCAAAATTAAATCAATGGAAAGGTCTACCAGACAGAAAAAAATCAACAAGGAAAACAATTAGCTTTAAGTGAGGAATTTAACATATTTAGAATTAACAGTTATATGTCACTATAGCCCCCAAAATAGAGTACACATTCTTCTCAATTTAACATGGATTATTGTCCATTATAGATCACATGGTCAATCACAAAAAAATGTTTTTGTAAATTCATGAAGATTAAGGCCTCCCTAGTGGTACAGGGGTTAATGTCTCAGCACTATCAAGCTATAACCAGCCACTGCAGCATGAGTTTGATCCATAGCCAGGGAGCCACATGATGCAGCAGACCTCTCCAGTCTTACTGGCTGCATGCCTTATCAGTATATTTCAGTAGATCCACCTGTTCAGTAGATCCACTCTGTGTCTGGTGAATCCTTTCACCCGCCCCATGTCTGGCTTTGACCCCAGTTCTTGTATCCATAAATAAATGAAATAATCTTAAAACAAAATTGAAACTACATCAAATACTTTTGTGATCAAAATAGGATCAAACTATTTGCATAGTGAGAGAAAAAATAAAGTGTTTGCACAGTGAGAGAAACTATCACTTAAACAAAAAGACACCCTGATGAATCAGAGAATACTTTGTCACATTGTGCATCTGAAAGGGGCTCATAACCAATATCTATAAAGAATTTATGCAAGCCAACAAAAAGAAAACAATAACTTAGTCAAAATTCAGCAGAAGAATTAAATAGAGACTTCTACAAAGCAGATATATAGGTGACCAACATGTAAAAATACTCATCACTTATCATAAGGGAAATACTAATCATAACCATAATGAAATGTGACATGACACCTGTGAGGTAGTACCATATCTAAAGACTATAATCAAAAACTGTTGGTGAGGGTATGAAAAAAAAGAACCCTCTTGCATTGTTGGTCAGATTGAAGACTGGTCATTTCTCTATGAAAAACAGTATAGATATTTCTTAAAATATTATAAATAGATCTTCCTTATGATACAACAATTCCACTCCTAAGTACCTACAAAAAAAAAAAAAAACATTAATGTGAAGGAATATATGCACTGCTACATTCATTGCATCATTGTTTACAATAGACAAGATATGAAAAGGACCTAATCCCCAGAGATAAACGAATGATTTAGAAGGATGTGGTATATACACAATGGAGTACTACTACTTAACTAAAAGAATAAAAAGGACCACCCCTGATGGCACGGGCATTTGAGCGCCATGCTGTGAAGCTGCCTGCAGCCTCTGCAGCGCCGGTTTGATCCCCAGCCACTGGCGAGGGTCCCACATGGCGCTTAGACCTCTCCTGCCGCGACCGCTACTCCCCTCAGCAGTGTATTTCATCCATCTGCCTGTTCTGTTCCCCACTCTGGCTCTGGTGAATTCTCTCGTCCTCCTGTACTTCTGACTGTCCCCAGTGCTTGTATAAATTAATAAATATATCTTAAAAAAAAAAAGAAATTTTGAATATATATTCACTGGAACAGTACTCAGCTGTTTAAAAAGATGAAATGAGGGCCTCCCCGGTGGCGCAGCGGTTGAGCGCTGGGTTGCGAAGCTGCCCGCGGCCTCTGCGGCGCCGGTTCGATCCCCAGCTGCTCCCCGGCCACCAGAGGAGGGTCCCACATGGCGCAGACTTCTCCTGCCGCCCGCTGCTCCTCTCAGCAGTGTACTTCGGTCCTTCTGCCTGCTCTGCTCCCCGCTCTGGCTCTGGTGAATTCTCTCACCCTCCCGTGCTTCTGACTGTACCCAATGCATGTATAAACAAAAAAACAAACAAACAAATAAATAAATAAAAACATGCCTCTATAAAAAAAAAAAAAAAAAAGATGAAATGATACCTTTTGAGGCTAAATCCATGGATTTTAAAGTCAGTAAGTGAAAGACGTTTATCTCAAGATTCTACTCATTTGTAGAAACTAAAGTAGCAAAGAAGGGCCTCCCTGGTGGTGCAAGGGGTTAAGATGCAACCTATGAAGCTGTCTGCAGCCACTGCAAGCCCGAGTTAGATCCATGGCCAGCCAGAGATCAACCCACATGGTGTAGCAGACCTCTCCTGTCTCACCGGCTTCTCCCCTCAGCAGTGTATTTCGGTCTGTTCTGATCCCCACTCTGTTCTGTTCTGTTCTGTTCCCCACTCTGTCTGGTGAATCCTCTCACCCCCCACACCTCTGGCCTGCACCCCAGCTCTTGTATGCATAAATAAATAAATCTTTAAAAAAAATAAAAATAAAGTAGCAAAGAAAACACATGTGAGGCCTGACTGGTGGCACAATGGGTTAAGTCTCAGCATTATGAAGCTATTTGCAGCAAATGCAGCACAAGTTCAATCCCTACCCAGGGAGATGACCCACATGGCACCAGCAGACCTCTCGTGTCTTGACCCCTGCTCCCCTCTGCAGTGTATTTCAGTCTATCTGTCTGTTCTGTTCCCCAATCTGTCTCTGTGAATCATGTCACCCCCTGGCACCTCTGGCCTACTCCCCAGCTCTTGTATACATAAATAAATAAATCTTTAAAAAAAAGAAAAAAGAAAACATGTACAAAGCACAGAAAACATTCTAAACTACAGAAAACAGTCTATATCTCTTTGAATGGTATATTGCTACCATTGGGAATATGTGGAAGGGATTAGGAGATAATTGAATGAAAGCGGTAGGACATCTAAATGGGCTTTTTGTGTGTGCGTGCGTGTGTGTGTGTGTGTGTGTGTGTGTGTGGAAAATGATTGCAGTACATGTGCATATCAATGTGTGAAGTTTTAGTACCCAAATTGTAAAAACATATCTGAGGAAAAGAAATTTTAGAAAATATTTTTTCAGTAGCCTATATTCTAGAGTCATTTTGGAACTTAGATAAATTTCATGAATATGAGTGTAACAGTTTCTCCAAATTTCACAAACTCTTAATGTATTACTCGCCTCCAAACAAACCGATTTACAGGATGAATTTTTTTGATCTCCTGTTCTCTGTTTTGTCAGATGTCTTTTGTTTATCTCTGCCTCTGTTATGCAGATTCAAACTCTTAAGGGCCTTGAACCATTTTTTTCCCCTTTCTCACTTCTATTTATGGTTTCTGGAATTTATTTTTGCACTTGTTTCTACTGTAAAAGTCATGGTATTTTTAGTGTTGTTAATTTTGTTGTGCCTCTGTCTTCCATTGATGTCTTTCATAACACTTAATCATGACTGATAATTTAGTTGAACATTAAACTTAGATTGTTGGGGATTTCTTTGGTTTGTTCACTTATTTTCAGGATTTTGAATATAACATTCCATTATTTTCTGGTGTCTATTATTGCTAGTAAGGTGTGTGTTAATTCTTTGCTATAATTTTATTTATCCAATATTTACTAATTATTTTAACAAGGACATACATACTGGTAACTTATTTTTCATATCATAGGTAGATTTTGATTTCAAATTTTAATATATTATGTATTTAAATTGTCACACTTTACATTATGGTTTCTTATTGAAAGAAATAATATATGTATTCTCTAGCCATAATGTTTCCAAGAATGAATTATATATAAACCAGGAAGAATTTTATGATGAATTCCAATAAGCTTTAACTTAGAATTCAAGAACTTATGTTTTTCTAATTTCTGCCAGTACCTCAGCAGATCATTTTTCAGTATTCAGTTGAACAGTTTTCTTTGGATACAGTATCATTCATGGGATTAATAAAACATGATCTTGTCTTGCTGGGAGTTTGTCAGGCAAAATTATCTTTTATATACGTATAGGGAAGAAAATGTTCCTATCAATTTGAACAATTTAGCCATTGCTATTATTTTAACAGCATTACAAATTAAAATAAGATAAAATACATAATACTAACATAAAGATATATGAATAGCATAATTGATTATACATCTATACATATATGCGCTTGTTTATGTTTCTTTATATTGATATAAATGAAATCTAAAGTATAGGTTTTTCAGTATAATTATTTCAGTAATTTTTTTGGATATTGTTTAGGAATAAATGGTATAATGTTTTGATTGAACATTATTTGATGTAAAGGTTACATGACACCAAATATATTTTCATAGAAAAAAAAAAAAAACAGTAGAGGGGTAACATTACAGGTAAAGACATTATTTAAAATAGTGGAATATGGGGCCTCCCCGGTGGCGCAGCGGTTGAGCGCTGGGTTGAGAAGCTGCCCGCGGCCTCTGCTGTGCCGGTTCGATCCCCGGCTGCTCCGGCCACTGGAGGGTCCCACATGGCGCGCAGACCTCTCCTGCCGCCCGCTGCTCCCCTCAGCAGTGTACCTTGGTCCTTCTGCCTGTTCTGCTCCCCGCTCTGGCTCTGGTGTATTCTCTCACCCTCCCGCGCTTCTGACTGTACCCAGTGCTTGTATAAAAAATTTAAAAAAAAAAAAAGAAAGAAAATTAGAAACTTCTTAAAAAAAATAGTGGAATATGGAGTAATATACAATATTACTTTGTTTTTTGTTTTTGTTTTTGTTTTAAAGATTTATTCATTTATACAAGAACCGGGGACAGGCCAGATGCCCAAGAGGGTGAGAGGATTCACCAGAGACAGAGCGGAGAACAGAACAGGCAAACTGACGAAACACACTGCTGAGGGGAACAGCAGGCGAGAGAAGAGGGATCTTCTGCGCCATGTGGCCATGTGGGATTCTCGCCAGCCGGCCAGGATCGAACCCGCGCTGCAGAGGCTGCGGACAGCTTCACAGTGCGGTGCTCAACCTCCTGAACCACCAGGGAGGCCCTACTTTTTTTGTTTAGCACAAAAATAGAGACATCATCATTCTTATATTTGCAAATGTTAAATTTCCAGAATCATATTCCTAATGTATACATAGTATAATCAATCAGGTTTCCATTAAAATGTAAGATTTTATATTTTCTCTAAAATAGTTTCAGAAACAATCATTAGAAGTTTCACTAAAACAAGAAATGAAATATATCCCTTTTATTTCTTATGTATCAATAGATGAATTTATCCACAATGTTAAGCTGGGAAAAAAAAATTAGAAGTGTTTTTTTTTATTCACATCATAGCCTTATATATTGTCATTCATGTATGACTGACTAAATCTTTTTAATAATAAGTCACAAAAAGTATATTTCATAATAATAATAAACAATTTACTATAAATCTCTTGTGTGTAGTAGTATTACACGTGGCGTATATTATTATATTCATTTATGATAATTATAGTGAAACAAGAAACTTTTAATCTTTTTTATCATCAGATTAAGGCAGAAGAAAAATCTTATTTCAATATTTCCAGCTGTAGATTTTTAAAGAGCATTTATCCTCTTATTGTCTTCTGAATGACTTTTTTGTTATAACCCAATTTAACACATATTAAAAGCACACTGTCTTTTCCTGGTTGCCATGGCACTTTGCTTTTGAATCCAATATTCAATATGTTAGTTTAATTTCAGTTAATTATAACATTATCTCCAAGAACACAGGTTTTGGTGAGGATAAGGCTGAAAAATTCAGGATTAGAGAAGAGTCTGATATATACATACTATCTTTCAGTCTGTGAATTTAAAAATACTCTTAAAATTATAAAAATGCATAGCTTAGGCGCCTCTCTGGTGGCGCAAGTGTTTCAGCACAGCACTATGAAGCAAGCCTCAGCCTCTGAGGCATGAGTTCAATCCCTGGCCAAGGGGCTACCCATATGATGCAGCAGACCACCCCTGTCTTGCCTGCTGGTCCTCTCAGCAGTGTATTTCAATCAACCCACTGTGCCACCAGGGAAGCCCAGAAAAGCTTTCAGTTTTCATCATAGAGTATGATGTTAATGTTGATAACATCACATGTTTTCTTTAATATTTTGTTAAACATCACATGTTTTCTTCACATTTTTTAATAGGGTCTTACCAATTTTAACTTTCCTTTTGGTTGAAATGGGAAAATTGTGTTTGTAGCACTATCAATACACCTCCTTTTCAGTATTCAGGATCAGAGACTTGTCTGTCTAAGAACTCTTACTGAGTAGCTGTCCAGGAAGTGGGAAAAGGAAGGGACAGACCAGATTGCTTTATCTGTTCTTATCTTTATTATTTATTTATTTATTTTAAAGATTTATTTATTTATACAAGAAAGGGGTACAGGCCAGGTGTGTGGGAGGGTGAGAGGATTCACCAAAGACAGAGTGGGGAACAGAATAGGCAGACTGACAGAAAAACACTGCTGAGTGGAGCAGCAGGTGAGACAGGAGAGGTCTACTTTTCATGTGGGTATCTCCTCAGCCGGCAGGGATAGAGCCAGCACTGAAGAGGCTGTGGACAGCTTCACAGCACTGTGCCCAACCACCTGCGCAGCCAGGGAGGCCCTATTTATTTATTTTTTTTTAAGATTTATTTCACTTATACAAGAACTGGGGTAGAGGCCAGAGGCGCAGGAGGGTGAGGGAATTCACCAGAGACAGAGTTGGAAGCAGAACAGGCAGATGGACTGCAAACACTGCTGAGGGGAGCAGTGGGTGAGACAGGAGAGGTCTGCCTCACCATGTGGGTATCTCCCTGACTGGCCAAAAATCGAACCTGTGCTGCAGAGGCTGCAGACAACTTCACAGCACTGAGCTCAACCCACTGTGCCACAGGGGAGGCCCTGTTCTTATCTTTAGCTGGGACTTAAAGGCCTTTCCAGATATAGAGAAACTCAAGGAGTTTGCAAACTCTAAACATCTTTCCAAGAACTATAGAAAAGAGTTTACAAATCTAAACTGAAGAGAGGAACATACAAAATGAACTGAATAAAAAAAGTATATTGACCCACAAAATTTAAAAATAAAATGACAGCAAAAGACCATCACATATCAATAATCAGTCCAACAAAAATGGACTGAACTCACCATTTAAAAGACGTCAAGTACCTGGTTGTGTTAAGATACAGATCCAGGGGCTCCCCTGGTGGTGCAGTGGTTGAGTGGTGGGTTGTGAAGCTGCCTGCAGCCTCTGCAGCACATGTTCAATCCCCGGCCACTGGCAAGGGTCCCACATGGCATGCAGACCTCTCCTGCCATGCCCGCTGCTCCCCTCAGCAGTGTATTTCGTCAGTCTGCCTGTTCTGTTTCCCGCTCTGGCTCTGGTAAATCCTCTCACCGTCCCACACTTCTGACTATACCCAGTGCTTGTGTAAATAAATAAATAAATCTTTAAAAAAAAAAAAAAAGATACGGTTCCAACCTTCTGCTGTCTCCAGGTGACATATAAAATTCATAAGGCTTACAGTAAAGGATTAGAAAAGAATCCTACGAGTGAATGGAACACATAAGAAGGCCAGGAAAGCTGTACTTATGTCAGGCAAAATATATTTTCAGTTGAAAATGTAACAAGAGACAGGGAGAGACACTATGCAATGATTATATGCAACCAGAAAAGAGTCTGAGAGACCAAAACAATCCTGACTGAAAACATAGAAAGTGTGGTAGTATCACAAGTCCAAACCTCAAGTTATAATACAAAGCTATAATGCTCAAAGTAAAGCAGACACTCAAAACAATGGAATAGAATTGAGTGATCACTAACACCACAAAAAATGGACACAAAATTAATTTAATATTTATATATAATACCTGATACCATAAAATAGAAGAACACATAGCAAAAATACTCTATAACATAAATGTCAGAGATGTGTTTGTGGATTAATATCCAACAGCTAGGAAATCAAACAAAAATCTAAATAATTGAGGCAATATAAAATTGAAATTATAAAATAATGTATATCAAATCTTACAAATATTTTTATTATCAATGTTGTCCATTCAAATGAGTAAAGGTATATTTACATAAGTGGATTAGTGGCAATAAAGTCTAAGTGTGCTGCCAAAAAATCATGGCTAAAAGGATAAATTTGGTCTAAAAACATTTCCATGACACACATTTCTAATATATTACATATCAACTCAGTACATTTGATATAACTCAAATTAGCAGCTTTAATGATGTTCTTATTATATTTTAGCCCTATCAAAGAATTAAGCTATTTTGTCTCTCAATAACTAATGGTATAATTCTACGTTTTGTTTTGATTTTTATTTATTTTTCCTTTGTAGTAAAGGTGAGCATCCACTGAACATTAGATATTGTTACAGACTTAACAGAGATGATATTGAGTGGATTTGCATTTCATAAAATAGGAAATAAGTGAGGAAGGAAAAAGGAAATTGAGTTTATGGGTTGGAGCATTAAGTATCAGAACTGCTTTGGAAAATGATTATTTACCCTATAATTTCTCCAGACTGGTTAGATATAAGAATATTACTTTTTAAAAAAGATTTATTTTATTAATGCATCCAAAAACTGGGGTACAGGCCAAAGGTGGGGGTTGAGAGGATTCATCAGAAACAGAGTGGGGAACAGAACCGGCAGATCTCCTGAAATACACTGCTGAGGGGAGGAGCAGGCAAGACAGGAGAGATCTGCTGTGCCATCTGGGTTGCTCACTGGCCGGTCGGGGATTGAATTTCTGCTGCAGTGGCTGCAGATAGCTTCACAGGTTGTGTCTTAACAGCTTGGGCCACCAGGGAGGCCCACATATTACTTTTTTTTTTTAACAGAAAAATCTTTGTCCTGAAATACCCTACTTTAGATTTGTTCATGTCTTTATCATATGCCAGATTATGCTGTATATGAAACACTATTTTTTGTTTTTAATAAAATATCAACGTAGTCAACACTGCAAGGATGGCATTCTTCTTAATATGCCTAGTTTGCAGGTGAGGAAATTGAAGATATAGATAATCTATATTCATTGACCTTGATTACACTGCTAGAAGCTTGATAGGTCTGGTTTTGTACTCACAGGTAATCAGTATCCAGAAACCTCCCTTGACTTGACATTTTCTCTCTTCATCAAATTTCACCCTATCAGTGAGTTATACTTCAGGATATATAATAAACTCTATTATGGTACACTTCAAGGGTTCTCTACAGTCAAGTACTTTTTATAATATTAAAGTTCTATTTGAGGGCCTCCCTGGTGGTGCAGCGGTTGAGCGCTGAGCTTCAAAGCTGCTCACAGCCTCTGCAATGCGGGTTTGATCCCTGGCTGCCGGTGAGGGTCCCACATGGCACGCAGACCTCTCCTGCCGCACCCTCTGCTCCACTCAGCAGTGTGCTTTGGTCCTTCTGCCTGTTCTGTTCCCCACTCTGGCTCTGGTGAATTCTCTCACCCTCCCACACTTTTGACTGTACCCAGTGCTTGTATAAATAAATAAATAAATATCTAAAAAAAAAAGTTCTATTTGACAATTTTATATTTATATACTCACAAAGTTGTGTAGGAATTTAAAAGAGGTTGTATATCAGTTGCATTCCAAAGGTTTTGACCAAACATTCATTACATTTTTTGCTTTTGGAAGCAAAGTGATTTTTATAAAAATGTATTGCATTAATAAGTACTAGGTTTATTTTTTGTAATTATTAATTAAACTGTTCTCATGTTTAGTTTTTTTTTATATTTTAAGTTTTTATTGAGTTAACGTTGTCTATAACAAGATACATGATTTAGGGGAAAACATAGACACTTCCTCAGATGATATCCACAGATCATGCCCACCACCAAATCAGCTGTAGATGTTCACCATAAACCTCTGGCTACCCTCCTCCCTTTGCTTACATATCTACCCTCCCACCACTTCCAGTAGCCTCAATTCTGCAGACATATTTCTAATTTTTGTTTCAGTTTAATGTTTTTTGTTTGTTTGTTTGTTTTTTAAAGACTTATTTATTTATTTATACAAGCACTGGGTACAGTCAGAAGCACAGGAGGATGAGAGAATTCACCAGAGTGGGGAACAGACTGACGAAGTACACTGCTGAGGGGAGCAGCGGGTGCAGCAGGAGAGGTCTGCACGCCATGTGAGACCCTCACCAGTGGCTGGGGATGGAACTGGCGCTGCAGAGGCTGTGGGCAGCTTTGCAGTCCAGCACTTAACCGCTGTGCCAACAGGGTGGCCCAGTTTAATGTTTTTTTGTTCCTCTTTATTCCACTTATGATTCAAATAAGCCTCTATTTGTCTTTCTCCTGCTGACTTATTTCACCTTGACTATTCACCTCCAGTTCCATCCAAACTGTCATGAATGTAATTTTTTTTTTTATATATTTGGAGTTCATATTCCCATAGCTGAATAGTACTTCACTCTGTCTATATGTTACATTATATTACTCCACATTTCTGTCATTAAGCATTAGATTCCAAAGCTTGACTATTTCATTTGGATTAGTCTGACCCTTTTTTTTTTTCCAGCTCATATGAGTCCATCTTCTTCTGAATTATTTTGCTTAGCATAATCCCCCAGTAAATCCACAGTGCTATACATGACACAGGTTCATATTCTGTTTTATTAATCACAGAGTAGTATCCCATTAAGTATACTGCCACATCATCTAAATCCCCACATTTCATTGGACACTTAGGTAGGTCAGTTCCATGGTTTAGCTAACAAATAGTATTATAATGAACACGGAGGTTCATATATCCCTTTTAATAACTTTTTGTATCTTTAGCAGCGCCATGAGTAGAGGACTGTATCATATCTTAGATCTTTTTTAATATTTTTAGAAGTGGGCCTCTCTGATGGCTCAAGGGGCTAACACACAACCTATGAAGCTATCTGCAGCCACTGCAGCATGAGTTCTATGCCCAGCCAGGGAGCTACCCTCACGGTGCAGCAGACCTCTGCTGACTCACCCACTGCTCCCCTCAGCAGTGTATTTCAGTCAATCTGCCTGTTCTGCTCCCCACTCTGTCTCTGGTGAATCCTCTCACCCCCCACACCTCTGGCTTGTATCCCAGTTCTTGTAAGCATAAATAAATAAATCTTTAAAAAATATTTTAGAAGTGTCCATCCACCCATCTTGTTTTCTATACAAGTTGAATCAGTATACTTCCCTCTAACTATGTATAAATATTCATTTTTCTCCATATCCTCACCAACACTTGTTTCTGATCACCGTTCTATGGGCTATTGTCATAGGTGTGAGATAGTAATAATTTGTGGTTCTGATTTGCATTTTCCCATAAGAAATGGTAATGACTTTTTTTTTAGTTGATATCTCTATTTCCTTTTTGGAGGAATATCTTTTTTTTTCATTTTTAATTATTATTTCTTTAATTTTTTACACCATTGTTCATTTTTAAACAATATTTGCTTCCCCCCACCCCCTCAGGTGTAATCCCCATAGAGTTTCCTTCACCAATGCATCCATGCACCATCACCTCAGCCCCCTGTGCTCCTCCCTCCCTCCCTCCCTCTGATCCCTCTCCCTCCCCCTCCCCTGTAGTAGGTCTCTGATTTATAATTATCTGTTTTTGCGTTGTTGTGTTTTATACAGTTACTAATTTTTTACACTGATGTCTTATTTGGTGTCTATATGTTTCTCTCCAGTCTTTTCTTGGATTCTTTTTGTTGAGCTCTATAGATCTTTGTTAAGCTCTATTATTCTATAGCTCTACAGAGCATTAGAGATATTAAACATCAGTTTCTGTCATATGTGTTGTGTGAAATTATGTTCTACCACTCATTAGGGGATCTTCTTATTTTAGTGATAATATCTTTCACTGTTTGGAAGCTTTTCAGTTTAATGCAGTCCCATTTGTTTACTTTTGCTTTTGTTCCCTTGTCTTGGGATTTGAGTCCCCTACATCGTTGAGGCCAGTGATGCTGGGTGTATGTCTTC
Source organism: Talpa occidentalis (assembly GCF_014898055.3). NCBI lineage: Eukaryota > Metazoa > Chordata > Mammalia > Eulipotyphla > Talpidae > Talpa > Talpa occidentalis. The sequence goes on along the minus strand of NW_023604295.1, from coordinate 81,793,381 downwards.
AGCATGTACATCCAAGTCAATACTCCCATTTGACTTGATTTTAGTTAAAGGTATGAGATAGTAACCCAGTTTCTTACTTTTGCATGAGGCTGTCCAGTTTTCCCAGCACCATTCTTTGAAAAGACTTTCTAAAATGTGTAGTCTTGGCTCCTTTTTTGTGGATTAACTTTTTGTCAGTATGGGCTTAATTCATGTTTCTCAATTATATTTCATTGGTCATTGTGTCTAATTTTAATCCAGCACCATGTTGCTTCAATTATTATAGCTTTTCAGCATAGTTTGAACCAAATAATGAATTGGGGTTTGGGTTTCAGGTCCAGAATCCAAGGACCCCTGTAGGCTCTCTTCAGTTCTTATCTTTGAAAAGGAAAGAGTTCAACATCAAGGCCAAGTTTACAGAAAATTAAGAGATTTATTGATAGGTAGGAAGAAGGATGGGAAAGCTCTCTGTACAGAGATGTATTGCCACTGATGAGTTAGAAGCATTAGTTTATGTGAGTATTGTGGGCAAGGAGTGGGGGTTGGCTACTTGGTGTCTCTTGCTGATTGGCTATGCCTGTAGGGTCTTCTAGGCTGCTTAGTCTGAATGAGTGTCATGTGTTTACCTGGCCTGCCTTCTGCAACCAGCTTTGGTCTGTTGCTTTAATTTTGTGTTATTGTCTCGGTGTTCTGAATATTCCATTTTTAACTGGGTGTGGGCACCCTCCTAGTCCCATTATTGTCCCTTAATCAGATTTATAAACAGACTAAGGGCATCTGGATTTGTGTGTGTGTGTGGGGGGGCACCCTCCTGATTCCCAGTGATAGTTCAGATCGATTAATGGGCTTGGGTTTGGAGCACAATGTTCCTAACTAACTACCTATACACATTTCTTAACTTCCTTACATCTCTGGAAATAATAAAATCCCAGTATGTCATGGTGCATGTTCCTTTTCATTATCAAGATGATGTAATTCTTGTAAACTGTGATTGTCATTTTTTATGTCTCCATTTTTATAACTTTTGAGATTAATAGATATTAGTGCGTCATTTGGATTTGGTAGAACTCCCTACTGAAGCCATCTGCTCCTGGGCTCTTGATTCTTTTTTTTTTTTTTTTTAAGGATTTATTTTATTTGTAAAAGAGAGCTGGGGTAGAGGCCTGAGGCATGGGAGGGTGAGAGGATTTACCAGAGACAGAGAGGGTAACAGAACAGGCAGACTGACTGAAATATGCTGCTGAGGGGAGCAGTGGGCGAGACAGGAGACGTATGCCACACCATGTGGGTATCTCCCTGGCCAACCAGGAATCAAACTTGTGCTTCAGAGGTTGTAGACAGCTTCACAGCACTGTGCTCAACCTGCCACGCCACTGGAGAGGCCATCCTTGGCTCATGATTCTTGTGAATATTTTGATTACTGTTTCAATTTCCTTGCTTATAATTGATCATCAAATTTTCTATTTCTTCCTGATTAAGTCTTTTTCTCTCTTCTTTCCTTTTATAGCTACAAGTCTATTTTATCTGATATAAATGTACCTGTCCTTGGCTTTTTTTTTTATATCCATTTGCTTTTAGGCTAGTTTTCCAAACTTTTACTTATGAAGAGATTTAAAGGCTGTGATTGTAGGAGACACATAATAAATTATAGAACCTCTCAAACACTGTGATAGCCAAATGTGGTAATGTACTTCTAGTGACAAAATAACATGAAATAGAAAAATGAATTCAATATTAAATAAACAGGGGCCTTCCTGGTGGCGCAAGTGTTTAAGACATAGCACTAAGAAACTATCTGCTTTTTTTTAAATATTTATTTATTTATGCACACAAGAACTGGGGCACAGACCAGAGATTTGGGGGGTGAGAGGATTCACCAGAGACAGAGTAGGGAACAGAACAGACAGATTGACTGAAATACACCACTGAGGGGAACAGTGGGCGAGTCAGGAGAAGTCTGCTGCACCGTGTGTGTCACCTCCCTGGCCAGGGATCGAACTTCTGTTGCAGTGGCTGTGGATAGCTTCATAGTGCTGTGTCTTAACCCTCGTGCCACCAGGGAGGACCTTTTTGCCTTTTTTAAACATGGAATTTCTAGTTCCAGACATGAAATAGACTGGTATTTTACGTAAGACTTTGGTTTGTGAAGTCTGAAGATGTTGTAATTATTCAATTTTCCTGATGTAATGAGAAAGAAGGGGAAGCTATCAAGTCAAAGACTGAATTATAGAGTACAGTTTTCTACCAAATTTTATACAGAAATCTAAACTTTATTGTCAGAGGGGAAAGTTGTTATTCTGACACAATTACATATTTATTTAAGAAATGTTGCATGACTTGTTTTTTAAGACTGACTTTTTTTTTAAAGATTTATCTATTTATTTATTTATTTGTTTGTTTGTTTATTTATTTATTTATTTATACAAAAACTGAGGAACAGGATAGATGCACCAGAGGGTGAGAGGATTCACCAGAGACAGAGAAGGGCACAGAACAGGTAGACTGACGAAGTACACTGCTGATGGGAGCAGCAGGAGAGATAGGAGAGGTCTGCTTTGTCATGTGAGCCCGTTGCTGGCTGGCCAGGATTGAACCCGTGCTGCTGAGGCTGGGGATATCTTCACAGCATGCCACTCAATCACCTGCGCCACCAGGGGAGGTCCTAAGACTGACTTTTTAATCCATATTGCGTTAAGAGAATTTTCATTAATTATATTATTACTAATATTATTCAAACATCAAGCAGTTATGTATTTAACATGACAAAATGGTAGATGAGTCTCCTGTAATTGGAAGCCAAGGTTTTAAATCAGGCACTTTATGAAATCTGTCATTGTAAGCTATATCTCCTTCAGTAAGAGTGTCTTTGTTTCTTAGATACTTTATATTTCATATTACCTTATTTACAATAAGCTGATCATTTTAGTGTTTTAGACCTTGTTTCTCACATCCAAAAATTAGTAGTGAGCATTATTAATTTTTATCAATTAAGTTATATTTCCTGGTGATATGATTGTAATTGAGGTAGCATATTTAATGGTTGTAAAGTGACCTTAAGCAACATTGTGTGTAGTAGGGAGCCTTATTTTTCTTCTCAATACCCTTGTTACACTTAAAGGTGCACATGAAATTATTTTTGGAGTTGAAGCTTCAAATACCATAGATTAGTTATAACTTAATAGGTATTTTTGATCCTTTACAATTATTTAGATACTACAAATATGTTGGATATGACTAAAAGTACCTAAGTCTTTTCAAGTTAATTTACAATTTCAAATTATTTTCATGTATGACCAGACATTGATTTTGTCTCCTTTTTTTTCTCATGAGTGTTTTGTTTTGTCTTCCAGAGACAATAGTACCGTAGATAGAACCCAGGATCAGATATGAGATTCCATTATTGAACTGATTATTAAAAAATAGAATCTGAGAACTGATCACAGTAAGAGCTATTAACCATATGTCAAAGGAAACCATGAAACCAATGAAAACAGCTTAGATTTTAAATGGATCAATATGATTGTAGCTCCTATAGGTGTCAATCCAACAAAATGAAATAATTAGGTTTGAAAGGTTGACAACTTGAAGGGCATATAAGTATGGTTCCAGCTATTTCTACAGTCAAAAATAAAAAAGAAACATAATGATTTTATCTTGAAATGATGATTGAGTGATGAAGAAATAAATTACATTGAAACATACTATTAACAAAGTTTTTTTTTTATTTTATTAAATAAAGTCAGTAGGTCAGATAGAACAATTATCATACCAACTGTTACTTCTCTGTTTCTAAAATTGGAGCATGATTAAAAAAAAAGTTAATTCTATTTAATTATTAACCTTTACTGATAAAAGTAGAAAGTTCAGATTAATTACATTATTATGAACAAGTGGGATTATCTACTTTCCAATATAAAATATTATACTCTATCTACTTTCTAACATAAAATATGATACTGTCTTTTTAGAATATAAAATTTTGTTAGGCAATTATACAAAATATGTTTCAACATATGGTTTATAACATTTAAATATAATGCTTATTTCATATATCCTCTTAATTAATTTGTGCTCACTGTGAAAATTTACAAAGCAAATTCTAATAAAGTAAAACTAAGTATAACCTGCAACATCAAGATTTACAATAATGGATAGTAAAATATGGTCATCTAATTTGTGGAACATTTAAGCCTTAACAGCGCATAAATCAGATTTTCTCAGGGCAACGTTCAACCTAAGGGGGCCATAGGAATTAGTATTTATCATAAAGTTATTAATGACTATGAACTTTGTTGACTCTCTTTATACAAATATCTCAGAGAAAGTATGATTTCTTTCACCATTAATTGGTTATACATTCTGTCCCAATCTTGGAAGAAACAAACTAAATTTGTAGAAATTCTTGCTCAATGAAACCTCACATTTTTTAGGAGTCAATGATGTCTCATCAACCATTTAAACTATCAATACATTCTTATAGAGATGCATGTCAACATGATAGAAAGAATAACAATTGCAGATGTAACTAATGTATATACATTTTTCATGAAAATGTGTTATTCTAAAATAGAGCAAATACTGGTATTTCAAATTTAGGTGAATTTGTAATAAACAAAACAACTTGACTGTCAGATACTTGGGAGTTGTGTATGAGTAAAAGGTGGTAGTGATTAGTCTAGGAATTAAACCAGTGAACTAAAAGAAATGAGTAAATAGTGGTAATAGCAAGCCAATAATTGGCATTGCCAGATAATACCATTTATCAAGAGAGTTGGAAATTATGAATTTTTAAATTAATTTTTCTTTTTTATATTTTAGTATAAACAAACAAACCAACAACAACAACAACAAACTATTATGTTCTTAGCATGTATGCATCTTCAAAGGCATGTCGTAGTAATATTTGTTTAAATGGAATGTTTACCAATTAGTGGATATTTGCCAACATTACAATGCATGTAGGGGGGAATTTAAGAATGTAATGGTGGAATGTATTTTTGAAATTTGTATGATCCAAATTATTTTATGAATTCTTAGTCTGAAAAACCAAAATGGTCTAACTTCAGACTTCTATCAGCTTTTTTACCATTTTTAGACTTCTGATTGACCTTTAAAATTCACTCCAAATATCCTGATGGTCCTTTTCAGACATCCTCCTGTGTCATACAAGAAATATAACCTTATTCCCTGTTTAGTGATAAAATAGAAATTTCTCTGCATCACTTAAGGGTGCTCCATTGTTTATATTCTAAAAATAGAGTTCTTATAGATATTGAAAGGGTGGGAGGGAATGTTTACAATCATAGGCTACTGTTATTTTTTAAAGATATGCTTAATATTTCTATCAAGGTGAATTTTCATCAAGTATTTCCATCAAGGTAAACTCGACATTTGTAAAAACATATGGATTTAAGTTTTTGTTATTATTTACTCTTCATGAAGTGGATTTCTTTGAAAATCTTTTTTTTTTTATTCTTGAATAGTAGTTGAAAGCTAGCTGCTTAAAGGATACATTTGTGCATTTTCCAATGTTCAGTATGAGATTAAATGGTATGAATTTGTTGAATTGAAACAAGGTATCTCAAATCCTGTCTTTTAGTTGATATGTGGCTATATAAAAATAGATTTTTTTGTTCTAATTACAATTAGTTAGGAGGTAATTCTTCTTTTCATCAATATTGAAATTAGAAATATACTCCCTGTTACAGGGCACTTTCTTAGCCTTTATGTTCCTAACTACCCAGTTCAATGAACCTAACTACATTATCTTTGAACACACAAAGAAAAAAGCCCTTCATTTTTGACAGAAGGGATGACACATGACTCAGAAGACTTATAAAATACAGGGTTGATATTTCTAGTCAGTGCAGATTATGTCTCAAAAATATTTTAAGTAGTGAAAGTGGAGGGTACATTAGTTAAAATAATGAAACAGGTATATTCTTATATATCCCCAGTAACCAAAGTTCTAGAATATCAGAGTTAAAAAAAGTGTGTCAAAAATTGTTTTTGAATCATAGTATTTCTTGTTATAGTAGTCACCAAAAACATATGATACATGTATAAATGTCTGATTATTATTTTTAGATTGCACTGAAGTTTTAAGATTTATAAAACATTTATCAGTTTATTAGTATAAAACAATATGGGATATTGTAAAGAATATGTTGCATTATTTTCCCACCTGTATACAGAACTTGAATTGTTTTATATTAAATTTTATAGTACGGCATGTTTCTAGGAGAAAAATTAAACAGTGATATAAAATAAGAATAAAAAAACAATACACACTAGAAGAGAGAAAACAATCAAATTTGAAGTTAGAAAAGCCATAATAAGTGTAGTGTAGTTAAACAAAACATAATTTGAGTTTCTCTCTCATGAAGTGATAACCAAAGAGAAAATTGCTGTGATTTGTATGCCTTGGATGCTCAGCAGGTCTGTGCTGACTTGGTGATTTATTAACAAGTACACTAATTTAAATTTAACATCTCTTATGTTTATAGTTTATTGGTGATGTGAAAGAGCATTGCAGAGGTCAAAAGTCAGGTAAAAAGAGAAATAATATCTTGATAATTGAACTGGAAATCTATGAATATCTGAGAAGCTAGTTTTACTAATAATGGATGATTTCATTCCTATGTATAATATAGATAAACAAAATAAGGGAATTGATGAATATAAACCAAAACAAGTTTATTTGAGTCTAAGGCAATACATTGAAGTGTCCTGTTCTTCATGAAATCTCAAAAATAATATTTTCAATACTTCATCTTCTCTCTCTCATATATATATATATATATATATATGAAGAACAGAACACTTCAATGTATTGCCTTATAGAGCCCCAAATCCAGGAAAATAGAACGTCCTTTGTTCTAGGAATTCACCCTCTTTCCTTTTATATGACTGTTGATTTATATACTTTAATATATTTTGAAATAAATTAAAAGTCTTAGCTAAAAAAATAGGCAAGAGAAAGAAAACTATCAGTATTTCAGCTTGTATGATAATATACATAGAATACCCTAATGAGTCTACTAATAAATGATTAAAAACAGTAATTTGGTAAAGTAAAATAGCAGACTACAAAATCAATAAAATTCTGTTGTATAATGACCTTGGATAGCCAAAGCAATCTATACAAAAATGGAAGAACAAAGTTAATACACTGTTAGACTTCAAACTAAAATATAAGACTGTAGTTGGTATTTGGAGTAAAATAGATATGCAGACCTATGGAATCAAATTGAGAAACCCACCACAAAAAAGAACCCACAATGACAGTTGCTCTATTAAAAAAAAATACAATGGAAAACAGCAGAGTCTCAACACATGATGCAAAAATTAAAGTCATATGAAAAAGAAATTAAGTAGATCACTATCTCACCCCCCCCACACACAAAATAACTCAAATGTATTAAACTTGGATATATACTTGAAACAATTAAATACAAGATGGAGGGAACTAGTAAAAACACTTAGAACATTCGTGGGGCTATAGACTAGCCCCTATGGAAACCAATACAGAGGTGACTCACTCATAAAAATATATCTACCATATAATCTAGCAAGTTTGTTCATAGGAATCTACCCAAAGAATGTAAAAAAATAAAATTTTAAGAATTATATATACTCCTACATCCTTTTGAGCACTATTTAAATGACCAAGTAATAAAAAGAAACTTAAGTGCCCAAGGACAGTTGAGTGGATTAAGTAGATGTGGTAAATACACATAAAAGAATATTACCTAAATATAAAAAAAGGTGAAATGTTGCCATTGCCAACAACAATGATGGAATAGAAGATAATCTTGCTATTCAAAGTGTCTGATGAAAGACAAATACTATAGGCATTCACTCATATGTGGAATACAGAGAGGGAAAAAATCAACCAAAACGCAATCAAAACAAAACCTAAATATCTGACTTTACACTTGTGGTTAGTAAAGGTATAGACTAAGGTTTGAGCTCAGATTATAAAAGGGCCAAATGAACTATGATGGAGGATTGTAGGGTTGTGGGATCTTAGATGGTAGGTGTGCTGTGGTAATATACATATGATTAGGTATAAACCTATACCTCTATACCTCTAAGCTATATATACTATATTATAAATCAGTTAGCTCATTGAAATTATATGACAATAAATAAATAATTATATATGTATACATAAAATATATATGCATATAGTTAATAAGTTGTAGGACAACATAAAATTTATGGAAAATGAGTTGGCAAAAATCAGTTGTAAGCAGAAATAAAATGGCAATGACCATTTTAAATCAACAATGTGGAAAAAATAAATTGTTCCTAAGACTGTATTGTAAGAAGGAAACCAGGAGACTTATTTACACCTTTTGGATGTGTAATTCTAATGAATAATCACAATAACTTATAGGCAGAGGACTTAAGTCAGTAACAAGTGTTTGTGTCATACAAATGAAAAAGAAAATGACAACCATAATAAATAAGGCCATTCTGTTAACTGGTTTGAAGTTCAGCATTACTTATTTGTTGGTCTTGGGATCAATGATTCCAAGACAAATTGACAGCATTGACTCCAGGTGTTGTCAGCCTAATTCGAGAAATTGACACTAATGCTTTAAAATGCTATTGAACTAGAGCCACTTTAAAATACCAATGTTGGGCCTCCATGGCAGCACACGGAGTTAAGTCTCAGCACTATGAAGCTATCAGCAGCCACAGCAGCATGAGCTCGATCCCTGGTCAGGGAGCTAACCCACATGGCACAGCAGACTTTTCCTGTCTTGCCCACTCCTCCCCTCAGCAGTGTATTTTGTTCCCCTCAGCAGTGTATTTTGGTCCCACTCTGTCTCTGGTATATCCTCTCATCCCTCACCCCCACATCTCTGGCCTGCACCCAGCTCTTGTAAATGAATAAATCTTAAAAATTTTAAAATGCTAATATTGTAAAGGATGGTTTGTATGAAAAAAAGAAAAAAAATCCTCATATTAGGTAAGTTAGAAATATAACAATTCTATGGATGGTACACTGCACATTAGTATAGAGGAATGAGCAGGTGTATAGGCTATGAAATCAGGGTTACAAAATTTAATTTTTCTGGCATTACAGTCTCACATAAACAGAGGAAAGGTAATTTCCCTTGCACAGGTTTGGAACGTTGATTGATTTCTTGAAGGTCATCAAAATTGTAAATCATTATTCAAATGATATTTATTAGAGGTTATAAAGACTTTTGCCTGTGCATCTTTATATGAGTGACATTTTAATATCATTCCTAAAAGAGTTTCTCAAGTCTTTTATGAATGAGAATATTTCAATGTGTATTTTTGGATATTATGCCAACTTTTCCTGGAGGCTAATGCTACCATATATTGAGTAACATTTGGGAAACTTAACTATGCTAATATGGAACTGGAACTTAACTATGCTAATATGCCTTGTGATTATCTAATGGTGTGTGGGAAATAGAATCTGTTCGATCTCAAATATGTTTGACAACAGAATTTTAATTCATAAACTATGTATATATTGCTGCATAGAATGCATTTTATTTATTGCAATTTTATTGAGAGGCTTGCCTTTGTAGAAATTTTGGCTATTAGGATTTATATAATATTTGGAGGGATTATTATAAGCAAAAAACACTTTGGGGTATGATGCTATAGCTTTCAGATATGCTTTTCAGATATAGCTTTTCAACGTCTCCTGAGAAACAGTTGTATTATTTTATTTAGTTTGTGATGAGAGACAGAGCTAAGAATATAGTCAGCCTGGTTTCTAGTCCTGGTCCTTTCACATACTTGCTATGTGACTTTTTAACCACAGGGTAATGTTATGTTTGTTTTATGTATGTTATGTGGAAACATGTAAAGTTCTTTGAATAATACCTAAAAAATGCCTGATAAAATGTTTAATATAAGTTAGCAATTATTTTTAAGTAAAATTAAATATTTAAAACTAAAACTCTGGGTAAAGTATTGTGTTGATTTTATCAGTCAATTATATTTCTTTTTTTAAGACTTATTTATTTACGCATACAAGAACTGGGGTACAGGCTAGAGGTGTGGGGGGGTGAGAGGATTCACCAGAGATAGAGTGGGGAGAAGAACAGGCAGATTGAGTGAAAACACTGCTGAGGGGAGCAGCAGGTGAGTCAGGAGAGGTCTGCTGTGCCATCTGGGACCATCTCTGGCTGGGGATCGAACTCACATTGCAGAGGCTGTAGACAGCTTCATAGGTTATGTCTTAACCCCTTGCGCCACCAAGGAGACCCATATATTTCTTTTTGAAAAAGAAAAACAATGATATGTTCTCTCATAATATTCATTACTGGCTCAAGATCTTTTATTTATTTATTTATTTATTTTCGAGAAACGCTGATTTACAATGTTGTATATGACTTAGGGGAAAATGTTCACTCCCCTTCAAATATGGTTACCACTTGTAACTTAGGTTTTTATTCTCTTAAAAATTTGTGTTTATTCTCTTATTTAAAAACATTACAAACTTCTCCCCCAATATGTCTTTTGGCCAGCTTTCAGTTTTAAAATTATAGGTAGTCTGCTTATATTTTCAGACAATTGGGAGTTGATTTTGTGTATGATATATGAAAATAGTCCCATTTCATTATTTCACATATAAGTATCTATATTTGCTAACACCATTTATTAAAGAGATTTTTCTTTCACATTTTTGTTTGTGAGGACATGGAGGAACTGGAAAAATTGTACAGTAAAATGGTAAAGTTTATATGTAAAATAATATGGAGATTCCTAAAAATATTAAAAATACGATTACCAAATTATCCAGAAATTCTCCTTTTGGGTGTGTCTCAAAATAATACAAATCCAGATTTTTTTAAAATTTTATTTTTATATGACCCATACAATTGCAACCCCCTTATTTTGACCCAAATCCCTCATTTCCTTGCCTCCCCCCCATAGTGTTTCTCTGGTTCATAGTTGTTTATTGATTTTGATTTTTCCTTTCTTATAGTTTTATTTTTTCCTGGTCCCTTATTTAGGTTTTCTAGATTCCTGCTATGAGTGAGACCATCCGGTATTTTTCTTTTTCTTCTGGTTTATTTCACTGAGCATGATCCCTTCCAGCTCCATCCATGTTGCTGCAAATTGCATGTATTTATCTTCTTTGAAGACTGAGTAATATTCCATTGTGTATGTGTACCACATCTTTTTTTTTTTTTTAAGATTTATTTATTTATTTGTACAAGCACTGGGTACAGCAGAAGCGTGGGAGGGTGAGAGAATTCACCAGAGTCAGAGCAGGGAATAGAAAAGACAGACCAATGAAATACACTGCTGAGGGGAGCAGTGAGCAGCCGAGGAGGTCTGCATGTCATGTGGGACCCTCACCAGCTTCGCAGCCCAGAGTTCAACTGCTGAGCCACCAGGGGAGGCCCAATACCACATCTTCTTGATCCAGTCATCTATTTTTGGGCATTTGGGTTGTTTCCAAAGCTTAGCTATTGTAAATAGTGCTGCTATAAACATAGGGGTGCAGTTGCCCTTTGGAATTAATATTTCTGTGTCCTTTGAGTAAATACCTAGGAGTGGAATTGCTGGATCATATGGAAGCTCTATCTTTAGTTAGTTGAGGAATCTCCACACAGCTCTCCATAGTGGTTGGACCAGTTTGCACTCCCACCAGCAGTTCAGGAGAGTTCCTTTTTCTCCACATGCTCTCCAACATTTGTTGTTGTTAGTTTTTTTTAATATGTGCCATTCTCACTGGTGTGAGATGGTATCTCATTGTAGTTTTGATTTGCACTTCCCTGATTGCTAGTGATGTTAAACATTTTTCATATGCCTGTTGGCCATTTGTATTTCCTCTTTGGAGAAGTTTCTTTTTATCTCTTCTGCCCATTTTTTGACTGGACAAATCCAGATTTTTAAGAGGTGGCTAAACACCCATGTTCATTGCTGCACCATTCACAATAGCCAAAATATTGTAATAACATACATATCTATCAATAGATGAATGAATAAAAATTATGGTATATACATAGTCTAGACTTCTATTTATACTAAACACACGAAGAACCCTGACATATGGATGAATCTAGAGGTACTTGTACTTAAATAAACATCCCTGTCACAGAAGAACAAAAGTATATGATTTTACTTACATAACATACGAATCATATCTAGTCAAACATGACTAACATTTTCAAGTTTATAGAAATACAGTAGAATGGTGGCTTGTAGAATCTGGGAAGAAGGAAATATGGAGATTTTTCTATTATATGTTTTATTTATACAAAATGGATAAGTTCTAGGGACCTACTGTACAACATTGTGTGAGAAAGTAGATTTCATGTTAATGGTTCTTCCCACAATAAAAACTACCATTTAAAAAAAAATATTAAAGAAAAGTGGGACAAAATTGTGAAGCACTAAGCTTGCCTGGATAGTTTTCTACTAGATACTTAAAACTTAACTTTAAATTTTAGTCAATGTGAAGACCCAGTATCACCATGAGTGAATGTGTTCTTTGGTAGTACATCCTACTCGGGAATCCTTATATTCAACTTCTGCAGGGCCCTCATTTCTGCTGTGTGGTAAATAACCTTTCTAAGTAAAATGCATATTTTGATATTGCTTGGGAATTTTCTTATTCAAAAATGACACTAATGATAGGAATTCTAAGATTGTAGACTAACTTTGTGGATAAAAAGTTTATTTTGTCATCTCTAGAACCACAGAGAGATTTGAGTCAGTAAATATTATGACAGTATGTGCAATACAGAGATGAATAATATCAGTTATAACAGTAGCAGTTAAGAGGTGGCTAAACTCCCATGTTCACTGGTAAATGGAATATAGATAAAACAGGAAATAAAGAGATTAAGGAGTCAATGGATTCAGGCATAATCAAAAAGAAATCTCATTTTTATTATATGATTTATGCAATATTTTAATGTAAACCAAAAATGGTGTTTTTTTTTTTTTTTTCTGGCTTAGTTATATTGCAAGTCTAGGCTTGCAATGGTTATTAATGGTTTCTGGTGAGACTACTTTGATGGCAAAAAAAAAATACATACTTTAATACACATGCTGAAAAATGGTCTCATATGTTCTAACACGAAGGACAGCAATAGCAAAATTTAAAAAATGGGGCTATGTTTAACTAAAAAGATTATGCAGGGTGAAGCAAATCTTCACATCATACCACGAAGATGTTAACATCCAAAATATACAAACAACATTTTAAACTCACCAATTAAAAAAAAAATGGAAATAGGGTCTGAATAGACATTTTTTCCAAAGAAAACATACAAATGGTTAATAGGCACAAAAATATGTAAATTAAAAAAATGTAAATTAAAAAAAATGTATGGTAATGAGTAGTGTCCAAAAGACAAGAAACTACAAGACCTGGAGAGGATGTGAACAGAAGGGAACACATGAATATTATTGATAAAAATGTAAATTCATTCAAGTGCTATGCAAAGCAGCATGGTGATTCCTCAAATAATTAAAACAATAGAAATACCATGACATGAAGTTATCTTATATTTGGGTATATGCCCCCTCTAAATACTAAAACACTAATTGGAAAATAAATGTATACTATGCTCATTGAAGCATTAATTTCGATAGTCAAGAACTGGAAACAAGTTAAGTGTCCATTGACTGAAAATTGTATAGGTGGTGTACATATGTAAAGGAATACTATTCAACCAAAAAATTGTGATGAAATATTGATGTACTTCAATATTGATGGACTTAGAGAGTATTATGCTTAGTGAAATAAACTGACAGTAAAACATGAACACAGCATCATTTCCATGATGTAATATATAGATAAAACCAACAGATGAACTAAATAAAATAAACTAAATAAAATAAATTAAAAAAAAACATTTTGTACTATAAGACCAGTTAGTAGTTATCAGAAGGGAAAGGGGAGAAGTGTGGATAAATTACTACAAAGGGAACAATAGTTATGGTGAAGTACATAATTAGATTTTCATAGATCAATGTTTTGAATAGTATATGCATGTGTTGAGTCTCAATGAACCAAATTGAAACCTATGTGATGTTATAAAACTGTGTTATTTTGGGCCTCCCCTGGTGGCACAGTGGTTGAGCACTGGGCTGCGAGGCTGCCCGCAGCCTCTGCGGTGCCGGTTCATTCCCAGGCCTCCAGCGAGGGTCCCACAAAAATTAAATAAATAAAACCGTGTTATTTTGGTTAAAAGAAACAAAAGGGGGGTCCTCCCTTGTGGCGTAGGGGTTAAAGTCTCAGAACTATCAAGCTATCACCAGCCGCTGGAGCAAAAATTCCATCCGCAGTCAAGGAGCTGACCCACATGGTGCAGCAGACCTCTCCTGTCTTGCCCACTATTCCACTTAACAGTGGATTTCAGTAGATCTGCCTGTTCTGCTCTCCATTCTGTTTTCGCTGGTGAATCCTTCACCTCCACACCTCTGGCCTACACCCCAGTTCTTGTATGCATAAATGGGTAAAAATAAACATTTAAAAAAAAACAAAATGAAAAAAATTAATATTGAGAACCTCCTTGGTGGCACAAGGGGTTGAGACACAACCTATGAAGCTGTCCACAGCCTCTGCAGTACAAGTTCTATATCCCTGCTGGCCAGGGAGCAACCCACATGACTCAGTAGACCTCATGACTCCCCTCAGCAGTGTACTTTGGTCAATCTGCCTGTTCTGTCCCCCACTCTGTCTCAGGTGAATCCTCTCACCCCCCCACGCCTCTGGCCTGTACCCCAGATCTTGCGTGCATAAATAAATAAATCTTAAAAAAATAATATTGAGGGCCTCCCATGGTGATGCAGGCGGTTGAGCGCTGCACTGTGAAGCTGTCTGCAGCCTCTGCAGTGTCAGTTCGATCCCCGGCTGGCTGGCTAGTGTCCCACATGGTGTGGCAGACCACTCCTGTCTCACCCGCTGCTCCCCTCAGCAGTGTATTTCATCAGTCTGTCTGTTCTGTTCCCCGCTCTGTCTCTGATGAATCCTCTCACGCTCCCACGCATCTGGCCTATATCCCAGTTCTTGTATAAAAGAAATAAATAAATCCTTTAAAAAATTAATATTGAGGTACACGTTACAGGAAAAAAAAAAGTTCTCATGTATGTAGTATTTGCTTGGATACTACTGATGATAGGTCCAATTGTTTAATTTTTGAATCATCCAATTTATATGTGTTACACAAACACAGATATGGGATAAAAAAATGAGCGTGATACAGATTGTCCCCTCAAGTTCATGTAAATCTGATATTCTTGTAATAAAATAATACCTAAGATAATTTAAACATGAACTTTTAACCACCTACTTAGTGAATCTTGCAAATATCCCACTTACTTTCTTCCTGGATGGAAAAATTATATTTTGGGGGTTTATATTTATAATTTTATATTAAATTTATATATGATAAATACGTTACTTATATTAATTATTTCATTTAGCTAATTCAAAATGATCAACTCATTTCTCTCCTTTATTTTTTCCTCATAATTTTTTTTTTAAAGATTTATTTATTTATACAAGCACTGGGTACAGTCAGAAGCGCGGGAGGGTGAGAGAATTCACCAGAGCCAGAGCGGGGAACAGAACAGGCAGACTGATGAAATACACTGCTGAGGGGAGCAGCGGGTGAGACAGGAGAGGTCTGCCACACCATGTGGGACACTCGCCAGCAGGCTGGGATCAAACTGGTGCTGCAGAGGCTGCAGGCAGCTTTGCAGCCCAGCACTCAACCGTTACGCCACCAGGGGAAGTCATCCTCATATTTTTTTTTGACAGATTAACTTCCTTTGTTTAATACTGATAAATAACTTTATAAAAAATGTATGGCTTAAATTAACAAAGTGAAGATTTTATGCTCATTTTTTCTGTGCTATTATTGAAGTTAAAAAATATGTTGATTGTCATAGGGTCCTTGGAATCTTTTCAAGAGGAGGAGCTTGACCCAAATCTAATAATCAACTTTCTAACATTTTGACATAAATATAGTTATAATATCAAACTATTTGTCATCAATTTTTGTTATTAAATATTTCCCTCAAGGGAATTGTGTAGGCTTCAATCAAAGAAGATAAAACAAAACTTTTATTTTACAAATATTTGAATCAAGTACTTGAAACATGAAATTAATTTTCTCTAAGTTATGGAGAATTTCAGCAAGGAATAGGATACTAAATATCTAAAGAAAAAAATAAAAATACATTTGCACATAATACATTGACAAAGCATGGATATCCAAAATATATAAAGAACTCATGAAGCTCTACAAGTACAACTAACCCACATAAAAAATCGGAAGGGGAGCGAAATTGACACTTCTCAAAAGAAGACACATATTGAAAATAGGCACATGAAAAATGCCTATCAAATCAAAATTAAAAACCACAACACGGCTTCCCTGGTGGGGCAGGGGTTAAAAACAGCACTATCAAGCTATTGGCAGCCACTGCAGCACGAGTTCCATCCCCAGCAGGCCAGGGAGCTAACCCACATGGCTCAGCAGACCTCTCAGCAGCTCCGCTCACAGTGTATTTCAGTAAATCTACCTGTTCTTCTCCCCACTTTCTCTGGTGAATCCTCTCACCACCCACATCTCTGGCCTGTACCCCAAATCTTGTATGCATAAATAAAAAAAATCTTAAAAACAAAAAACACAACATTATCAAATCAGAAACCACATTGCTAGTTCACTTTAGACTTCACAAAAGTAATTTAATTGGTAGCTTTTATTTTTAATATTAGTAGTTTTTAGCATAGTATATTACTTAGGACCTCCTCTCTATATATTATTTTTGTAACAAGAGATAGTACTTTTTCTCTGAAATTTTTTTTTTTAGATTAGATGTGTTTTTGAGGTATATGGTCTCTCTGTTCTGGTGTTGTTACTATATATGCCTACCAGCAAAGCAAATACAATTCATCACTGTAGTATTTGTGCACCACCCCTATTTTGGTCTAACTCCTTTCTCTCCCTCTTTCCCTCCAGTAGTCATAGTCAGCTTCCCAGGTTTTATTGTTAGTTTGACTTCATCTGATCCTATGTTTGGCACCACTATAGTCCACATATAACTGACACTATGGCTCTGGTATCTGTATTTATATTTCTGACTTCTTTCTCTTAGCATAATTCACTCTAGTTCCATTGATGTTGTTCCAAATTGCAAGTTTATATTTTTGATTGCTGAGTAGTAAAAAACAAAACAAAACAAAAACAAGAAAAAACACACAAAAAACTTTTATTAAATTTTGTGATAACAAAATATTAAAAAATTGTATTTGTTTTAGAAATAACTTTACAAATAATAGTTTTATCTCTTGGTAAAAATTATAAAAGAAAACATGAATTTCAATCAAAATTGGGTGACATTTCAAGGATTTTTTTATTGTACTTAATCTTAATTATTTAGAATACATTATCAAACGAATCTGACTTTTTTTAAGACAAAAGCATTTAAATGTAATGGCAGTATTACATTTTATGAGTATTTTAGAGTTAATTGAAATGTCATGAATATATTTTATTAGTATACATTTGGATATACATGATTATAAAGTTTTATTTATTGCATCAATGACATACAGAGTTCTAATGTATTAAATACCTAAAATAATGGCAGCATGTGAAAATTTAGTTTATATTTTTAAAATTTATGAGCATTGCAAAATGTTCTAGTATAAAACTATGTTATGAAAGAGTGAGAGACAGACACCAGTAATGGCAGACATAGTTTGAATGCAATATAGCCTTTAGTGGGGGAAGAAAAATACATGATATTTAAATAGAAAATCACAATTTCAGAAGGCTATTCTAGATCAACTGTGTGTAGCATGGCCAATTTATTTATTTATTTGTTTGTTTGTTTGTTTATTTATTTATTTGTTTATTTAGACAAGCACTGGGTACAGTCAGAAGTGCGGGAGGGTGAGAAAATTCATCAGAGTGGGGAGCAGAACAGGCAGACTGACAAAATACACTGCTGAGGGGAGCAGCGGGCTCAGCAGGAGAGGTCTGTCGCACCATGTGGGACCCTCGCCAGGGGCCAGGGATAGAACCGGTGCTGCAGAGGCTGCAGACAGCTTCACAGGCTAGCGTTCAACTGCTGCACCACCTGGGAGTCCCGCATGGCCAAATTTTTGATAGAGATGCTCTCACTCATACAATGATTACTTATTTACTATGGCAACTTGTTGGGGAGAGCTATGCAAACATCTGAAATAGAAGTTGTTAGTAAGATCAGGTGGCCTGACAGAAAGGAGAAACCTTCAACAGTAGTTACTTGTATACATCTATTCATCAATTTGACCAACCCAGATCTGCTGAGTCCAAGATCATCATTGAGAAGACTGACATACTATCAAATACATGTTAAAACAACTTCATATTGGTCATTTGAATCTTTTTTTTTAGATCTTTTAGTGTAATACATTGCAACATAGATTTAGCAACCAATTGAAGAGATGGTATAATAGGCTTAATTGTCTTTAAGTCAAATAGTTTTTCTCTAGGTGTGTTAGTACATGTGAATTTACAAATGTAATACAAAACTCAAATTCATGAATATGCTCAAATGCATTTCCAGAGAATGGCAAGCAGTGCCTTAGTTATTTAGTTCTGAGTAGACAAATAGTTTTATTAAAAAAAAGATATTAGCAACATTTCCCTCCCCACAAAAATAAGTGAACACATTTATATTTCATTAATTTTGCAATAACTATAGTGTATTACATATTATAATGTTTTAAAAAAGTAGATTTGGGGGGTATGATTTTCCTTGCAGGGTATGTACAAGTATATCGGGAATTTTTTTTTTTTGGTTATTTTTTGTTTTTGATTTTGTTTGTTGATTTTTAATATTTATTTATTTAAGTATACAAGAACTGGGATGCAAGCCAGAGGTGTGGTGAGTGTGGGTTGGTTAAACAGTACTTGCAAAACCAATAGTATTGCTACAATTGGAGTATTTCCTTTCATGGTCACTACCTTTCCTATATATTAGGTATAAACACATACTGTGTTATAGATATTTCATAGCTCAGTTTGTTTGCTCTTAATGGAAATTATAATCTAATAGTTTCCCCAAAAGTTTATTTGCCAGACTAATGAATTACAGTATTCATACCTCATAGAATGAAATTTGGCCTGATGCTGTAGAACAGATAATTCATTACTTAGAGATGAGTCAACACAACTTTTTATTTATACTATTTTTACATTTAGTTATGAATCCATAAGAAGAGACAGAATTTTAAATACATTCAGTATATATCAGGAAATATTAATGATTGCATTGATGATGCTAGATTTATAGGCCATTGTAGCAGCAGGAAGGGCACAGTGCAGGTTTTCCATGAGACAAGCAGATGGGTAAAGGAGAGTCCTGGAGCCCTCGGTGGCTTTTTCAGGTTTTTATTGAGCTTTTACCAGGTACATGGTAGGCAGAGGTGCTGGGGAGCCTGGAGGCTGGCAGGCCTCCCAGCCCCCAGCAAATCTTCACTCTTTCTGGGCTTTCTGCCATTCTCTTGTGGTCTCTACTTCTCCTTTGCTGCTCTTCTCTCTTGTTCTGCTACTCTTTCTCTCTCTCTTCTGGTTCTGCTGCCATTCCCGTAACACTGCCCTTATAAGCCCAGTCTCAGCCCAGGTGTGCCCACCTATGCAGGCCCACACCCTACTCCAATTGTCTACCATTAGGTGTGCATGTAGGGCCATACCACAGGGATCCATCATTAATCCTATTGGCGGGAGGGTGGAAAAGACTGACATTTTTTTACTTACCCAACAGCCATATTTTTCATGTCATAAAGATCTTATTTACAAAAGACTTTAAAAATTATATTCTAACAAATAACTGTCTCTGAAATCTAGGCATTCAGAGTATTAGAAGTTCTTTATTCTATAGATTGAATTAGAAATAAAATGTTAATAATCTTTTTAGTCACAAATAAGAAGAAAAACATTACAAGAATATAAAGTTTGGAATTCCGACATTCTATGTTTTTTTATTCTATTACTATCAGTGATATTATGATAATCTCAATATTTGTTAATATCAAAATAGAATAAAGATTGTAGTGCCAGAAAGGCACAGGGCAGGATCTCTATGATCTGAGCAGGCAGGGAAAAGAGAGTCCTGGAGTGCTTGGAGATTTTTCAAGCTTTTATTGCGTTTAACAGGTACACTGAAGGCAGGGGTACTGGGGAGCCAGGAAGCTGGCAGGCCTCCCAATCCCCGGTGAATATTCATTCTTCCTGGGCTCTCCAGCATTCTTGTTCTTGCTCTTTTCTGCTACTCTCTCTGTCTCTCTGCTGCTCTCTTTCATTCTGGTGGTTCTGTTCCAAGATGCCACCCTTATAAGCCCGGTCTCAGCCCAGGTGAAGCCCACCTACATATGCCCACATCCTACTCCAGGTGCCTGCCATTAGGCATGAATTCAGGACCGCAGGCATCCATCATCAATCCTAATGGCAGGAGGGCAGAAAAGCCTGACAAATCATTTACCCTACAAAGATAAATGACAAAATCCTCAAATTCATTAATATTTTATTTCTATATTTGTTCATACACGTCTAAAGAAATAAAATCAGGTAATGACTGAAATAAGTATGATTTTTGACAGAAATAAATATGATTTTTCCCTCAAAAGTCATTAGTCAAAATCCTAATGCCCAACATGAGTTTGCTAGGAGATGGGGTCCTTAGGAAATGACCAGATCATGAGAATGGAGCTTTCAGTGAATGGGGTTAAAGTCCTTCCAAAAGAAACCCTGAGAGATCATTCATTTTTTCTACTTTATAAGACTCAAACAAGAAGATGGCTGTCTATTTATGAAGAAGCAGGTTTTTACAAACATGGTATATTTTGGTAGAATGATATTTACTTTCCTAACTTTTTGAACTATGACAATTAAATGTTTGTTGTTTAAGGCCCTCAGTCTATAGCATGTGTGTAATAGTGGGCCCAGTGGTTTAAGACACAACACCAGTGGGGCACATGCAGTTATAAAATAACATATAACTAATAAACACATAATTTCCCAAACATTTTACACAGTTTATTCCATAAATAGATGGATTGTTTACATTTAATCAACCTTTCGGTTAAGATATTAGTTTCCATGATTCTCACTATTAATAATTTTCTGGGCAATATGTATCTGTTATATATCTTTAATGTAGAAATCTCCAATCATAACTTTGTGGATACTCTTGATTTTGAAGTCTCTTCAATTATAATTGGTAATTTTACTTGACTGCATGACAAGGAATTTTTCTTCCACAACTATAGAATATCATGGTATAGTTCAATTCAACAAGATATTGACACTTTCTTTTATTTTGTCAGTGACACCAAATTGTCTATATAGCAACATTAGAAGAGGCAAAGTGGTCTTAAAAGACATTTGGATTAGTCATTTCTAATCCATTTGTCACTTTAAATTGCTCTGAAGCAGCAAGGTTTGAAATGTAAATTAAAGTAAATGGAAGTCATTAAGAGAAATTAAAACATTTTGAAATGTCCAACTTATGCCATTTGTGGCAACGTAGATGGAGCTAGAAGGGATAATGCTAAGTGAAATAAGTCAGAAGGAGAAAGATAAATACCACATCATGTCATTAATATGTGGAATATACAGAACACAATCTAAGGGTCAGAGAAGACAAGTTTAAAAACTAACCCTTGAAAACTGACTTAAAATTGGAGCACCCAGGGCCTCCCTGGTGGCCCAGGAGGTTGAGTGCAGCTCTGTGAAGTTTTCCGCAGCCTCTGCAGTGCGGGTTCTATCCCTGCCAGCCATAAAGCAACCCACTTGGCACGGCAGACCTCTTCTGTCTTGCCCGCTATTCCCCTCAGCAGTGTATTTCAGTCATTTTGCCTGTTCTGTTCCCCACTCTGTCTCTGGTGAATCCTCTCACCCGCCCATACATCTGGCCTGTACCCCACTTCTTGTATAAATGAAATGAATCTTAAAAAAATATATATTATAATAAAAAAAAATTGGAGGGCCTCCCTGGTGGCACAGTGGGTTGAGCGCAGCACTGTGAAGCCGGCCACAGCCTCTGCAGCATGAGTTCGATCCCCGGCCGGACAAGGAGAATCCCACATGGTGAGGCAGACCTCTCCTGCCTCACCTGCTGCACCCCTCAGCAGGGTCTTTCAGTCAGTCTGCCTGTTCTTTACCTCACTCTGTCTCTCACCCTCCCATGACTCTGGCCTGTACCCCAGCTCTTGTATAAATAAAAAAATAAATCTTAAAAAAAAAATTGGAGCACACAGAGGGAGATGGGATGGGAAGAGGTAAGAACAAAGAAGGGAGGAAACACAATGGGTTACTTTGATGGACTATAGGTGATTTGGTGGGGGAGGTAGGGAGTTGTACTGTGGTTGTGATAACTGATTGGGGTATCCAAATTTTATCTCAAGTAAAAATAAAAATATATAAAGGAAAACTTACCTAAAGCATCAAGGTAAGAATTTTAAAGTGAATGGGAATCATTAAAATAATTAAGAACTTTTTTTTTTTTTTTAAGATTTATTTATTTATTTATACAAGCACTGGGTACAGTCAGAAGCACGGGAGGGTGAGAGAATTCACTAGAGCCAGAGCAGGGAACAGAAGAGGCAGACCAAAGAAATACACCACTGAGGGGAGCAGCAGGCCTAGCAGGAGAGGTCTGCGTGTCATCTGGGTCCCTCTCCAGCAGCCAGGGATCAAACCGGCGCTGCAGAGGCTGCTGGCAGCTTCACAGCCCAGCGCTCAACTGCTCAGCCACCAGGGGAGGCCCTAATTAAGAACATTTTTAAACTTTCCATTTCTTTAGCATATTCATGGTCCTTCATGTTACATAAATATTCAATTAACCAAAGAACATATTTCATATCAAGTCACTAATCAGATTCTTTAAAGTTCCCAAATCTGATATTTTCATTTAAAATGTTTGCTATTTACTTTCTGACTTAAAGCGATTAAACATTTCTTTCCTTAAACCATTTAACAGTGGCAGTAGTGTTTCTTTATTTTTGAAAAATTGTTACTCATCTGGCCAAATACAGAAGCAGATTTGTGTGTAAAAGTAAATCTATTCCTTGGTAAGGAGCTTATAGTTACAGTAAGACTCTAAATTAAGCATGACATTTTGCTATTGATTTAATCTCTTTTCCACTAATTACAGATATTTATATACTAATGATCATACTATAAAATGTGAAGTTATACATTAGCAATGCTTTTGGGAATCATTCTCCTCCCAACATGTATAGTTATTTTCCACATATCTTTCTAAGTTGTTTTTAAATACTATTGTTTTATTTAAAGAAGATCATTTAGGGCCTCCCCTGGTGGCACAGGCGGTTGAGCACAGCACTGTGAAGCTGTCTGCAGCCTCTGCAGTGCAGGTTTGATCCGGGTCAGCCAGCAAGAATCCCACATGGCACAGCAGATCTCTCTTTTAGCACCCGCTGCTCCCCTCAGCAGTGTATTTCGTCAGTCTGCCTGTTCTGTTCCCCGCTTTGTCTCTGGTGAATCCTCCCGTGCATCTAGCCTATACCCCAATTCTTGTATAAAATAAATGAATAAATCTTTAAAATAAGATCATTTATTGGGTTTCAACTAAATTATAACTGGTGATAGATAATGAAATATATCATTCTATCCACCTGAAACTATTTTTATATTTACTAACTGCTTTTTCCTTGCTCATATATTTATGTTTTACTGTATTTTGTATCTCCCCATGGCTCCATAAATCATCCATGCTAGTTCTTTTCTGGATACTGCATCACGTAACATGTTTTCAGAGCACTCAAACTTCTCCTCAGGTAAAGCTTTTCTTTTTCCCTCTTGGGAAAGCTATAATATGTTTTACTTGTTCAGTGACTGATTTTCTTTTTATTTTACCCCAGTGCCTAGTTCAAGAGCTGAGTAGAATTTTTAGTCATTTTCCATATCTGGAAAATGTGATTAGAATTAAATGAAAACATTTTATAGAGCCAACTTAGTATTTCTGCCTTAGATACTGTGTAGATGTTTAGAAGGCATTTGATACTCTCAGACTTCCTATCAAGTA
This sequence comes from Talpa occidentalis, assembly GCF_014898055.3. Taxonomy (NCBI): domain Eukaryota; kingdom Metazoa; phylum Chordata; class Mammalia; order Eulipotyphla; family Talpidae; genus Talpa; species Talpa occidentalis. The sequence continues at coordinate 81,769,336 of NW_023604295.1, read as the reverse complement.
GAGAGCCTTTCATTTCATGTATAACTTTATTCCAAACAAACTTCTTATAAAAAAAAAAACTCCGTACACATAAATTATACATACTGTTTATCCCCACTTTCTAAATTTGGTTGATTTTATTGTATTTGAACTATTTTTATCTGTTTTTACTCGTTTGCATATAATTATCTTTAACTTTGCTATTCAAAATACCCAACAGATTATAAAATCATTTACACAATATGACTTTATAATACCAAATCAAAGCACTGCTACAATTACTTTTGAAAGGAATTGAATTGAGAGTTTTCACTGGACTTGCTAATCCTCTATGTGTTTTAGTTTTACTTGTTGCTGCATTTTTCTATTCATATTGATTCTTTCCAACTATGTTGTAGAAGTTCTATTCTGTCAATTAAACATGTGTTTTAGTGTTTGTGGTCTTTATCAGTTAGGAACATGGATTCTAGTATTAATAAAATTTTATTTATTGTTTTAAAGATTTATTTATTTGTGCATATAAGAGCTGGGGTACAGGCCGGAGGTGTGGAGGGTGAGAGGATTCACCAGAGGCAGAGTTGGTAACATAACAGGCAGATTGAATTAAATACATTGCTGAGGGGATTAACGGGCGAGTCAGGAGAGGTCTGCTGCACCATGTGGATAGCTCCCTGGCCAGGGATCAAACTCTTGCTGTAATTGCTGTGGATAGCTTCATAGGTTGTGTCTCAACCCCTTGTTCCACCAGGGAGGCCCATTAATGAAATTTTAATATCAGGTATATTGCATATAGTTGAGGAGCTCAGTTTCACTGTTTATAGAGTGAATATTTTGGTTGTGAAAGACATACAAGATCTTGACTATGGTACTATATATAAGAAAGAGTTTTGGCAACAAACACTGAGAACTTATCACCCAGTTTCTAAAGATGAACTCTGCTTCATACTCTACTGACTAAAGGAATAAACTTCTAAGCCATTCTTTCAGTGCAGTTGGTATATATGGCCAGTTTTATAAATCTCACAAGCCTGGAAAAATTCTTCAAGGAAGGGTTAAAGAGATAATTTTCAGTGTTCCATGATAAAGTAAAATTCTATCCTAGGTCAAGGAAGTATCAGTAATAAAGTTTTTTTCCAGAAATTATGTATTACTGGAAGACAAAATATCTCATAAAGGCCTACTTTTTAAGACATTGAATAATTGATAGCCTAAAATAATTTAAGTTATTTATTTTCACATATTTTTATCCACAACTTCTAGCCACCTAGTATAACTTTGGTAAATTTTTGTTTTGTTAAACACATAGATTTTTTATATAGTTCCAGTTATGTCTTCATTATGCAAAAGACTAGTTAGATTACCTAATGTACCCAAACACAAAACCTTTAATATTCAAAATACACTTACGCCACAATTCAAAGGAGTCATTTTCTAGGTAGGAGAAAAAGTAGGGGTAAGCAACCAGGAGCAGCATCTCTGTTGTAAGAATGGCCAGCCTCTGGACACTATGCAAACAGTCCTTGATAAATTGCTTCAGAAGTCTGTGCCGTCAGTTATTTAAGAGATTGCTAGTGCTGACAGTCTTTGTCCCTCCCCTCCCTTTCACCACCAAACCATTCAGGCTCTCAGTGCGTATTAATCTTCCTTATCATACCCTTAACTCAGCAAAGTCTCAACATTACGGTGCTTTTGTTTTCACTTCAACTGATGACATGGCAAAGGACCGTATAAGGAAATAAGCAATCAAACACTCAAAAGGATTTAATATTTCCTATCTACCATGTCACCTCTACACACACCTAAAATGTGAAGTTAAATATTATAATTGGTGTGCTGTTTAATGTACACTGTTCTAAACTAAGTTTCTAGTATTTTTCTGGTTGAATACCATATTAAAATAACTATTTTTCTAAAAAGCTCTGAGGCTATAAGATTATTTTCAAAGCATTAAGGAATTCACTGATAATTTTTTCAGTCTTTTAATTTTGTTTATTTTTTACCCTCAATCAGCCACCCACGCCCATCACCTATATGCTTCCCTCCCCCATTTCTTTCTTAAAACTTTATGTTCCCACTGATAACTATTACTTTCTTTTTGCTGAGTTCATAATTTATTCCTGCTATTCTTTGTGTATGAATGTTGTTTTTAAAGGTATTTCTATACCATAGATACGTAGAAATCTGAGGTTTTTCTATACAAAGGCCATATAGTAGCTTCAAATTGATATTGGGTCCTGTTAATGGTGGGGACGTTATAGGACCCAATATCAGATTGGACTACCAATATGAACTTTGAGTAGAGTATACTTTAAAAAAAAAATTTATTTGTTCATGCATTACAAGAACCGGGGTACAGGCCAGATGTGCAGGAGGGTGAGAGGATTCACAAGAGACAGAGCAGGGAACAGAACAGGCAGGCAGACTGAAATATACTGCAGAGGGGAGCAGTGGGCGAGACAGGAGAGGACTGCGATGTCAAGTGGGATTCTCACCGACCGGCTGGGATCAACTGGTGCTGCAGAGGCTGTGGACAGCTTCACGCGGCTGCGTTCAATCACCTGCGCCACCAGGGAAGGCCCTGATTTATGTATCCTCAGATGGTCAACTTGTGGTCATGAGAACTCCAATACCTTGGCAAATATAAGAGATGGCATTTCTAAATTGATTTTTTTTTTTTACTATCAATGGAAATTATAATCTAATAGTTTCCCAAAAAGGTTATTTTCCAGATTAGTGAATAACAGTGTTCATACCTCCAGAGTGACCCCTAGAATGAACTTTTGCCTCGCGCTGAAAAACAGGTAATTCAATACTTAGTAATGAGTCAACTCAATTTTTTATTTATACTACTTTTTTTTCCATTTGGTTATGAAGCTGTGATGAGAAGAGACTGAATTTTATATACATTAAGTAGACATGTATCAGGAAAAACTGATGATTGAGATGATGATGCTAGTTTTATGCTAGGGCATATTTTTCATGTCATAAACATCTTATTTACAAAATACTCTAAAAATAAATTCTAACAAATAACTGTCTCTAAAATCTAGGCATTTAGAATAATTGGGAGTTCTTTATTCTATAGATTGAATTATAAATAAAATGTTAGTAATTTTAGCCAATAATGAGAAGGAAAATAACACATTCTTGATTGTTATGAGTCTTTAAAGTTTGGGAATTCCTATATTCTATGATTTTTATTCTATTACTAGCTGTGATAATTTGATATTCTTACTATTTATTAATGCTATCAAAAGAGGATAAAAAGAAATGACAAACCCCTCAAATTTACAACTTTCTATCTTCCTATATTTGATTATACATGTCTAAAGAAAATATTCTTAGGTAATGCCTGAAGTAAGAATCAAGACTATGATGGTTTGGATACTTGGAAACATGTAAAAGATTGCTGGCATAATACATAAGGAAAATCATGTGAAGCCAAGTAAAGACACATGAATTGGAAAACTTTATTGAAGATACACTATAAATTTTATGTGGGTGTTTGAAATAAGATAGATGGCAGACATCCCAGGTTTATATATTTTATTACTTACAATAAAAATGTCATTTACAGGGACAATGATCAGAGATGTAAACTATGATCTGGATAGTAACAAAGAGTAAAGATAAATTCATTAAATTTTGGAACTCAATTTGGTATACCCATTGAATATCTAATATGTGGTTTACCTTTCCCAAATTATTCTCAAAAGTTAGTGATTGGAATAAGAGTCTTTCAATACATTCAGTTGACCTTTTGGCCTAAATAGTAATTGTATCTTCTAGGTTACATTAAAAATATTGCCGGAAAATTGGGCATCAAATTTGCACGTCTTTCTCATTTACCATTATAATACATTCCATCATTATTACATCCACAAGATGATGCTAAAGTAATTATTCATTTTGCCTGCATGTTAATGGTCCTTTCTGGGTAGATTGTTAACAGAAATAAAAGTTTTCCTCAAATTGATGCAACTTAGAAACAGAAGGAAAACAAAGAAAAATTTGAATAGAAAGTGGAAAGAAAAAGACAAATGCCGGATGGTCTCACTCATAGCAGGAATTTAGAATACCTATCTAAGGGACCAGGTAAAAGACTAATTAATACAAAGTAAAAATCAAAATCAACAAGCAACTATGGACCAGAGACACACTGTGGGAGGGAGGGGCGGGTTGAGGAAGGATTAGGGTCAAAATAAGGAGGGGTGCAATTGTATGGGGACTATAACCAAAATGAAAATGCACACATTGTGCAAAAATGGAAAAAATGATGTAAGAATTATATAAAATAAAATATTAAAAAAATAAGTTAAAATATATATATATATATATATATATATATATATATATATATATAAAAGAAAGTGGGAACTCTTTTCTGAATCTACTTCAGGTTATATTTTTCATCTCATAAGAACCTTTTTTTCATCTTTTCAAATACCTATGGCATACTTTTTATATTTTGATCTACAATTCATAAAAAGAAAAATAACAGAAAATTACAAAAATCATCTTTCAAAAATTCCCATTGGAGGACCTCCCTGGTGGTCAATGGGTTAAGTCTCAGCACTGCCACCTCCAAGATCTACCATGATGGCCTGAGTTGGATCCCCACCCAGGGAGCTAACACACATATGGCACAGCAGAACTCTTCTCTCTTGCTCACTGCTCCCCTAGTAGTGTATTTCAGTAAATGCACCTATTCTGCCCCACAAGACAGGTGAATCCTCTCATCCCTGATGCATCTTGCCTGCACCCCAGTTCTTCAATGCAAAAATAAATAAAATCTTTAAAAATAATAAATATTCCATTGATTTAAATCATAATTAAAAGTGATAGAGCAAGGTTGTTTATTAGACTTCTCAAGCCCTGGTTTTGAATTAAATATTAAAAAAAAAAAACAATGTGGCTTTTTTTTTTAAGATTTATGTATTTATTTATACAAGCACTGGGTATAGTCAGAAGTGCGGGAGGGTGAGATAATTCACCAGAGACAGGCCGTTGAACAGAGCAGGCATACAGACGAAGTACAATGCTGAGGGGAGCAGCGAGCAGCAGAAGAGGTCTGTGCACCATGTGGATGCTGCAGAGGCTTTGCAGCCCAGCGCTCAACCACTGCACCACCAGGGGAGGCCCAACTATGTGGCTTTTTAAAACTGTGTGTGTTCATGTATGTTCACATGCACATATGGTGTGAGATTGAAAAACTATTTTATATGTAATTTGGAGACGTTTTCCTCACATCTGAAAATTCTACACTACTATTTTTTTTTTTTTATGCCACTCCTAGAAACTCTGAACTGCCCTCCATAATATAGTGGAGAAACATCAGATGGCTTATAGACATTTTCTGACCTATGTAGCCCTTATAAGTGCTAATAACATCAACAGTGTAGTTGTTAGAAATGTAGAATTTCTAACCCAAATCATGAACTACTGAACAAGAAAGTTCATTTATCAAGATCACAAAATGTTATGAGTACACAATAAAATTTGAGAATTCCATTCTAAGTCAAGTTACTCTGTGACTCAAGAACACTTTCATATGATACATATGTGGGAAACTAACCATTGATACATTTTGTGTTACTTTTTTGAATACCTGGTGCAATAAGATTAAAAATAAAAGAGTTCTTTCATTCAAGCAAAAAGCTTATACATTTTGCTTTATAGGTGAAGTTGAGACATGTGCTTGTTCATACACTGCTGCATTCAATTTCAAACTGCATTTCATGGGTTAGTGGTTTCCTTCATCTGTATAGAGAATGAACAATTTTGGGGCTTTTATGTGACAAATAAAATAAAAGCATAATGAAGGGTTGTACAATAGGTTATTATTTCTTAATGTATTCATACTGGGGTTTTGAATATTTCAAGTCACTGCCCAAGACCTTGTAAATTCATTGACTTTCTTAGATCTATATTAATGTGAAGTAATACCAGCAGTTAGTTTTAGAGTTAGTGGGTAGTTTAGAGTAAAATAAGAAAAGAAACATTATTTAAAAGAAGTGTGTTTGTATATGTATTTTTTTTTAGAAAGAAGTGAATATGTTAGCATTTGACAAGTAAAAGAACCTACTCAGTACTAAAAAAAATCTGATATTCTTTGTTATAATTCATGCTTTTTTTTTTTTTTTTTTTTGTCTGATCAGGTTTGGTCCCAGCTATACACACAGGCAGGACCACCAGCCTACCATTCACCTGAACCAGTGCCATGGAAAGCCCTAGCTACTTTATGCACCACCAGGTAAATATGTCAAATAGTGGACAGGAAGACACATGCTCAACAGAAGAACTATGTAGAGCAGAGCAGACACAAAAGCAAACAATAGGGAGGAAGAAAATGCAAATGGTGAAGCAAGCCCTCAGAAGAATACTACACCACAGAAAGAAAATCAATATCCAGAAGAGACAACACTGACATTTTTTTTTTTCTTGTCAGATGAATTCAAAATTGCCAAAATTAAGAAAGTGAAATAATATGAAAAACACAAACCTAGCTTAGAAAAACAGATTAAAAATGTATGAGAAGAGGGCCTCCCCGGTGGCGCAGTGGTTGAGCGCTGGGCTGCGAAGCCGCCCGCAGCCTCTGCAGCACCAGTTTGATCCCCTGCTGCCAGCGAGGGTCCCATGGTGCGCAGATCTCTCCTGCAGTGCCCGGTGCTCCCCTCAGCAGTGTACTTTGTCAGTCTGCCTGTTCTGCTCCCCGCTCTGGCTCCAGTGGATTCTCTCACCCTCCTGCACTTCTGACTGTTCCCAGTGCTTGTATAAATTAATAAAAATAAATCTTTAAAATAAAAATAAAAAATATATGAGAAGACACAGAAAAGGAAAATAATGATATGAGAAACATAATCAGCAAAGAAAAAAATTGAGATTGAAATTTCAATAATAAAATAAAATAACTGCAGGATGCAAACACATCAATGCAGAATGTAAAATTTTCTGGAAAATATCATGGAGTACTCCTGAGGGGAGAGATAAAATACTTTACAATTATTAACAATGATGTAAGGAAAAAAGGTACATAATTAAAATAATAAACAATAAAAAATGAAAACAATAATATAAAAGAAAATTTCAAACATGATAATATGAGTTTTTTTTTTTTTAATTAGGGCTGATTTTGTTCATTGACTGAGTTCCTTCCTTCTTCTTCCATATTTATCTTTCTGCAGTTCTGGGCTCAGATTAGGAGGTGATCTTTTCCAGAGATTTACAATTAGTCAATTCAAAAATATTATATTTTTATGCTGAAATATATGTATAATATATGCAATATGCATATTATATAATATATATAAATATTTAAATATTTGCACCTGTTCCATGGAAATGCAAGAGCCGCTGAGCTACCAGGGGAGGCCCCCCCCACCACCTATCTTAAAACACATTAATCACGCGGCCTCCCCGGTGGCACAGTGGTTGAGCGCTGGGTTGCGAAGCTGCCCGCGGCCTCTGCAGCGCCCTTTAGATCCCCGGCTGCAATCTGGCCACAGGAGGCGGGTCCCACATGGCGCGCAGATCTCTCCTGCTGCCCGCTGTTCCCCTCATTAGGGTACTTTGGTCCTTCTGCCTGCTTTGCTCCCCGCTCTGGCTCTGGTGAATTCTCTCACCCTCCCGTGCTTCTGACTGTACCCAGCGCATGTATAAACAAAACAAACAAACAAACAAATAAATAAATAAAACATGCCTCTATTAAAAAAAAAAAAAAACATTAATCACACAGTTTTTTGTTCATTTATTAATAGCAACTGACCATTGTTTATAAATATATGTTTCAACAGAAAGATTTATTTTTCAAAATTATACCTCTATTGTAAATGCAATCCTTAAAATTATAGTTATTATAAGTGGCAAGGCTATCAATTCAATATTACTCAAGAAGTAAACTTATACAGTTAATTCTGGTTTACTGAATGTGCATTTGCAAACTTTGTGGATAAAAACCATGAGTTTATTTTTTATTTCCCTCCTTATTTTCTTTCCCTTTTACACATCGATATAGATTAAGTTCATGCTACCATGTATATTTAGTCATCCTCTCTTTCTGCTTCTCTCCTCATTACGTTACTTCAACACTTTCCCCCTCTTTCTTAGACATGGAGACTAATGTGTACTGAAAAATATTTCCATTCCTCTTTGGTTATGAATGTAGTTAGGAGAACAAAGTATTTAAAATGCCAGTGATGTTCTTTTATCGTAGGTTCTCTTTGCTCCTGATGCTTCTCAGCTGCAGCAGGATCCAGGGACCAAGCTGATATTGCAGTGATTGAGCTGACTTTCATGGGCCAGAACTTCATTTTGAACATAAACAACCATGGCTTTGTGATCTGTGCTTTTAGTAAGAGTCTCCAAAGTTGATTTTTTGCCAACAAGGAAAAGGGCACCAAGGTGTTTTCATTCATTCCTTGAAGGAGATGGTGTCCAAACTGAAGAAGCTTCAGTGGATCATATTATTCATGAAGGCTGATCAAACTGGTTAAATTATTTTTAAAGTTGGTACCATTGTTGAACACTGGGTGTCATTGTCATCCATGGAAGGAATTCTAAGTATAGGGATACCACAAGCTGGTGTGTGGAGACTTCAAAGCCAACAGAATCTCATTTGTGGGAGTGGTGGAAGGGAAGGGGCGAGGTGTGACTGGTCACTCGTGCCCAGAGGGAAAAAACAAGCTTGTCCCCATATCAAGAGCATCTTCCAAGCTAATACTGCAAAAGAAGGAATGGGGAAGCTTGCTGTCACTGGCTGGGAGATGAGGGAGCAGAACACTTCATGAAGATGGTGCACAGCAAGATCGAGTATGACTACATGCAACTAATCTGTGAGGCTTACTGCCTGATGAAATATTTGCTGGGCATGGAGCAAAGTGGAATGGTGAAGGCATTTGAGGAGTGGGGTAAGATGGAGCTAGATTCTTTCCTGATTGAAATCACCACCAATATTTCCAAGTGCCAAGAAAGCCATTTCACACACACAACAGGCTGCAGATGTGGGGCAGAAGGGCACTGGGAAGTGGTCTGCCAACTGGTCCTGTGGTAGTGGGTTCTTGTCATCATCACTGGAGAACCAGTCATGCCTTACTTCATCACCATCCTTTCCTTCTATGATGGGTACAGATGTGATATGCTGCCAGCCAATCTAATCTAGGCTCAGAGGGATTACAGTGGGGCTAACACCTATAAACTTTTAGCCAAATTAGGCCAATTTATCCACACTAATTGTGAGGGCCTCGATGGTAGCATAGTATCTAAAAAAGAAAATAATAATAAAAAAAAAACACTAATGAAAAGTAATTCCTATTATTGAGAGATGTCTTATGTGTGATATTAACCAGTTTTAATCAAAGTATGATTAGTAGATGAGTCAAATAAATTATGGCTGCCTGTTAGAAATATAGAATATTAATAATATTAAGCCTCATTCTCAAACTTTTTAAAATATAATCTATGTAATTGGGGACCAGGTATCTGTTACTTAACAAATTTCCAGGTGATAAATAATCATTTTCTTAAAATGTGATGAGTTCTAAATACTTCAAGGTTATTCACCCTTTATAAATAGATACAGAAGTGTCCTTGCTGCATGGTAGGCAATGAATATTTCTTGAAAGAAAGAATACACACGAAAGGAAATGATATGTTATGTTTGGGTCACTGTAGCGTGAAAATAAGAGAATCGCATTAGGTAAGACATTAACATTTAACTTGGTCTACTATAGTCATCTATTAAATGTTGATCTTCCCTACAGTTTTTTGCAATATTAATTTAGTATACAGTGTACCCAAAAGGTCTAAAATAGATACTAAAAATACATACACATATCTATTTTATATATAATGCCCTTAAGTGTGAGACCATTTGTAACACACATTCACTACAATGAGAAGGAATGAATTATAGAACAATCACATAAGTTTGGAAGAGGGCAATGAACTTCAGATGAGACCTGCAGATTCATCAGACACCTAGATACCTATATTGTAACCTCATAAAAAAAAAAAAAAAGATTTAGATAAACTGTCCCTGGATCCCTGACCCAGAGAAACTATGAGAAAATGAATGGATTTTTTTTTTTATACTGACAAATCTGAAACAATTAGTCACATAGCTGTAATGAATACAAGCATATCCAAGCACACAATTATTTTTTCATATTTTTGGGACACATTCTGAGACATATGAATATTGAAACAACCTGCTACACCTGCAATATCACTACTAGATAGATTTATAGAAAAAGCCAAGTGAGAAGTGAAGTGTTAATGTTAATCATCATTTCTAAATATCACATAAGATGAGTATTCTTCTGATTCTGATTTCAAATGGATTTTTTTATTATGGGAATTTACACATAATTAAAATTTAGAAAAATATATTCCAGGGGACTCCCAGGTGGCCTTGGGATTAAGTCTCACCACTATTACCACTAAGGCCTGAGTATGATGCCATGGCAAGGAGCTAACCCACATGTTGCAGCAGACCTCTCCTATCTCGCCCGCCACTCCCCTCAGCAGTATATTTCAAAATCCACCTATTCTGCTCCCCATTTTGTCTCTGGTGAATTCTCTCAATCCCCATAACTCTGACTTACACCCCAGTTCTTCTATGCAAACATAAAAAAATGAAACATAACAATTATAAAAAATATGTTCCAGCCTATCAATTGATTGGTATTTCAGCCTAAGGTCAGTATTATTAAATACATATGAAAGTGGGGAATTATAGCATCCATACACCCAACCTGACTAACACATGATGATATGTCTTCAATAGCGGGTCAAAGCCTAGAATATAGGCCATCTAAAGGATTAGGCAAACCTCATTCTCCTATAATTCCTTATTCCAATCTTTCAGTGATAGTTAATATTTTCATTTAGAAACCAATCTTCATCTGATTTATGTTATGGCTTACCAGAAAATTGCACTCTAGGAGAAGTGAAGAAGAAAAACATTTTTTTTTATTGTAAAGGCAGATAAATATGCATGACTGGAATAAATACATATAGCTATGTTTAGTACGTTTATTTTCTGATAAATGCTAATTCTAACAAGGGGGCCCTAGCCATGATCTATTTTATGACACAACTGAGAACTGGCATGTCCTACAATAGTAGTTTCTTCACACAGACACACACAGTTATGCATACATATATGCATACATACATACATATACACATATACATATACATATACCATTATTCAGTTTTGCAGTTGTAACTAGATTATTGCTTAAGAAGTACTATGCGAGGGAGAATCTTTCTCCCTAAAAGTTCTAAAGAACCAAGAAAACATTGGAGCCATTCTCTGATGTTCAGAGAAGCCCCATATTCTGTGGGTTCAGGGAAATCTATTTACTTGAATATCCAATAAACTTCTTTACCAATTATTACAATTACCACTTTTTCTCAAAACTTACACCCATGTTATAGATCTATTCCTGAATTTTACATTATATTTTACACAGTTTATTCTCACTTAAGTTTGATAAATTATATTTTTGCTGTGAAGTTAACACAAAATAATTGAAATAAGATCACTAAGTAAGCTCCATGCATGGTAGCTTTCAAGCTATTTCGAACTTCACATAGCAATACCTCTTTTAGACCTTCCAGAAATCTCTCCTATGCAAATTCCTGGGAGATATTGAGCTACCACTGCCTATACTGTGTGCTTTTGAGAAATTTTATAATTGCTTTCACATACTGTCAAATATCCATGAAAAATGTGAGAATCTAGTCAAGAGCTTTTTTTTAATGAGAAAATATTAGCTAGTTAAATATTAAAGTATAGCATACAAAAAAAGTCTGTTTATTGCCACATCTCCTATTTCCCAATGACTACAATTGTACTACTAAAAGCCTGGCAATTTCTCTCCCTGGTCCTACCCCTGAACTGTTTAAACATGCAAGTTCCATATATGCTTTTTCAACAATTTTTTTTTTTTGAAATAACAACAGTGGTTTGATCTTGAGGCATTTTTATCTCTCGTATTAGAATGCCGACATATATCCCTTCCTCTATGACTGGAATACCAAGCTATCTGGTTTATTTTTAAATACTTCTGATTCTTAGCTAAATTCTATACCAACTTATTATTTCTGCTTGTGCAAATTACTGCTAATGACCTAGTCTAATACCAGAATTTATTTTTGTTCCCATTATGTGCAGTTTAGTCAAGAAAATTCCAGTAAAATGTGTTTAAGTCCAAAATGACAGGTGGAGCATGATTTAATACGCCTCTTGACATTTATGTGGGCAGTATTAAAATTTCCTGGCTGCACACTGTCCAGAAGATTGTATTTATTGAGTAGGAACTCTTTTTTGTAGCTAATTTTTGTTCCTCAGTTGAACTCTAGTTAAGTCATTAGACTTTAAAAGAATAAATATCCTTTAGAAAATGTCAACTTTAGAAAATATCCTTGTTGGGGTTTTACATTTTAAGTCTATGCTATTGTTTATTAAAAATATAAGTTATAGTTTCAATATAGTTGATATTACTGTGCAATTAAAGTTGTCAGACAGCATCTTTGTTAATTTATATTTATGATCTTCACATTTTTTCTTCTATTTTATTACAGATTCCTCTATTCCCAATAAAGTGTTAAAAGTTAGTTTTGCTATATTTATCATGATTATAGAAACAAAAAATACTATAATCACTATTAAAAGGTTAAATGAGGTTCATTGTTGTTAATGTTATAGGCACTGGCTATAAATACCAAAAAATCATTTAGCTGAAAATGAAAAGCTGGAATTTAAAGCAAGTTCCCTATATGGTCTTTGTCCCAATAAAACAGCTCATTGCAGGGCATCCCTGGTGGCTCAAGGGATTAAGCACTGCACTTTGAAGCAATCCACAGCCTCTGCAGCATAAGTTCGATCCTCGGCTGGCCAGGGAGCAACCCACATGGCGCAGTAGACCTCTCCAGGCTCGCCCATTGCTCCCCTCAGCAGTACTTCAGTCAGTCTGCCTGTTCTGTTCCCCGCTCTGTCTCTGGTGATTTATCTCAACCCCGTATCTCTGGCTTGTGCCCCAGCTCTTGTATGCATAAATAAATAAATAAAACAGCTAATAAGGTATTTTATCTCTGATTTCTCAAATAGCAGGGCAAAATTAATATTACAATTTATTTTGCCAAAACTTTGCAGTTTTTTTTTTTTTTAAGATTTATTTTTATTTATTTATACAAGCACTGGGTACAGTCAGAAATGCAGGAGGGTGAGAGAATTCACCAGAGCCAGAGCGGGGAGCAGAACAGGCAGAAGACCGAAAACACTGCAGAGGGGAGCAGTGGGCGCAGCAGGAGAGGTCTGCGCCATGTGGGACCCTTGCCGTTGGCAGGGGATCGAACCGGCGCTACAGAGTCTATGGGCAGCTTCGCAGCCTAGTGCTCAACTGCTGCACCACCAGGGAGACCCTCTTTGCAGTTATTTTGAAGTGAAGAATTTGACTTCAAGTTATTTTGACTGGCAAGGAGAACATTGTCTTTTTATTTAAATCAGATTGCTCATGTGAGTTATCATAGGCTGAGTGACAAACCTCTTTTCTACAGTGTGATTTGTAAGATGCATTGGGATTATGGCACTGAAAGTTACCACTTGAAGGTAATGCTAGAAAATAATGAAATTTCTGAAGCTGTAAGGTATTGTCTGTATATACCTAAAAGATGGCCACCTGATAAAAGTTTATCAAATAAATTTTTATGTGGAATTATAGGTTAAAGGGATATATTTCTCATGTTATATGGGATTTGTGGAACTTCCCCCTACCTCCTTATACTATGTAATTTGTAAATATAGTTATGTCATATGAATAAATACTGCAAAGGGACTATATTTTTAATCTGATTTTTTCCCAGTAGTTCAGTAGTCCCCAGCAATTTATATATTTCTCATGGTTAAAGTTGGGATTTGTTTGTGGCCACTTCATACAACTTAATAAGTAGAGATGTAGTTGTTACATATGCTGTATGCAAACAGATGGTATGACTTAAGTCAGAGAGCAAGTTATTTTACTAATAGCACAGAAGAATAGCATGAGCATGCTTGGCATGACAAATATGCTCAGCATATTTGTGTCAATCCTCTTGGCCACTGAACCTCACAGAACGGCATGAAATAACTCAGTGGCCCATGGATACAGACTTCAGGCTGCATACACAGCACTGGCCCTGGGATATCGATTGTTTTTATGTCAGAAGGTAAGCAAACCTATTGTCTGTCTCATAATACCTCATCCTTGAAAGTTGTTCGATGAAAACACAACCCTGAGGAAAGAAAGGTGGAGAGATGAAGGGGGCTTGTATCATCGTCACACTGAATCAAACATAGGGAAACAATAAGCTGGAAGGGAATTTACATTACTCAGTCACTGACCCTCTCACCAAAATGAAAGTGACAATTGATGACTAGCCTGCTTACCTGTACAGCTGCACTGTACTTTGGGCATGTATGGGTACATATTTTTATTTTATTTTTTTTTAAGATTTATTTATTTATGCATACAAGAGCTAGGGTACAGGCCAGAGATGCAGTGGGTGAAAGGATTCACCAGAGACGGAGTGGGGGATGGAAGAGGCAGGTGTATTGAAATATACTGCTGAGCTGAGAAGCAGGCAAGGCAGGAAAGGTCTGCTATGCCATGTGGGTCACCTCCCTGGCTAACGATTGAACTTGTACGGCAGTGGCTGTGGATGGCTTCATTGTGCTGCATCTTACACCCTTGCACCACCAGGTAGGCCCCTGAAAATATATTTTTAAAAGGAGCCAACCTATTGTAGAAAAGATGGACTACTTGAGACACATATAAATACATTTAAGATAACTGAAAAAGTCATGAGCATGAACACGAAGATTATAATTACTTCTTTTAATTTCTGAAAAATAAGTGTTCCCTGCATGAATTTAAGGAGAAAATAGATAATTATTGTTAAGACATTTGCTTATCTAAATGCAAATATGTTAGATTAAATTATGGAACTGTAATCACTAAATTGTTTATAATTAATTAAAATACCAGATGTATAAATTTAAAAAAAATTCAAAGTAATTAAGAGAGATAGTATTTTATAAAATAAAATGTGACTTTGTAAACTATTTTCGATACCAGGTAAATATGGGAAAGCTGGTTTTGTCTATTTTTATTTTGAAGAATCTGAAGTTAAAAATAATTTAAAGTACATTTAAAATAAATTAAGAGGGCCCCCTTGGTGGCGCAAGGGGTTAAGTCTCAGCACTATCGGCCAGACACTGCAACATAAGTTCCATCCCCGGCCAGAGAGCTAACCCACATGACAGAGCAGACCTCTCCTGTCACATCCTCTGCTCTCCTCAGCAGCGGAACTAACTGTTCTTCTCCCACTGTGTCTCTGGTGAGTCTGCTCATAACCTGTACCTGTGGCCTACACCCCAGTTTTTTATGAATATATAAATTAATAAAATATTTATAAAAATGAAATACAATAAGACCTAATTTCTAAGGCAAGATTTTTCTTCTAGAGACAACAATATTTTTAAATTGATGCTATAATAAGGGCTCCTATATAAAGTAAATCATTCTATGATTTTAAAGATTTATTTACATATGTATATAAGACCTGGGGTGTAGACCAGAGTTGTGTGTGGGGTGAGAGGATTCACCAGAAACAGAGTGGGGAGCAGAACAGGCAGGACTACTGAAATACACTGCTAATGGGAGCAACAGTTGATACAGGAGAGGTCTGCTTTGCCATTTGGGTAACTCCCTGGCCTGCTGGGGGTCACACTCATGCTGTAGTGGCTGAAAATAGCTCTATAGCACTGTGCCTATAACTGCTGTGCCATCAAGGAAGCCACATACTATTTCTGAGAAAATAAAATCAGGACCTCCCTGGTGGCGCAAGGGGTTAAGACACAACATGTGAAGCTATCTGCAGCCACTGCAGCACAAGTTCAATCCCCGGCTGGCCAGGGAGCAACCCACATGCCTTAGCAGTCCTCTCCTGAGTCACCTGCTATTCCCCTCAGCAGTGTGCTTCAGTCACTCTGCCTTTTCTGTTCCCTACTCTGTCTCTGTTGAATGCTCTCACCCCCCACACCTCTGGCCTGTCTCCCAGTTCTTATATGCATAAATAAATAAATCTTCAAAAAAAAGTAAAGAAAATCAATCAAAATAATTTGATCTATTCTATTCTAACACATACTGTATAAAATAGTTTTAAAATTGCAATTTTGTGGCATCTTTGGTGGTGCAAGGGGTTAAGACACAACCTATGAAGCTATCCACAGCCACTGCATAATGAGTTGGAACCCTGGCCAGGGGGTTACCCACATGGAACAGCAGACATTTCCTGACTAGCCTGCTGCTTCCCTTGCAGTGTAGTTTAGTCAGTCTGCCTGTTCTGTTTCCCACTCTGTCTATGGTGAATCCTCTCACCCCCCCACACCTCTGGCCTGTACCCCAGTTCTTGTATGCATAAATAAATAAATTTTAAACAAATAATATAAAATTGCAATTCCTACAAGTGAATGATGATTTTCATTTTACCTGTATATGATTTATCTTCACATTGAGTTTATAAACTCATTAAAGTGAAAAGCATTTTAATTACAATTAGTCATTGCAACTTTACATTATTATTTTAACTGCATTTTCTCCTTTTCTTTAAATTAGTTACTAGGGAATATAATTCCTTATCTTGTTTGCTTTTTTGTTAGACTTAAAACAAAAAGCAACCATGATTCAAGCCTCTTTCAACAACCTTTGTGTCACTGTCATACATTCAGTGTTCATATAAATATGGGTTTATTTTCTGGATTCTCAACTGTATCCCATTGGCCTGTGCATCTAATTTTAATCCAATACTATGCTGTTTTTATTACTACAACTTTGTAATAGTGTTTGAAATCTTTGGGTTTGATAATGCTGTACTTCCTATATGTCAAGGCTGTATATGCTACTCACTGTCTTTAGTAGTTGCATATAAATTGTTGTAACATTTGTTCTATTTCTTTGAAAAGTGGTATAGTAACCTCAGTAGGACGCATTTAATCTGTATATTGCTTTTGATCAGATAACTATTCTATCAATGCTAATTCTTCCAATTAATGAACAGGGAATATCTTCCCATTTCATTGTCTTCTATTTTTTAATTAATTAAAAAAGAGTCAAAATTTTATTCCACCCTTTTTAATGAGGTGACATTTGCTTACAAAACTGTATGTGATGCAGAGGCATAGGATCACACCTCTTCAGATGCATGTCTACACAACAAACCTATCTCAATGCATACATAATGCTCCACCATAGTATAGTGTGTCTTTTTCCCCATACAGTCCCTGTCTTGTAGTCTCAATTCCAAAGTCAGATTTGTAGGCTTTATTATTGGCTTTGTTTTGTTTAACTCATTTGTTTTGTTTCTCTATACTCCACTGTGATTTTTCACTATGCAGGTTTTATACCTCCTTTGTTAAGCTTATTCCTAGGTATTTAATTCTTTTTGATGTAAATGAAATTGTTTTCTTGATTACTTCCTGTTCTACTTTGTTGTTTGCATGTAAGGACATGGCTTATATTTGTATGTTGATTTTGTAGTCTGGGGCTTTAATTTACTGATGTATTGTTTCTAATAATGGTCTAATGGTGGAAACTAGGTTTTTATATATATTATCATGCCATATACAAATAGTGATAGATTTGCTTTTTCTTTCCTGATTTGTTTTCCTTTGTATCTTTTCCTTTCCTAATTACTCTAGGTAGAACTTCCAATATTATGTTGAATTGTAATGATAAGGGTGGACATACTGTTATGTACCTTATCGTAATGGAAAAGCTTTCAGTTTTTCAGGATTGAGCAAGATGTTAGCTGTGCTTTCGTCCTTTATTATTTTGAACTTTGTTACTTCTATCCCAATGTGATTACAGACTTGAATAATGTTATATTTTAATCCATTCCAGTGATTTGTACACACTATAAAGTGTACCATGTGTATTTGAACACTTTCACTCGTATGTTTGAAAAACAACTTTTATTAACATATTGTAGACATTCCCCCCATATTTTTAAATGGTGCATTATATTTTAATGATACTTAGCTTTTATTTCTGAACTAACATTTTTCTGCAGTTAGTTTGGCATCCATGTCTTTACTCCCTATCTTTTGATCTTGGTCTTTTTGGTTTTATGTGTGACATTTAAATACCTATTAAATAGTATTTTTTCCCTGAATCTATGCTTTGTTGTTGGTTATAGCTCTTGCTTTATTCTTAGACAGTTAGAATGGGACCTTAAATAATTTGAACTTTTTGATTGATTGGTCATATTAGTTTACAAATGTTGTATAATCATCTGTATAATTACTACTTTAAATTGGTAAATACCATAACATTTATGCATTATTTTTGCTGACTATATATACATCACACCTTTTTTTCAGTTTATATTGTTTTAGATCACTGTATAAGTGTCAGGTATGGCTTCTTATCTCAACTCTTTATATCATATTACACTGCTCCCAATTGTCAAATTATATCCTACCATCTGACAATCATTTTCCACTGCCTGTTCACCAAAGGCACCCCCTCCCACCATTTTCTACTATATCAACTATCATTCTGCTGTCATAATCTGAAGATTTGCCTTTGTTCTTTTCTTATAGTATGTATTTTAAGTTCGACTAATTAGTGAAATCATATAGTATGTCTTTCTCTTGCCTGTATCACTTAACATAGCCCCCTCAAGGTACATGTATTTTGCTACAAATGGCAATATTTTATATGTTTATAGCTATGTATTTTTCCACATCTATCTAGAAAACTTTTAGAAGATACTTGTCAAATATTCTCTATTCAATATTCCATCTGTAGATACTTAGATTGTTTTCATATCTTGGTTATTGTGAATATTGCTGCATGAACATAGGAATATATATATATATATATATATATATATATATATATATGGTGATTTTATATTCTTTGGATAAATACCTAGAAATGAAATCTCTGGATCATATGTAGGTTTTTTTTTTTTTTCTCTCTTTAGTTTTGAGAAAACTGCATTGTTTTACATAGAGGCTGCAACAATTTGCATTCCCACCAACAGAGATTAGTTTTTCCTTTTCTTCACATCTTCTCTAATGCTTATTGTTTCTTGACTTCTTGATAATAATCATTCTAACTCTTGTAAAGTTACATCTCATTATGGTTTTGCTTTGCATTTATCTGATGAAGAATGATGGAAGATATCGTTTCATGTGCTGTTAATTATAGGTATGTTTTATTTGTTGAAATGCCTGAAAATCCTCTGTGGATTTGTTTCAGTTTTTTTAAAGACATTTTGGATATTGACCATCTTTGATATGTGCTTTGCATATATATATATATATATATATTTTAAAAAACATACATAATTTTATTTGGTCAGTTGCTTGTTAGTTTGCAATATGGTTTATTTCACTATACAACAGGTTTTTAGGTTGATGTAACCCCACTTGTTTATATTATCTGTTGTTTTCCTTGCTATAAGACATGACTTTACAAAAGACTCTTTCTTAATGAAATCGGATACTTCTTAAATATATTTTCCATTTTTTTCCTTGTTATTTCTTTTTCTGCTTCTATCTGAAGGGTTTGTCTGTTATTTATTTTGAGGTCATTGATTCAATCCTCCATTTGATCTATTCTACTCCCATGATTTTCTCCAGAATGTTTCATCTCTACTTATCTTTCTATATCCTGCATCTCTGTTATTTTCTTAAATGCAGTTATATTTCTCCTTTTTTCTTTAATTTCATTTCTAAGAACATTACTCTGTTTTTTTTTTTTTTTCTGTATTTCATTGTATCACATTGATTACCTTTTCAGAGTTACCTTATATCACTTTCACTTTGTCTTTATAATTTTCTTCCATTTTCTCTGGTTTTGTCTGTTAGGCCATTTTGAAACTTATTAGGAAAAAATAATCTTATATTTCTTTGTTGTTGGATATTGGGGAGTTCTTATCTATTTGTCATGTAATATTCCCCTGATATTTCAAGGTGTCATGTGCTCTATTTATAGGTCTGCCCATTTTGCTACTTTAGATTTCTCATTTTAAAAATTATCTGTAGTAATTAGATATGTGAACTGCTTTTACTTTTTCAGCAGGTGGTGTTATCATTTAATATGATTTTTAATTTTCTGGCATTGTTTGCTTCTATAGACTTCTTGAGTCCTCTTCTTGCAACTGCTGAGAATGGAAGAGAAGGAATGACTTGGAGGAGTCTAACTTCTTGTGTGAATGTGCTAGAAGGGTCTGACTCCAGTGCTATTAGGGATAGCACTGAAGTCCTTCTTTTGTGGGGTTCTACAATTAAGAATTTATAGTCTGTACTCTCAGTGCACTTCCCAAAGTTAGTACCGTACCTGATGGCTATAAAGGTGGAATGCAGTCTTCCTCATTCTCCTTGTGCTTTTCACTGTTTCCCTGGACTTCTGTGACTGTCACAGCTCCTCTACATGTTTTCTTCCTCAGTCAAGGATATGTGCTTCCACACTATTGTTCAATTTTCTTCCAAGTTCACTAGTGACCCAGCAGGATTTTTTCTCCACCAACCACTATTTAATGAAACATGATTAACTTTTATTCCCTTTTGGTGCCGTCTGTGTTGATCTCGAATGTCCATGACGTATTCCAGTTTTGCTCCAAATCATAGGTTTCTATAGGTGTAGTGTCCATCTGGTTAACCTTTAGACAATGCTCCCAGATACAAGCCAGTAATCTCCTCTGACATCAGCTTTATCCAAAGCTCCCATTTCTGTCTATTAAAAATGTTTTTCTAAATTATCTTATAGTATTTTATATTGTTTTGTTCCACTCTGCCCTTTGTAATATTTCATATCAATAATTACTTCCTAGCATACTGTTTTCTTTATTTTTTCCCATTTTTGTGTATAATCTACCTTCTTCCACTTAAAGAAAATCCCATGATCACAAGACCATTGTTCTTCATTGTTTTGCCCTATTTTACTTAGCTTTAAAGTAGAAGGTTATATACTTAAAATGATGACAGTGTCGTTTTTAGGGACTTCACTCCAATGGGCAAGGGAAACAAAAGCAAAAGCACACAAATGGTACTACAACAAACTAAAAAGCCTTTTTTCTTTTCTTTTTACCTCAAAGGATACCATTGCAATACCAAAAATGCAGCATGCAGATGAGATAATTTTTTTGCAAGTGATACATCTGATGAAGGGCTACTTTCCAAAATATACAGATTCCTTACACAAACAGACAACAATAAAACAGACAATACAAACAAAATTGAGCAAAAGGACTAAATAGACAATTTTATAAAGAAGATATCCATGGGCCTACAGGCATATCAAACATTGTTTAACAACACATATTCATAGAAAGATTCAAATCAAAATCAAAATGAGATATCATCTCACTCCTGTAAGATGAAGCAAAAACACTGGCAAAGATGTGGAGAAAAAGGAAACTTAGGGTCTCCCCTGGTGGCGCAGGCTTTGGAGCACCACACTGTGATGCTGTCTGCAGCCTCTGCAGCGCTGGTTCAATCCCGACCAGCCAGCGAGGGTCCCACATGGCATGGCAGACCTCTGCTGTCTCATCCGCTGCTCCCCTCAGCAGTGTATTTCATCAGTCTGCCTGTTCTGTTCTCCGCTCTGTCTCTGGTGAGTCCTCTCACCCTCCCATGCATCTGGCCTGTACCCTGGTTCTTGTATAAGTAAATAAATAAATCTTTAAAAAAAAAAGGAAACTTACATCCACTATTTTTAGGAATACAAATTGATTAAGACTCTATGGAAATCCATATGGAGATTTCTTATGAAAATAAAAAATTAATGGCCATATTATTCAGCAACACCTCTGACAGGTATGTATTAAGGCCCTAAATATGAAAACTCCACATACACTAGCAAAATATAGTTAAAAAAATAGCTTGGGCTTAATTGTTGGAGGGAATGACAAAGAGGTGAGAACAGATAATTAGAAGTTGAAGTAGATAAGATATTGGGATGGGGGAGGGAATTGGTGTAGTGTAAATAGAACATGTGCACACATGGAGAAAATGTAATTAAAAATGAAAATAATAATAATAAAGTATGCAACATAAATTAGGGAGACACCCTATTGAATGGTAGAATATACTTGGTAATCATAATCCAAGCAGGGATTAATATCCAAGTTTGACAAAGAGTTCATGCAATCTAAGAAAAAGAAAACAATGAACCCCATCACAAAACAGATTGGCAATGGACTGATGAGACAAACAGCCACTTCTCCAAAGAAGACATACAGATGGCCAACAGTAAAATGAAAAAATGCTCAACATCACTTATCATGAGGAAAATGCAAATCAAAACCACAATGAGATCCTACCTACTCATATGAGAAGGTGGGTGAATAATGCAGAAAAAAGAAACTTCTTACATAGTTGGTAGAGACTGGTCTAACCTTTATGGGAAACCATATGGAAAATTCTCAAAATATTAAAAATACATGTGTCATATGATCCAGCAATTCCATTCATTAGTATCCAAAGAGTGCATAAGTACTAATTTGAAATGATATATGCACACCTATGTTTATTTCAACACTATTTACAATAGCCAATTAAGGAACAACCAAAGTGCCTAAGGAAAGATGATTGGAAAATGAAAATGTGATTTTTGTATACAATCGGATTCTGCTATTAATAAAAAAGGCAAAACCTTGCTGCCTGTTTGTGACAACATGTATGGAACTAAGAAGTATTATAGGAAATGAGATGTCAGAAGACAAAGACAAAAACTGGATGATTTCACTGATATGTGTAATATTAACAAACAAAACAGGGTCAGATAAAACCAAATCAATAGCAAACTCTAGAAATTTATCTGTATAATTGATGCTACCACTAAAAGAGGAAGAGGTGGGTATAGCATCAATCAGAGAGCATAATGGACTATGGAGATTATGGGATCCTTAGTGGCGGTTGTGATAAGGTAACATGCACCTAAAGGGTGTAACCTTATACTTTAACTTGTAAAATAATTTTACCTCACTAAAATAAAACATTACTGGGGCAATGTGCATTGAGACTAGCATAATATGCAAGGGGACCAAGGAGAACCAAAGAGGAGATGGGGGCCAAAGATGTATGGAAAAGGATTTAGGTTCTTTGGTATGGATTGTGGTGTGGTAGTATACAACTGAAGAGGTGTAAACATGTACCTGTAAGGTATATAGAGTATTGCAAAGGAATGCTGTCTAGATGTATTTTTTAATTATTTCTAGAAGGCAAAGAAAGGAATAAGGTAAAAACTGTGGAAATTTTTATCTTTGGTAGGAAAGTGAAAAAAAGTAATATAGCTCAGATGCAAAATTTTAATTCAATAAATTTGATTGAGGTGTCTGAAGTTTATTCACTTATTTTATAAAATAAATGAGTTTTAATTAATTGAACTAATAAATATCAATTTTGTGAATGATATAATACTGAACTTTATACTGATTTAAAATATATAAATAAATTTAATAGTCATAATGAATAAAATAATTAATGTTAAACTATTTCACTCTTTTACATAAAATCAAGGGAAGTATCAAAGCTGCTTTTTCAACCTATCAAAAAAGAGAAAGAGGTCTGTTTTTGATATACATATATTTTGTAAAGATTCATTTATTTATTCATACAAGAACTGGGGTACAGGACAGAGGTGTGGGGACAAGGGGATTCACCAGAGACAAAGTGAGGAGCAGAACAGGCAGACTGAGTGAAATACACTGCTGAGGGGAGCTGCGGGAGAGTCAGGAGAGGTCTGATGCCCCAAGTGGGTAGCTCCCTGGCCGGGATCGAACTTGTGCTTCAGTGGCTGCCAACAGCTTCATAGATTGTGTCTTAACCCCTTGTGCCACCAGGGAGGCCCCGATATACATAAATTTTTAAGATTGCTTTATTTATGAATACAAGAACGGTGTGTAGGCTAGATGTGTGGAGGGTAAAAGGATTCACTAGAGACAGAGTAGAGAGCAGAACAAGCAAGATCTGCTGAAATACACTGCTGAGGGGAGCAGCGAGTGAGACAGGAGAGGTCTGCTGCATCATGTGGATCATTGCCCTGATGAGGGATCGAACTCATGGTGCAATAGCTGGCAATGGGACTTAACCCCTTGTGCTACCAGGGAGGCCCCTATTTTTTGATATATATATTTAAAAAAATACATTTGGTAGCCAATTTCTTCTTTCTTTTTGAAGAATATATATTTTAAAAGAAAGGAAAGAAAAATTTGAATTTCATTAAAATTGTGCTAGATCAAGCTGTTGAAATCCTATAAATGGCTATTCTAAATATTTTATATGGCCTCCCTGGTAACGCAAGGGTTTTAGACAGAGCCTATGAAGCTATCCACAGCCACTGCAGCACAAATTTAATCCATGGCAGGCCAGAGAGATACCTACATGGCAGAGCAGACCTCTCCTGTCTAGCACACTCCTTCTTCAGCAGTGAATTTCGGTAGTCTGCTTCTTCTGTTTCCCACTCTGTCTCTGGTGAATCCTCTCACACCTCCACACACCTCTGGCCTACACCCCAGCTCTTGTATGCATAAATAAATAAATCTTTTAAAAGATAAATAAATAAGCACAAAAATGAACACAAACAAATTAAGGTAAATTTATCAATATGTTATAATTAGTTCTTCAATGTTTCCATTTTTATTTAATTTTTACCATTTTATTACATTTTTATTATTTCTTATCATTTGTTCATTTTTAAATGTTTTTTTTAATTTATTTATTTATACAAGCACTGGGTACAGTCAGAAGTGCGGGAGGGTGAGAGAATTCACCAGAGCCAGAGCGGGGAGCAGAGCAGGCAGAAGGACCGAAGTACACTGCTGAGGGGAGCAGCGGGCGGCAGGAGAGGTCTGCGCACCATGTGGGACCCTCCTCTGGTGGCCGGGGAGCAGCCGCGGATCGAACCAGTGCTGTAGAGGCTGCGGGCAGATTCACAACCCAGTGCTCAACCGCTGCGCCACCGGGGAGGCCCTATTTGTTCATTTTGTTTATTTGTAATAGAGAAGAAAAGAAGGAAAGTTGAGAGCACTGTATGATAGGACAGACATGATGGGCTCCATGGGTCAAAATTCCACTCTGTTCCCTCCCGATCCTTCCCAGCTCAACATGTTCAGCTACACACACAGAGATGTGGCTGTGTTTACGGTCTTCTTTTTTTTTAAGAAGCTAGATAACTGTTTATAAGAACCTGCTGGAGTACTGATGCTCATCCTTTCATATTCCCTCCACATGGCCTCTCTGGCTCCCAGGAACTGAAACATTGAGGTATGGGATAGACAACAGCAACAATTCCATGAATGACAGGAGAGAGGTCTTGGATTCCAAACCGAGCCTTCAAAAGGGGATGGTTCTACCTCCAAGGTCCGTTTCCCTCTGACCGGGAGGCTGTACGGATGCGATTGGTCAATTTCACCATGGCTGTCAGGCCACCGCCCTGGCCAGAGAGAAATTATGTGAATGGCCCCACTTCACATAATCCCCTCCCACTAGTAGTCTCGCCTCTTCCTCCCCTACACTGCCCTTATCTCTACCTCCCTAGTAAGATGTTTGTCTTTTTAAATACAACTCAACATTTGAATATTGAACCCTACTATGATATCCTGCTCTTCACTATTTTGCTTCAAATTAGCCAGAAAGAATAAAATTCTCGGGCCTCCCAGGTGGCGCAGCGGGTTGAGGGCAGCGCTGTAAAGCTGTCTGCAGCTTCTGCAGCACAGGTTCGATTCCCGGCCAGCGAGGGAGATTCCCACATGGTGGGGCAGACATCTCTTGTCGCACCTGCTGCTCCCCTCAGCAGTGCTTTATGTCTGTCTGCCTGTTCTGCTTCCCACTCTGTCTCTGGTGCATACTCTCACCCTCCCGAACCTCTGGCCTCTACCCTAGCTATTGTATAAATTAAAAAAAAAAAAAAATCTTTCAAAAAAAGAACAAAAATTCTCAATTTGTCAGAATAAAGTTGTCTTTATATCCTCCTTTATCTCTCTAGCTATTATTATTTTTTTTAATTCATGACTGGCACAATGACAGAGAACAATAATTTAAATAATGTCTCTCTCTTTTCTACATTTTTTTATTTTTCTTACTTATGGAGGACACTTCATAATAGTGAAAAAAATTCAATATCCATGATGAAGTGAATATGAATTCTCATTCTCGCAATAAGTTCATGGAACATTCAGGGCAAATTGCCAAACATTTCCCAGCACCATTTATTTATTTATTTTTGTAAAAAGATAGATACAGAAATAACTTATTTTTTAACACTGAATAAAGATAAGGTTGGAATTAAATATTGCACGTTAGATAAATGCTTATTTATTGATATTCCATTGCCTCAATCCCCAATCTTAATATCTACCAATATTCTTACATTTTTCTTTCTGTATTTTCTGCTGAATGCAGTGAATCCAATTAGTATAACCTGCTATTTGAGGTTCTTGAAAAAACCCTTTTTAAGAGAGTATATTTATTTCAATAAGTATAAAGAGATATATTAAATCATAGAAATGAATATGCATTCATAGAATAGGCACTAGCACATGATTTGGTGATATGGTACTTTAATCAGGGACAATGACACTTTAAATAATCATATCATGTAATAAATCGCTTTGTTATGCATATAAATTAGTTAATGACATCTCTAGTATCTTTTTTTTTAATTCTCGATTTAATTTTCTAGATTCCACAAATCTTTGTTTTGGGAGGTTAGAATAAACAATGTGATAAGAATGTTTAGTATAATTGAACACTCAATAAGTTAATGTTAATTGAGTATTAACTGTATACATAGTATATTTCTAGGCTTTGTGTGTCTAAGTAAAGGGAATAAAATGCTAATTTTCCTTATAAAATCTGTGATATGGAATACACAGAAAGACCACTGAGTTAAAATAACCACAGTTTTCTACCTCTTAAGTTTAAGTCAGTTTATCGTTGTCAGATTTTAAAACCTCATCTATTAAATGACAAGGTAGGGCTAGATGATATTGCATATTCCAATTATAAGAAAGCATGAACAGACTATTTACCAGATGCCAAAACTTCAGTAGAAGAATTTAGCTAAACTATTTAGTAGATTGCTAATGATGGAACTTTGGCTAGCATAAAAGTATAGACTTTCATGAAGTGCATATGCAAGGGAAATCCTACCTGCACTCAGGCTCTTTATGAAATTCTCTAGCTTCACATGCAAAAAATAATTTAAAGTCAGAGACTTAGGAAATTTTCCTTTTTGTTGCACATACCTCAGAAATATAGCAATCACAGAGGATAGTACAGCAATGGTATGAAGCCTCATAGACCTCTTTTTGCCTAATTCTCTTACCAGAAATAATTGCTTAAGCCACAAGAAGAATGTTAGTTTCCCTCACCATTACAGGACCTATGAGTATAACAATTACAGCCAGTAATAGATTATTAAGAGCCACCTACTGATTGAAGAGGAGTGTTAGATCACCAATAAAGTCCCATACATAAGATAAAAGAATGGATAAACAAAAACGAGACAGCAGCACTCCGACAAAATTTTAGTGAAAACCAAATGAAAAAACTTCGTTTGACTGTGGATGAAGGAGAAAGGCAAGAGAGAATAAATTCTGAGTTGCTTATGCACAGTGAAGTTGTAAACTGAATGTGGAGAAAACAAATAGATACAAGTCTTATGTAAAATCATTCTTTTTTTCCCCCCCCCCAGGCAAAGACACGTGATTTTATTCTTCTGTTTAACTCACTAAAAAATATACACTGTTTCTTAGCATTGGAAAATTAATTATTTAGACACCTGAGGACAGTTTCCTTGGATTATTTTCTTTTTTTTTAATTCAAATAATAAATTTTATTTTTATATTCCCCCATACAATTGCAAACGCCCCATTCTGACCCCAATCCCTCCCCTCCCGCCCCCCACCATGGAATATTACTCAGCATTCAAAAAAGATAAACACATGCAATTTGCAGCAACATGGATGGCGTTGGAAGGGATCATGCTCAGCGAAATAAGCCAAAAAGAAAAAGAAAAATACCGGATGGTCTCACTCATAGCAGGACTCTAGAAAACTTAAATAAGGGACCAGGAAAATGAATATAAGAAAGTGAAAATCAAAATCAATAAAATCATTCTTAAAATAACCAGAAGGCAACAGTAGAAGAACAATAGAAACATTTGATTCACTGGCAGTAACTGCACCAATAACCCTGCTTGTATTTTCAATGTTTCAAAACCCTTACTCTAAAAAAAAAAAAAAAAAAAAGTAAGAGTTCATTCTGTCCTTATCTAATATGAAGAAACAATGCTTAGTTGTCATGTGAGTGTGCAGTTATGGGAAAAAAAAATGTCTAACATTAAACTAATTATGATGAATCCCATCAAAACACAAGAATAATCTACACAATATCAAGAAATTATGCAATCAACAGAATTGGGTTCAGAAATGAACTGGATGTCAGTGTTATCAGATAGACATTTCAGAATGACTAGGAATGATGTGATAAATTATGGTGAGGAAAATGAACAATGCATGCCAAATCATTATCTTCAGCTGAGAGATGAGAAGAATAAGAAGGAAATAAAGGAAATAGATATGCTATAAATGAATAAAACAGTAAAATAAATTAAAAATGTCCTTTAATTGACTCCTAATTTAACTCAATACAGTTGAGGAAGTATGCAGTAAAACTGAAGATAGATCAGTACAAAATACTCAAGTTTAAAACAAATTGAATAGAAATTAAGTGGATAAAAAACAACTATGGGACAATATCACATGTTTCGTATAATTTGAATTTCAAAAGAAGGGAAATAATAAATATGAGAAGATATTTCATAAGCATTGTAAAAGTAGGGGGCCCTCCCTGGTGACCTAGGTGTTAAATCTCAGCGTTGTCACTGTGGCAGCTTAGGTCAATGACTGGCCAGGGAACTAATCCACATATGGTGCAACAGACCTCTCCTGTCTGGCCTACTGCTTCCCTTAGCAGTGTGTTTCACTGGATCCACCTGTTCTGCTCCCTACTCTGTCTCTGGCGAACCCTCTCATCCCATGCCTCTGGCCTACACCCAAGTTCTTCTACCCATAAATAATTTTTTAAATAAAAAAATTAAAAATTAATCAAATACCTCAAAACCAAGGCCCAGGAAGCTGAATGAATATCATAATCATAGTTGGAGATTAGAGATGAAGCTTAGAGAAGTTATAGAATACTTTTATTTTAATAAAAATAGGACAAAATTTATAAAATTTGACTCAGTTTAAGAATTACTCATATGACAACTAAGCATTGCTTCTTCATTTTAGATAAGCGCAGATTTCTGTAATCAATTACTTAAATCTATGCCTTCCATAACATGCTAAAGAAGCATCAATTAATAAAGCAAGACAGTAAAACGATTAAAATAAAATCAGAAAACAAACTCAGAATGCAGAAAGAAAAAATGAAAACTAATGGAAGCAAATAATAGTTCATTCAAAAGATTGATAAAATTAATAAATACCGAACATTCTGATCAAGATGTATATGTGGTGAGGGAAGATAGAGGAATAGGAAGATTTGATCTACTATTAGAAAGGAAAAAAAAATAAGGTTGGGCCTCCCTGGTGGCGCAGTGGTTGAGCGCTGGGTTGCAAAGCTGCCCGAAGTCTCCGTGGTGCCAGTTCGATCCCCAGCTACTCCCCGGCCACTGGAGGAGGGTCCCACATGGTGCGCAGACCTCTCCTGCCGCCCGCTGCTCCCCTCAGCAGTGTACTTCGGTCCTTCTGCCTGCTCTGCTCCCCGCTCTGGCTCTGGTGAATTCTCTCACCCTCCCGCGCTTCTGACTGTACCCAGTGCTTGTATAAATAAATAAATAAATCTTAAAAAAAAGAAAAAAGAAAAAAAATAAGGGACATAACTGCAGAATCTATCAACATATAAAAAGGGTGTGAAATTAATTAAGCAATTTTGTGATAGCATATTTGACTACCTATATGAAATAGATTTGTGGAAAGATGAAAAAAGCAATGCTCATTAGGAAAATAAACAAATAAATAAACAAATAAATAAATGATCCTTAAATATAAATGATTGGATTTACCAGTTAGAGTACTTGAGTGGATTTCAAGCCAAAATCCAATATTCTCCTGTTAACAGAAAAACATATCTTATCAACAAAGGCTATCACTAAGTTAAAGGCAGGAAAACAATTCTACAAAAAAATGAGAATCAAAATAATTCAAGTAGAGTTTAGCAAAACAGTGACAGTGAAAATTTTGGTCTCATCTCAATATAGTTAGAAATAAATTGCAGCATAATCCCTGAAAGATAAATGGTAGATCACATCATGCACCCATGGTAATGTTCTGGCATAAAATGGTAGGAAAATTTTAATTCAACTGTATTTTTACTGATACTAAGGCAGCACAACTCAAGAGAAGATGGGTCCCCTGCTTCTGCCATAAGGAGTTCTCCTACAGTCACTGACTCATATGCACATATCCACATAGGGACATTGGAGACACAGCAGTGTGCTGGATAAGAGGGTTCACAGAGTTGGTAGGCAGAACAGAGGGCAAAGTATTGGAGAACTTCAGGAACGAGGATACAAAATGATGTTTACTGACTTGAACAGAGAGATCCCAATATGGAACAGCAAGAGCCTGAGCTAGGTCAGACCACCTGTGTCTCCTCATTGAATAGGTCATTACTTTCAGCATATGTCTGTGATATTTGAAATACCTGCCACCACTACCCAGAGTAGTTGTCAAAACAATGATTAAACACTTCCATTAACCAGGGTTTAGGTACCTGGATCCGAACTACAGATGGAAGCACCAAAGTTTAATGCACTGTACTGGAGAGGTAGAATAATTATAGCTCATAGTTATTTCTCAAGCACAATTTTCAACTAACACTGCATTTAGTGCTTAAATATAGCCTTGAGGTGGAGACTGACATGAAACAACATGAGAAAATTAGTTTGAGAAATTGTCCTAAATGAAGGTATAACTATCGATTCCAAAGACACAGCATTGATACCAACAACACAGATGGAAACTTGGATCATTTACTGTTATGAAGGTAGCCCTTCATTTCCCAACTGACCTGGTTCCTTTCTATATGTTACCTTTTGCTGGTACCAGTTCTCTGGCTACCAGAACAGATACAATGTCATCAGTTTGATTTTTTTTTTTCAAATTACAGCATATGAAAACTAAAAATGAAAAAAAAAAAAAAAACAGTACATATAATTAATCTTGGAGCAAAAATACCCTGAGAGCAGTGTCACTAAAATAGATATGCACAATATGCCTGAAGAGGAGTTCAAGCTAACAGTTATAGATATTCTCTGAGCTGAAAAAAAAAAAAAGGATGATGTAAAACAGGAAAAGATTAAAGGCAGAAAATATTAGATTTTTTACAGTTAAACTCATGTATCTAAAAGTACAATTGAATTTAAAAATAAAATACAATCCTTAATCCTTAATAAAATCTTAGCAAATGATATCCAACAATGCATTAAAAAGAATATACATCATTACCAACTGGGTTTTACACCAGGAACACAGTATGGTTCAAAATCTGAGTACCAATCAATGAAAATCACCACATCAAGAAAAAGATAATTAAAATCCTTATGATTATATCAGCAGATGCTGAGAAAACATTTAATAAGAACTGCATACATTTATGATGAATATTTTTTTAAAAACTAGGGATAAGTGGAACATATCTGAATATAGTAAAGTCATATATGACAAACACATAGCTAGTGTCATTCTTAATCCTGAACAAATTAATACTTTCCACTAAGTTATGGTAAAATTCAAGGATGTCCATTCTCACCTCTACTATTCAACATAGTATTAGAATTCCTAGCTATAACAATTAAGCAATAGAAAGCTATAAAATAAATACAAGTTATGAAAGAAAATGTAAAGCTACCATTTTATGCAGATGATATGACAACATATATAGGGAACCTCAAAGACTGCATGGTAAGCCTAAATCAAGACATGAAACCAGGTCAGTAAATTTTCAGGATACAAAAATCAAAATTCAGAAATAAGTTGCCTTTTTGTATGCAAGCAATGAGCTAGAAGTTGAAGAAATTAAAGCAATCCCATTTATAATCTCACAAAAATAAAATCATGAACCTCAGAAAAATACTTAATAAAGGAGATACAGGACCTATAAAAGAAAACTACAAAGTATCGTTTAAAAAAATAGAAGACACAAAAAATGGAAAGATGTTCCCTGGACATGGATAGTAAGAATCTGCATTGTCAAAATGCATATGCTTCCCAAAGCATACAGGTTATGAAAGCAATCTAAGTGCCCATGGACAGATGAATCGATTATGAAGATATGGAACACATAAACACACATTGGAATATTATTATTAAAAAATGAATTCTTTCCATTTACAACAATGTTTATGTAACTGGAAGGGTTTATTTATGTAGAGTCATGTCCCTCTG
The DNA here is from genome assembly GCF_014898055.3 of Talpa occidentalis. Taxonomy (NCBI): domain Eukaryota; kingdom Metazoa; phylum Chordata; class Mammalia; order Eulipotyphla; family Talpidae; genus Talpa; species Talpa occidentalis. The sequence continues at coordinate 81,736,846 of NW_023604295.1, read as the reverse complement.
AAGGAGAAATAAATACCAGATGGCTTTGCTCATATGTAAATGTAGATAAACCAAACAAAGAGTCAGATAACACTAAACCAAACACAAATCCTAGAAAAATGACTATAAATCTATAGCTAGAAGAGGAAGGGAGGTAGGCGTTGAAGGGTGGAGTAACCCTAATAGACTATGGCGGATGTTGAGTGCCTTGGCTGTGGATATGGTGCAGTAACATACTATAGAAGAAGTGGGGTCCAATATATCTAAAAAAGATACAGTATTTTATTTTATTTTTTTAAATATTTATTTATTTATTTATTCATTCATTCATTCATTCATTCATTCATTTATTCATTTATTCATTCATTTATTCATTTATTTATTTATTTATACAAGCACTGGGTACAGTCAGAAGCGTGGGAGGGTGAGAGAATTCACCAGAGCCAGAGCGGGGAACAGAACAGGCAGACTGATGAAATACACCGCTGAGCAGCGGGTGCGGCAGGAGAGGTCTGTCGCGACATGTGGGTCCCTCGCCAGCGGCCGGGAATGGAACTGGTGCTGTAGAGGCCGCTGGCAGTCTAACAGCCCAGTGCTCAACCACTGTGCCACCAGGGGAGGCATAACATACAGTACTTTAAACCAATGTTTTCTTTAAAAATAATTAATTTGCACACACACACAATTATATATATATATATGTATATATATATATAGGCCCAATTTTCATTTGAAATATTACTAATTATTTCAAATATTTGATTTAATAGGTAACGAAGCAGTCAACACAAATTGATGAAATAAGACCAAACGTTCACTTAGTTATTCAATTAAACATGGGTATAAAAACAACTTACCCAAAAATCTTTCCATTCTTGTTCTGCTAGTTCTCACAACTGGTCATTTGTAAAGCCTAAGGTACAGCACTTGGCACTAAATGTACTATTTGTAACCATTTATCCATTATATAATTATAAGCAATATAATATCTTTCATCATTGATAGTTTAAGCTTTGGTCCCCAATGTAGGATGAGAATGAAGAAAGGGCCTGAGCAAAGCAGACTGGGGTCATTTGATAAGCAACTTGCTACCTTTCTTGGGCTGTAACTCATATCATGTCTGACACTAAACAGTTACAGTGTTAACCCACCCAGCACAAGCTGAAATGTATATAAACCCATAATTTCCTTGAAAGGATCATTGGCCTTTGGATGTAGATCTGCTGAGTCAAGTAGAGACACAATAAACATGCTTTTTATCAGCCTCAGTGTCCTGGTTTCCTTACTCCACATAACAGTATAGGGAAAAATCCTTATCAAAATGGAAAAGTGGATTCTATTCCAAACATTTGAATTTGCCTTCATTGAAAAGTTGGAAATGTTTTGTGAAGTGGAGGAACAGTAGTCATTAGAAATTTGACAAAAAATGTCTTGTGCAAAATCCCTTGCATTTCATGACACTTCAGAAAATTTTGGCTAATTTTATATTTGCTATAGTGATCCAACATATGTAATTGTTATACAAAGTAGATGTAATTGCAAGTAGAGCATTACATTTTTCATTTTAATTGGTAAAATGTTTCATCTCATCCCAGACTCCTTCATAATATGCACCAATAACACTTTTTACCCTTATAATAGGAAAATTTATTTGTCTTCCTTTTTGATCATTTTTCTGTCATTATTAGTAAATGACAGTTCATTTTCACAGCAAAGTGGAAAGGTATTGGTACAGTCATTAACTTGAATTTAATAAATCTCAAGAGACAGAAATTTTCCTCCTTTGGAAATAAGATGATAGAGCAATTTAAGCACATCATTAATATGATGCAAAAAGTCTGCTGATCTGTCCAAATATTATTTAGCAATTTCATTATATATACATATATATATATATGTTAGCAATAAAATTGTAGGTGTTCTGCTTCAAGCAAATACATACAACCAGATTAAAACAGATATAGACCAAAAATTTTAATTAAAAAATGCTGAGTCTCTTAAATCTGCTGCTACTAAAATATTCATACTTAAGCTCCAAATAATATGGTTAAATCATAACAATTTTATTTGCATACTTTATTGTTTGCTTTTTTCACAATGCATTTTATTTAATCCGGTCAACACTGAATTTTGCATAAAAAGTTTGTATATATAGAAACTTCTGCTTGCTTTTAATTTGCTACATCTTTAAGTTATTTATTAAATCAATTTACACACAGTTATAGAAGTTAAAAGATGATCACAAAATGTAGTTAAATTCAGGTTATTTCTCACCTCCACAAAACAGACAACCCATGCCTTGAAATGTTGGTTTCCATCATTGGGGAATATAGCAAAAAACAGACGGGCCTTGTATTTGCAACAACATATGGGTCATGTAGCTTTGGGCACTTAACAGTGTACAGGGGGCTAGGCAGTGGAGTTGATGTTCTGCCTTTCTTGTTGTTAGTCACTCTCTGTGTATACCTTGCACTGTTCATTATTAAAGTCCTGCAAAATCCACCAGTCTCCAAAATTCTCTTTTCATCTGGGCGAACCAACAATGAACCTAACCAGACTGGGATGGTTGCACAGCAAGTGGCATAGATAGCAGGACAATTTGACACAGACGAATATGGAGACTTCTGAGATTTGGGGAGAAATTGAGTGGTGGCCAGACATGAGCAAGTGCTACCTCGCCCAGTGGGCACCTCCAAGTGAATGACCAGAGTTAGAATGATCCTTGTGGCAGGTGGAATGGGTCCTGTGCAAAATAGAAGGGACTTTGGGCAAATAGTAGTGCTCTTGAGGTGAAAGGGGCTGTGGGATGGGTGTTTCTTACAACTCTGCGAGAGTCTATGTGGAAATAGGAAGCCAAGGTCTAGAAATATCAGAGGTAGACACTGGAAGAAAGAGGCAGGCCCTGGAAGAAATGTGTAAAGTGGCTGGAGGACATTGAAGGATACCTACCTATTTCTCCAGAAAGAAGAGGAGAGGGAAGCTGACTGGCTTCCCCCTCTAGAGAGGAGGGGGAAGCTGACTGGCCCCAAACTGCAGGCTCATCCAGTGGTGACAAAGAAGATGAAGCAATAGTAGCCCATGGTCACAGGGGGTCAGCCTACTGGGCCAACTCAGTTGACAGAATTCATCACATATTGCCCATACACCCAAGCTGAACTGTTGGACTTAGGTAAACAGTTCCATCAGAAACCAGGACAGCCCCTGGCACCTTGATGCTGCATTTATGGGACCTGGTGGTGGACAGACTTATCGGCATGGCACAGGAAATGGAGAAACTGACTTCAGTGACCCTGCAATTTTGTCATTAGAGGCTGCAGAACAGCCAGCTGTATGGCCAAGGTGATCACACACTATTGGGATGGTTAATGGTTGCTGTGCAAACAGTATTGGCTGATGCAGGAGAACTGTGAGAAAACATGAGTGAGTGGCAAACATACTGAGCTTGTGTAGATACTTCATGAATGAGAGTCCGTATTTTATATAAACACTCATGGCCATGATAGTAAGTGTTTTGCTGCTGGGATGAGGGATTTGGTATAGCAAAATGCTCTTTGTCCTAGTATGGGAAACTTAACAGCAATTCTAGTACCTTGTGTAGGATGCCAAATAAATGATGTCACCATGATGGCACATACCTTGGGTGAAGTTTAGAGCCAGCACTCTCAGAAGGAGATACAGGTAGGTGTTGAAGAACCAAAAAGGGTGCCAAGAAAGGCAAGTAAAGTCTCTAATGCCACCTGTGCCCAGAGGTGGGTGGATCTTCTGAGAGCAGGTGTAGATTGCACCAAAATAGATGCATGCAATTATGGGGACAATCACAAGAGGACTAGTAGTTCCTCCCAAGAGAAGACAGACTGCAGTGAAGGGAAAAGGTGGGGAGTTCAGGCAACAGGCATGTGCCCCTCACCAAAAGGACCATTTGCTGCTGCTTCAGGCCAGGGGAGGCCCTGTTCACTTTTGAATAGGATGAAGGGCGAGAGACCCAGGCACAGGGGTTGGTGGATACTGGAAGCCACATGTGGAGCTTGATATCCACTGGTCTCCAATCAATGTGCAAAATGTTTTAGCTTCAGTAGATACTGGGACAGATTGTACTCTGTTATATGGGAACCCAGAGAAGCTTCAGGGGTCTGCTTGTTACATTGATGGCTATGGAGGCCAGAATATCAAGATGATGGCAGTAAGAGTACCCCTGGGGATTGGGGGATTATTCCCAAAGGAGTATAAAGTGTGTAGCCAATGCCAGAGAATATCCTGGGGCTGTATTTATTAAGTGGCTTGTGGCTGCAGACCACAGCTGGAGAATTTTGCCTTGGGTACATGTGGTGAATACAGTGGTGGGTGGACATGCTGCATATCCACCCATACCCCATACAACTGCCTGTCCCTAGGAGCGTGACCAATACTAAACAGTATACTAAACAGATTACAGGCACAACAGCAGATTTGGAGAAAGTAGCATTGTGGATGCTCCCTACAGTCCCTCTAATTAACCCAGGTGGCAGATGAAGAAACCTGATAGTTCTTGGTGTATGAGGGTAGATTACTGGGAGTTGAATAAAGTGGTCCCCCCTTGCATGCAGCAGTGCCTTCTGTCTCAGACTGAATGGGTCATCTGAGCCACTAGCTGGTACATACTACTCTGTAGCTAACACTTTCTTTTCCATTGCTATAGAGCCAGAGAGTGAAGACCAATTTGCTTTCACGAGGGAAGGCCAGCAGGGGATATTCACTGTGCTACTGCAGGGATTCTTGCATAGCCCTACTCTGTGCCATGGGTTGGTGGCACATTTTGGCCTAGTGGGAGTGTGTTAATACCATTACATTAATAGCATTTTGTTCACCAGTGACTCTTGCAGAGTTGGAAAAATCTGTAGCTCTCCTATAGACACACCTTAAAACATGGACTGGAATAGAATCAGTTGATTCTATTACAATTTTTATAGCTTTTGCTATGGGTACAATGTCTTATACACTCTTCTGCAAGGCAACCTTATGGAAGATTGATGAGTAAATTGTAAGATAAAGAAAACCCTGATGGGTGGAGTGTAAGGAAAATAAGTTAAAACCATTCTATTGTTTGCATTCTACACAACAGACAGTCTATACCTTGAAATGCTGTGTTTTCCATCACTGGGCATCTAGCAAGTATATGGGCCTTGCATTTGCAACATTGTATCAGATTTGTGGTACTTAACAGCCTAAAGGGCACTGGGCAGGGGGTTTGATGTTCTTCCTCTCTCATTGTTAGGGTCACTGTCTGTCTCTGCTTGCCTGCCTGTGTGTATGGTCCGTTTCAGCAATAAAGACCTACAAAATCAATTGAAGGCTCCAAAATTATCTTTTAGTCTGTGAGAACTGACAAAGAACCTACTATACCTGGGACTGTTTCACAACACCAGGTGAGTTGAGAAAGTAGACAATATAACTACTACTAGTATTGTAGAAAATAAATATGAGCTGATCTTTGATGAATATTGAAATCTTTTAATGAGGTTATTTACTGAGTTTTTAAATACATTAATTGCAATACCAAACCAAAAACTGAGTACTGAAATCTCAACTTTTTTCTTAATTGGCTAGATAATAATTAATATTTAATTAAGAATGAGATAATTGGGGCATCCCCGCTGCTCCCCTTAGCAGTGTATTTCTGTCGACTGCCTGTTCTGCTCCCTGCTCTGTCTCTGGTGAATCCTCTCACCTTCCCGCGCCTCTGACCTGTACTCCAGCTCTTGTATAAAACTAAATAAATCTTTAAAAAAAATGAGATAATTGGGTCAGAAGAAATGTTTATATATTAGTGATTGATAAATAAGATAAATCAGCAACTGAATAACAAATATGTCCAGTGTTAGATATAGAGACATTTATTTAGAGTACAGTGTGACAATAAAGACTACTTTTAGGGCTGTCCTGGTATCCTAGGGGTTTAGTCTCAATGCTATCACCTATGTGGCTTGAGATCAATTCCTAGACAGGGAGCTAAGCCACATAGGGCACAGCAAACATATCCTGTCTCACCTACTGTTCCCCTTAATAGTGTATTTCAGTAAACCTGCCTATTCTGCTCCCCACTCTGTCAACCCCGGTTCTTCTATGTACCCCCGCATAACTACCTTAAAGTAACACAATTATAGGCTGCCTTATGTAGTTCATTGATTGGGATGGAGTTCAATCACTGTATTGGTTTTATGTTGCTGGTATAAAAAATTCCCGAACCTTAGCAGCTTAAAACTGAAAAAAAAAAAAAATTATCTTACATTGTTATAAGAAGTTTCAAATTGGTATTGTTGGGTTAAAAATCAAAGTGTTAGCCAGGCTGCATTATTTTTGGAAACACTAACTGTTCTGAAACATTCCTCTTTTGAGTCCCTTGTTTAGAATCCTAAATGACTATTGTGATTATTTTTGCTCAAATAATCCAAAATGATGCCCCTATTTTACATTTAATTAACAAACTTAATTATATCTCTAATTTTAATTCTCAACTGCTGTGTAACAGTACATGTTTACAACTACAGAGATTAAGAGATGACCATATTTTTTTATGGGGGAAAACAACTATTTTTTCTACTGCAATCTATAATCATAGTAAAAAGCAACATATGTAGTGTCAAATTTTTGAATATGGAGAAATAAACTGAAATGAATTTCTGTGAGAAAGAAAGCAGCAGAGAAAGAAATGTACTAGTATGGCGATGAAGAGAAATTACACTGAATGAGAAAATGACAATACTATATATTTATAAGTTGTTCTCAATTGTAATTGAGGAATTAATCTGAATTATCTTTTATTCAGGAGCCATTGTAATAAAAACTGAACTCAAATTATCTTTTTTTAGTATTTCTTTTCTGTTTTATGTCATCTAACAATTTTAATCCTTCTATCAGTCTTTATTTTATTATTCATAAGGTGGATAATATTAGTCATTTATACAATCAAATTATTTCTGTTACCTATCCAATATATAATAATAACTAATAATCATTTATAAATATATAATTATTTATTTGATCTAGTGAACAAATGATAGATATAAGTACATATACAAAATATGTACTTGGTGTCAAGAGCAAATAAGTTACATATCCATCTGGAAACATTTCAGTATCTCATTAGAAATATTTTAAGGACCATGGGTAAGACTGCATGTCCTAAAATGATGAGATTCAACAGCAAATGCTGATACTATAAATTTAAACTAAAGTTCAAATTAACTAAGCCACTCCTTGCCTTTTTCTAATAATATCCATGCTATTGGAGCTATTTGACATTTGTTATTACCAATGTATGAGTAAGGAGAGGAGATTAAGTGGGAGAGAATTGTGAAACACTACAAGGACAGAATGCACTTTTATTTAAAAAAAAAAAACTTGCATAATTCTTTGATCTAAGCTTAACATGATTATTATGTAGTCACAAATAATTAGTTGGCCTTATAAGTATATTGAAAATAAAAAAAAAGTAATTCTTATTCTTTTCTAATCCATCCTGTATTTTCAAGAGATCTTATGTGGTATTATTCTGTTACTTGGAAAAATACTGACCTTTGAAATCACTATAAGATCAAAGATAGAAAAAAAGTTGCTAATTAAGTGATTGTCTAACTGAAAATAATAAATAGAAATAAGGTGAAACTGGTAACTTTATTTGCTTAAAATTTTGAGATGAAGCTCCAGGTAAAGTTTAAAAACTATCAATATAGTTATTTTAAAGAATATTTGATCTATTTTAGTTTTTTTTAAATGCTATAAATGCATCCTTGTTATATCATACAACCAGTTTCTGAGAGTAAAAAGGAGTTTTACTTTGTCAGAATTACTTAAATTCACTGAATGAAATAATTTATTCTTTGTCATAGATTTTGTCATAGGATTTTACTCAATGGATATCAATAAGCTTTTTCCTTTTCTTGCCATAGGATATATTACTGACACAAATATAATAATAATCAAAAAAAGTATTATCCATAATTTTCCAACCCTAGAACATTATTTTTTCTTAAGATGTATTTATTTTATACATACAAGAAATGGAATACAGGCCAGATGTGGGGGGGGGGGTAAGAGGATTCACCAGAGACAGAGTGGGGAGCAGAGCAGACAGATTGACTGAAATACACTGCTGAGGGGAGCAGCAGGTGTGACAGGTGCTGCAGTGGCTGTGGATATCTTCATAGTACTGTGTCTTAACCTGTTGCACCACCAGGAAAGCCCCCACATTCTTTAGATTTTGTTATATTATTCTGATATTCTTATGATTGCCTGTACAAATTTCATGTTATATGAATGATGATATGCACAAATGTAAGGAACATGAGTAAATCAGGCTACTTTTCCTCTCCCACACAACAGGCAGCCCATAATCTTGAAATGCTATGTTTTCCAACTTTTGAATAGACAGCAACCAACAGGCCTTGCATTGACAACAGTATGTCATTTGTGTGGCTTTGCGCTGCACTATGGAGTTGTCCGCAGCCTCTGCAGTGCAGGTTCAATCTCGGCTAGATGGCGAGAGTCCCACGTGGTGAAGCAGACCTCTCCTGTATTTCCCACTGCTCCCCTCAGCAGTGTATTTCTTCAGTCTGCCTATTCTGTTCCCCACTCTGTCTCCAGTGAATCCTCTCACCCTCCCGCACATCTGTCCTGTACCCCAGTTCTTGTATAAAAATGAATAAATCTTTAAAAAAAATAAAAAGACCTGAAACCATAAAATATATAGAAGGAAATGTAGTGAAACACTACCTGACACAGCCCTCAGTAACATCTTTATTTTTTTAAAGATGTATTTATTTATGCATATGAGAGCTGGGGTACAGGTCAGAGATCTGGGGAGTGAGAGGATTCACCAGAGACAGAGTGGAGAACAGAATAGGCAGACTGACTGAAATACACTGTTGAGGGGAGGAGAGGGCAAGACAGGAGAGGTCTGCTGCACCATGTGGGTTTCTCCCTCACTGGCTGGGGATCGAACTCGTGATGCAGAGGCTGCAGTTTGTTTCATAGTGTGGTGCTTAACCCCTTGCGCCACCAGGGAAGCCCTCAGTAACATCTGTAAAGTCACATTGCCCAAAGCAATGATAGTGAAGGCAAAGGTAAACAGCTGGGACTACATCAAATTAAAGAGCTTCTGCACAGCAAAAGAGACAGTAAGCAAAACAAAGAGACACCCCACTGATTGGGAGAAAATTTTTGCATCAGCACTAACGATAAAGGACTGATCACAAAAATCTAGAAAGAGCTGATGAGACTCAACAAAAACAAAATAAATAACCCAGTCAAAAAATGGGCAGAAGAGCTAAAAAGAAACTTCTCCAAAGAGGAAATGCTAATGGCCAACAGGCATATGAAAAAATGTTCAACATCACTTGTAATCAGGGAAATACGAATCATAACTACAATGAGATACCATCTTACACCAGTAAAAATGGCACACACACACACACACACACACACACACACACACACACACACACACACATATATATTAAAAAAAAAAAGCAACAACAAATGCTGGTGAGGATGTGGAGAAAAAGGAACTTTCCTGCACTGCAAATTGGTGGGAGTGCAAACTGGTCCAACCACTATGGAAAGCTGTGTGGAGATTCCTCAACCTGCTAAAGATGGAGCTTCCATAAGATTCAGCAATTCTACTCCTAGGCATTTACCCAAAGGACACAGACACATTAATTCAAAAGGGCACCTGCACTCCTATGTTTACGGCAGCACTATTTACAATAGCTAAGCTATGGAAATAACCCAAATGCCCAAAAATAGATAAATGGATCAAGAAGATGCGGTACATATACATAATGGAATATTACTCAGCAATCAAAAAAGATAAACCAATGCAATTTGCAGCAGCATGGATGGAGCTGGAAGGGATCATGCTCAGCGAAATAAGCCAGAAAGAAAAAGAAAAATACCAGATGGTCTCACTCATAGCAGGATTTAGAAAACCTAAATAAGGGATCAGGAAAAAGATTAATTATAATAAAGTAAATATCAAAATCAACAATCAACTATAAAGCAGAGACACACTAAGGATGAGGGGAGGAGGGAGTAGGATCAATATAAGGGGGTCTGGGAATTGTATGTGGACTATAACCAAGATGAAAATGCATATACTGTGCAAAAATGAAAAATCTTGTAAAATATATAAAATTTAAAAAATAATAATAAAAATGGGAAAAAATAAAAACACATAGTGTGTGGGAAGATTTCCCATGCATTATGGAAGTATTGCTGTGTGTGTTTGTGTGTGTGTGAGAGAGAGAGATTAGTGGGAGTAGGGAAATCCAAAAAAAAAAAAAGAAAAGAAACAGTGAACTTACTTTCAAATGATTTGTAACCTATTGAGTAAAAATGGTAAGCAGATTGCTATGGGAGTATCTAAAAGTATTTCATTCTACAAATGATTATGATTAAGGAATTAGGCTTTAAGAGGGAAGTGGCATTTAATTTAGCTTTTATAAATTTCCATAGACAGCGAAAATATGTAGGGAGAATAATTTAAGGCTAAAAAAAATCTGGAAATATGTGTAATATTCTGATATAGGTAAGTTTTAAACCAATAATAAATTCTAAAGAAATTATAGTGAATTCATGGTGGTGATAAAAGCATTTTCACCATTTGATGGATGTTCTATCTCAAATACTGGTACTTCTTGTTTCAAGAAATAACTCAAAACATGAAAAGGGAAAAAAGCACTGAAATTATATAAATAAATCCACCAAACTAAGATAAATTTCTGAAAAAGGATATAAAATGGTAGAATCAGTCAGACACAAAAAGGTAAATCATGTATTCAATTAAAATAGTTAAGCTCAGGGCCTCCCCTGGTGGTGCAGGAGGTTGAGAGCCATGCTGTGAAGCTGTCCACAGCTTCTGCAGTGCTGGTTGGATCCCGGCCAGCAGGCAAGGGTCCCACATGGTGCAGCAGACTTTTCCTGTTCTACCCGCTACTCCCCTCAGTAGTGTATTTCAGTCAGTCTGCCTGTTCTGTTCCCCGTTCTATCTCTGGTGAATCCTCTCACCCTTCCATGAATCTGGCCTGTACCCTGGTTCTTGTATAAATAAATAAATAAATCTTTAAAAAAAAATAGTTAAGCTCATATAAACTGCAGTGCAGAATGATGGTTTCCAGGGATTAGGGAGGAGGAAAGAGGAATAGGGAGGTGATGGTAAAAGGTTTCAAAGTTTCAGTTAAGCAACATAACTGCGGAGATCTATTGTCCAGCACTGTGCCTATAACTATCAATACTTTACTACGTTTTTAAAATTTGTTGAGCATAGATTGCTCTTACAATGAATATTATTAACACACATAATAATAATAATAATAAATAGTAATAATAGCAGGATCTCTCCTGTGGTACAGCAGTTGAGCACTGGGCTGTGAAGCTGCCTGTGGCCTCTGCAGCACCGGTTCAATCCCAGGCTGCCAGTGAGGGTCCCATATGGCGTGCAGACCTCTCCTGCCGCACCCGCTGCTCCCCTCAACAGTGTATTTCATCAGTCTGCCTATTCTGTTCCCTGCTCTGGCTTTGGTGAATTCTCTCACCCTCCTGCACTTCTGACTGTACCCAGTGCTTGTATGAATAAATGAATAAATCTTTAAAAATAATAATAAATAGTAATAATAACAATAATAGAAATGGTAGGAAACTTTGGAAGGTAGTAAATATGTCTGTATGTTTGATGTTGGTGATGTTTTCATGGGTGTACACTTATCACCAAGCATTTCAAGCTGTATAGATTACATTTAAATCATACCTCAACGAAGGTTAAAATATATATAAAATAATTTTAAGCGAAATGAAGAAAGATCACTATAATGACACTGATCATATTAATGAATACAGAGCTCATAACAGTTAACAGGTACTCTATCCTATTAAGAAGATCATTATCTTCAATCAGGGATTACTGTTAACACTTGAGATTTAAAGAATTTAAAACCATGGGACGTAGAAAGTGATGGAGAAAATTTTCTTGAAAAACAATTAGAGCAAGCAAATTTATGAGACAGGAAATTATAGCCTGCCAGTTTGGCTTGATCAGGAGAATCCTGAATCAAATAATGAAATCATGGTTTGGAAAGTGGACTTTAGTCATTAGTACAGTAGTACCAGGATAAGAATCTTTCATTTATTGTGTAGAAATCAAGAAGCCTCTGGAATTTGTTCTTTTTCCACTAAAATCAATGGATACTTTTCTGTGTCATTTTGACTGTTCTGAAAGATGTTCAGATAATTAATAAAACATTGTGGATATTTCCTGAAGGGATTAGCATTTGATTCAGTAGGCTGACACCTACCCTCACCAATGTGGATTAGCACTATCTGATCCATTAAGTGCCTAGATAGAATAAAAAAAACAAAGTGAGGGGCCTCCCCAGTGGCGCAGCGGTTGAGCGCTGCGTTGCGAGGGTGCCGGCAGCCTCTGCAGCGCTGGTTCGATCCCCGGCTGCTCCCTGGGCACCGGAGGAGGGTTCCACATGGCGCGCAGACCTCTCCTGCCGCCCGCTGCTCCCCTCAGCAGTGTACTTCGGTCCTTCTGCCTGCTCTGCTCCCTGCTCTGGCTCTGGTGAATTCTCTCACCCTCCTGCGCTTCTGACTGTACCCAGTGCTTGTATAAATAAATAAATAATAAATCTTAAAAAAAAAAAAAAAAAGGACTTCGCTCTAGCTTTCCTGCTCTTAAAAAAAAAAAAAAAAAAAAAACAAAGTGAGGGTGTTGTGTTTATTCTGTTCATGAGCTAGCATATCCATCTTTTCCTGTCTGCATTGCAAAAATGTAAACACAATAGTTTAGTGAAATTTCTGACACACACAGATATATATATATATATATATATATATATAAATGTTTTTCCCTTCCACAATGTATAATGAAGTCCTTGGTTCAGTATATATATACAATCTGACTTATTCATTCATTTTATAAAAAAATTATTAAAGTATATTATGCATTACAGAGAAGTGTTCATAATAGGTCACAGCTAGATGAATGTTCACAAAACATATCCCCAACAAAATACAGAAAATGAATAGCAGCCCAACCACCAAAACTTTTTTATAGCATAATTCCCTGTTTTTTTAAATGCATTTTGTTTCAGACTTCTTTTTCTAATCTTTGCTTATGAAAATTATTCATAATATTTTTATTTAGTTATTTTTTTTTTAAATGCAGTGTAAGGGCCTCCCCTGGTGGCACAGCGGTTGAGCGCTGGGCTGTGAGGCTGCCCGCAGCCTCTGCAGCGCTGGTTCGTTCCCCGGCCGCCAGCGAGGGTCCCACACACACAAATTGTCCGAGCCCGAGGACTGGTCAACGAGGTTCTCGGGGGGAGAGCAGCGACCTGAAAGAACAGGGGTACACCACGGAGGGAGACACGTACACTCGGTTCAGCTAAAGCATGTCTCATTTATTTTTGGTTTCAGCGGGGCTTTATAGCTGGGGAAAAGCGGAAGAAGCAGGCCAACAGTGCCTAGCCAATGATTACACACATGACCTTATTTGGTGTGCCGGCAGTCGTCATGCGCACTGGACCTGAAGGAGCACAGCTAATCCCGGAAGGGGGAAGTATCCTGATGCCATGAGGCAAGGCGCCAACAACAAATAAACACATAAATAAATAAAATGCAGTGTAAGATTTAGGGGAATAATTTTGTGCTTCTTCATATGTATGTCATCATGCCAAATCCATCACCAAAGCACCCATAATCTTACCATTGGCCCCCCAACTCACCATCCGAACATTCCTCCCTCTCTATTATTCTCATTTAGGGTTTTGACTGTGCAGGTCATATCATATACACACAAATATGTAGTTATAAATATATTTGTCTATATTTTGGATCAGAAATACTGAGTTTTGTGATAGTTATTTGTTTGACTTTAGTAGAAAATAATATTTTCCAAAATATCTATACAAATAAATCATCCAAGAACACTGAATGAAAATGCTATTATCAACTTTGTTTCCACACTTCTAAAAATTATATTTCCTCTCTTTTATTTGATATGTTCCTATGGTAATAGTATTGACCTTTTTTTTTTTTTTTTCATTTCCTATTGGATAACAAGATTGAGAAATATTTGCTATTGCCATTTGGCCATTTTGTTTTCTTTAAGAATTTTAACATATCTCTTGGGTGGGGTGTTGAAGTGCCCTGTCACAAATGTATTTTTATCCTATGTCTGTTTTCAGAGTTGGCAGAAATTGCTGTATGTATTTTGGTGCTTCTTCATTTAGTAAATACACATTGATGAATATTATGTCCTCCTGGTGTAGTTTTCCTTTAATCATTATATAATGTTGATCCCTGTCTCTTGTCAATGTTTTAACTGGAAGTCTATATTATCTATTTTCATTTGAGTTCCATTCAATTGTAAGATTATTTTTTTCTACTCTTCATTTTAAGCCTGTGAATATCTTCGAAGATCAAATGTGTTGCCTGATAACAGAGGAAATCTGGATTTGTGAAATGGAGACAATGTGAAATGTAGCAGACCATGCAAGGCCTAAGCTTAAACAATCTCAGGAGGACAATTTAGGACTGTGGGAAAATTCCAGTCCAAAACAATAGAGGCCATTTTCCCATAAGAAAAATAAGATGTATGTATGTACCCTTTGTACCTAGGACATGGCATGTGGTTAAATGCTCCACTGCTTGTAACTGCCTGTTTTTGCTTCTGTACTCCCACTTGCTCTGACAACTGCAAATTCCAAGGTGTGATTTTTGGCTTTAAAAACCCTTATCACCCCCTGCTTGGGGCTGTTCCCTGTGAGAGGGTCTGTTGCTGGCCAGTTAATAAAGGCTTTTTCTAAACCTGATTCAGACTTGATGCTGTGTCTAGGAGAAGACTCTATAACAGATTCTGCTTTCTTATCCAACTAGGTACTCTGCCTGTAATACTCACTTAAGTCTATTGAAATTTAGAGTGATTATTGATAATATCAAAGTGCACTGCTGCCATTTGCCCTTAGTTTTGCAGCTCTATTTTTCCATGTTCAGTTATTTCTGTATGTCCCTTTCTTTGTTTTATATACGAGAGTTCTCCATTCAATATTTCTTTACTGTTTGTAAAATCCTTCAGTTTCTGTTTGTCTGAAAAAGCCTATATTTCTCCCTCATCTATGAAGGAGGGTCTTGCAGAATAGAGCAATCATTGCTGATGACTTTTACCGTTAAGTATTTTGTTCACATCATCACATTCATTCCTTTCCCATAGTATTTTTTTTTTTTTTTTCAGAAAAGTCTGAAGTGAACCAAATTAGGGTTCCTTTATAGGTTATCTGCTTATTTCCTCTGGTAAACTTCAATATTCTTTCTATGTCTTGAACTCTTGGAAGTACTACTACTGTATGTCTTTGTTTAGATACCCCAATATTCATTTGTTTGGGTTTTTTTTGTCTGTTTTTAAACACTCTTGTTTATATTTTCCCTGATATAGGATTTCTCTCCTTAGGTGTGGTCACAGCCCCCACCACATTTCACCATGCTTTCCCCCCCACCACTATTCTGTATTCTTCTGTCACTCTCCCACCCCACCCCTGATGGGTGCTTCATGTCTATATGTCTGTCTGTATTCAAGAGTCAGTCTTAGAGTTTGTATTTGTCTGATCTTATGTTTAGTTTCACTAGATTCCATAAATAAGTGAAACCATTCATTAATTATCTTTTTTTGAGATTTATTTATTTATGCATACAAGAGCTGGGGTATAGGCCAGAGATGTGGGGGGGGGTGAGAGGATTCACTAGAGACAGTGTGGGGAACAGAACAGGCAGATTGAGTGAAATACACTGCTGAGGGGAGCAGTGGGCAAGACAGGAGAGGTCTGCTGCGCCATGTGGGTAGCTCCCTGGCCAGGGAACAGATTCGTGTTGCAGTGGCTGGAACAGCTTCATAGGTTGCATCTTAACACATGTCACCAGGGAGGCCTGCCATTCATTAATTATCTTTCTCCTTCTTGTTCACTTCTCTAATAATCTCTTCTAGTTTCATCCATGTTGCCACAAATGGCATGAGATTAACTTTTTGGTATCACTGAGTAGTACACAATTGTTTTTATGTACCATATCTTGATCCACTCATCTTCTCTGTGGCATTTAGCTTGTTTTCATATCTAGCTTGATGTCCTTTTAGCTTCCTAGAGTTGTATATTTTATTTCATCTCCAAATTTGGGAAATTTACCTCTAATATTTCTTTAAATGCATTCTATGCGCCCTTCACTCTCTCTTCCCTTTTTGGGAAACCCACTACACTTATATTGTGTTTGCTCAGGATGGGGGTAATTCTCAAAATGTTTCTTCATAATTTTTCTTCATTTCTCTCTTTCTTCTTCTACCCAGGTTTTTGGTACACATACACCTTCAATGCACTGATTCGTTATTCCATTTGGTCTCTCTACTTCCATAGCTTTCATCAGTCTTATTCAACTCCTCTATTGATCTTTATATATCTTACATCTTCATTTTTTTCTTATTTAAATTTTCACCTTTGATCTTCCTTTCATTGATTATACTTCTCAGGAGATTTGTGTTTTTGTTTTTTTTTTTTTCTGAATTTTCTTTTTTTTTTTTTCCATCTCTTTGAATTATGGTCATTTTGAATTCAGTTTCTGATGGAAGAACATCTGTCTTTGTGATTGGATTTTAGAGATTGTTTTCTATCCATGAGGTAATATTACTCGAGGACCCATCTTGCTTTTTGTTGTCTTTTTCCATCTTCCCATTTCTTTCTTTTTGGTGCCTGATGCTGCCCAGGGTCTTGGTGAGTGCTGGGGTCTTACTGGTTGACCACATTATTGGTACTTGTCTTTCATAAGAGCAAAATCATGTTTACTCTCCATATAGAGTAATTATAGTATACCTGAAACTTATATAATGACACAAACCAATATTACTTCAACAAAATCATTGTATTTTAATAGTAATACTAACAATGTGTATTTTTCTAGAAAATTCTACCACTATTTTTTTTTAAAGATGTATTTATTTATTTATACAAGAGCCAGGGTACAGGCCAGATGCGCAGGAGGGTGAGAAGATTCACCAGAGACAGAGCGGGGAGCAGAACAGGCAGACTGACAAAATATACTTTTGAGGGCATCAACAGGCAAGACAGGAGAGGTCTGCCCCGCCATGCTGGATCCTCGCTGGCCGGCTGGAATCTAACCGGTACTGCAGAGGTTGCTGCAGACAGCTTCACAGCACGGTGCTCCACCACCTGCGCCACCAGGGGAGGCCCCATCAACCACTTTATATCATACCCTTACCTTGGAGACTGCAAACATTGCAGAATGATTTCAGTAAATATATGCTGTTATTTATTCACCTTTAGCAGTTTAATAAATACAACAAAAGAATTTTAATAAATTTGCTCACTTTTTTGCATTCCATTATTTTAGGGCAACTTAACAAGTGACCAAAAGAAAATATGAGGGACTGCAGGGGTCTAGATATGTTTATGTAAGACTGAACTCAACAGAAAATTTAGTTTACAGTGAATTTGGAATTCCTGATATATTTATGTATCTTAATGTTCTGGAAAAACCCAGATTTGAAATTGGAGTTTAGTTATTTGTGGAAGTGCCCTCTTTCAACACTTATGTGAATATTCTAAGCTGAGTATGACAAATAGGTGATTTGAAGAATAATGACATTATTTCTAAAGGAGAACTAAAAGGAACAAAATCATGGAAGGGGATTGTATGCTTCTTTTCTACTTGGTATAATGATAATTTTCATTCTCCCTGAAATAATTATTAATGTCAGGATTTGAGGGAAACTATTCATGAAGACTGGCACTCTGCAATGGAGCTTACATGTTTGCTCAGGTGTTGGTATTTATAGACATGACGCTGATTCCATAGAAAATTAAGGTCTACTGATTAAGAAGTGAAAAATGGAACCCAATATGATTAACAAACTTACCAAAAGCACTTATAAGATACTTGGTATTGGATGTGATGTTAGAATTAATACAAACATCGACATTGATGTTATCTTGTTTTTCCTCATTTGCAAGTTAATCACAGTGACTGGGTTTCCCACTATTGGATGGATTGTAGACATCAACTGCAGATAGTCTAAGCACTATATATCAATCTTACCGTTTTTTTGGAATACCCCAAAATATAATTTTATCAGTTATGTTTTGTAAATAAAAATATCTTCTTTTGTTTTAGAACATTTGCAAGTTTTTTTTTTTGGTTGTGTGTTTTTTTTTTTTTTTTTTAAGATTTGTTTATTTATACGAGCAGGGGTACAGGCCAGAGGTATGAGAGGGTGAGAGAATTCACCTGAGACAGAACAGGGAGCAGAACAGGCAGAAGGACTGCAACACACTGCTGAGGGAAGCAGCGGGCAAGACAGAAGTCTGCCGCACAATGTGGGAATCTCACTGGCTGGCCGGGAATCGAACCAGCGCTGCAGAAGCTATAGCCAGCTCCGCAGTGTGGTGCTCAACCGGCTCCACCACCAGGGAGGCCCTAAAAATATCTTCTTATTGATTCAAATATGTGTGAAATGAAATTATGCTAGAATGTTTGTAGAAAAAAATATGTAGCTAGAAATTTTCTGTTAAATCTCTTTAAAAATATATCATTTGCATGCAATGGGGCAAGAATTAATGCCTTAAAATAAATTAATCAATATTTATGCCACAAATGTTTAATGGAATTTTTATTTTAAGCCAGTTTCTAATAAACCACTTAACAACTTCTGTAGGAAAATAGTAGCCTATTTTTGGAAAGACTGTAGAAATAAAAAAAAATATATCAGTTTAATAATATACACTGTCTTTTTCACATACACTAATATAATCTTCAGTTTTGTACTCCTTTCTTTCTTACAACTATATACAGGATATGCAAATGTGTTTCAGTTTATTTGTTAAGTTGATATTAATTTAAAAAATGGGAAAGTTCCTTAAAATACAATATGAACACAAATACATTAAATCAACTATTGTGTACAGGTCAATTTACCTGAGTAGAGAGAATATCTTCTATATTTTAGAAAAAAGTTATAATCTATTAACCAGTCATCCTTAGACGTCTGTGTGTTTTCCATGTAGAACATATGTTCGCCTTTTCTTAAGCAATTGTAACTTTTATTTGTAAACTAAATCAAAAGCATAAAGAAAATAAAGATAAAAAGGAATGGATTTGAATTTATTTAATTCCTATCATGTCCAAGTCTGTAATAGATTTGTATAAGGAATACCTCTATAACAAATGATGTTGTGAAGACTGGAAAACCATATTCAAGAATGAAAGTTTCAATATCTCACATCATAAAATAAAAATAAGTTAAAAATTAATAAAAAGTGGGGCCTCCCTGGTGGCGCAGCTGTTGAGCACTGGGTTGCGAAGATGCCCACAGCCTCTACAGTGCCAGTTTGACCCCTGGCCACCGGGTGAGGGTCCCACATGGTGGGCAGACCTCTCCTGCCGCCCACTGCTCCCCTCAGGAGTGTATTTTGTCAGTCTGTTCTGCTCCCTGCTCTGACTCTGGCGAATTCTCTCACCCTCCCGTGCTTCTGACTGTACCCAGTGCTTGTATGGATAAATAAATAAATCTTTAAAAAATTAATAAAATGCTTTGATGTAACACCTGAAACCATGAAATATGTAAAATAAAAAAATAAACAAAATATTTTGTTATATACATTTCTGTGATGTCCTTAGGATTTAATCCCTAACAGCAAGGAAAACAATAGAGAGCATAAATAAACTGGGGCTATTTAAATTTAAAAATCTTCTACACAGACAAAGAAATGGCAACTAAGATTAAAATGCATCCTCGTTTTGGTGATAAAATGTTTTTACAATATAGATCTGATAAGGGACTGATATCAATGATCAGCAAAAACCACAACAACAACAACAAAAACCAGTCAAATGAATGGATAGAAGAATAAACAGACTCTTCTCCAGAGAAGACATACAAAAGGCAAATAGACACATGAAAAAAAAAAAAAAAAAGTGTTCATTAGCACTTATCATCAGGGAAATGCAAATCAATTCTACAAAGAGATATTACCTCACACCTATGAGAATTGCCCATTTGAAAAAGAAAGAAACAAGAAATACTGGTGAGGATACACAGACAAAGGAACCCTCCTGCATTGTTCATATGAATTCAACTGCTCCAGCCACTATGGAAGCAATTTAAGTTGTCCTAAAAGATAAAAATTGTTCTTTGTATCATCCATTAATTCCACTCGAAGGCATCAACCCAAAATTAAAAAAAAAAAAAAAAAAAACTAATGCAAGAGGACAAATGAACCCCCCATGCTATTGCAACATCATTTACAATAGCCAAACACTGGAAACAACTTAAGTTACCTCCCTCCAATTGATAAATATATCAAAAAGATATGGTATATGTACTCGGTGGAATATTACTCAGTAATCAAAAAAGGATAATCCCATGCCTTTTGCAACATCATATATGGTGCTGGAATGGATAATAATACTAAATGAAATAAGTGAGGACAATAAATACAAGATTGTGTCTCATTTATGAGGAATAAAGAGAAGTCAAATTAAGACTTAGAAAAGACAAGCTTAAAAATATAACTTAAAAGAAGATTATAGAACTGAAGTATCCAGAGGGTAAAGAGTGGGACAGAGGTCTGAACAAAAAGGGAAGCTGTCACAGTGGACTAAGTTGGTGTTCTCTGTGTGAATTTTTGTTTGGTGTATTACACATGGCTGTGCATTTATAGGAATTTATTCATCTCTTCTAAATTATTCATCTTACCGGCATACATATACCCATAATAATCTCATATGATCCTCTAACTTTCTGAGATAGCTGTTGTAACTTTTCTTCTTTTCTGATTCTATTTATTTGAGGTTTTTATTTTTTTTTAATTTTTTACGAGGCTGTCTAGATATTTTGTCCTTTTTTATTTTTACAAAGAACTTGATTTTGGTTTCATCAATCTTTGGAATGTCTTTGATTTCTATTTTATTTATTTCTGCCCTTCCTTAACTGTCTTCTGGTTTTGTTTGTTCACTTTTTACTTGTTCTCATGGAGAGGAATACGATTATTTATCTCATTCTTTTCATTTTTTATATGTACCTATATTGTTACATATTGCTTTCTTAATAATATTTTTGTGAGTCCCATGAGTTCGAGTAGGTTCTGTTCTCATTGTCATTTGTTGTTTGATTTATTTATTTATTTTTTATTTTATTTTATTTTTATTAAATAATAAATTTTATTGTTATATTCCCCATACAATTGCAGCCCCCTCATTTTTTAAAATGTCCTCATTAACCCAGTACTCATCCAGCAGTGTGTTATTAATCTCCATGTGTCAGAGGTATTCTGGTTTGCTTTTTGTTGTTTTGATACCATGTATGTGAAGATGCCTGGTATGATTTCAGTGCAATTTTTTGACCTCGATTCACTTTATCTCGTATGTTTTTCAGATAACTCCAGCAAAAACTTCTAGTAATAAATACAAGTGATGTTGTCACAATGGGAATCCTTACCGTGTTTCCAACGAGTGTTCTTCTTTCTATTAAAGAAACAGAATTCTGTAAATTACTTGTAAAGACAATAACACATCTTATGTAGCTATAAATAAAACAATTTTCTGTTATTTATGGTTATATAACTATGTACGCCTTTTATTTTTATAGAATTATCCTGGTTACTTTAGTGTTACTAATTTCCAAGTGTTGAAAGTCATCATCTATAACATTTTTAATAACTACCATTCTTTCTACTTTCTACAGCATTTAATTTCCTAAAATATGGAAAGGAAATGTATTAATGAACCATTTTTTTATTTTTACACTTTTAAAATCTATTCATTTATGTATACAAGAACTGGGGTACAGGCCAGAGGTATGTGGGTGGTGAGAGGTTTCACCAAAGACAGAGTGGGGAGCAGAAGAGGCAGACTGACTGAAATACACTGCCGAGGGGAGCAGCGGATGAGAGAAAGAGGTCTGCTGTGCCAAGTGGGTAGCAACCTGGCTAAGGATTGAACTCGTGCTGCATTGGCTGTTGATAGCTTCATAGGTTGCGTCTTAACCCATTGTGCCACCAGGAATGCCCCATTTATTATTATTTAGATGTGGAATGATATTTTTTCACAATTCTTCTTGGGCATAGGTTGCTTATGATAGCATTAAAACTTTTTAAAATTCTAAGGTTTTTACAAACTTATTAAGGTCAATAAAAAGCAAAGACTTATTAGGGCCTCCCTGGTGACACAAGGGCTTAAGTACCACACTATGAAGCAATCCGCAACCTCTGCAGCACATGCAGGGCTCCAAAATGATGTGGTTTGAGTTAGTGCAGGGTCCTTGGGTTCACTCTGGGAAAGGTTTTCACCAGAGTTTCCCTTTCATCGGCGTGCGGTGAGTTTCCCCACAAGACACAGATGGTTGTTAGATTTAAAGGGCAGACTTAATAGGAAAAAGGACAGAAAAGTGAAATACACTTGCATACACACAAGTGGCAGGAAGAGCTGCCCCAGAAGGGACAGGTTTGCTAAGAGAGGCTTGCATGGTTGCAGGCAGGCGGCCTTTACAGGTCATGGGCAGGCAGGAAGGCTGCTGCCCTGCAGAGAGTGAGAGTTGGTGAAAAGAAGCACCTGCATAGTCACAGGTGGGCAGACAGAGTGCTGCCCTGAGCCTGTGCAGACACTGAACTGATACAGTCTTCTTCTACTGGGGAGGAACTCACTCCTTGTGAGCCATCAGTTGGTTGCTAATTCTGGATAACTGTAGAATCTGAAAGGGACCTGAGATTCTACAGTGGGATATTTTGGGCTCAATCTCCATATCTTTACCCTTGGGCCTGTGCTCTAGATAGCAGCTTGATACCTGCTGGGATGTTATGCTTTATGATCTAGGTACCCATGTCTAAGGATACTAGTCTGCATCTATGGATACTAGTTTCTGCAACTGTGTCTTGGTTTCCATAACTGTGTCAATGGCTATGCTAATCTCTTCTACCCACACTTTCGTGTGTGGACCAGGTTTCTGGTCTTGTGGTGAACCAGCTTTTCAGCTGTTTATCTGTTTTTTTGTTTGTTTCTTTCTTTCTTTCTTTTTCCTATTCTTGTAGTCCATCATTCGCCCCCCTAACCATATCCAGCCCAAAATCATTTGGGGAGTTGAAGGGAGGAGGTCCATTTTCTGTAGCTGCTTCCTGCTGGAGTGGGATATTGAGCTGCTCCTACTTACATGGGCCTGGAATATGGTCTCTCTAACACTAGTCCCTGAGCTGCACATTGTTACTATTTTCCTAAGGAGGCAAAGGGTGTGGCATCTGGACAGGCTTTTCATGTATGGATCAGCTGTTTATTGTTTGGAGGAGTTTAAACTTGTAGAAATCCCCCTAGGTTAGAAGAAATAAATTTGACTAGAGATTGTGTATGTTAAGGTTTAAAGAGGAGAGAAGTATCGCAGCGGCTAAAGGCCCTCAGTAACATGTGCAGTCATTTGGGGCCAGCCATTGGGTGTCAGGTTTACTAACAAGATGAGCAACAGTAGTAAAACAGCAAGTTTTGATATTGTGACATGGGAATAAATTTTAACAGGGAGACAACCCATTTTTAGAGTGTTGTTAGACTAGAAAGAACGTTGATGGGATATTTGGTCCTAAATCCCATGAGTCCCTTGTTAGGGCAACACCCACCAGGGGAGCCCTGAAGTGCTGGAGTAAGCCATATAGCCATGGACTCAGTGGGAGTTTTGGCTTGCTGTGTGTGTAGAATAGCAAGCCCAGTGAAAATTACTAGTTTTTACCTTGGTGGGGAAACCAGATTTCATGAGCATGATCACTGTGAGGTTAGTCAGGAAAGTTTGGTGAGCTTTAAAGTTTAGTTAAGAGTGAGGGACCACAGTCCACTTTTTAAAATGTTAAGATTTTACCTGAGTATGATGACTCCATGGTTTTATATCCTCCAATTGTGAGGCAGAGCTGATATTAGAAAAGACAGTATCGGACATTTGAGCTCCAGGATGAAGACAATTGCAAGTGTTCAGAAGCTCCAGTCATGTAAAGGGAGGTCTCTGGGAGACTGTGGCCTGTTAGAAGCAAATTTATAGAAAACAGTTAGATATAAAGTGTCAGTTCTGTCTGTAGGTTGAAGAGGGCCAGAAATTAACTTACTGAAAAATGTATTTCTTCCTGCAAATAGACACTTTTTGGGGGAAGCAGTAAGTAGATCTGATGTGCTTTGATTTTGTTAAGACCATTTTTATATTTTATGAGGAAGGGAAGGCAGGTCTAGAATGCTGGGTGAGTACAGAATAAGTGACTCCCATATTAATCAGAAAATTATTATTTTTACCTGTGACATCCAGGGTTACCCTAGGCTCAGCCATGGAGATGGCCAGCTGGGGAGCTCGCAAAGTCCTTGGGCCCCATCACTTGTTGTCCAGGAGGCGTCACTCCTCATCCAAGAGGCACAGGCTGGCAGCTAAGGGTCTGGTCCTGCCTCCCTCCAGAGAAGGGGACAATCCCTTTTCCAGTGACTGTCTTTATACCTGGGTACAATACTGGTGGATTTCTGGGTTGTGTGCATTTTGTGCACCAGTGTCCAGTCTTGTTGCACCTGTAGCATGGGACCATTGAAGCTCCTCCATTCTTTATTGCAGGTAGGTTAGTCTTCTGTCTCTGAACATGGATAAGCCTGGATCTGTAGGGTACAGGCAATGGCAAAGGCAATTGGTATTTACTTTACTCACTGACCATGGCCTTCTTGCCTTTCCTAACCCTTTACTTTGGTCCCTATTAAAGATTTTATTAAAGATTTTAAAAGCCACTTTATTTATTTATTTTTTTTAAGATTTATTTATTTATGCCTACGAGAGCTGGGGTAGAGGCCAGAGATGCAGGGGGTGAGAGGATTCACCAGAGACAGTGGGGAACAGAACAGGCAGATCGACTGAAATACACTGTTGAGGGGAGCAGCAGGTGAGACAGGAGAGGTCTGCTTCGCCATGTGGGTTTCTCTGGCTGGCCAGGGATAGAACTCGTGCTGCAGAGGCTGAGGATTACTTCAATGTGCGGTGCTTAATGCCTTGCACCACCAGGGAGAACCTTAAAAGCCACTTTAAAAAGCTGGTGTGACTGAGTTTGGGGTCCCACCGCTAGTTTTTGGAGTTTTCTGTGTATATCTGATGCAGACTGACTAATAACATGAGTCCCCAGAATAACCTAGCTCTCTCATGTATTAAGATCGAAGTTTTGAACTTGTGAATGGTTTTCACTAGTTGCCCTTGATTTAGTCTCTGGAGCCTGCACCTGATGTCTGAGCAAGATTGGCTAATGAAGGAGACTGCTGAAATATTTTTTCTTTTTTGGGTCTAGATTAGTACAGATTAGTATATGTTTTATAGCCTCAGTAAATCCAGCCTGAAATGATGTGGGACTTTTGGGATTTTGAGTAACTTTTTTAACCCTTTTATAATTGACTGGCTTATTAGGTTTTTTTTTTTTTTTAAGATTTATTTTTATTTATTTATACAAGCACTGGGTACAGTCAGAAGCGCGGGAGGGTGAGAGAATTCACCAGAGCCAGAGCGGGGAACAGAACAGGCAGACCGACAAAATACAATGCTGAGGGGAGCAGCGGGCGGCAGGAGAGGTCTGCGCGCCATGTGGGACCCTCCTCCAGTGGCCTGGGAGCAGCCGGGATCGAACCAGCACTGCAGAGGCTGCGGGCAGCTTCGCAACCCAGCACTCAACCGCTGCGCCACCGGGGAGGCCCGGCTTATTAGGTTTTAAGAAGTCTTGTGCATCCCATTATTTATATTTATGTTGAAAAAGTGTAGCTATCCTATGAGAATACTTTCTATGAGGTATCAATATACACAAATTGACTTTGTTTTTCACAATGAAAAAAAATTTTATCAGGTGTCTTAAGTGCCCTGTTAAGGCAAAAACTTTACTAATAAATTAATAGATTTGAGTTCGATCCCCGGCCAGTCAGAGAGCCACCCACATTGCGAAGCAGAACTCTCCTGACTCTCCTGCTTCTCCCCTCAGCAGTGTATTTCATACAGTCTGCCTGTTCTGTTCCCAACTCTGTCTCTGGTGAATCCTCTCATCCCCACATCTCTGGCCTTTACCTCAGCTCTTGTATGCAAAAATAAATTAATAAATATTTTAAAAAAGCAAAGACTTGTAATATCCAGACAAAATTGAAAAATGTTTTGGAAATTTCATATTCTCTAAGATAATATTCTTTCATAGCATTTTATGAGGATTTTTGAGTTATTTATTCAATAAACAACTTTAATATATATTATAATTATTTTAAAATTTCTGTAGACCTATTACAAGGAGTTTATATGTGAAGAATACCAATAAAGCATGATTTACAAAAAGTAGACTTGGCGATGTATTTATGTCTGAGATGTCAATATATGTTTTAATTTCCTAATGGATAATGCTAAATTTTAAAAGTAAATTTCTTGATGGTTGATACTTAAGTAATAATTATCTCAATAAAACTTTCACATTAAATACGAATTTCTCAACTTTAAGGTCTTCAATTTTGTTATTATGAGGAGAAAATCTTTTATACTCAGAGTAAATGAAAGTCATAATGAATCCTAGGGCAAGTTAGGGATAATTAGTCAGCCTCAAGGACAATGCAGGGACTTCAGGAGAGTTAAGGAAGGCTCCAGAGATAAGGGCCACAAATTCCAAAGGGGACTAATCAAACACCCCAGGACTTTTGACAGTAGGGACTTACTTTATGACCTTAGTATCAACAAGACATTCCAAATAGAGGGCAATGAAGAAAAGAAGATGAGGGCTGGGGCACAGAGACTTAGTTCAGGGCACAGAGACATTTAGGCAGTGAGTGAGTCCACTGAGCCCTAGTCAATTATAAAGAGACTGGTGGAGCTTTAGAATAATTAGGGAAAGAAGGTATATATTCCCTGAGACACGACTCCACTCTGGCTTCCTTGCTCCTCCCTGGTCTGGTTTCATGGCCTGGGAGTCCCACTTTATTTCTGTTACTATTCTCCTCAATAAACTTTTTCTCTCTAAAAACAAATCCTCCTCTTCTAGTTTGCTTGCCTGAGCGTCTGCGAAGTTCCTGCTGCAGCTTCGTGAGACACCAACCCGTGGTGGTCTAGTGGCTGGGACTCAGCGCTGCCCCTGCAGCCTGGGACCAGTTCCTGGCTGGGCGACTAGGACTGAAAACGTACAATTCTGGTATCACTAATTTATTACATTTGAAGAGGCTAATGTATTATATAAAAGTGAGTCCCCCCATACACCTAAGTTCTTGTATGCATAAATAAATATTTTAAAGAAAAAGTGAGTCCCCCCCACATTTAATTATAATTTCTTGATAAGCAGATTTACTTTTTTTTAAAGATTAATTTATTTGTGCATTCTTGAGTTGGCAGTAGGCCAGAAGTGTGGGTGGAGGGGGTGAGAGGATTCACCAGAGACAAAGCAAGGATTAAAACAGGCAGATCTACTGAAATACACTGCTGAGGGGAACAGCTAGCGAGACAGGAGAGGTCTGCTGCACCATGTGGGTCACCTCTGGTGGCCTGGGATTGAACTCCTGCTGCAGTGGCTGTGGATAGCTTCATAGTGCTGATACTTAACCCCTTGCACCACCAGAAAGGCCCTAACAGGTTTACTTTTATTAAAAATGTACCATTTAGTAGTTATATAGTAAGTTTTATTTTATATAGAGTCACACAATTTTATGTTTCTAGATGTAGACATGATTATGTATTCAGTCTCCTAACTTTTTATTTATTTATTTATTTATTTATGCATCCAAGAGCTGGGGTACAGGCCAGAGATGCAGGGGATGGAGGATTCATCAGAGACAGAGTGGGGAGCACAACAGTCAGACTGACAAAATACACTGCTGACAGGAGCAGCGGGCGAATCAGAAGAGTTCTGGCTCACCATGTGGATTTCTCCCTGGCTGTCCAGGTATCAAACTCATGCTGGAGAGGCTGAGGATTGCTTCATAATGTGGTGCTTAACCCCTTGTGCCACCAGGGAGGCCCCAGACTCCTAGCTTTTAAATTGGAATCACATTATTCTCACTCATAATTTTAGTTTATTTTTTTAATTATATATCTTTCTAGTTTTATTATTTCAAGTTCATTTACTGGATACGAATGACTGATGAAGAAATTACAAAACTAGAGTTTTCTTGACAAGAATATTGCAGTATGCATGTGTTGATATACAAGTTTGAACTGCCAAAACCAATATGTTAGTAACCAATATTACGTCAATCAATAGATAAAATAAAATGGATGAAGCAGAGAAACCAAAAAGTGCCACACAAAAGAAACTGTAATACACCAGAAACATTCAGATAATAACAAAGATAAATGAAAAAAAAAAAAAAAAAAGGTTCTCCTCAGTGGCGCAGCAGTTGAACCCTGGGCTGCGAAATTGCCCACAGCCTTTGCAGTGCCAGTTGGATCCCTGGCCTCTGGTGAGGGTCCCACATGGCGGGCAGACATCTCCTGCAGTGCCCGCTGCTTCCCTCAGCAGTGTACTTTGTCAATCTGCTTGCTCTGCTCCCCACTCTGGCTCTGGTGAATTCTTTCACCCTCCCACGCTTCTGCTTCTGACTGTACCCAGTGTTTGTATAAATAAATAAATAAACAAACAAACAAACAAATAAATAAATCTTTTAAAAAAGGTTTTTTCTCTGTGAGATATTAAATTTCCTCTGCTTATTAAATTAGACAAGGTATTCTTTCATCTCTACTTTTTTTTTTTTTTTTTTTTTTTTTTTTTTTTTTACATTTTAAAAGAACAGGCTTATTAGGAAAAGGAGAAAAAGAGAGAAACTTGCATAGTCACAGGTGGGCAGGAGAGCTGCCCATCCATCTCTATGCTTAAGGGTATTCTTAAGGGGTAACACCCCTTGCTGAAGTGTTACATTGTATAATTTTGCATACCGCATTTTCTTACTCTTCTATTGGAAGTGGACATCGGATTTGAATTACTGGGTAAATATCAAAACAAAATTCCTTTTGCATCCCCATAAAGCAACTCAATTTTAGGCAAGTCAGATTCTCCTAGAGTTGGCAGTCAAAGGACTCTATAGAACCTAAGATTATCTATCATCTAGATCTATGCTGGCTTTCATTTTACTATTTGATGTGTAATAAAATGGGACATTTAAACTTTTTATATTATTTAAATTATGATAAATGTATATTGTTTTGTGATGTATTAAATAATCACTTAGTAACTAATGGATTGATCTATTTTAATGCTCCAAGTTCTGATTGTCCCATGTCATTCCCCAATGTTTCCTAGCACATATTCTTCACTTCAGAAAGACAATAGTCTTCATATATTCTTAACATATATCTGTCATTTCCCACTCAAAATAATTATGTATAATATTGTCTATCCTGAAATCACTTATCATTTCACTCTTTATATTACTGTTTATATTTAGTCATCAGTTTCCAACAAAGGTGTGCACTGATTTCTTTTCCTGAAACTCCTCTGACCCACATTAATGTCTCATTCTCTAAGTTCTAAGATACTAATTTGTGTTCTGACATACCCACATAACAATATGCCTATAAAACAAACAATAAACTTGTTCTTCTGAATTAGTCTTAAATATATACAAAACAAGACCTGGATCTAATTTATTAAATGAATATTTTTCAGTGCTCACCAGAGTAGTCTATACACATGCACATGAAGGGTCTCAGTAAACACCCGTGGAGTGAATGTATATAACAATCATATTATAGTGGGCTAGATAAATGTATCTTTTAAATTTTTGTGTTATACAATCATAGTTGGCTTAGGTCATGTCTTCATAACAATTCACCATTGTCATTAGGGCTACTGAATTTCAATTTCAATGCTTGTGACATTTACTATATTTTACTTACAAGTGATATAACATTTTTATATATGCCATCATTAAATTACTTTCATATTAAATAGATTATTTTATTTTTGAATTTTGAAAAGTCATTTTTTTCCTAAATGACTAAACCAAATCCAACTGAAGTAATTTATTTCCAGTTTCTTCTATTGTTTATTGAATTAATTGAAGAAATGTTCTTTTATAATACATACAGGCTTGAAAATAATAACTACAAATTACTGCAGCTGAGGAAAAAATTCAAGTATGAATCAGTGACAACTTCCCCAGACAAATATATCTGTATATCTTTTAAAATTTCAGTGAAAAGTAATACTTTGTCATTTCTGATCATCACTTCATTGAATATCTAGAATTATTTTCTCTAGAGAATGATTCATGATGGTGGTATAATACCTGGGAATATGCAATGATAAATTCATTGGATAAAAGCAATCTTTGAATTAGTTTACTTTTTCTCTTAAAAATGCAAAGGGTCTTATAAACACAGCCTTGTGAATACTGTTGTATGATAACTAGTTATTACAATTACATTTTCATATGTAAATGGGATGATTATTCTTCTGAAGAAAATTAAGGTTATCTTCTATGACTTATATGCAGTAATTCACTGGTTAAACTGATATTTCTATTACATTAAATCATCTAAAATAAGTTTCAACAACAGAAGCATTATATTTTGAATCATTAACTAGACATGTCTCAAAATCATTTAAATACATACAAAATTTAGTTATATATGGATAGATAGATAAAGAAAGCTTGTATAGATATGCATTATATAGATAGCAATCTACCATCTATCAATATATCACCTTTATCTAGTGATTGATCAGCATCTTCTCTCCTAAATAGTGGAATATATTTACATACAACGTAAGTTATTGAACTTATGTGGTTATTTAATAAGCTTCTCTAAATGATACATTTCTCTGTATTTCTTAATTGGTGCTGTGAGTTCTTTCTGATGTATGTAAACAGTTGTTAAGTGAAAGACTACAAAATCATTGGGAATGAATATTTCATAACAAAGAGACATTCAATTAATGTTTATTAAAAATAAACATTTTTGCAAGCTGATGGAAAAATTTTTGAAGATGATTTTCATATGTGAGGAAACATTATTTTTTTTCTTTTTAAATACATTTTACCCCTTCTTACTCCAATTATCTTTTCATAGAAATATTTATTGTAGTCCTCTTTCTCTCTGCTCATTAATTCCTCTCATCCTTCTACATTATACATTTAATACCCCATAGATTTTCAATCTATGTATTTGACTGATTTGACATTGTATATCAGGGACTGAAGGGTAACTACTCGATTCCTGTTAATCTTTGGGAACTCAGAATGCTACCCACATGCACACACACACCTTACAGAGAACAGAATGTTCTTTTATTGAGAAAAATGATCTGTACTTTATATCATTTTTATTACTAATGTACTTTACCTGTGACAATGGCAAATGACCCCAAAAGAGACTAATTGAACTTCACTGTGACTATACTTACTCTTCTCTCCTTGGAAAGGTTATGATTATTTATGTTGATTATTAATATAATGCAGGACACATAATCTAAATCTGTGACTAATATAGGACCATGTACTGTGATTCAGTCAACACTAAATTAATGCAATATGATGATAATGATACTATTTTTCTGTCAGCTTTCAATGGAAAAATATGAACATTAAAGAAGCACAGCTATTGTTTTAATGGCATTCTTCTTAAATTAAGTATGTGCAGCATAAGTGGGTAAAGTACAGATGTAAAAGTCTGTATAAGTGGTAATAAATTTTCCAACCTTGAAATTGAATGAAAACTGAATATGGGGTAAATGGAAAAATAGTCAAGAAGTTACATTCATTTTTACATTTTATTATGTGAAAAAATATAAGAACTGCATCAAAGACAGCTTTGTTGTATTTATTTGTATGTATGACTAGATAGGCACCTATTCAGAACTTTGCATTTGAAAACAGCATCTTTTTAATTATATTATAGAGTTTATCTTATAGGATTAATGTAAATATATAAAATGGTATGCATTTTGCTATTTAAAATGAGACTTTTTAATTCTTATAATTCAAAAGAATTCATAGTAAAGGAAATTTTATAAATTAGATCAAGTGATATGAATATGGTTTGTGATAAAGAGATTAAAAAAAATAACACTTGTGACACCCAAACACACAGCTGCTAAGTCTCTAGGACCTGACCAGAAACTTACACTAATCTAGCTTAATTACAATTGCTCATAATTTTCACAGCTCTGAATTGCCAGAGGACCTGTTACCAGCAGATAATCTGAAGAAATTAAATTCCCGTACTTGGGCCTCCCTGGTGGCGCAAGGGGTTAGGAGGCAGCCTGTGAGGCTGTCCACATCTACTGCATCATGAGCTCGATCCCCAGGAGCTACCCACAGGACTCTCCTGTCTAGACTGCTGCTCCCCTCAGCACTGTATTTACATCAATCTGCCTGTTCTGTTCCCCACTTTGTCTCTGGTGAATCCTCTCACGCCTCACATCTTTGGCCTATATCCCCATTCTTGTATGCATAAATGAATAAATCTTAAATCAAAAATAAAATTAAGGAATGCATAATATAGCAATAAAAGTAAAACAGACACTAATTTGGAACTAAGATGTCAACTTTGTAATTATTGGTAAACTTATTTTTTTTTTCTCACATGTTTCTCTCTTAAACTGCTCAAGTGATTTCGGTAATCAGTGTATCACACCATATAAAGGAAAAATAACTGGCAAATTTATCAGTGTATTCCACTTGTTAAGGAGTTCTTTTTTGAAGAGATTGTCAATGAATGGTTCTTGCTTATAACAATAATAATTTTTCTTATTTTCATCTTGTAGGTATTGCCTTTGCTTGAGGCATTAATAAATTACAAAACACTGTGCCAAATCTACAGGCATTTGTTTTTCTATATGTCCTACCTTTTTTTAAAAAAAAATTATTTATGCATACAAGAGCTGGGGTTCAGGCCAGAGGTGTGGGTGTAAGAAGATTCACCAGACACAGAGTGGGGAACAGAACAGGCAGATCTACTTAAATACACTGCTGAGGGGAGCAGCACCATGTGGGTTCAGCTCCCTGGCCGGGAATCAAACTCTTGCTACAGTGGCTGCACATAGCTTCATCATGCTGCAACTTAACTCCTTGACTCCTTGTGCCTCCCTTTGTGCTTCCGTGCCCTCACTTTTTTAATTTAAACCTTTTTTGGCAACAATTTGCCTTTTTTTTTTTTTTTTTTTTTTTTTTTTTAGGTCTCATTGGTTTACAACACAGTATATGATTCACACCACTTCTGGTGAATATTCCGCAACCAAGCACCACCAAAGCATCCATAACATCCACAGTACTTGCAATAATTCATTGTACAGACTACCTTATTTTCTTTTCTTTTTTTTTTTAAAGATTTATTTTTTTTTATTTATTTATTCATTTATTTATTTATTCATTTATTTATTTATACAAGCAGTGGGTACAGTCAGAAGCCCAGGAGGGTGACAGAATTCACCAGAGCCAGAGCAGGGAGTAGAGCAGGCAGAAGGACTGAAGTACACTGCTGAGGGGAGAAGCGGGCGGCAGGAGAGGTCTGCGCGCCATGTGGGACCCTCCTCCAGTGGCTGGGGAGCAGGCGGGCAGCTTCGTAACCCAGAGCTCAACCACTGCGCCACCGGGGAGGCCCTGAGACTACCTTATTTTCTCCCTACCTCCACACTCCCACTCTCATAACAATTCTATAGTCATAATTTTAATGTATATTTTGTTTAGTTTTGTTAATTCTATTGTTTCTCAACATTCCACATATTAGTGAAATCATGTGGTATTTGTCTTTCTCCTGATTTACTTCACTTAGCACATTCCCTTCCAGTTTGATGCATGCTGTAATAAACTTCAATATTTCATCTTTTTTTTGGATATAGTTTGGTAGTAATCCATTGTGTATATATTTTATACTCTTAACCCACTCATCTGTCTTTGGGAACTTAGGTTTTTACATAACATTGATATTATAAATAATGTGACCATTAACATAGGAATGCACATATCCTTTGAATTAGTGTTAATGCATTTTGTACAATTACCTTGGGTGGGTTTACTAAATCATATGGTAGATCTATTTTTAATATTTTGAGAAATCTCTATACTGTTTTCAATAGGGGATGGGCCAGTATACATTTACATTAAAAAATAAGAGTTCTTCATTTTCATACATTCACCAAAATTTAGTGTTTTTTTTTAATTGGCCATTTGCAAGGATATTAGTTGGTATCTCATTATTGTTTTGATTTGCATTTACCTGAAGATAAACTTCTTTGACTATTCTTGGTCTTTGTTCCACATAAATGTCAGTAATTTTGTACCACTGAAATTTTGATAAGATTTGCATTGAATCTACATAATTATTTGGGTAAGATGGGCATTTTACCAAAGCTCAATCTTTCAATCCATGAGTATGGTATAACTTTTCATGTGCTTTGTCTTCAATTTTTTATTGTTTCTAATAGCTTTTTTTTTTCTTATCAGAGCATCCCCACCTGCTTTCTGTTTGATATGTCCATTTGTGACATTAGAGCTTTTACAAACCACTACTGTGCCACAGAGGGTTGCTATTTGGTATTTGTCTTCCCCCCCACTCCAAGTTCTAAGCACCAGCAAATTACAGATTTCATGGAGTTTTCTCTTAACTGATGTAGAAAGTTACATTCAAAAAGAATAGTTATTATATTTTTACACCACCATCTCTTATGTCCTTTTGCCCCTCCCACGTTCATTTATCAGTGTTTACTAGATTTCGAAAGTGTTTAAGATTATTGAGTTATCTGCTATGTAAACGTTTTTTGATACAACATACTTTGCTGAATATCATATCTCCAATTTCCTCCATTTTGTTGAATTTTTTTAGTGTTTTTTATAACTGTGCAGTACACTATGGTACATATATATCCACACCACATCTTCTTGCTCAACTTGTCCACCAGTGGATATTCAGTCTGCTTCCATGTATTAACTATTATAAATAATAATTTATAATATTAACATTGTGGGACATTTCTTCTTTCTTTCTTTCTTTTCTTTTTCTTTTTTTCTTTTTTTTTTTTTTTGTTTTTGCTTTTTTGTCTACAGTTTATATTCTGTGGATATATTCCAAGAATTGGAATTTGGGCTCCTGGGCTATTTCCATTTGTACCTTTTTAAAAAAATATATTTATTTATACATGAACAGGGGTACAGGCCAGAGGCCCAGGAGGGTGAGAGGATTCACCAGAGACAGAGCAGGAAACAGAACAGGCAGACCAACCAAAATACACTGCTGAGGGGAGCAGAAAGCGAGACAGTAGAGGTCTGCCGCACCATGTGGGTATCCCCATAGCTGGCGGGGATTGAACCAGCACTGCAGAAGCTGTGGGCAGCTCCACAGTGCTACACTCAACTCGCTGTGCCACAAGGGAGGCCCCGTATTTACCTTTTTAAATATAGATTGCTTTCCGTAATGATTTTATCAGTTCATAAGTCCACCAACAGTTCAATGAGATTCTTTTTTTTTTTTAAGATTTATTTATTTATTTGTTTGTTTGTTTATTTATACAAGCACTGGGTACAGTCAAAAGCATGGAGGGTGAAAGAATTCACCAGAACCAGAGCAGGGAGCAGAACAGGCAGAAGAACCTAAGTGCACTGCTGAGGGGAGCAGCAGGCGGCAGGAGAGGTCTGTGTGTCATGTGGGGCCCTCGCCCAGCAGCCGGGGATCCAACTGGTGCTGCAGAGGCTGCGGGCAGCTTCGCAACCCAGTGCTCAACCACTGCACCACTGGGGAGGCCCAGGATTATTTCTTTTATGCATCCTCTCCAACACTTGTTGGAGAACTTTCTAATCTCTGATACTCTCAATGATGAGAAATGGTATCTTATTGTTATTTTAATCTGTATCTGCCTTATTAAAAATAATGATAAACATTTATGTTCATATTTATTTTGGTCTTCAGGATATCCTCTGTGGTGAATTATCTTTTCCTATCTATGCCTTTTTATTTAGTTTGGTTGTTTGTCTTTTAATCATTGAATTGTGTGAATTGTTTATATTCGATGGGGATTAATGCTTGATCAGCTATATATTTCATTCAGCAAGCGACCCACACATATTCTCTCTCTTAGGATGAGGAGATCTGTTCCTTGTATACTGTACAAGAACAAAGCTAGCCCAGAGCCATAGCTACACAACTGATACATTGTGTGTGTGTGTATGTGTGTTTGTGTGTGTGTATGCCTGCAGGACACTATCAAGGTTACTGGCTATCTGTTGAATTTGCTGAGTCTGCTAAGTCTCTTGAAGGTAAAAAAGAGCCTGAATCACTCTAGGTTCCTTTAGCCTAAGTTACTCCATATCCCTCTAACTTTGCAGTGACAAATAAATCTATTTGAACATTCTTAACTTCATTGGTCATCAGGAAATACACATTAAAACCACAATGAATTGTTATTGCACACTACATCAGAAAGGCTAAATAAAAAGACAGATAAAACCAAGTGATTGTGCAAAAGTGTAACTGGAAATCAAAATAGCTATATTAGTTAAAGTCACACACACACACACACACACACGTATAACATATAGCCAAGAAATTCTACTTCTAGGTATACATGCATCAGAACTGTATGTATGTGTATATATAAAGTTTACCTAGGGCAGTCCTAAATTGAGGTTTTTGCCCTGATGAAATTCTTCCCAACATTTAAGACATTTCCCTTATCTTTTACTGTTGTCTTTGACAGTTCTGGGTAGTTTTGCTATAAGTTCTTTGCCTTAAGCATTTCCATCACAACCATTTTCACTGTGTTAGTAATTGATGGTAAGCCAACTTTCCTGCAAAAGATAAAATAACTGGTTGAAAGTCTGGTTTCAAATTTGCTTTCAACCCCACAACATATCCCTTCTTTTTAAAGTATAAATCTTACCCCTCAGAATGGTCTATACAAGAAGTATTATTAAAATACTGAATAATAACACTTATATATAGAAATATTAGCATCTATATATATAAAATAATAGCACCTATAGATAGAAAAACACATTGATGCAATTTTAGAAGTATGAAATAAGAGTGTAAATCCAGATTATATAGTACGCTAAGGATTACATACCCATTTGCAAATCCTTTGGTGGACATAGTCATATCTCCCACCTACCAAAACCAAACATTTTCCAAACAATGGGAGATATTAAAAAAAAGCAACTGATATTTCACATGCCTTGAAGAACATTAATTATCAAATTATTTAGCTAATTTAGACACACCAGCTTTTTCTCCAATACAGTCTTTATCGAATGTCATGCTATTTTTGAAACTGAAGGCAAAAGAAGAATCAAGCTCCTCTACCATTGTCTAAAATGTATTTAATTACTGATGAGTATTTCTTGAAAATGGTAATATTTTTAAAATTTCAGAAGTGGTGTAATGTTTTGTATATTTACACATCACATTTTTTTAAATTTTGCTACTTTTTATTCATGTTTTATGTTATTTAAATTAATGTCACT
Source organism: Talpa occidentalis (assembly GCF_014898055.3). Lineage (NCBI taxonomy): Eukaryota > Metazoa > Chordata > Mammalia > Eulipotyphla > Talpidae > Talpa > Talpa occidentalis. The sequence continues at coordinate 81,699,388 of NW_023604295.1, read as the reverse complement.
TTTATTTTTGTGATTTTTATCTTTTTTATGCAGTTATGCTGTGAAACTGCTTTAGGCAAACAAACACATAGTGTGAATGTACCAGATACAGACTTTACTATATTTAATCGTATAGTGACTATTTTCCTAAGTCTTTCCAAAATATTTAACTTAGTTTTGATAGAAACATTTTATTTAACATGTAATTAAATTATTATATCTTTATGATTTTTAAAAAAAGGAAGAAATAGGTTTGTGAAAAAACATTACTGGTTCTTGGTTTATCAGTTTCTGGAGAAGTGAGCTGACTGAACTGTGTTGGTCTTGTTTCACTACCACCAATCTGTTACAGAGAGAATGGGGATGTCTCATTAATCTGTCTTGTTGAGGAAAGAGGGATGCAGGACAAGAAAGGAATAAAGGAAAAACTTTGCGGAAATTTTGCCGTTCAATTTTTCTGTCCCCATGGACTGGTAAGAAAGAGGTAAAACAACAACAACAACAACAACAACAACAAAAAAAAAAAGGCCATAAAAACCTGATGACTTAAGGCCTGAAACCTGCTGCATAATTTCCCTGGCACATTGTTCTTATTTTATTTACATTTATTTATTTGTTTATCTATCTATCTATTTATTTGTTTATTTTGCTCATTTCCTCAACCTGGGCATTTCTCTATCCTGGGCATTTCTCTATTCCACAGCTTATCAACTTGGCTTCTATGGAGAAAAAAAGGGAATTTAAAGACCCAGAAGAAAAAAGTCACAAACTGAGACCAGCCAGGTACAACCTTGAGCTGTGGGCACAGTCTACACGACATGTTCACCATGGACATTGTCACAAGTCTGGCATAACCACCGAGCTGCAGCTGATTGGTGCTCACAATTGGCAACATTAATGGCTTTTAGCCAAGTCCATTCTCCTTGTTTTTTTCAGCAAGCTTAATTCATTTGTTCTCAAACCCCATTCCTAAAACTTTTATAAAACCATATTCCCACAGCTCCTGTGGTCTCTATTTCATACCCAGAGTAGTCACCTCAGAGCACTCATTTCTTGCTCTTTTGCTAATCAATAAACGCTGGTGCCTTGCCTGTCTGCCACAGTATCTATGGAGTCCTCCTTTCAGTCTTGAACACAGATTCTCAAGAGCCCTTTCCTGGGCTTGGCAGCAGGGCCCCTCTGTTTGCCAGTGGGTGGAGCAGTAGACAGAGGGCTACTTCATTCCCAGCTATCTGCTTGTGTTAGGAGGGATTTGGGGATCAGTCTGAGGGGACGAGTCTTGTTCCACTTCCCAATGACACAGCTGTGCACAAGTGTAGCTGGAACTCTAACATCAGCTAATAGGGATATAACCTAGTTCATCTACTTGTGTTAACTAACATTAGTTAGTTGGAAGTTGGATAAAAAATGTCTACCACATATTCATGAGAACTGTCAAACTCATCAGGTATAAAATACATACCAAAGCAAAAATGTTGGGGAATTTTGACATTTTCTCTTACAATGAGACTCTTGGTCTCCTTTCAAACACAGTGTGGATTTAATTAGGGATTGAAAAGTCATCAGGGTAAACTTCATAAACATTTTTCTTCAGTGATATTTTTATTTCTGCTTTCATTTATTTTTAATAAATAAATAAGTTTATTTATTTATATTTATTCATTCTAGTTTCTATACAACTGCAGTATCTCCCATTCAGGCATTGTTACCATAATGTGTCCACTACCAAGGAAGCCACAATCCACTGCCATACTCTTGTGCTCCCTTCCTTCTTTGTTCTCATCCTTCTTTTTCCCCTCCTGTCCCCTTCTGGTTGCCCCTTCCACAGTCAGGTTTCAAGGGTAAGTTTTTTAGTTGGGCTTTATCTGTAATTTTTCTCTCTTATACAGCCAGATACTTGGTACAAAATCAGCAAGGAAAGTACATCTCTAGGATATGGCCCATCCTGGTATCACCGAGTTCTTCTGCTCCACCCTCATGACTTGGAGAAAAAGCTTTATTTGATCATTAGTTGCTTCAAGGATGTGTAGGGAGAGAAAATAAAGGGAGTGTCTCTGGCTAAAGCAGGAGAAAGGCAGATAGACAGTTTCCAACAGCTCATACTCTCCAGTGTCCTCTCCTCTGTAGCCTACAGGATCAATGTACAGGAGACCTGTCTTATTAGAACAGAACATATAAACAACTGACAGCAAACTCTCTGGCAAATGTGTCAGATGTGATAATAGGAGAACATTTAGGGCCTCCCTCTGAGCTCCCAAAGCAAAAACATTGCCTTAAATTACCTTTTGCTGACAATCTAGGTTGAAAACTCAGCAGTTGGGTTTTTTGTAATCATGAGATTTAAAAAGCACAAATGAATTAAATTAGATTCTATTTGCCTCATTCTACTTTTCTCCCTCTGTTCTTCCTTTGTCATTGTATTTTGTGTTAATGAATACTTGCAATGTAACATTTTAATTTATTTAATATTATCTTCACAGTAGGTCTATGAGATTTTTATTGTTATTTGGTTGTAGAGGTTGTTCTAGAATTTCACATATATATTACTAATTTAGACTTATACTATATCAATTATAGAAGAAATATTACTCATATATATATATATATATATCTTCCCAATTATATTTTACACAACAATCATTATTCAATGTATATTGCTATATCCTCTAGCTGTCTGATACAGCATAACCACCCATAGTCTTCACCATAGTTCATTACAATCACTTGTTAAATCAGCTAATACAAGAGAAAAAAGTTATCTTAGTGTCTTTTATAATTACATATATACTTTTACTATTTTGTTTTCTCAGTGATGTGGATCATTAATTACCATCTGGGGTCCTTTAATTTCTTTCTGAAAAACTGCATTTGGTATTTTATTTTTTTTAAATATTTATTTATGCATAGAAGAACTGGGGTAAAGGCCAGAGGTGTGCGGGATAACTGAAGTCACCAGAGATAGAATGGGGAACAGAACAGGGGGATTGACTGAAATACATTACTGAGGGGAGCAGTGGTCATGATAGGAGAGGTCTGCTGCACCATGTGGGTTACCTCCCTGGCCAGGGATCAAACTCATGTTGCAGTGGCTGTGGATAGTTTCATAGTGCTGTGTCTTAACCCACTGCACAACCAGGGAGGCCTCATTTGGTATTTTCGGTAAGACTGTTCTGCTAGCAACAAATAATGTCAACAGAATTTATCCAAGAAAGTCATTATTGTGCTTTCAATTTTCTTTATATTATTTTTTAAAGATTTATGTTATCTAAGAACTAGGGTACAGTCAGAGGTGTGGGAGGGTGAGAGAATTCACCAGAGACAGAGAGGGGGCCAGAACAGGCAGACAGACCCAAGACACTGCTGAGGGGAGCAGCGGGCAAGGCGGGAGAGGTCTGTCATTCCATGTGGGAATCTCCCTGGCCGGCTGGGAATCGAAACCAAGCTGCAGAGGCTGTGGACAGCTTCACAGCACAGCATTCAACCTGCTGCGTCACCAGGGAGGCCCATTATTTTTTATTTTTGTAAATTATGGTGATATTGGTTTGCAACACTGAATATAATTCAGAAAAATAGGACAACACCTCTTCAGATATCTTACCATACCATATATATCACCAAGCCACCTGTAACCATTTTTCCAAATTAGCTATCCTGGATGTAAAATTTTAGGTGATATATATTTTTCTTTTATAATCTTACATATGTTATCCTACTCTCTTCTGGTCTACATTAATTCTGCTGAGAAGTCAGCTCTTAATCTTATCAGTTTTCTTTTGACTACCCAGTGGCTAGAGTAAATCTATTTTTATTAAAATATTTTCTGGGGGCCTCCCTGGTGGCTCAACGGGTTAAGAACAGCACTGTGAAGTTACCCCCAGCCTCTGCAGCATGAGTTGAATGCCCAGCTAGCTAAAGAGCTACTCACATGGTGCAGCAGACCTTTCCTGTCTCTCCCAGTGCTCCCCTCAGCAGTCTATTTCAGTCAGTCTGCCTATTCTGTTCCCCACTCTGTCTCTGGTGAATCCTTTCACCTCCCACACCTCTGGCCTATACCCCAGTTTTTGTATGCATAAATAAATCTTTAAAACAATAAAATAATAATAAATTTAAAAAAATAAACAATAAAATATTTTCTGTTCAAAATTGGAGATAACTCTTGATCGGGTGGATATCTGGGCGGGGGAGTTATTTCCTTGTAAGAGGACAGGGTTGAAGAGTAAATTTGATTTTTGCTATTTTTAACTTAGATGTTATCTGTTATCATGCTATCTGCTATGAAAGACATTTAGAATATAAAATTTCATGTCTAAACCTCACAACTATTTTATTGATTCTGCTTAATTTTTTTTTTTAATTTTGAGTTCTCTGATTTAATTTATTTACTTCTTTCTATGACATGTCTGCCACTAGCTTGTCCTTTCTATCCACTAAGAGTCCCTCAATTAGACTTTCTGCCTGAAATTTTTTAGTGTGTTCAGTTGTCTTTTATACTTTAGTCAGTTATACTTTGTTTTTTTTTTAAAGATTTTTTTTCCTTTTTTAAAGATTTAAAGATTTATTTATTTATTTATTTATTTATTTATTTATTTATTTATTTATACAAGCACTGGGTACAGTCAGAAGCGCGGGAGGGTGAGAGAATTCACCACAGCCAGAGCGGGGAGCAGAACAGGCAGAAGGACCGAAGTACACTGCTGAGGGGAGCAGCGGGCGGCAGGAGAGGTCTGCGCGCCATGTGGGACCCTCCTCCGGTGGCCGGGGAGCAGCCGGGGATCGAACCGGCGTCGCAGAGGCTGCGGGCAGCTTCGCAACCCAGCGCTCAACCGCTGCGCCACCAGGGAGGCCCTCAGTTATACTTTGTTAAATGTTAAAAAATACCTCAGAATAGATGTGAAAGCTCTAAATATCTAATATAAAGATATTTCTGTCACAACTATGTTTAAAATTAGGATTAAAATATGTTTAATACAAAGCAGAGCTTCCATATTATAAATTAGGTTTCATGTAATCATGATATTTCAAGATGAATCTTAAATTATATCCTCATTTATGAAAATGGAACATGAAATGTATGTAACAAAACAGCACAGCAACGATAGTGAATATTTTATTTTAAGAAAATCGAGTAATACTTTACATGACTTTGATCGCAGAGTTAAGTAACAATGGGTTACTAAATGCAGAGTGATGCTTTAAAATATAAAAACCAATTATTTTTCCTCTTAATTTCCACATTAGTAGAAATGTTTAAAATTATTTTTATTTGTTAATAGCATGAGCAAAATAATCCTTTTTCTAATACTGTACTGACAATGCATTCCTGAGGTAAACCCCATGCTTAAGATATATTTTCATTTTTATGGTGTTAGATGCAGTTTGTTATATTTTTATAAAATTTCTGTACCTATATTCATGAAGACTATTCAGCACAATTTTATCTAATTTTACATTATATTGTTGATTTATACAGCATATCTTTGGGTTTTGAATTGTATTATATTTTGTTGAGATAATGTTGGTTTACAACACTGTACATGATTTAGAGGTGTAAGTTCACTTGTCTTCTCTATTTTTACCACACCATACCAATCACCAAATCTTGTTTATTTTCCTATTTCCATCTTTTCTTTTCTATTGAAGCCTTGGTGATTTTTCTTGACTAGTTAGGGGAAATTTATATTTTATTTGCATTTCCCTGATTACAAGTGAACATTTGAACATTTGAACATTTCTTCATTATGCTTGTTGGTCATTTGCATTTCCTCTTTGGAGAAGTTTATTTTTAGTTATTCTGCCCATTTTTTGACTCAATTATTTACTTTGTTTTTGTTGAGTCACATCAGCTCTTTTTAGATTTTTGTGATCAGTCCTTTATCATTAGTATTGGGTGCAAAATTTTTCTCCCAATCGGTGGGGTGTCTCTTTGTTTTGGTTATTGTCTCTTTTTCTGTACAGAAGCTCTTTCATTTGATATAGTCCCAGCTGTTTATCTTTGCCTTCACTATCACTGCTTTAGCTGATGTGTCTGCAACATCACTTGTAATCAGGAAAATACAAATCAAAACTACAACAAGATACCATCTTATACCAGTGAGAATGGCACATATTAAAAAAAAACAAACAAACAAACAAAAAAAAAACTAGCTACAACAAATGTTGGTTAGGATGTGGAGAAAAAGGAACACTCCTGCACTGCTGGTGGGAGTGCAAACTGGTCCAACCACTATGGAGAGCTGTGTGGGGATTCCTCAACCTGCTGAAGATGGAGCTGCCATATGATCCAGCAACTCCACTCCTAGGTATTTACCCAAAGGACACAGACACATTAATTCAAAAGGTCACCTGCACCCCTATGTTTATAGCAGCGCTATTTAGAATAGCTAAGCTATGGAAAAAAACCAAATGCCCAAAAATAGATAACTGGATCAAGAAGATGTGATATATATATATATATATATATATATATATATATATATATACACAATGGAATATTACTCAGCAATCAATAAAGATAAACTCATGCAATTTGCAGCAGCATGGATGGAGCTGGAAGGGATCATGCTCAACAAAATAAGCCAGAAAGAAAAAAAAAAAAATACCAGATGGTCTCACTCATGGCGGGAATTTAGAAAACCTAAATAAGGTGCCAGGAAAATGGCTAATTATAATAAAGTAAAAATCAAAATCAATAAGCAACTATAAACCAGAGACACACTATGGGGGGGAGGGAGTAGGATCAAAACAAGGGGGCTGGAAATTGTATGCGGACTATAGCCAAAATGAAAATGCATAAGTTGTACACAAATTAAAAAAAATGTAAAAAAATATAAAATAAAAATAATTAATCCATAAAAATCACATTGTTGATAATATAAAAAATGCATTTTATATCCTGGAAAGGTTATTTGAAACAATATCATTGAGGTCATATTCAATGGAATACTTACAGGAGAAAATTTGTGAGTAAATTTATTTTTTTCAAGTGTACTAACAGAATTTCCACCTTTACCTTAATGTTTTTATACAGAAAGAATTATTTTAGAATTGCCAACTTATTTTTTACCAGTTCGAGGGGACAAATAAATTAAAGCATCAGAATAATTTCTTTCAATAAAGTAAAATCTTGTCAAGTATATAATAGTGGAGCTGAAAATCAGTGAAAACACAGATTGTGTATTCAATAGGTATTGTTTGAATTAATTACCTTTCCCATAATAAACACCACAGCAACTATGCAGTGATCACAAAAAAAAATAATTTTACATTGATACTAACAATATTAAGTAGGCCACTTATTTTCCACTCAACAATATTCATTTACTCCAAAATGTACTCATTTCCTGCAAATGTATAGCTTTCATCCTATGACTCTTCATTAGTGATAACTTTATTCTAACAAATCAATGACTACTCTTCTTCCTTCACCTTTCTCAAATTCAATACCTTGCTGAATCATTTTTATTCTGCCCTAATAATCTTTATTGACTTCAATTCATATTTATCTCCTTTGTTAACCACCATCATCCATTACTTTCTATATTTTAACATTTGTGATGGACTCTTATGCTGGATTTCTTGTTATTACTCAGTTTTTTCCCTCACTCTGCTGCCTGAGCTGTCTATTAAATCTTGTCACCTTTCCTCTTAATTCCTTCAGTGACCCTACCACCTTCAAGATAAATCTGGTCTCCTCAGCATAGCTTGAGATGATATTCTTTGAGTAAAGTTTCAAGAGTGCTTGTAAAGTTGTTCATATCAAGGATGCTTGTCAAAAACAAACAAAAACAAGAATATTAATTTGTGCATAATGTACCCAAAAAGTAGCCATGCCACTTCCTCTTTTTATTCCCTCACATATCTAGCACATTTGGTTCCAAGGTTGAATGTCTTTACAATTTAGTTTAGGCTAGATATGTATTCTGCTTTAGGAAAGATGTAACATTAGTGTACTATCTTAGATCATGACTTGAATGCTACAGGGCTCCAAAGTATTGTTTTATTCAATAGTGAAATGTCCTTTTTGTCAGGAAAATGCATTATCAGAACTCACAAGGTTTATATGGTCACTGAATCCAATCTTTTATTATTTGCCAGTTTCTGAATTGACAACTCATTTGTCACTAGTGTATGCCCCCAAGGAGTAGAATTTATTTATCGTTGGTTTATTTACAGATTTATTCCTGAAATTTATACCTTTTTTTATGTGGGATTTTACTTCTTATTTGTTCCACTCACTTGAATAATGAAACAATTTTATGAAAAATTGAAATGTAATATTCTTGTAGTAGAGACTGGATGACGAGAGTGATTCTGTCAAATTTTCTTTCTGTTACAGTTCAGTATACATTTGTATTACAAGCACATGCTTAACCTATATTTCAAGTCAGATTTCCCAACATTAATGAATGCAAAGTATTTGTACAGAGGTTGGGAAAAGGATTTCTAGATTTTATAAATTATAAACCATTCATTTAAAAAAAAAAACTTATTTTACTAAAATTATTTTGTCACTCATATGTTCTCATGTTATTTTTATTCAAATTCATTATGACATCTAATTCCACTCTAGATTGTGCATTGTTTTCATGGTTCATTGTTAAAAAGTGGTTGAATTATTATTAAAATAAAATGTTTAAGTCTAAGAAGATATTACATAATAAGAAGGGACTGAAAATGAGAGAACATATCAGCTAAAATCATGACAGAAATATAATTTATATAAATAGCAGTGGGTTTCAAATTGAATTTACATAATTTGGCTGCTCTTTTATTGTTACCAGCTGAAACTGACTTTTCATAAGGTAATTGTGTATATACATATTTTCAAGTATTTTGTTTGCCAATTAAATTTTACACAATTTCAGGTGAATTTGCAAACAAAATTTGTATTTGAATTATTCCAAGTTTTGTAAAAAAAGAGATACAGCAAAATTACAACACACTATTTATTTATAAAGGTAACTTTTTTTTTTTTTATTCAGGTAAAGGATCATATGCTTCAGGTTGGGTGATGCCACACCAACACCAGGACACCTATAGTCCTCCATCATAGTCCATTGTGCCCCCTCCACATAATCTATTGTGATAGATACTCTCCATATCTAGTTGCTAATCATCCCTCTTTCTTGTATTTAAAGTATTTATCTTCTAACAAGAGATAGAGTTTATTTTCTGTTTTATTTATATTGATTTTTTAAAGATTTATTTATTTATGCATACAAGCACTGGGGGATAGGCCAGAGGTGTGGGGGGTGAGAGGATTCACCAGAGACAGCGTGGGGGAAAAAAAAAAAAAACAGGCACTGACTGAAATACACTGCTGAGGGGAGCAGTGGGCAAGTCAGGAGAGGTCTGCTGCACTATATGGGTAGCCCTCTGGTCAGCGATCAAACTTGTGGTGCAGTGGCTGCCAACTGTTTGTGTCTTAACCCCTTGTGCCACCAGGGAGGTCCTTTTTTTTTTAATTATTATATATTTAGGTTGAACATGACAGAAAGGAAACTGGCTTCTTTTATGTATAGCTTGTATAAATTCTGGAGCTTCTATTGGAGATTACTGTATCACTGAAGGAAGAGCAGTCATGGAGAATGAAATCAAGTCATATTGCTAGTGTTAATTGCCAGTCATATAGCTGAGACATCCTTGACCACCCAACTTTAGTGGTATACTAAGTTAAATGCAACTTCATGCACATTATAAATCATGTAGATCAGAATACTACATGAATTCCTAACAATTTCATGAGAAATAATGTATAATAATTTAAAGACACTAAGCTTGGGAAAGTGTGATAGAGATATGAAGTATGTACATTAAGCATTCATTATATATTGTACCTGCAATTAATAAACTGTGTTCTTTATTTTCTCCTTAGTTGAGGTAATCAGAAAAGGAACTATAGGAATAAAGTCTATATTTGCATCTGGTAATTTTTTAATTTTTTTCATAACATTTCATTCTTTTAAAGTATTTTCTTATTTATTTTATTTTCTACCTGGGTTCATGTAGTTGATACAATTCACACTGAAAGCTATGTCCTTCATGGACTTCTTTAATTTCTTTTTTTTAAGATTTATTTTATTTAGTTACGCATGCAAGAGCTGGGGTGTATGCCAGAGGTGCAAGGGAGGGTGTGAGAGGATCCACCAGAGACAATGTGGGGAGCACAACAGGCAGATCTACTGAAATATACAGCTAAGGGGAGCAGTAGAGGTGACAGGAGAGGTCTGCTGTGCCATATGTGGATTAGCTCCCTGACTGGGGTAGAACTCAAACCAGTGGTGGTAGCACTGAGACTAACCCCTAGACCACCAGGGAAAGCCCCCTCAAATGATTATTTCATAAAATGTTTTGAAGATACTGACTTTTCTCCTATCTTGAAAATTGATAAGTATATAAAACACACAAAAGCAATCTGTGATACTGGAAGAATAAACAATTCTAGAATTGTAGAACATTTTTCAGAATAATGACACTGACCTTTTTGCTACTGCTACTGTGCAGGTAGAAACTATCTTATTATAACTCACATTGCAAAAATTAAAATATGTAGATCTATTTGAACATGTACATAGTATATTTTGATAAAATTTTAAAAAATAGATGCATAAAATACTTACATGTTACTATCATCACTAAAATTTTTGTTAATCTGTATTTTTATGAATTATTTTATTTTATATAATTCTTACATTATTTTTCATTTTTGCATAATGTATGCATTTTCACTTTGGTTATATTCCCCATACAATTCCCACCCCCTTTTCCTGACCCTAATCCCTTTTCTCTTCTCCCCTCCCTCCACTGTAGTGTGTCTCTGGTCGATAGTTGCTTGTTGATTTTGATTTTTACTTTATTGTAATTAGCCTTTTTCCCAGTCCCTTATTTAGGCTTTCTAAATTCCTGCTATGAGTGAGACTATTCAGTATTTTTCTTTTTAGCTTATTTCTCTGAGCATAATCCCTTCCAACTCCATCCATGTTGCTGCAAATTGCATGAGTTTATCTTTTTGATTGCTGAGTAATAGTCCATTATGTATTCTTATTATTGCTTAGTTTTTGGAACAACAATAGCAATTGTTATATAGTCATTTGATTATTTGGAGGCAGGTGATTAATATGTAAGCATATATTAGTGTTAATTGGAGTAGTATATAAGAAAATATTTCATTATTTTTATTGTATTATGTTGATCAAGGTAAAGTTTATTTATATCATTTTATTTGTTTCAGGGACTACAGGTTTAAACTTCTCCAGATGTATGTTTTCACAGCGCTAAAGACCCAGTTCCACTGGAACGCCTCTCCCCACACTTCCACTTATTCACCCATGCTTTCCAGTTGCCTCAATTTTGCAGTCAAATACCAGGGATTTTCTATAGGTTTGGGATGATCCTTTGTTTTATTCATCTATATTTCTTATGAAAGTGAAACCATCCATATTTGTCATTCTCCTTCTGACTCATTTCACTAAGCATTGTCCACTCCAGTTCATCCATATTGCCATAAGAATTCATCTTTTTTATAACTGAATATTTTGTGTATAAATAATAGATATCATTGTTCTGATCTACTTCTCTGTCCTTGGACACCAAGGTTGTTTCCAAAACTTGGCTGCCATGAACACAGAAGTGCATGAAAACCTTTGAATTAGTGTCTTTTCATTGTTTGTGTGGAAAGCATGGTAATAGAATTTCTGGGTCAAATGTTATATCTATTTGTAATATTTTGAGAAACCTCCAGACAGTTGTGCATATGGGTAAGAACAATTTGTTTTTCTATCTCTATTTTGTAGAGGGTTAAGTCTAGAAGTGTTCTTTTTAACCCACATCATCACCAACACTTCTTTTTTCTGACCTATCTCATGTGACATTTTCAGGGGGTTTAAGATGGTATCTCATTGTGGTTTTGATCTGTATTTCTGTGTTAATAAGTGATAATAAGAAATTTTCCATATGTCTATTAGTTATTTGTGTGTATACTTTAGAAAAGTATCTGCATAAGGCCTCCCCTGTCGGCGCAGCAGTTGAGTGCTGGGCTGCGAATCTGCCCATAGCCTCTGCAGCGCTGGTTCAATACCTGGCTGCTGGCGAGGGTCCCACATGGCATGCAGACCTCTCCTGCCACGCCCGCTGCTCCCCTCAGCAGTGTATGTCATCAGTCTGCCTGTTATTCTCCCCGCTCTGGCTCTGGTGAATCCTCTCACCCTTCCATGTTTCTGACTGTACCCAGTGCTTGAATAAATAAATAAATCTTTAAAAAAAAAAAAAAAGGAAGAAAAGAATCTGCATAATTCTTCTGCTCGTTTCTAGATTAGGTTAATTGTTTTTCTTTAGTTGTTGTTGAATTGCATGATTTTTTGATATATTTTGAATACCAAACCTTTATATATACTGGATATCTGTGAGATGTGTGTTGTGCAAATATCTCCCCCCCCCTCATTCAATAAGGTATCTTTTTATTGCACTGATAACTTCTTTCACTATGGAGAGTTTTTTTCTTTTTTAATTTCATTTTGCTGTAATCCCATATGTTTATATTTGTGTTAGATTCTCCTGCTATTGGAGACTAATCCCTAAAGACATCTCTGAAGCCAATATGAGGGGCGATTTGCCTATTTCATCTTCAATATATTTTATAATTTAGGATATTATGTCTATGCCTTTAATTATTTTGAATTATTTTGAATTATTTTTTATGTAAGCTGTGAGATGCTGATCTACTTCATTCTTGTCCAGTTTCTCCAAAACACTATGTTGAAGAGATCATTTTTACTCCAGGGTATACTCATAATTCCTTTGCCATATATTCCCTTTACATAGATATGAATCTACATATGGATCCTCAATTCTATTCCATTAGCCTGAGTGTCTGTTTTTGTTTTAGTACCATGATATTTTGATTACTATGTAATATGAAATAATTTGCATACTAAATTGTTAAGGATCACTATTCCCCCCCTTTTTTTTTTTAAGCCAGGATTGCTATAGCTTTCCAAGGCCTTTTGTTGTTCCATAGGAATTTCAGTATTATTTATTCTCTTTCTTTGAGGAATACTGCTGTAGACTTGATAGGGATTACATTGATCTATATATTTTTTTGGGTAAAATAACCATTTTAACTGACAAGTTTTTCAATACAGGAGTCAGAAATATACTTCCACTTCCTGTGTCTTCGACTTCTTTTACCAGTGTCCTATAGTTTCCATTTTATAAGTCTTTCATGTCCTTTAATAAATTTACTTGTAGGGACTTAATTCATTTTTGTTGGAATTACGAATGTGATTGTTTTTCTTGATTTCTTTCTCTTGCAGCTGGTGATTTACAAATAGAAATCATTTTTTATCCTTATTTTTTTGGTGTGATTTTGAATTACATAGATTGTCCAGTTTTGAATCATTCTTATGTCTCTGATAAAAATCTAACTTGGCCATGATGTTTGATCCTTTCAGTAAGAGTGTTGAATTTGGTTTGTTAATATTTTGTGGAGGATTTTTGCATCTGTTTTCATAAAAGAAATTGGTTTGGGGCCTCAGTGGTGGCATAGGCAGTTGAGGGCAGCACTGTGAAGCTGTCCCCAGACTCTGCAGTGCGGGTTCTATCCTGGCCAGCTGCAAAGATACCCACATGGCATGGCAGACCTCTCCTGTCTCTCAGGTTGCTCCCTCAGCAGTGTATTTCAGTCAGTTTGCCTATTCTGTTCCCCACTCTGTCTCTGGTGAATCCTCTCACCCTCCCACATATCTGGCCTGTACACTGGTTCTTGTCTGCATGAATATAAAAATCTTTAAAAGAAAAGAAATTGGGGGCCTCCCTGCTGGTGCAAGGGGTTAAGCACCACACTATGAAGCCTATGCAGCACAAATTCAATCCCCAGCTGGACAGGGAGGAGCGCACATGGCAAAGCAGACCTCTCCTGTCTCGCCCAGTGCTCCCCTCAGCAGTGTATTTCAGTGTATCGTATCTGCTTGTTCTGTTCCCTACTCTATCTCTGGTGAATTCTCTCACTCCAACATCTCTGGCCTGTACCCCAGCTCTTGTATGCATAAATAAATAAATCTTTAAAAAAAGAAATCAGTTTATAATTATCTTTTTTATGCGTACGTGTGATATCTTTGTCAGGAATTGTCATAAGAGTGATGTCTGCCTCATAAATGGGTTTGGAAGTTTTCTGTCTTTCTCTGTAATTTTGGAAAATTTTGAGAAAGGGAGGTATTAATACCTCTTTGAAAGTTTTGTCGAACTCAGTAACAAAACCATTTGGTCCAGGCTTTTCCTTTTTTTTATTTTTTTCTTTTTGTGTGACACTCGCCGACAGCCAGGGAACGAACCAGCACTGCAGAGGGGAGTCCCTGCTTTTTTTTTTTTTTTTAACAATTTATTTATTTATGTATACGAGAGCTGGGGTACAGACCAGAGATGCAAGGGGTGAGAGGCTTCACCAGAGACAGAGCGGGGAACAGAACAGGCAGACTGACTGAAATACACTGCTGAGGGGAGCAGCGGGCGAGACAGGAGAGGTCTGCTGGGCCATGTGGGTTGCTCCCTGGCCATGGATGATTGAACTCGTGCTGCAGAGGCTGCGGATTGCTTCATATTGTGGTGCTTAACCCCATCTATGCACCACCAGGGAGGCCCTCCAGGCTTTTGCTTTTCAGGAGAAATTCCATTACTGTTTCAAGATCCTTGCTTGTGATTGTTCTGTTCAGGCTTTCCATTTCTTTCTGGTTCAGTCTCAGGTGGGTGAGCATTTTACAAATTTCTTCATTTTGTTTATGTTATTCTATTTGGTTTATTATAAATATTCACAGTAGTCTCTTATAATTTCTTGAAAATGTTTACAATAGTCTCTTATAATCTCCTCTTTCAGTTTTTGTTCTATTTGTTAGATTTTTCTCACATATTTTCATAGTAAATATAGATAGAAGTTCCTCTATTTTGTTGACTTTTAATTTAATTTAATTTTATTATTTTATTTATTTAATGCTAAGTTATTTATTTAATAATTTATTTAATAATAATTATTATTTTTTTCAAATGATCAGTGCTTGGTTTCACTGATCCTTTGGAACTTTCTTATGATATGTATTTCATTTATTTCTGCTCTATTTGCTATTTCCTTTTTTCTACTGACATTTAGTTTTTTATTTATTCTTCTTTTTCTAATATCTTGAGGTGAGAGAAAGATTGTTGATTTGAATTATTTCTTGTAGCTTGGTGTGGCCCTGCTCTGCTCTATACATTCCTCTTAGCACTGTGCTTCTGTATCCCACGAGTTCTGATAGATTGTGTCCTTTTTCATTCTTCTCCAGGTAATTATTTTTCATTTGATACCCTCGTTTATCTAGTGTTCATTCGCAGTGTGTTGGTCAATCTCCATATAGTAGAAATTTTGCCTGTTTTTTTTTTTTTTGGGGGGGGTTAACTTCTACTTTGATACCATCATAATCAGAATATATATTTGATGTAATTTCAATCTACACGGATTTTTGACAATTTCTTTGTGACCCAGCATGTGGTCTATACTGGAGAATGTCCCATATTCACGAGGATGTATAATCAACATTTTTTGCTGCAGTGTCCTATAAATAGCTATGGACCCAATGATTGATAATTATTATTTTAAGATTACTGTATCTTTGTTTATTTTCTGTCTTATCCATGGATCAATTGTTGAAAGTGTGGTATTGACACTCAAAATATATTTTATTGCTTCTAGTAACTGATTTCAAATTTGAAAATGGTTACCTTATTTTAGTGTTCCTTTGTTTGGGCATATATTTTGATGATGTGCGTTTTGACATCCCTATAACATTATACAGTTTTCATCTCTGTCTCTCGTTACCTATTTTAACTGAATGTCTATTTTATCTTACATATATAATTAATAGCTTCCCCTGACATTCTCTGGGCCCCATTTGCTAGTAGGATAGTGATTTCTCTCTCTCTCTCTCTCTCTCTCTCTCTTTTTTTTTTTTTTTTTGAGATTCTATTTACCTTTGCAGCTCAGGTGAATCTCCTGAAACAACAAAAAGTTGGGTTTTCATTCAACTGGTCATTCTATTTATTTTAATTCAAGAATTCAATCATTTAATATTTAGGGCGATTATTGGTATAATAAGATTTCTTGTTTTCATTTTGTTTTAATGTTCTGTTTCCATATAATTCATTTTTTCTTATTTCCCCATTTATTTGTGGATAGTCCTCTCTTTGATTTAGGTAAGAGAGAGCCTTTTTCTTTTCTTTTTTAAAGACTTATTTATTTATTTATGAAAATGTTTGTTTGTTTATTTATTTATTTATTTATTTATACAAGAACCAGGGTACAGGCCAGATGCACAGGAAGGTGAGAGGATTCACCAGAGACAGAACAGGGAGCAGAACAGGCAGACTGATGAAATACACTGCTGAGGGGAGCAGCGGGCAAGACAGGAGAGGTCTGCCATGCCATGTGGGACCCTTGCCGGCTGGCTGGGATCGAACTGGCACTGCAGAGGTTGTGGACAGCTTCACAGCGTGGCGCTCAACTGCCTGCACCACCAGGGGAGGCCCTAAAGACTTATTTATTAATGCATAGAAGAACTGGGTTACAGGCCAGAGGTGTGGGGGGTGAGAAGATTCACCAGAGACAGAGTGGGGAACAGAACAGGCAGACTAACCGAAATACACAGCTGAAGGGAGCATCAGGCAGGTCTGGAGAGGTCTGCTGCACCACGTGGGTAGCTCCCTGGCCAGTGCTCAAACTCATGCCGCAGTGGCTGTGGTTAGCTGTGCTGTGTCTTAATGACTTGAACCACCAGGGAGGCCCTGGAGAGCCTTTTTTTAATATTTCTGTAGGGGAGCTATATTGTTGGCAAAATCCCTTAATTTCTGTTTGTCTAAGAGACATTTATTTCTCTCTTGTATCTGAAACCTTGTAGCATATAGTTTTCTTTGCTAGCAATTTTTGTAATTGAGTATGCTGAATCCATTCTCCCATTCTTTTCTTTCCCATTGGCTTTCCGGCAAGATGTTTGATTTTATGGACTTATAGGATTTTCTTTGTATGTTATCTTTCCCCCTGTAGGGTAAATGATTGTCAGGCTTTTCTGCCCTCCCACCATCAGATTAAATACATGTCTGATGGCGGACACCTGGAGTAGTGTGTGAGCATGCATAGGTGGGTGCACCTGAGCCGAGAGACTGGACAAATAATGCCAGGACGCTAGAGGACCAGAACTACCAGAAGGAGAACCAGCAGTGAAGCAGAGATCATGAGAGAATGCCAGAGAGCCCTGAAAGAGTGAAGATTTGCTGTGGGCCAGAAGGCCTGGCTGCCAGGCCTTCTGGCCCCCTGGCAACCCTGCCTGCCCTGTACCTCCTAAAATCCCAATAAAAGCCTGCAAAAGCCACTGAGTGCTCCTAGGACTCCTCTTTCACCCATCTGGATAGGGCCATAGGGATCCTTCTCTGTGCCCTTCCTGCCACTATATCCCACTACCCATCTTCAATATTCTTTCCTTGTCTTTCACAACTATTTTTCTTGCTTTAGATCTCATTATATTTAGATAACCAGGTGTTCTTTTAGCTTCATGAACTTGCATAGTTATGCCTTTCCCCATTGTAGGGTAAGGTAAAAGGTATCAGGCTTTTCTGCCCTTCCACCATCAGGATAGATGAGGGAGCCCTGTGATCCTGGGTGCATGCCTGATGGCGGGCACCTGAAGTGGGTACACCTGAGCTAAGGGTGGTGCAGCAGAGTGCAGTGTGGTGGTGGTGCGGTGTTAAGGGTGGAGGAGTGGAGTGTACAGAGGAGTGCGGCGACTACAAACCATGGCGAAGAGCATGTGGCTGCTAGAACCGTTCATAAACCTACTCGGAATGGGTTGGTTGCTTTACACCCAGGTTTGGAAACATTTTCCTTTGTTATGTCTTTAATTAAATTTTCTGTTCCCCTCTCTCATTGTCTTCCCCTTCTGGGATACCCCATTATACTTATGTTGCCTTTCCTAATGGAGTTGGGTATGTCTCTGTTGCATGAGGATGATCGAGAGGTGACCTGAGGACAGCAAGGGAAAGGGCTGACCGAAATGTTTGAGAAAACTTACGTACACCAGGGCTGGAAACTGCTCAGGCGGGACGCCCCAAACTTGCTTTGTCCTTGGAGTCTCCTCAGGTGTTACCTAGAAACCGAGGCCCACTAGGGCAGACATGTCTGATAAGCTTAAGATCTCACATATGCGGTGTGTGTGAGCTCACGTACATGGCGTGTAAGGCAAGGTTGTTTTGGCTTTTTATTGACTTATGAAAAAATGCAGATGTCTCTGTTCCTATGTCTATATAACCATGCTGAGAAAAATAGAGAATCACTGCTTCTTGCTCATAGCAGTCCCCCATCTGGTTAGGACTTCACGATCAGCTTCCCAGGTCCCCGAGTCCACTAGAGGCTCACAGTCTCATAGTATTGTACTCTTTATCCACTGTTCCCTTTCATCTCCCACCTGGCTCTTATCTGTTTACAGAGCTTTCTGCAGAATGTGTTACTTATCCTATTGATATTTTTGTTTCAATTAACTCATTTTCTTGTTTAAATCTTTAATCTTTAATTTATATTTATTGCATTTCCCAAGTATTTTTTCCTGTGTTTTCTCCAATTTATTTAGAAAAATATTGGGATATTTACTGGATTTTCTCCAATTTATTTGAATTTCCTCATGTTGGGTATTGTATACTCTGTGATAGGGATTTAAGATCTTCTATATCGTTGTGCTTGGGTTCTGTATAGTTGTTGCCTCCTTGCAGTAATGTATACTCTTAAGTTCACAAATTACTGAGTATTATATTTTACTTGTTTTCCTATTTTCCTGTATTAGCTCTTCTAAACAGGAGTTCTATATTTTGCATCAGTAACTGATTGGAAACTTCTGTGGAAACCCAAAAGGCAGGTATTACTCCTAACTCCCCATTGTGGCCATTTGCAATCAATAAGCCCTTAGTTTGAGGCTTCATTCACTGTTGTTTATAGTTTCTGAGTACACACTCTAAATGCATATCCAAAAATCTCACAAATAGGAGGATTGGGTGGTGTGTACTCAATGTTTCTGAAGGCATGGGCTAGAGCTCCTATGCCAAGAAAATGTATGTGTGGGGTATGCCATGAGGTGCTATACTCCCCCACTCTGTGCAGTGACAGAGGATCCAGGAGTAGTAGTATTAACATCTGAGCTCTCTGTTTGCCTTTCCAAGGCAGGAATAGAGAAATCCTCTGGGATAGGCAGGTTCACTGTGGCCTCTTGTAGTTTATATCTGGGTGCAGGCATAGGTCACATAGGCAGGGGAGGTTTAGATGTCTTCTCTACCTTCCAGGACTGGCACAAACAATTTTGGGAGACCAGAAACTGCATATAAATGACCATGTGGCTTTCCCCACTACTTAACCCAATTTTAGTCACCTGGTGTTCTTTGTTGAGCTTCTGAACAGTCTATGATTTCAGTGAAAGTTATGTACTTTCCTTCCCTTGAGAGAGCCTGAGGTACTCACAGGGAAAGGACTGGTATCCTTTATTGTGAACTGGCACCATTCCACCATTCCTGTCTTACTGTTTCTTAGTTCTCCCTACTCTTTCCACTAGTTTCTTTTCTTTTCTTTTTTTTTTTTTTTTTTAAGATTTATTTATTTATTTATTTATACAAGCACTGGGTACAGTCAGAAGCGCGGGAGGGTGAGAGAATTCACCAGAGCCAGAGCAGGGAACAGAATAGGCAGACCGATGAAATACGCTTCTAAGGGGAGCAGTGGGCACGGCAAGAGAGGCCTGCGTGCCATGTGGGACCCTCACCAGCAGCTGGGGATCAAACTGGCGCTGCAGAGGCTGTGGGGCAGCTTTGCAGCCCAGCTCTCAACCGCCGCGCCACCAGTGGAGGCCCATCTTTCTACTAGTTTTTGACACATCCTCACCAACAATTGTTTTTCCCAGTTTTTTTTTTCTTTTAATATGAGTCATCCATCTCATTGTGGTTTTGATTTGCCTTTCTTTGATAAAAAGCAATGCTGAACTTTTCTTCATATATATATTGACCATTTGCACTTCTTTGGAGAAGTGACTTTTTAGCTCTTCTGCCCATTTCTTTGTTGGGTTGTTTGCTTTGCTTTTGCCAAGTTCTATAAACTCTCTGTGTATCTTTGCTATCAGTTCCTTACCAGTCGTATGGTGTGCAAACATTTTCTCCCATTCAGTAGGGTGTCTCTTTATTTTGGACACTGTTTCTTTTGCTGTACTGTAGCTTTTTAATTTATTCCAAGCTGATTATCTTCTTCATTTTCCTTGCTTCTGGAGATGAGTCTTGTAATATGTTTCTGAGGTGTTTTGCCTATGATAACTTCTATATATTTTGCGGCCTCAGTTCTTACATTTAATTATTTTATTCATTGTGAGTTGTTGTGTGTTTGTTTTTTTTTTGTTTGTTTGTTTGTTTTGTTTTGTTTTGTTTTGTTTTAGTTGTTGTAAGAGAGTAGTCTTGTTAAATTCTTTGTCTTTGGTAGTCCAGTTCTTGCAGCACCATCTCTTGAAGAGGTTATCCTTGTTCTACTGTATTTTATTTGCCCCTTTGCTGTAGATTAGTTGGCCAAACATATTTTGTTGCTGGACTTTCAGTTCAGTTTCTTTGGTCTGTGGGTCTGTTTTCGTTCCAGTATAAAACTATTTCTTATTATTACTATGGATTTGTAGTGTAGTTTGAAGTCTATGAATGTAATACCTCTGTTCTTGCCCCTGTTAGTTAGGAGAGCTTTTGCTATTCAAATTTTTTTGTGATCCCATATGACATTCAGTAATATTTTTTCCATTTATTTAAATAATTACATTGTGATTTTTATTGGAACTGTATTGAATCTGTAAATTGCTTTTGGTAGAATGGCCATTATGATAGTGTTAATTCTCCTGATTTATGAACAGAGAATGTCTTTACATATCCTTGTGCCTTCTATTTGCTTTAGCAGTGTAAATTTTATTGTATAGGCCATTCACCTCACTTGTTCGCTTTATTCTCTGGAATTAATTTAATGGGTACACTTATAAATAAGATGGGTTTATTCATTCCTCTTCAGGTTGATAGCTTGCATATAGGTATTTGACTGATTTTGATTTTGTAACTTGCTACTTTACCAAACTGATTTATTGTTTTAATTAGTTTATTCATGCTATTTTTAGGATTCTAAAATATAAATATTGATATGAATACAGATATTTAACTTATCATATGCAAATAATGATATATTTACTTCTTCTATCCCCATTTGTATTCCTTTCATGTCATTCTCTTACCTAATTGCTTTAGCTAGGACTTCCAGTTTTATATTGGAAAGATATGGTGAGCAGGACATCCTAGTCTTGTTCCAGATCTTAAAGGGGAGGCTTTCGGTTTTTTACCATGAAGAATGATGTTAGGTTTGATGTACATGACTATTATTACTTTATCATTCATCATAAATGGATGTTTTCAGGGGCCTTTATGGATACTTAATTATCAAATGCTTTCTCAGCATCTTGATATGATCATATATTTTTTATTTATCTTTTCGCTGACATGTTGAATGGTATTAATTGCTTTTCAGGTCCTGAACCTTGCTTGTGTCCCTGGAAAAAGTCCTGCTTTGTCATGACTCATTGCATAATCCTTTTAATGCATTGTGGGTTGTTTGCTAAGATTTTATTGAGGATTTTAGCATGTGTGTTGATTGGGAAAATTGGTCTATAGTTTGTGCATGTGTTTTTGGTGTTTGTGTAATGTTGGTTTTGTAAAATGTATTCAATGGTATTCTTTCTATGGAACTGAAATAAAGCCCAAAAATAAAGCCACACTTACATGGACAACTAATCTTTGACAAACGAGCAAAGACTATGCAATGGAACATGGGCAGTTTGTTCAATAAATGGTGCTGGGAATACTGGACCACCACATGTGAAAAAATGAAGCTAGACCACTGTCTCTAACTGTGCACAAATATCAACTCAAAATAGATAAAAGAACTGGACATAAGACATGAAACCATAAAATATATAGAAGAAAATATAAGTAAAACACTACAAGACATATATCTCAGTAACACTTTTAAAGACTTATCACCCAAAGCAAAGAAAGTCAAGAAAAAGATGAAAGAGTTTTTATATGATAGTCATTAGTTCATCTTTGAATATTCACTTGAACTCACTTGTAAAACCACTGGTCCTGGGCTATTGTATTTGAGGAGTGAAATCTTTCAAATTTTCTGCTTGTAATAATAGGTTGTTTAAGTTTTCTATCATTTCTTTATTCAGTTTTGAATGACTGTAGGAATTTGTCCATCTCATCTAGAAAGATGAACTTATTTATATGTAAGTGTTCTTAGTAATCTCTATCCTCTGGAATTCTAATTTTCTATAGTAATTTTTCATCTCTCATTTATGAATATGTTACAGGACAGGATGAGGGGCACCCCAAAACCCCCAAACCTGCTCACTCTAAATATATGCTGCCATCTGATGCATCAAGACAAGTCATACTCTAATGCATAAGACTTTTTAATTGAAAGGAATACCAACACAAATAATGTGCAAAAAATAGAAGAAAAGGGAAAAAATAGACAAAATAGTTTCGGCATAAAACACACAAAATTATCTATCTCCTCGTGGGTAAATGTCCAAAAACCAGAGTTGGCCTTAAGCAGGGTCACTGAGGCCTGACACAAGTTTAAGGCACCTTCTGGTGGGGAGACTTAGGAAAGGGGCTTAAGGGTCCAGAGACATCTCAAAGGAAAATAGCAAAATCAAAATGAAGAAAAAAACTACCATCGGTAACCTCCTCATGGTTCTCACCCATGTTCACTTCAAGTTTCTGCTTTCATGCCCTCCCAGTCCCGGGTACATGTCCAAGGCCAAGAAGCAAGTGCAGCTTCTTCACATGTCTCTCTGGTTAATATGCCACCTCCAGGTCTCCCTTTTGATCTCCAACCTTTTGCGTTCCTTTGCCCAGCATCTCCTCCTCCCTGCTTAGCTCCACCATCCCTCAGGTGTGGCTGGGAACCTGGAACCTCGACTTTCCTCGGCGACCACAATGTTACAACCCTATTAATTTGACTTTTTCCCATTTCTATACTTTGTGAGCCAGGCTAGAATTTTGTCTATTTTTTCAAAGAACCAGTTTTTTAGTTTCATTGATCTTCTAGAATGTATTTTTTAATTTCCATTTCATTTATTTTGTTTTAATTTCATTATTTCCTTTCTTTTACTGACTTTGTATTGTTGTTATTCTTATTGTTTTCTAGTTCCTCCAGATGTGAGATTAGGTTGTTTCTTTTGGTTCTTGTTTCTACATGTGGGCCTGTATTGCTATATACTTTCTTCTTCCTTTTTATTTAATAAACCAGCAATTTTTTTTTTTAAAGATTTATTTATTATTTATTTATACAAGCACTGGATACAGTCAGAAGCACAGAAGGGTGAGAGTATTCACCAGAGCCAGAGCAGAGAGCAGAACAACGAAGTACACTGCTGAGGGGAGCCGCGGGCGGCAGGAGAGGTCTGTGTGCCATGTGGGACCCTCGCCGGGTGGACTGGGATCGAACCGGGATAGAACTGGGATTGAACCAGCACTGTAGAGGCTGCGGGCAGATTAGCAACCCAGCGCTTAACCACTGCGCCACCGGGGAGGCCCTATACTTTCTTCTTATTACCCTTTTGCGGAGTTCCATACATTCTAGGAGGGTACTTCCTCATCGTCACTCATCTCTAAGTATTTTATTTTTTTCTTTGATTTTCTCATTGATCCAGTGGTCTTTCAGTAGAATGTTATTCAGTCTCCATGATATGGGGGGAGCGGGATGAGGTTCTTGCATTCTTTTTACAGTTGATCTCTAGTTTGATGACTTTATGATTAAGAGATGATGCTTGGCATGGTTTCATTCTTCATTTACTCACTGATGTTTGTCTTGTGACCCAGTATATGGTAGATCCTTGGAGAATAATCTGAGTGTACTGGAGAAATATGTACATTTTTATTCAGTGGTTATTGTGTCCTATAAATGCCTATTAGGCCCATCTAGTCTAGGTCTTTATTTAGGGCTTCCATGTCCTTGTTTACTTTTTGTATAGTTGATTTTTCCTTTGGAGAGAATGGGATATTGAACTCTTCTTCCAGGTATACATTTTCACTAATGTTTGTTTTCAAATATTAGAGTAATTCTCTAATGTACTTTGGTGCTCCTTAATTTGGTGAGTATATATCGATGAGTGCTATGTCTTCCTGGTTTATTTTGCCCTTCATTGTTATAAAGTTTCCGTTTATGTTTTTTATCACCTTTTCTTGGGGACCATTTGCTTGTAGAATTTTTTTCCAATCCTTTATTTTCAGTCTTTTTTTATCTTTAGAAATCTGTTGTGTTTCCTGGAGACATCAGAAGGTTGGATTCCATTCTCTTATCTAGCATTCTACTCCATCTCTTTATTGGTGAGTTTAGATAATTCATATTTAGGGTGATTATATGTACATGGAAGTCTGTTATTGCCAATTTGTTCTTCATTTTGTGATTCTATTCAATGCATTGTTCTGGTTTCCCTATCCATTCCTCTGTTGGTTTAGATTTTTTAGGCTTTTTGTAATGTTTCTTTGAATGGGGGTTTAGATGTAGTGCATTTCCAAAGATATTGTTTGTCTGAGATGGTTCCTGATTTTCCCTCAGAAAGGAAGGAGAACAATTAAAGATGAAGAATTTTTGGCTGGCATGTTTTATCTTAGAGGTTTTGTTTGTTTGTTTGTTTGTTTGTTTGAGTATATTGCTCAAATCCCTTCTTCTCCATTGTTTCTCCAGTGAAGCCTGATGTGAGCCTGACCTTTTCCTTTATCCTCTATGTTATCTGTTTCTTCCCCCACCCCCCCCTCAACTTCATTAGTTTTTCTTTGTCTTGGATCCTTGGAATTTTTCTTATTATGTGTTTTGTTGTGGTTTTGCTTTTATTATGGTAGTTTGGCATCCTAGCTTCCTTTGTCTACATTCATTTCCTTCATCAAGTTAGGAAAGTTCTCTTCAACTATTTTCTTGAATAATCTTTCAGTTCCCTCATCTCTTCTACTTCTAGGATTCATATTACTCTTATATTTTCTTTCTTCATGGTGTCAGATAATTCTCAAAGTTTCTCATAATTCTTTTCCTTTGTATCTCTCTTTCCTTTTCTTTTTTTGATGCTTTTTATATCTGTATCTTTCAGAATATTGATTTGTTCTTCCATATCATCTATTTTCATAGATTGTCCCAGGCATTTATGTCCTCCATTATTTTTTTAACATTCTGCACTTTATTTCCTTATTTAAATTTTTAATTTTATTCTGTTTGTTATGTTTATTTTTTTAAAGATTTATTTATTTATACATACAAGGACTGGGTACAGGCCAGATGTGTGAAAGGTGAGAGGATTCACCAGAGAGAGAGTGGGGAACAGAACTGGCTGATAGACTGAAATAAACTACTGAGGGGATCAGCAGGCGAGTCAGGAGAGGTTTGCGGCACCATGTGGGTATCTCCCTGGCCAGGGTTCGAACTTGTGCTGCAGTGGCTGCAGATAGCTTTATAGGTTGTGTCTTAACCCCTTGTGCCACCTGTTGTGGGGTTTTGAGGCCCTGTTGTTATGTTTCTTATATAATTATTTTCCTTTCTACATCTTTCATATTTTTGAGCTTTTTAAATATGATAATTTTGAATTTTTCATCTATGAAGCCAAAAAAAAAAAAAACTTTCGTGTCAGTGTTGATAGATTTTGGGTGATTGATTTTCCTTCTGTGGTTATTGTTCCCAGGAAGGCTTGCTTACCATTTGCATTTTTCTTTCTCCCCATCATTTCCTGTTGGGTTTGTTCTAGGTATGGGTCTTATGAGCCTCTGGTCCCAGTGGGCAGGACTTCCAGGTATTCCAACTGTGTGGTGTGGATGATCTTGTTGGATATCTGGGACACTGGGGCTGGTGATTAGGACCTCCCATGGCTCCTATATAGGTGCAGATCTGACAAGAGAGGGTTCAGGTTGAGGAAGTTATGATTCTTTTAAAGATTTATTTAATTTCTTTATCCATACAAGAATTGGTGTGTAGGCCAGAAGTGCAGGAGGTAATAGGATTCAATACAGATAGATTGGGGAGCAGAACAGGCATATCTACTGAAATACACTGCTGAGGGAAGCAGCGGGCGGGACAGGAGAGATCTGATGGGCCTTGTGGGTCTGCTCCCTGGCCAGGGATCCAACGCATTCAGTGACTGCTGATAGTTTAATACCTACACCACCAGGGAGGCCCAAGGAAGTTATAATTTTTAATAATGCTGGATTAATAGCACATCAAAAGTAATGACATCAAATTTGACATATCATCAAAATTTATTAAATAACTTATAGGAAAATGTCTATAAATGAGTAGAAATTGAATTTTTGTTTTTTCTTAAGTAATGTTTTCTGTTTATTATTTATTCATACAAATGTCCTAAAATTTCACTATTAAAGTTTTTTTAGATAATTAAAATTGTATTCACAATGATGTATATGTATGCATACTATTTTTATTTTTTTCTCATATTTACTTGCATTTTGAGATCTGAGATTATTCCATATTCTTGTATCTTTCCAAAAATATGATCTCTATACTAAGTTGACCCACTGTCTTATCCAAACTCCTCAAAGCTTCCTTGAACATCATAATCTATATCTTCCAAATGAACTTTTGTTTTCTACTTGTCCCAATAATGTGACAGTCAGAGAACTCACAGTCAAGGATGATCTATGTTAGTCAAGGTACAGGGAACTGTCAAGGAATACCAAATATTTCTGGGATGCACAACAACAAAACACTTTTGACAGAAGCTATCTCATTGTCCCTTCACACTTCACACATGGTATAATATGAGGTGTAGCATTGGAAGAGGGTCTGGTCAAGTAGATATATAGCCATTGGTAAAGAAGACCACATTTGAGAGGGATGGATGGATTTGGACTGATATTACTACCTCTCCCTACCTCTCTCTTATCTTATTGTTTACCTCTGATTGGTTAAGCCAACCAGATGTTGGGAGGAAAAATGAATCTGAATGTTTGAGTTCATAAAAATCACAGAGATGGGCCTCCCCTGGTGGCGCAGCGGTTGAGCGCTGGGCTGCGAAGTTGCCCGTAGCAGCTGCAGCACGGGGTTGGATCCCTGGCCACTGGGCAAGGGTCCCACATGGCGGGCAGACATCTCCTGCCGCCTGCTGCTCCCCTCAGCAGTGTACTTCTGTCCTTCTGCCTGTTCTACTCCCTGTTCTGGCTCTGATGAATTCTCTCACCCTCCCGTGCTTCTGACTGTACCCAGTGCTTGCATAAATAAATAAATAAATATATATATTTTTTTAAAAATCACAGAAAAAATAATAAATTGGTGGAAATTGATTTTAATAGAAAAAAATCTACTTGTATTTTGTTTAGATAATAAAAAAATCACATCAACTATGCAGACGGAGTAGATAAATGTCATCACAGTGCTTTTTCATAGGAGGATATTAATGCAATCATTGCCTCATGGAAGGTAGCAGGAAAAAGCAAATGATTGTAAAGAATTACCATTACAATTCCATTTCTATTTTTCTTGAAATCTTATATAATAACCATATAGGCCTTATATTAGCATTCTTCAAACATCAAGGAACATGCTCATCTTTTAGAAAAAATTGAGAGTTGTGCAAATTGAAAGTCATGTAATAATATTAGGTTAATAAGAGTAGTAATATTACATGCATTGAGAATAAGATGTTCATTGATCCATCCACAGCTTAATTAGCACATAAACGAATTCACTTAATTATAACATAATTTCTGAAAGCTTGCTACTGATGTCAAAGAAAAATATTTCACTACTCAAATTTATATCAATTTAGTAAACATGGTCTCATTACCATATCTGTTTAAAAAATTACAGACCAACTAGTGTACTCTCACTCTTAAATAAGCCCACTAGCACTATTCAAAAGACTCATGATATAAATTAATATATCAATTGGTATCATTAAAGCAAACATCAAATTTATTTTTCTGAGTCCACTGTCCTAACTCAAGAGTATACTGAGTTGTGATATCTGTTCATATATTTCAACATATACTTAGCAGCATAGTTTAAACAGCCTTGCTACCACCCAGATATTAATAATTCATCATAATATAGAGCATGCATTAACACTGATTTTGCCTATATAATCCAACATGCAAAATGTTATAAAATATTGACACTGTGACATAACATAATGCAGAGATATGAATTCACCAAATCTATAACTGCTATGTGTGGGTGTGATTATGGAAGGAAAAGGCATGTAGTGAAACAATATATATGACATGAACATGCAATGTATCAGAGATAAGAAGACATTATAAATTATTCTCTTCATATTTAAAAATAACTATTAGATTTTTATTTATAGAATTCAAATTTTCCAAGTGACATCATTATCTAAATTTAGAATGAATAGCCCCATGGGTGAAATAAAGGAAAACAGCAAAATAAATTTGACTGTATATGCTTTAATGATACCAATCAAATTAGGATCACACCTCCTCAAATGTATATCATCACACCACACCTACCACTATAGCATCCATAGTCCTACAACATAGTCCATTGGGCCTCATCAACACTTTGTTTTCCCTACTTCCTTTCCTGATTTTGTCTCTCCTTTTGACTTATTTTCATGGACCTAATTTCTTTCATTTCCATTCACTTTATAAATGGAAAGAATTCATTATTTTTATCCAACTTTTTTTTTTTTATATACAGACCTTGTCTATACATATCACAACTACTTAATCCACTCATCTGCCCTTGGATACTTGAGTGGTTCCATGACTTGGAAACTGTAAAAAAGGCTGCAATAATCATGATAGTGCATATATCCATTCATATTATTTTTTCATTATTTGGGTACATAATTAGGTGTGTAATAAAAAAACTGGGAAATTTATTCTTAATATTTTTATAAACCTCATGTTGTTTTCCATAGGGGAAGAACCAGTCTACATTTCTGTCAATAGTGTTAGAGCATTTCTTTATATTTCACATCCTCATCAACATTTGTTGTTTCTTTTCATTATTTTTTTACTATGGGTCATTGTCACAAGTGTAAAATGGTTTTGATTTGCATTTCCCTAATGATAAGTGGTGTTGAACATTTTTCCATGTCTGTTAGACATCTGTATAACTTCTCTGGGGAATGCATATTTAGTTCTTGTGCACATTATTTGATTGGGTTATTTCTTTCCTCTTTGTTGAGTTTTATGAGTTCATTGTAAATATTGGATATCAGTCCTCTGTCATATATATGATGTGCAAATAATTTCTCCCATCCAGCAGGAGCCTTTTTTGTTTTATAGATACTTTCTTTCACTGTGCAGACATTGTTATAATGTAGCCTCATTTGTTTATATTTACTTTTGTTTCTCTTGTTTTTGGAAATGTATTCAAAAAGACATCTTTGAAGACAATGACATAGTGTATTTTAACCCTTTTGTTCAATGTATTTTATGGTTCTGGGTCTTATGTACACTTTTTTTTTTTTTTAAGATTTTATTATTTATTTATACAAGAACCGAGGTACAGGCCAGACATGCGGGAGAGTGAGAGGATTCACCAGAGACAGAGTGAGGAACAGAACAGGCAGACTGACTGAAATACACTGTTGAGGGGAGCAGTGGGTGAAACAGGAGAGGTCTGCTCTGCCATGTGGGTTGCTCCACAGCTGGTGGGGATCTAACCAGCACTGCAGAGGCTGCAGACAGCTTCACAGCTCAACCACCTGCATGCACCACCAGGGAGGCCCTTTCATGCATTTCTTTAATCCACTTTGGTTTAATTTTTGTGTAAGGCATAAATGGTTATGTAGTTAATTTCATTCTTCTCCATGGGTTTGTCCAGTTTTCCAACATTTGTTGAAGAGACTTTCTTTTCTCCAATGTGTATTGCTGGTTCTTTTGTCATAGATTAACTCATATAGATGTGACAGTTTATTCCTTGGTTCTCAATTCTATTCCATTCTTCTGTATATCTGTTTTTGTTTCAGTAGCATAGTTTTGATTGTTATAGATTTGTAGTATAATTTGAAGCCTGGGATAGCACCGCTCTTCCTCTTTTTTTGTATGTGGATTGTTCTGACCATTTGGGGTCTTTTAAAGTTCTGTATGAGGGCCTTCCTGGTGGCACAAAGGGTTAAGCACAACATTGTGAAGCTGTATGCAGCCTCTGCAACACCAGTTCCATCTCCAGCTGGCCAGAGAACTACCCACATGGCACAGCAGAACTCTCCTGTCTTGCCCGCTGCTCCCCTCAGCAATGTGTTTCAGTCTGTCTGCCTGTTCTTTTCCCCTCTGTCTCTAGTGAATCCTCTCAGCACCACCACCCCACCTCTGGTCTGTGCCCCAGTTCTTGTATTCATAAATACATAAATATTTTTAAAAAATAAAGTTCTATATGAATAACAATAATGCCTGTTTTATTTATTTGATGAATGCCATTGGGATCTTGATAGGAATTTTGTTGAATTTATGTATTTCTGGGTATAAGAGGACAATTTTGAGATTTATTTATTCATGCATAGAAGAACTGGGGTACAGACTAGAGGTGTCAGGGGTTGATAGGATTCAGCAGAGATAGAGTGGGGAATAGAACAGGCAGATTGACTGAAATACACTGCTGAGGGGAGCAGCAGGTGAGTCAGGAGAGGTCTGCTGTACCATGTGGGTAACTCCCTGGCAGGGGATCAATCTCATGCTGCAGTGGCTGCAGATAGCTTCATATGTTGCATCTTAACTCCTTGCTCCACCAGAGAGGCCCCAAAAGGAAAATTTTAAGTTTTCAAATCCATGAGTGGGAATTCCTTTCCTTTATTATGCGTCTTCAATTTATTTTAACAATATGGTAGTGCAGGTGGTTGAGTGCAGCCCTGTGAAGCTGTCTACATCCTCTGTAGCACTACTGGTTTGATCCTGGCTGTCCGGGGAGATACCCACATGGCACGGCAGACCTTTCCTGTCTTGCCCGCTCATCCCCTCAGCAGTGTATTTCAGTCATTGTGCCTGTTCTGTTCCCTGCTCTGTCTTTCGTGAATCCTCTCACCCTCCCGTGCTTCTGGTCTGTACCCTGGTTCTTGTATGCTGAATAAATCTTAAAAAAAAAGTAGAATTTATATTGCATAGATTTTTCACCTCGTTTGTTAAGCTTACTTGTAGTTATTTAATTCTTTCTTATGAAATTATAAATAGGATTGTTTACAGAAAAAGTGATTCCAAACTTATCTTCAGGGTTTTTCCCTGAGAAAATTGTTGGCCATATTATACTAGACATAGATAGCAAAGAAAAAAAATAAAAAGCACATTTCCATAAATAAAATGTGTTTGCTGTTATGATTTTCTTGGAATATCCATGTGACCATTTTCTACAATTATATTGCTTGGTACACACATTATCTTAGAAAAAAGAATAATTTACTCAATACTGGTGAACTCATGTTATCCTTTGCAGGTAAGACAGAAATGTATTGTTGACATCTCCATGAACTTCTCCAAACATTTGGAGAAATATAAACATTTTGTCACTTGAGACCAGGCACAGAGTTGGGAATCAAGAGATAAACTTCTGTTTTTCTTTATTTTACCTAGCAATTGTGCAACCTTGAAATCACTTCATTTCTTTAGCTCTCACAAAAGCATTGAGTGTTTTCAACAAGATTATCTCTGAGAGTCATTCCAGACCTAATAGCCTGTGATTATGACAGTCTGCATCAGCTTAAATTCCAGTATGCCTTTTCTTGCCAAAGTTTTCTTGCTGTCTCAACTTTATACTTTTTTTTCTTTTAGAGTGTTTCTTTGGGTCTACTGTGTGAGTGAGAGAAAATATATGTTCTCCCTTTCTTGTCATGGATTTAAAAAAATAAGGGATTTGCATTATACTAGAAAGCAGACATTATAATGTGACAAATTTGTTCTCCCCTTTGTTCCATGTTACTTGCTTTTAAATTCATAAACAACTTCATGAGCTTAGCTAATACTTAAAATCTTTTTTCTTTATGTTGCTATTAGACTACATTTTTTCTAAATAAGGGATACACATTTTCCCTTTACTCCCTCTAAATTGTTTTAATTTGGGGCCTCCCTGATGACCCAAGGGGCTAAGCACCACACGGTGAAGCTATGAGCAGCCTCTGCAGCACCAGTTCTATCCCTGGACCACTAGGAAACTATCCACATGGAGCAGCAGACCTTTCCTGTCTCACCCACTGCTCCCCTCAGCAGTGTATTTCAGTCAATCTGCCTTTTCTGTTCCCTACTCTGTCTCTGGTGAATCCTCTCAACTCCCACAATTCTGACCTGTACCCCAGTTCTTGCATGCATAAATAAATAAATATTTTTATTTCTTCAATTTAAAAAGGGAAACTGGTTAATCCTTGATTTGTTAAAGGTAGTTTCATAGTGACATTGATGATCATTGATCTGCCATTGATCAGAAGTCCAGATGTCTTTGTATCTCTTAATCCAGGAGAGTGAGGCCAATTTTTACCTCATATCTTAGCAAGTGAGTATATTTATAATTACCCTTTGTTATTGCTACATTTTTTTTTTATCCATCTGACTGTATTTCTTCCTCAGACTTTTTGATCAATACCTTTGATTCTTATTCTAAAATTGGTTTGCTACAAATCAACGTACAAAATCAATTAAATTCTTTTTTTTTTTTAAGAGGCATGTTTTATTTATTTATTTGTTTGTTTTTATACAAGCACGGGGTACAGTCAGAAGCACGGGAGGGTGAGAGAATTCACCAGAGCCAGAGCGGGGAGCAGAGCAGGCAGAAGGACCGAAGTACACTGCTGAGGGGAGCAGCGGGCGGCAGGAGAGGTCTGCGCGCCATGTGGGACCCTCCTCTGGTGGCCGGGGAGCAGCCGGGGATCGAACCGGCGCTGCAGAGGCTGCGGGCAGCTTCGCAACCCAGCACTCAACCGTTGCGCCACTGGGGAGGCCCAAAATCAATTAAATTCTTATTTCAAAACAAAACAAAACAAAAAACTAGAAAGGAAATAAATCACAAATACAGTCCCACTTACCATTGAATAAAAAAGAAATAAAAACATAGGTTAAGACCAGGGAAGTATCTGTACAAAGAAAAATAAAATATTATTAAAAGAAAAAGATGGGTGCAAAGAAATGGACAGATTTCATTTGCATGGGTTGGAAGAACTAGCAGTAGTTAAGTACCTAAAGCAATACACAGAATCAATGGAATCCTTATTAAAGCTTTAATGACCTACTTTTAATATATATATATATATATTAAACTGGGTAGAATGACTTTATTAAAAAAAAACAACAAGATATCAAGAAAAGTGTTGACTCAATGATATTACTCAAATAAATAGAACAATACAGAAATTTGCATGGAAAAGCAACAGTTCTGAATAGTCAAAGCAATCCTGCTCGCCTATAAAAAAACACTCTCAGACATAACAGTAACTGCAAAGCTAGAGTGAAAAAAAGCATTATGGTATTAGCATTCAAAATACACATGCAGACCTATGGAATAGAACTGAGAGCCCAGAAATAAACCCACACTGACATGAAATGTGAATTTATGATAAAGGAGCCGGAAGTATACAATGGAGAAACGAAAGTTTCTTGAAAAAATAGTATTGAGAACACTGAACACTTACTTAGTGATCCTCTCTCATACCATAGACAAAAAAATAATTCTAATGGATTAAAAACTTGTATGTAAGATAGGAAGCCATAAAATACATAGAAGGATACATAAGCAAGACATTCCACTACATTGGTTACAGTGATGACTTCAGGGATTCAACTCTAATAACAAGGGATACAAAAGTATAAAAAAACAAAAAAAAAAGCATATCAAAAAAAGATTGTACACAATGATAGAAATCATTAAAACAAAAAAACAGTCTATTAAATGGGAGGAAATGTTTGTACATCATGCATGCTAAAACACAAGTTCCACAAAGGACAGGTGTGACTCATCAATAAGAATATATACGACCCAATCAAAAAAAAAAAATGACCTAAATAGACATTTCTCCAAAGAAGGTAGATAGCCAATAGGTACATGGAAAAAAAAAATGTTAATCATCAGTTATCATCTGGGAAATACAAATCAAAGCCACAGTGAGATATTATTTCACACCTTGAGAATGGCTTATATGAAAAGACCAGAAACAATAAACAGGAATGTTTGGAGAAAAAAGGAACCCTTGTGTACTGTTGGTGTGAATATAGGCTGGTCCAGCCAGTATCCAAAGCACTATTATTTTTCTGCAAACATTAAAAATAGAACTAGACATAAGACCTGAAACCATAAAATACATAGAAGGAAATATAGGCGAAACACTACGGGATTTGCACATCAAAGACATCTTTACAGACACATCACCCAAAGCAGTGATAGTGAAGGCAAAGATAAACAGCTGGGACTACATCAAATTAAAGAGCTTCTGCACAGCAAAAGAGACAATAACAAAAACAAAGAGAAACCCCACCAACTGGGAGAACATTTTTGCACCCAACACTAATGATAAAGGACTGATCACAAAAATCTGCAAAGAGCTGATGAGACTCAGCAACAACAAAGAAAATAATCCAGTCAAAAAATGGGCAGAAGAGCTAAAAAGAAAATTCTCTGAAGAGGAAATGCAAATGGCCAACAGGCATATGAAAAAATGTTCAACATCACTTGCAATCAGGGAAATGCAAATCAAAACTGCCATGAGATACCATCTCACACCAGTGAGAATGGAACATTAAAAAAACTAGCAACAACAAATGTTGGCGAGGGTGTGGAGAAAAAGGAACTCTTCTGCACTGTTGGTGGGAGTGCAAACTGGTCCAACCACTATGGAGAGCTGTGTGGATATGATCCATATGATCATATGATTCCATATGATCCAGCAATTCCACTCCTAGGTATTTACCCAAAGGACACAGAAACATCAATTCCAAAGAGCACCTGCACCCCTATGTTTATAGCAGCACTGTTTACAATAGCTAAGCTTTGGAAACAACCCAAATGCCCAAAAATAGATGACTGGATCAAGAAGATGTGGTACATATATACCATGGAATATTACTCAGCATTCAAAAAAGATAAACACATGCAATTTGCAGCAACATGGATGGTGCTAGAAGGGATCATGCTCAGCGAAATAAGCCAAAAAGAAAAAGAAAAATACCGGATAGTCCCACTCATAGCAGGAATCTAGAAAACTTAAATAAGGGACCAGGAAAATGAATATAAGAAAGTGAAAATCAAAATCAACAAAAAACTATGAACCAGAGACACTTTTTGGGGGGTTGGGGGCGGGAGGGGAAGGATTGGGGTCAGAATGGGGCGTTTGCAATTGTATGGGGGAATATAAAAATAAAATTTATTATTTAAAAAAAAATAGATATACCATGTGCTTCAGCAATCCCACAACTAGGTATATACTGGAAAAATGTCAAAGCACTAATTTGAAGGTAGAAATGTACTCCTATGTTCACGTCAGCACTGTATAATATACCCAAGTTGTGGAAACAACCTGTGTCCAAGGGCATATGAGTTAGTTAAGAAGTGGTATATGTGCACATTGGAATATGTTGAACTATAAAAAGTAAAATATGAAATCTTGCTATTTGCGGTGACAGGATGGAATTGGAGAGAATTATTCTCAGTGATATAAGTGGGTGGATAAGGCAAATTCAGTATATTTTCTCTCATATATGGGATATAGGGAAACACAACAAAGGAACAGATAGAATTAAAGATAAACTAAAAATATGAGTATAGAATTGAGTCTAGGGGCAGCGGGTTAGTGCAGTGCTGTGAGGCTGTCTGCAGCCTCTGCAACATGGGTTCGATTCCTGGCCAGCCAGGGAGAAATCCACGTGGCATGGCAGACCTCTCCTGTCTCGCCCATTGCTCCCCTAAGCAGTGTATTTCAGTTGGTCTGCCTGTTCTGTTCCCCACTCTGTCTCTGGTGATTCCTCTCACCCTCCTGCGCCTCTGGACTGTACCCCAGTTCTTGCATAAATAAATAAATATAAAAAAAAAAAGAATTGAGTCTACCAGGTAGATGGTTTGAGGGCAAGGAACAAATTGTGGAGGGGGAACAATGAACAATGGTAGAAGAAGGGATGCTTTTGGTGGCTGTTGTGTGGTAACATACATCTGAAGAACAAGGATTCTGTAGCTCTGAATCTTATATGTTGTATACCAAAGTAAGCTCAATGAAGAATAACACACACATACATTTGAAAAGATTAATTTACTAGGCTAATGGGGGACAAAACTACTATGTGTCCTTAGTTAGACTGTATCATTAACAGAGGAGATGTAGTTGGAACAAAATTCTCTACAACTGAAAAGTGTGGTGCAGGGAATATCTGATTTTAGGTCTTGGGTAAATAGGTCTGGCGTTTTAGTTTGGTATGAGTAATTCATTCAATGAAGATGTGGTGGCATTTAACATGTAACACCAAAACCATATGTGTGCAAATAATTTATGATTGTAGGATGTTATATAAAAATTTGCCATTGCATACACCACATCTACGATGAAGTTTGTTGTCCAGTATTATCCTGCATTGTAAAGTCAAAAAAATAGAAAAGATGAAAGAACTGTTATGACATCCATTAGATCCTTACATTGGTTGTATATTTATAATTTTCATGTACATAATGATATTCATTAAATAAACATAAGCATTAAACTTTGGAATGAGAGATGGAGAAACAATATTTAGTTTTTTATGAAAAGAAAACAAATTCTTTAATTAGAAATTGAAATAGATATTGCCACACCCAGAAAAAAAAAAAACAGAGCTATTGTTAGGCATGAAAATAGAGTCCAATAAGGGTTGAATATTATAAAGTTTGTATTATTTCTGCAAGGTTAAGGCCAGCACCCTCAGGCTCATTCTTCCTCGTATCAGGGTAAGCCCAATCTTTCAGGACACACTGCTGCCATTTTCATCCTCATTTCTCATAGCCTCCTTTCCTTTAGTGAAAACAATACTTTTTAATTCAGCTTTTCCCTACACTGAAGTTTAATTTTTTATTCATTTGGGCTTTTTTCCCCAAAACTGATGTCATTTTCTCATTTTATGCTTTGCAGGCTGAAAACACACTCTTCTCTAAAATAATCATATCCTTTTTCAGAGTAGCAATCTGAGACATTTTCTAAGAGCCATCTGCTGCATTTTGGTGATCACATCTTTGTAGGTGACATCCTTTTTGTCAGGCATGATCGACTAGAATGCAGATTCATTTCTGCCTGTTGAATAATAAATACAATAAGGTGCAGGTGTCAAAAGAAGTTCTTTGTCCCACAAGTGACATCTCTCCTTTAGTGCTCTAACTGCAGTGACTGACAGATGGGTTACCTCTGTTGGAGGAAGCAAAGGCTGCAGCGGCTCCTGTCACCACCAAGAAGCTGCAGAGACAGTATCAGGCAGGACAGGGCAGGACAGGGCAGGACATGGGCCATACCTTGTCTCTACTTTCTAAGGACACATGCCTGATGCCCACTGACTAGCTAGAGGGTTCCCAGTCTTCAAATCCAAACTGATTTTGGTCTGGATATACTGAGCTAATCGATGATCTTTGCATGTGATATTATGCTAAAAGCCTGAACAGACTGGATGTACGGAAGCAGGAAGCAACCAAGGAAGTAACTAAACCTTTCATGGAGTTTGGTTCAAATGTATAAAAATGATGTATATAAACAATGGAATAATAATCAGTAATTAAAATACATGAAAATCCATCGTTTTTACTTCATGTATAAACCTAAAGGGAATCAGATAAAGAAAGAGAAACATGTTATTAGTCCAGTCATGTGTGGCCTATAGAGAAAGCAGATGAACTAAAACAAAACAAAAAAAAATAGTCTTTTGGACCATAAGACTATTAAGTGGTTACCAGAAGGGAAAGGAGAAGGGAGGAGGATAAATCAGGACACAGGAAAAATAGTATGGTGAATGATAGAACTGTATATGAACTTAATGTAATGTGTACATGTATTGATTCACAAAATGATGCACACTTGAGAATTATATAATGTTATAATACAATGTTACCTTCCATAAGAAAGAAGGTCCTGGGCCTCCCCTAG
This sequence comes from Talpa occidentalis, assembly GCF_014898055.3. Lineage (NCBI taxonomy): Eukaryota > Metazoa > Chordata > Mammalia > Eulipotyphla > Talpidae > Talpa > Talpa occidentalis. The sequence continues at coordinate 81,661,247 of NW_023604295.1, read as the reverse complement.
TGGTGCAGCAGTTGAGCACTGGGCTTTGAAGCTGCCCGCAGCCTCTGCAGTGCCGGTTTGATCCCCGGTCTATGGGCGAAGGTTCCACATGGCGCGCAGACCTCTCCTGCCACCCGCTACTCCCCTCTGCAGTGTATTTCGTCAGTCTGCCTGTTCTGTTCCCCGCTCTGGCTCTGGTGAATTTTCTCACCCTCCCGCACTTCTGACTGTACCCAGTGCTTGTATAAATAAATAAATAAATCTTAAAAAAAAGAAAAAAAAGGTCCTACCAGACGTGGAACAAAGATACAGAGATACACATCACATTTAAATGGAAGCGGAGGGCCTCCCCTGGTGGCGCAGGTGGTTGAGCGCAGCACTGTGAACCTCTGGAAGTCTCTGCAGCAGGGGTTCTATCCTGGGCAGATAGTGAGAGTCCCACATGGTGCTGTAGACCTCTCCTGTCTCACCCGCTGCTCCCCTCAGCACTGCATTTCAGTCAGTCTGCCTGTTCTATTCCCCGCTCTGTCTCTGATGAATCCTCTCACCCTCCTGAGCATCTGACCTGTACCCTGGTTCTTGTATGCGTGAATAAATAATTTAAAAATCTTCAAAAAAATAAATAGGTAAATAAAAAAATTAACTTTCTTCCAGAAGATAGGGATAAAAGTTCAAAAATATGTTTTTGTTTTGTTTTCAATAATACATATAAAGGATATTAAAATAGAGGATTAATAAACTATAGGGGAAATTAATAATGTTCACCTACATTGGCAAGGTAGGATATACAGACTCCAATGTAATTTTATATTTTAAATCTTTAGTGACTTTTTTTTTTCAAATGGGTGTCTGGCACTTCCTGGATTGTGTACAAATTATAAGGTGATGATTATGTTAATTGCAGCAGGAAGTTTCAGTGTATTTCATTGGAAGGAAACCATGGCTTTCAGGTTCTAGCAACATGGAAGGTGTGTATACAGAGGCGGTCTCACTGAATGGGGTGCTGGCAGAGAGTGTACACAAACTGTCCCTCCAACATCCCCTTCAATATGGAGAAAAAGGTTACCCCAAACTAGTCAGTCCATACAAATTCTGGAAAACCTGTTTATCATTTCATTCACGATTTTTAATATGATGTGTTCACTTTTCATTTTAGGTCAAATTTACTATTTTCCCAACACAGGGGAAGTGGAGAGAAGAATTCTCCCACAAGTGACTTCTCTCCTTTAGTGCTCTAACTGCAGTGATTTGTAGATGGGTTATCTCTGTGGGAAGAAGTGGGGAAGACATCTCTTTGGGGGAAGTGTAGAGAAGAATTCTGCCACTTCTGGCCTCCATCAACTAATTTCTAGCAGTCCAATGTGTTCTTAGCACATTGAAACCCAACTGATATTTAGCCTTCTACCTGTTTTATGTTGTCTTGAATGAACAAATTGGTTATAAGTTTGAGTAGAGACTTACTTATAAGATTGCTGACCATTTTCTTTTTTAAAGTTTTGCAATAACTTTTTAGCCTTATTTTTATTTTTATTTTTTTAAAGATTTATTCATTTATGCACATAAGAACTGGGGTAAAAGCCAGAGGTGTGGGAGGTGAAAGAATTCACCAGACTCAGAGCGGGGAACAGAACAGGCAGATAGACTGAAGTACACTGCTGAGGAAAGCAGCGGGCTAATCAGGAAAGGTCTGTTGCACCATGTGGGTTGCCCCCTGGCTGGGGATCAAACTCATGCTGCAGTGTCTGCGGTCAGCCTCACAGCACTGCACTCAATCTGTTGCAACTTATTTTATTTGTATTTTTTTTATGACTCACTTTAAATTTATTAAGTTCATTCACTTTCTTCATTTTAGTAGTAGTAGTAGTAGTAGTTGTAGTAGTAGCAGCAGCGGCAGTAGTAGTAGTAGTAGTATTTATTATTATTAATTTTGCCTGTCCCTATCTATATCTTAGATATTAAAAATGTTATAATATGACTATTATTTATTTTTTTTGCCTAGACCCTTGGAGATATTATAAATATAGATCTATTTTCATGAATTGTTTAAGTTAAAACACATGTCCTGATTTGTTTTATCTTTCTAAAATTCATTTGGAAATGTTTATTAATTTTTTGCATATTTTCTCTTTTTATGTGTAAAATAATTTCAAAGAATTTTTTTTTCAAATGAAGAAATTGTTACTTCATTCCAAGCAAATATTAAAAATTGTAACGGTCCTTAGTGCCAGTAAAAGTTTTGCTTGTGTAAACTGCCAAATCAGGTTCTGTGGGCTGTATAAATCCATTCTGCAAATTTCCTGACAGCTGAGTGCTGGATGAAATTCCATTTAAAGATTTGAAACATCAGGAGAAATCTCATTGAGTAAAATCTCATGAATTGGAATATACAAAACATTTTGAAACCAATTTTTCCTCTTAAAAAATAATCAATCTAAAAGTGATAAAGACCTGAACTTCGTATTGGAATACGTATATGTTCTACTTCCTTATCTGTCTAATCTTCTTTCCAGTTTAGTGACTGACAATACCATTCATTTCATATATTAATGAAGAATATATTTTTAGAAATAACATAAAGATAACCATACATTTTAATGATAGAAGTAACGCTTCTATAATGCTTCTAGATTCTCCAAATACATTAAAATAAACTAAAATCCTAGAGAAGAAAAATTAACTATTATGGTTGACTATTAGTCTTTTAAACTATTGCCTACCAGATAGGCTGAATTTAGAATTCTTATAAAACACACAAACCTAGATTAAAAGGATAGTATCACCACTTACAAATAAATTTACTTATTCAAAAATTCCATTTTTTAAAATTAAAAAGAAGATAATGTGTTCGGTGCTTAGTTAACAGTAAGTATTCAATGCTATATACCTATTACTTTGGTATAAGCATCAACTTTAATTGTCCAGAGTTGTAAGTAATGTGCTATGGGAGTTCAGAAAAGGCATCATCATGATTATCATGGAAAACTTCAAAAATACTTCATTTTCTCTGAATTTAAAAATAATAAATTTTTCTTAATATGCAAAGTTAGTTTTTTCCCAAAATTTGCACTAACCTAAGAAAGATTTAAGTGATCTCTAAGGGTTTCTCCATAATAAATTTCAAGGTCAAAGGTGTCCAGCAATAAAATGGGGAAGTTAGTCAGGATTCATATCCAAGAAAATAATGATATAAAATAATTACTTAATAGGAAACTTCAGACCCTCTAAATAAAGCAAGTGAGGTGGTGAAATTCTATATTGTTTGTTGATCTTGAGATACTATAGAGGATATTTTAGCAACTCTGCAACCTACTAGAATCCTTGGTTAAAGGATAAAATTTACTTGAATTCAAAGAACACAAATAAAAGTTTGGGCCTCCCTGGTGGCACAGCGGGTTGAACGCAACTCTGTGAAGCTGTCCTTCGCCTCTGCAGCACTCATTTGATTCCTGGCCAGCCAGGGAGATTCCCACACGGCATGGCAGACCTCTCCTGTCGTGTCCGCTGCTCCCCTCAGCAGTGTATTTTGGTTGTCTGTCTGTTCTGCTCCCTGCTCTGTCTCTGGTAAATCCTCTCACCCTCCCACACCTCTGGCCTGTGCCCCAACTCTTGCATAAACGTAAATAAATCTTTTTTAAAAAAGTAATTGATGACTTTTCAGGAACAGAATAAAATTAACTTTACTAAAATTTAGAGATAAAAGACATTCTTGCATCTATATATAAATTTGATAAACAATAAAAAAGTATAGGAATTTTAGGTCAATGAAAAAGCCAAAGATTTAAAGAAAAGACCTTTCCATCAATTCCTTGTAATATTATGAAATTTTAGTTTTAATCATTATTGATGTCTTAGAAAATAAAACAATATGAATGATACTTTTTGTAGGCAGACACAAGATTCAAATCATCATTGACATAAGAATCAATTTGTACATACTTTAGAGCTAGAAACTACTAAGAAAATACTTAGGAAATCTGTAGGATAATAAGTTGCTATAATAAGTTGATATGGTTTGAAAAAAGGAAAAAAATTGCTTTGGTTGCCATTTGGCAAGAAAAACACATTCTCTCTTTGGCATATCAATAAGTTCTAAAAAGTAATACTTAGCTTAAAGGGATGTTAGTTAGCTTTGACCTCTATCTATTGGTATAATTCAAGGCATCTATTATCAAAATGTTGTTTTACAAATGTAAGAGAACATTTAGTATGCTTTAAATCACATTGAACTCTTGCAGACAAAATTAATTATGCATATCTAATACTTCTGTTTTTCTTGAAATATTCTAAGGTATATGTTAGTGCTCTATCTGACCTGGCTCAAGTCAGTTGTGAATTGTTCATAGTGATTAATGGGCAAACAAATTTAATATTGCAATAATTGCATTATGGTAATTTTTATTATTTAGTTTTAACTAAAGGCAGGTAAATACACACACTCTAAAGCAAGCATTAGTTTCAGCTGCCCTAAGAACAGGTTGTCTTGATTGCATATCTTATTGCCAGAGAGATGTTAAGCCCTGCTAAACCTAACCAACTCATCAGATACTTAACACTGACACTGAACATAACTTGTCATCTTCCAGAAATACATCAGGTGTCACATAAGTCCTGTTAGCCAAAAGAGATGATGAAAGCATTCACAATTTTTAATAGGAGGACAGCTACCCAGTTTAAAAATAAATCATTGTAATCTTTTAGTGTAAATTTTTCTTGATGAAATATTTCTTTCTTAAAAAGTATGTCTTTGTACAAATAGCCATAAACATAAAAAAAAAAGTCTTTGTGCAAAGAGCCATAAATATATATAATAGTTTCCTACTGCTGGCCATCCAGTGTGGGTAATTCTTTACTATAATTTTCTTCTTTAAATGTCAATTTGTTGTATCACTGTGATAATAAAAGCAAGCAGCGGCTCTTATAAAATTTTCAGGCTGTAAATTGGAGAGGGTCACCACAATTTAGAAGTGGCTCATTCATGTCACTGCTCTGAGAGCAGCTATTGCTGTATCAGAGCAGTATACTGCTGAAACAAGAGCACACTTAATTCCCAGAAAATTATGACTGTGGGATAGTTGATGAGGGTCGTAGACACTCATCTGTTGGCATACTTACCACATTTATTCTACAGTTTCACAAGACACTCTAAAAATAAAGGTATTGATATCTTGAGAATATTTACCAGAGCTAGCAATATAAAATGCATGTGATAACATTTTTACCATAACTAGGAATATAAAATGCATGTGATGACACCAGTCTTAACTCTCAATTTCTTTACAATTCAATACTTATAAATATTCTAACCCTTTTTTTTTTAATAGAGGCATGTTTTATTTATTTGTTTGTTTGTTTGTTATTTTGTTTATACATGCACTGGGTACAGTCAGAAGCACGGGAGGGTGAGAGAATTCACCAGAGCCAGAGCGGGGAGCAGAGCAGGCAGAAGGACCGAAGTACACTACTGAGGGGAGCAGCAGGTGGCAGGAGAAGTCTGCGCGCCATGTGGGACCCTCCCCTGGTGGCCTGTGAACAGCCGGGGATCGAACCGGCGCCGCAGAGGCCGCGGGCAGCTTCGCAACCCAGCGCTCAACCGCTGCGCCACCGGGGAGGCCCTATTCTAACCCTTTCTTGTAGCTTTTTGATATAAAGATGAAAACTACTATGGATGTTAAAATTCTCTGCAGAAACAAAAATGTCCTTTAATAGGATTTGTCATTAGATGTTACCAAGGGATTTCTCACCAAAAAAAATTAGATTTATAAATATCAGTACATATTTTAAAACCTCATGTAATTTATTGAATAGGAGAATAATTCAAAATCATATCGTTAATCATACTGCAAATTTTACTTAAATGCAAGGGGGGATTATTAAAGAGTCAGGTAACTGGAAAACTCATAATATCACATAGGGAACACTCACAGAACTTTTAATAAAGAATATGCAGTAATGCAAGATAAATAAATCACTGAGAAATACAAGAGGAGTCCAAGACTTACTGCTGTGTTACCAGGGCCTGTTATCAATTACACAGGACATGCTCTGTCTTCTAAGCATCAAGACATAAATGATGCTTTGTTTTCATCAACACATATGAATGATGCCACAGACCTACTCATACCTTTTTTTTTTTTTTTAAGATTTGTTTTTATGCATACAAGAATAGAGGTATAGGCCAGAGGTTTGGAGGCGGCAGTGAGAGGATTCACCAGAGACAGAAAGGGGAACAGAACAGGCAAACTGACTGAAATACACTGCTGAGGGGAGCAGTGGGTGATTCAGCAGAAGTCTGCTGTGCCATGTGTGTTGCTCCCTGGCCGGGGATCCAACTCTTGCTACAGTGGCTGCGGACCGCTTCATAGGTTGCATCTTAACCCCTTGTGCCACCAGGGAGGTCCCCACACAGACCTTTGTGGTCAGAGTCAACATCAGTCAGTGTGACTATACTCAATAGATGAAACCAATAGAACATAATAGAAATATACAACCCATGATTTTGTACATTTTCTATAAAAATGTCATTTTACTTTTTCAGCCTGCCCGATGATCAATGCCAGACCTCATCACAGCATTATATTCACCATTAGTTGGTTCATTTCAATCACTTTTGGTCGAGGTCACTAACGGCTTAAGATGAACTCAGAAATAACTCAGGGTTCCCACAGACCAACTGATATATTAACCCTATTCTAATCTAAAGACAAAAACAATATATGAGCTATTTACATACAACAAAGGCAAAAAAAGTATAAAAATAATGCAAGATTAGCAATATAAAATCACAAGCAGTTTGGAAAAAGTGAATTGTTAAATTTTAGGAGGGATGTATAAATAGTCAAGTAGGAGATGAGTCATTTTGGGCACTTTTAACTCCTCAAGAGGATGAGCAGAGTTATGAAAAAATTCAATTGTTCACAAATTTCTCATATAGCACTGATATTTGCATATGTCTCTGGAAACACACACCAGCACTTTGCTAAAATAGTCTTATTAGAAACTTGGACAGAGCCCAGTATTTCCAAAGATGTCTGCTTTTTAGACATTGACTACTCTGGAACAAATTCAGACATGATTTCATAATCTAAACTTCACCTTGTTATACTAGCAATGATATATCTCATAACATCAGTCAAATTAGTATAAAAAGCTGTCACAAACTGGTAATTGGATTTGTGAGGATTTTTGATGTCTTACAAACTCCAAAACTGTTCTCATAAAATGTTTTCCCAGTAAACTACAGCTATAATCATTTTATTTCCAACATGGATTATGATTCTCATCAAAGCCAGTTCTGAAATCTCTCCTCTTTGTGAAATAATAGACACAAATAAGATGCATATTTGTGTTTTAATATAAAATTATACTAATACATTTTAGAATCAAAAACTAATTTTAAAACAACCCAGGGCAAAAGGGATTTTAGTGGGTATCCTCACATTCCTTGCTTCCTCTTTAAAGATGATGGTAAGACTTGAATATTGACCAAACCTTAAAATATAAATGCTGATTCATTCAACATCATGTTTTTGGCCTCCTGCCCCAGACACAGGAAAGAAACAGAACAAAGGCCTAGTTAAGCCATTGGAATGCCTAGTGAAACCATTGGACATAGGTCAATCAATTGTTCTTCATTAATTCCTCATTGCGATGTGTTAATTAATTTACTCTTTCTGAAATATATTTTATATTGGCTGAAATTGTTTAGGGTTAGTATCAATAAGAATTAAGTTTACAAAAATCTATTTTATAAAATGTTGGCCATATAGGATTAATTCTAAAGTAAATGGAAAGAAGAAATGTAAATTTAATTTCTTTCACATATGTTCTCATTTTTTAAATTTTATTTTTAATTAATGCATTTTTATTGAGGTAACAGTTTGCATCATTGTATAAGAGTTGGAGATACAAGGTCACATCCAATAGTTGTATGTTTAAAATGCAAATCTGAGCTGCAGAATATGCATGATAGTTAAAAATTAAATTGTGAGTTTCAATTGACTGTAGTTGAATTTGTATAACTACTTCTGTCCTCTGCATAGTTATTTGGCTTTTCTCCTGTATAATCATCTGTAAATTCTCCTTATGTTTTTTTTTAAGTATTATGAATATTCTCATGAAATATTTGTGTTCTACAATCTCTGTGAAAATAAAAAAAAAGGCATTACAGTAGGAGAGGAAGCACACAAAAACTTTATTGTAAAAGTACATCTTAAAGAACTAGAAAAAAAATCAGATATGTAAGTTTCCACGTCTTGGAAATAATTGTCTATTACATATATGTGCAGGTATTTGTTAGATGAAAACTATACCATCAGCCAATGTTTTCTAACAAGAAAAATATGAGTTATAATTTCATGAAATATTAAAATTAAATCACCCTCTTTTTTATGTAAATAACTTGTGATTTTCTTTCCACATATTTTCTTCCTTTCCTATCACCAAAAGTTTCTCCTCCTTTACTGCCATTTGATAAATCACTAAGTGGATAACTATTCTTTTAATTCCTATAAATTAGTCTTGTGATTTTAAAATTTATCTTCTTCTGTTAAATGAATATAGCAATCATGGCAATAAAATGATAAATTAAAATGATTTATTTTATTTATTTTAGTAGAATTTTGATGCACACACATATAATATTCATTCTGTTCTTCTTTATCTTCCATATGTGTGGCTTGCATCTCTGCTCTCTACCTGGCAAATGGTCATACTTTTTCACTGCCATTTCCTTCTTGCCTCTGGCCTTGATTAACAACCTGGTGTCTTCCTCAATTTTGCCTCCATGTACAAAAAAAGTACTCTGTACTGGGAAAAATGTGTAAGAGCTCACTTCACTCCAATAAGTAGAAATATATATATATATATATATATATATATATATATATATATATATATATATATATATATTTCTGTCATTCTTCCAGCTGCTCTTATTTAAAGATATACATAATTTCTTTTATTAACCTCAGTTAAATAAAATAATGAGAGGTGTTAATATGTTTAATTGATGATCATTATCATCCACTGTTGTGAGAATCTGTTGTTTATTTATCAATAGTATATTAACTTAAATGTGACTTCTTTCCTAGCACTCAGTTCAACAGTTTTTTTCAATGGGGAAGTGAAGAAAGGTCTTAAATAATTGAAATTAACCTACTGATTTGTGTAGTTAATATTTAATTAAAAATTACAAATAGATATAATCTTCTGATAAAATATATATCAAAGTCTTAAAAATCTATACAGCTTGGGAACTTATAAAAATGTAGTAGGGCACAATTAATCTCTATCTCACTTTTGAAGATTCCAAATCGTACAGTCAATGATACATCAAACAAAACACATCCATTTTTAATTCTAATTTAATATTTTGTTACATATATTTGAATAATATTAAAATGTTGGTTGTCAATATCTTGCTTTTTAGAATGCAATATATGTTTGTCTTTGATAATTTTGACAGTTCTACTTTCTTAAATATGATGAAATTCAGGAAATGAGAAATTTTAACAAGGTGGAATTTTAGAACTACTATATTTAATAATTATTAAAATTAACAATGCTAAATGTAGTAATGCTAATTTTTTGTCAAAATTGTATGTACTAGAATAGAATAGACAGGCTATAGTGATCTAGTTGTCTTAGTGTAAACAATTACTCATAGAAATAAGGGGAAGAGAAATTATGAGTATAAAAATGTAAATTACCTTTAGTGAGGAAATTCTCTTTTAATTTTTAAAATCTGACTGTTAGTGGAAAGAAAATAAGATTTTTTGGAAGACTTTTTTATTTATTTATGCATGCAAGAGCTGGGTTGTAGGGCAGAGGTGTGGGGGTTGAGAGGATTCACCAGAGACAGAGTGGGAAGCAGAAAGGCAGACTGACTACAATATACTGGTGAGGGGAGCAGGAGGGGAAAAGGAGCGGTCTGCTGTCCCTGTGGTTTAGCTCCCTGTCAGGGTATCAAACTACTGCTGCAGTGGCTGCCAAGAGCTTCATAGTGCTGAGACTTAACCACTTGTGCCAGCAGGGAGGCCCATATTTTTTTTAAATAAAGATAAAGAAATTTAGAAAATGAGATCAAATAGGCAGAAAAGGATCTAAAGGGAAGGGTGCAATAAACAATACTCCCAACAAATTACCTTTGAAGCTTTCATCACCTTTTATAATATCAACGTCAAACACAGGCTTTATAAGATAGGAACAATCTTCACCTAAGTTTGTATGAAGCAAATCAATTGTAGGAGGCATATTGTTTATTATTATATTTATTTTTTCTGTTGCAAAGTAATATTTTTAAGAAGGTTTGCATATAGTGATTGTAATGATTTTATTTTTTTTTAAGATTTTTATTTTATTTATACAAGAGCCTGGGTACAGTCCAGATGCACAGGAGGGTAAGAGGATTCACCAGAGACAGAGCGGGGAACAGAACAGGCAGACTGACGAAACACACTGCTGAGGGGAGCAGCAGGTGAGACAGGAGAGCCATGGTGGGTTGCTCTGAGGCCGGCAGGGATGGAACCAGCACTGCAGAGACTGCGAACAGCTTCACAGCGCTGCACTCAAGCGCCTGTGCCACCAGGGCGGCCCTGTAATGATTTTAATGGTCCTTTGAGTAACACAGGATTTAAAAGTTTAAAAAATATACCATTGCATATATAGACTACATATTCTTGATTTACTAATGTGTTCTGGGACACTTAGGTTGCTTCTAAAGTTTAGCTACAGTAAATAATGCTGTGAAAAACATGAAAGTGGGGCCTCCCTGGTGGCACAGGAATTAAGACACAACTTATGAAGATGTCCACAGCCACTGATCCCCGGCCAGGGAGATACCCACATGGTGCAGCAGACCTCTCCTGACTCTCCCGCTGCTCCCCTCAGCAGTGTATTTCAGTCAATCTGCCTGTTCAGTTCCCCACTGTCTCTGGTGAGTCTTCTCACCACCACCCCCAACCTGTATCCCAGTTCTTGAATGCATAAATAAATAAATCCTTAGAAAAAAATAAACATGAAAATGTAAGTTTCCTTCTGAATTAGTGTTTTTGAATTTTGGGGACAGATAAATGCTGGATGGTATCATTAATATATGTTTTATATATAATCTAAATTAATAAAGACAAGTTAAAGAACTAATAATTGATAGCTGACTATAGAACTGAGATGCCAATGAGGAAGGAGTAGGGGAAGGGAAAGAACAGGGAGGGAGGAAGTCAAATGACCTCTGTTGGTGGAGTATGGGTGGATTGCTGGTGTATGCACTATGGTGGTAATATCTAATGGGTCTACTCCAAAGTTATCTCAGTTAAAAACCAATAAATTAAATAATAAATAAATTTTAAAAATATATTTTGGGAGATTCCACCTACAATATGGTGGAATAGAGAGGTTAGGATAACACTCTCTCCTAAAAACAACTAAAACAATGCCTCAAAGTACATAGATTATGCCCATTGGCACAAAGTTCTAACAGGGAGATGTAAGAAGTTAAGACAAATTAAGCAAAGAATACAGGTTGATAGGGCATGAAAGAAGAGGCAGTGGAGGCTAAATTCGCTTTTCAAATGGAGATTCAGTATTCAAGCTCCATACTCCTCCCACCTCATGCCATGGTAAATTAAGATGAGAAATAAAGAAAACTAAAACCCAAGGCCCCAAGCAAGCACACACACAAAGGCACACAAGGCAAAAAACGTGGCACAAATGACTGTGCAGCAAGGAACAAGAAGATGAAAAAGAAAAAATAAAGAACGTATCAGACAAAGACTTCAAAAACAACAACAACAACAAAATAAAAGTGCTAAATGATTTCCTGGAAGCTCATTAAAAGGCAGAGAGTCAAGAGCAAGGACTTAGAAAGCAGATAGAAGAACAAGGAGAGCTCTTCACCAAGGAGATTGCATACAAAAAAAAGATCACAAATAGAAACTTAGAAATTTAGAAAGCAGTTTAAACAGAATTAAGCCGCATAAGAAAGAATTTCATATGTATAAGACTCAAATGAAAAAGTCACTCATTTATAAAAAGGACAGAACCAGGATAAAGAAAAACATGGGAAAACTCTAAAAGAAATATCAGACTCAATTAGAAAAGGAAGCTCAAGAAAAATTAAAACCCTAGATGGTGAAAAAAGAGAAATGAGCAGAAACCATGTTCAAAGAAATATAACTGAGCATTGCCAAACCCAAAGGATAAATGAAATATGGACATCTGGGAAGCAAAAAGAACGTCATTTTTTTTTTAAATGTAATAAAACCTACATGTAGATACATCTTGTCAAACTATCAAAAATCAAAGATTAAAAAATATAAGAAGCAAAGGCAATATATCTTACAAAGTTTCCCAAATTAAAATTTCCCCAGAATGTATCCTAGGCACTATCCAAGAAAGGAAAGGAACTGTTCACAACCCTAAAAGACAAAAACTGCAAGCCAAGAATACCCTATCCTGCAAAATTATCTTCTAAGTATGAAGGTTAAGTCCCTTAACCGCTGCGCACCAGGGGAGGCCCAAATTAAAATTTATTTTAAATAAAGTTATCCCCCCATTATCCTTTTATATCTATTATATGTTTCATTTATTTCAAAAATTTTAATTGCATACTGTATTATTATGCTATGGATGTGGGTCCTCCCCGGTGGCACAGCGGTTGAGCTCTGGGTTACAAAGCTGCCCGCAGCCTCTGCAGTGCCAGTTCGATACCAGGCCACAGACCTCTCCTGCCGCCCGCTGCTCCCCTCAGCAGTGTACTTCATCAGTCAGCCTTCTCTGCTCTCCCCTCTGGCTCTGGTGAATTCTCTCACCCTCCTGCTCTTCTGACTTGTATAAATGCTTGTATAAATAAGTGCTTGTATAAATAAGTAAATAAATCTTAAAAATATATGTTATGGCTGTGATCATAAATAACACAATTTAGATGGTTTGACTGAAACTAATTTTCTTACAGCTTTGGAAATTAGAAGTCTAAGATGGAAGTTGGTTTCCTCTGATGTAGCTCCCCTTGACTTGAATATGATAGTCTTCTCTTTGTATCATCACAGTCATTTCTAGGTGAGTTTGTGTTCTAATGACTTCTTATAATGATACCTGTCCTACTCTATTAGGATGTGCCCTAATAACCTTTTTTTTTAACTTATTGTTAAAAAACCCTATTTCCAGGGGCCTCCCTGGTGGCACAAGGGGTTAAGCATGGCACTATGAAGCAATCCGCAGCCTCTGTAGCATGAGTTCTATCCCCTGGTTGGCCAGAGAGCAACCCACATGGTGCAACAGATCTGTCCTGTTGTGCTTGCTGCTCCCCTCAGCAGTGTGTTTCAATCAGACTGCCTGTTCTGTTGCCAACTCTGTCTCTGGTGAATTCTCTCACCCCCTGGGCACCTCTGGCCTGTACCCCAGCCCTTGTATGCATAAATAAATACATCTTAAAAAAAAAAACTATTTCCAAATATGGTCACATTTAGTGTGAATGGAGGTCATATTTTCAAGATATTAAATTGGGTGCACACAATTAAACATTATAAGCATTATAAGGCACTGTTTGGTGGCATACAAATTACAAAAGTATGGAGATACAAAAGAAACAGTTCATACATAAGGAGTATCTTTTCTAAAAGGAAAATAAAGCATGCAAAATTAAAGTGTAGTGTGGTTCTTTGTAGATAGATAGATAGATAGATAGATAGATGATAATTCTAGTGTTATAAAAGTAATCATGTGTACTGCCATTGTCATTGAAAAATTTGGTAAGATGAATTGGAAAATAGCAGTGTGTGACTCACTAAAATTAATTTCCTTTGAAATATTTTATAAATTTCAGCTCTACATGGCATTTGTACAATTTTGAAAATGTTGAAGATCAATATAGGAAATAATCTCCATCTAGAAAGAAGAAAGGAATTAAATTGAGGACCCCAATGATGAGGTATTTATTATTTTACAAATACAGTACATGTGCACTAGTAGGTGACTTTTCTTAGCCCTCATTGGCATTAAGCAAGAAGTAATAGATTTAAGTCACATGAAGAGGAGTTGGACATTCAAAATACTTACTGAATTGCACAATTATGTAATTGAACAATGCCTTTTTCAATAAATTTTATGAAAAAAATATTTTATAGTTTCTTAAGTGTTTTTGATATTAATTGCTATATTACCAAATGAACTTTGTCTCTTCTTTTTAAATGCCTTCAGGCTCATTTATAGTCAAAATGGATAAGAACTAATACCCAAGTATTCCAAATTGATACCTTTAGTTTACTATACATTTATTAAACTATGATTAATCAAATTATATTATTCATGCAAAAAACAGTTTGACTTTTACAAAGTCAATATTCACGTATTTGAAGAAAAAACTCTGAGGACACCAAGTTTTTTGTGGGACTGGGACAACTGTACATAAGCTGGAAATCTCAAATTGAATCTCAACAAAATATAAGGATGAGTGAAGATGTAGAAAAATTCTGACAACACAGAAAAAGTGGTGAAAGATAATCAATAATTTGTATGTGCTTCTTCCAAATCTGTAGAATATATACCAGACAAACATGTAAGAGAAAAGGTTGGGAATGAACAGTCCACATCAATATTCTATCTTTTTATTTAAAACATCTCCATTTATTAGATATCGATGTTAGGGATGCTGATGAGTGTGTTTGTTAATAACAAAAAAAAATGAAAATTCAGTATGATAGGCATAAAAAAAGGGGATTTTAAATTTAACATTTCTATTGCAGTTACTCTATTGCAGTTGCTTGTCAAATTTATATTATGACAATACTCAAAAGTAGAAGAAAAATATACAAAAAATACACAGATGTTGCCTAATTTGAAACAGAAAATGCTGTATAAATATTTAATACCCACCAACAAGGATACAAATAAATACAATTTTATTAATTAATAATAAAATATTGGAATATCTTATGGAATATCATGCAAATTTCTGTAGTTCTAAGACTGCCCACTGCCTCTGCAGCGACAGTTCGATCCCCAGCCATGTGCGAGAGTCCCATAAAAAAAAAATACACAGCTACATAAAATACTGTTAACATACAGTCAAAATAACCCCCAAGTTCAACAATATTAAATACATATGTATCTATTAGTTTGTACATATGCCCATTAGAATGGAATTAAAAATACAAAAAGATGGTCAGAGGAAAGAGAGTCCATAACTGAGATTTGAAGGCATTGTCTAAATTCACCATAATTTAATTATTCTAAATGTGTACTGGTGAATATAAACAAAATTATTTGTATAACTAAAATTAACTAAAAGTGCATAATTAGAATTTAATGAATTCTTACAAATGAATATTATAATTTTAGATAAGAAGGTAAACTAAAGTAAGGGATTAGACACACACAAAATAGATGATCAATATTGTGATTAAGCAGTAATTTAATAATTATTTATTATCTATTTATTTCATACCATTCATTTTGGTGTAATTTCTTTACTGGTGGAAACTCTTAATAATTTTTAAACCAAGAAAAAAAATCTATGATAGCAATATTTGGGCTAAAATACATCCAAAATTTCTGGTCTGCTCTGTTTCATTTTTACTTTTTACATTTCTTTATTTATCACATTGCATTATGCTCCTTGTTTGGGTGAAATGATGAAAATTCCTGGGGTCCTTTTCACCATCTGAAGTAACTTTCAGGACCTATTCAGCAGAAATGATCTGCCGAAAACATAGATAAAGAGATACATCTTTAATCTTACAAGCCATCTCCTTGCACAGCATCAAGAAAATGATTTTTCTTTCAACAGTTGTCAGCATACTTGACATCCGTCACAAAGACTTAGGCTCTATTTTTACTTCTCCTATTGAAATCATGCTCCGACACCTGCCCCTTTGATACACTGAGACTGATTCAGAAAACAACTGAGTGCTTTCCAGTCAAAGAACTCACCATGTTTCCTCTCCTTTTTGTTTAGTTCAAAAATAAGATTAAAAATGAAGCATTTTTAATAGGACATATGTATTGAAAAAATAAAAGTTAAATCAAATTCATTATAATGTATTGAACAATATTTCCTTAGAAATAATTAAGCTGACTTTTTGAAATAATTAAAAAAAAAAAACCATTAAAAAAATCCAACATTTTCCAAAAACTTTACTCAAAATTATCCTCTATATTTATCAGAACACCATTAGTAGTATTTAACATAAAAAATAAGTGTTTATTTTTCAGTTGTTGTTGTTGCGTAAATTCTAATAATCATTCATTTGTATACTAACAATATGCACAGATACAATCGAAGTTCATAATAGGCTGTAAGTTATAAAGTGGTACATTTTACTATATAAGCAAATCATTGTTTCATGTAACATAGAAGAGTTATAAAGAATTGAGTTTTTTGTTTTTTTTTTTTTTTTTCCGAAAGAGACTCATGTTAGGTCAAAGAATGAAATGAGTTTAAAGTGATAGAATGGAAGAAGATAGTCCATGCAAATAGTAGCCAAAAGATAACTGGATGGCTACAATAATGTTTACACAAAATAGAATTTAAATTAAAAATGAAAGAAAGGACATGTGTACATTAGTAATAGGTTGGTTATTAGAGATGATATAACTATAAACATTTTTATGAATATACATATACACTTACAGGTAAATCACAACCCAAATACATTGAATAGGAGAAAAAAAGTATAGTTTTACAATAATAGTGGTAGATTTTATCCACTTACACATGAAACATGATTCTATAGGAACACAATTTCAAAGAATCCACATGAAAGCTACTAGAGCAAATAAAGGTATTCAGTAATTTTTCAAATTATACATTAAAAAGACAAAAGGTGTGTTTGTACTCATTGGTGATAAATTAATCTAAGAATACAGATTCAGTCCATAAATTTAAAAAATTAAGACAGTATTTTATTGTGAAAATATATGCTTAATTTTATATTCAATATCAAGTATCACAAAAAACATCCTAAAAAAAAAGAGAAGAAAACCTTGAAGGGGATTTCACAGTGTCTTATTTCAAAACTTCCCACAAAGTTACAGTAATTCATACAATGGTACTTACATAGGACAGAAATATAGAGTGACTGACTAGAATTAAGAGTCCTGAAATAAACCCATACATCTAAGGCAAATTGATTTTTAGCATGGATGCCTAATATATTCAATAGGGAAAATAATCAAGACTTCAACTCAACAGTGCTGGGACAATGGGATTATCTAATGCAAAGAATGAAGCTAGACACATTTTACATAATTAAAAAATAACTTAAAATGAATCAATGATCTGAATTTGAGATTTTAAAATGTTCAACATCACTTATAATCAGGGAAATTCAAATCAAAACCACAATGAGATGCCACCTCACACCAGCGAGAATGGCACATATTAAAAAACAAACAAACAAACTTAGCAACAACAAATGTTTGTGAGAATGTGGAGAAAAAGAAACTCTCCTACAATGCTAGTGGGAATGCAAACAGGTCCAACCAATATGGAAAGCTGTGTGGAGGTTCCTCAAACTACTGAAAATGGAGCAACCCAGCAATTCCACTCCTAGGAATCTATGTACAGAACACAAAAACATTCATTTGACAAGATGCCTACTACCCTATGTTTATTGCAGCACTATTTACAATAGGTAAAATATGGAAACAACCCAAATGCCCAAAAATAGAGGACTGAATCAAGAACATGTGGTAGATATACACAATGGAATACTATTCAGCAATCAATAAAGATAAATTCATGCCATTCACAGCAACTTGGATGGAGCTGGAAGGGATTGTGCTCAGTGAAATAAGTCAGAAGGAAAAAGAAAAAATATATATATATATCAGATGGTTTCACTTATGGGAGGAATATAAAGGAACCAAATTAGGGGATAGAAAAAAAATAAAAAATAATAATAGGCAACTTTTAATCAGAGACATTCTGTAAGGGAGGGGGCTGGATCAAAACAGAGGAGGGTAGAGCACAAGGGTCTGTGGTGATGTGCAAGGGTGAATCAGTGGTGGGAATTTTACCGGGACTACACCTGAGAGGAAAAAGCAAATATTGTACAAAAATGGCAAGGATGTAATATATATAGAAATAAATAAATTAAAATTAAAAGAAAGAAAGAGAAATAGGCAGTTATCTTGGGAAAGAACATTCAAGACAGAAGCAGAAACATGTGCAAAACTGTCTTTTATGGCATATTTTGAGATAATATTGATAGTAGAAATCATTTTTGGGGGGTAATTA
The DNA here is from genome assembly GCF_014898055.3 of Talpa occidentalis. Taxonomy (NCBI): domain Eukaryota; kingdom Metazoa; phylum Chordata; class Mammalia; order Eulipotyphla; family Talpidae; genus Talpa; species Talpa occidentalis. The sequence continues at coordinate 81,643,036 of NW_023604295.1, read as the reverse complement.
AATCATACCCCAACTGTGAAAAAAAAAAAACTAAACTCAAATAGGAAAATAAATAGAGTTACTGTTATTACTTTGAAATTTGCAATGTATTCTTAAATATTTTCCCCAAAAATAAGGGAAAAATAGAAGAAATTGGATTTAATCAAAATATTTTGTGTCTCAAGAAGACATGCTCATTGAAACTACAGAATTACTTTCAAAAACAAAGTGAAGGCTAAATTGTATGGGTGAAAAAAAAAAAAGAGGACATGATAAGAAATTTTAGGTTAAAAAAGACAAAGTACAGTATTGAATAAAATATTTGTGAGGCATAACTCTAATATTTATTAATATATATTATTCAGGGTATATAAACCTGTGAAAGCAACAAAATGACAAACAATCCAGAAAATTGGACAACAGACTTAAAATATTTCTTCAAAGATCTACAAATAGCCAATAAGCAGATACAAAGGTGCTCAACATTATTTGTTGACAAACATTATTTGATAATGTTGACAAACATTATTTGTCAATATTAAATGCAAATTAAACCAATTCACATTCCTTTTTTTTTTTTAAGATTTATTTATTTATTTATACAAGCACTGGGTACAGTCAGAAGCGCGGGAGGGTGAGAGAATTCACCAGAGCCAGAGCGGGGAGCAGAGCAGGCAGAAGGACCGAGGTACACTGCTGAGGGGAGCAGCGGGCAGCAGGAGAGGTCCGCGCGCCATGTGGGACCCTCCTCTGGTGGCCTGGGAGCAGCCGGGGATTGAACCAACGCTAGAGGCTGCGGGCAGCTTCGCAACCCAGCGCTCAACCGCTGCGCTACTGGGGAGGCCCCCAATTCACTTTCTTTAATGGTGGTTACCATGTTTTAATATAACCAAATTGACAAAAATGTGGAGAAACTGAAACTTTGAGTGACAAATATTGCACTCACTTTGGAAAGTAGTTTAGCAGTTCCTGACAAAGCTAGTCATAGAATTCGTTTCACTCAGCAATTGCAGTGCTAGGTATATATAATCAAATTTATAAAGATAGCTCAAACAGGGCTAGTTCTTTTTTAAAAAGATTTATTTACTCACACATATAAGAACCAAGATACAGGCCAGATGTGCGGGAGGGTGAGAGGATTCACCAGAGACAGAGCAGGGAACAGAACAGGCAGACTGAGAAACACTGCTCAGGGGAGCAGCAGGTGAAACCAGAGAGGTCTGCAACACTGTGTAGTTATCTCCGCAGCCAGCTAGGATTGAACTCACACTGCAGAGGCTGCCGATAGCTTCACAGTGCCATGCTCAATGCCTGAGCCACCAGGAAGGCCCAGTTGTTTTATGTATAAATAAAAAAAACTCTTAAAAAAAAGATAAGACTCAAACAGATGTTTACAAATCAATATTTATTCCAGTATTATTCAAAATAGCCCAAAGGTAGGAACAAATCAAATATCCATCATCAGATGCATGGACAAAATGTGTTATATACATACAAGGTAATATTGCTTGGCCACAAAGAATATTGAAGTTCCAATAACTGGAACTACATGGAAGACATATAATATATATTACATCATTGTTCATTCATTCATTGATTTTATATATATATATATATATATATATGTTCTCCAAAGTAATAGAAAGACTATTAATGCATACTATATGAATATATACATTTATTACATAATTTTTCATTTTTGCTTTCTCCTCTCAGATGTAGTCCCTATAGAATTCCCACTACCAATTCACTCATGTACCATCGCCATAGGTCTTGTGATTTTCCCTCTCCTGCTTTGATCTCTCTCCCTCTCCTAACCCTGTAGAATGTCTCCGATTTATAGTTGCCTGTGATTTTTTTTTATTTATTGTTATTACTTTTCCCCTAATCCCTTATTTGATCCCCCTATATTCCTCCTCTAAATGAAACTCTCTGATATTTTTCTTTTTCCTTCTGACTTATTTCACTTAGCATAATCCCTTCTAGCTCCATTTATGTTATTAGAATTGGTATGACTTTATCTTTTTTGATTGCTGACTAGTGTTTCATTGTGTATATTAACCACATCTTCTTAATCCAGTCATCTATTTTTTGTATTATCAGGTTTTATAATTCATATATACAGTAAAAAATAAAATATATATTTTAACAAGTTTTAAAATTGTTATGCACCAATAATTTTAAACTTCAAATAGTGATTCATCACATTCTAATCAAACAGTGCACACATCCATAAGTTCCAATTTCATTCTGTTTCATGCAAACTGGATCTATAACTTTCTTTCTCTGCCTAGCACATCAAATACAGGCCCAGAAATAGATCTATATTGATGGGACATTTGGAAATCTATGCTTACTCTTCATTTAGATTTTAAACTTCAGATTAAAGAAAAAGTAAAATTTATTTCTCCAGGGGATGCATGCTTTGTTTATTTTAGTTTTCTTCGCTCCTTTATAGAATTATATTATCTTCAGTTTATTAAATTAGAATGCATGAATTTTCTATTAGTTATAGTTTAACCATCATTTTTTCAAAAATTATACAACTGACAATGTATACTTAAACACGCACTTTTATTTTTTGTTGTTTTTATTGAAGTAATGTTTACAACAAAGTTTATAGTTTAGAGGTAAAGTTTCACACTTCTCCAGATATATGTTACAAAGCCACATCATATACACTCTCATAGCATATTATGTTTGGTGAGTCCCTCACTCATAATTAATTTGCACTGGTCATTTTTTATGCTACATCTAAATTTAATGAGGCCATGATTTTTTTTTTTTCCATTGTATCACCAGGGCTTATTTCACATTCTAAAATATAGTAGGGCCTCCCTGGTGGCACAGTGGTTGAGAGCTGGGTGGCGAAGCTGCCCATAGCCTCTGCAGTGCCGGTTCAATCCCTGTCCACCAGGTGAGGGTCCCACATGGCATGTAGACCTCTCCTGCCATGCCCACTGCTCCCCTCAGCAGTGTACTTTGTCAGTCTGCCTGTTCTGTTCTCCGCTCTGGCTCTGGTGAATTCTCTCACCCTCTCACACTTCTGACTGAACTCAGTGCTTGTATAAATAAATAAATAAATAAATAAACAGTTAAAAAATATATAGTAGGTGATAAAAATGCTTAAAAAAATTTAATAAGGCTGCCTAACTATTTCTTTATTGGCCACAAAAGATTGTGGTTTTCTTCTTGTAGCTCCATAAGTACTTACATCTTTATTTTTATCTCTGTTTTTCTTGATATGGTCAAGTTTTCCTGTCCTATAAAGACTATTACATGATTGAATTTATCAATGACTTCCCTTTATTTGTCCATCTTTTCTTCCATGTATCAGATTCCTATTTTTTATTATTTTTATTTATTTTTTTATACAGTTTTTTTTTAACATTTATTTCTTTATTTATACAAACACTGGGTACAGTCAGAAGCGTGGGAGGGTGAGAGAATTCACCAGTGCCAGAGCAGGGAGCAGAACAGGCAGAATAATGAAATACACTGCTGAGGGGAGCAGTGGGCGGCAGGAGAAGTCTGTGGGCCATATGGGACTCTCGCCCGGTGGCCAGGGATCAAACCAGCACTGCAGAGGCTGCAGACAGCTTCGCAGCCCAGTGCTCAACTGCTGCGCCACCAGGGGAGGCCCCCCTTTTTTTTAAATTCAATAACAAACCATAGGCCACAAATTCTCAGTACACATTTGCAATTGCTTATACCTACGATGCCATGGTTGTTCTACAAGGAATTCAAGCTACAAAAGGTTGAAACTACTTAATTCTCTCCACCACATTCTAGAGTTTATCAAGTGATACTGCTATTTATTTCCATTTTGTGAATTAGAAAAATGATTCCAGGATTTTTATTAATCTAAAGGCCTTTTGATTTTACCCTTTGTAGGGTAAATGGTTTGGTGAATGGTTTTCAGGTTTTTCTGCCCTCTCACCATTAGGATTCCCCCTAATGGGGTACCTGCAGTTGTTACATTGTTGCAAGCTATCTTGTTGACTTCTGTGGGCCATGGGAGGAGTATTGAGAGATAGTCACCGGGAGAAACAGAAGAAGGAGAGAGGCAGGAGACAGAAGGGGAGAAAGCAAGCCTGGGAATCCCAGAGTGAACACTTGCTGGGGGCCTGGGGGCCTGGGGGCCTGGAGGCTTGCTGGCCCGCTACCCCACCTCCACGGCCCCCCGGTCCCCATGCCTGCTGTGTGCCTGTTTAACACACTACATGTAAAGCTCAATAAAAGTCTAAGAAAGCCACTGAGGGCGCCAGGACTCCTCCTTTACCAGGTCTGCTTGGATCCTACATATCCTGCTCTGTGCCTATCCTGCCCCTACACCCTTTATCATTTATTTCTGTTTTTAATTGACTTCAAACTAGAATGTAAAATCACACCATTTTTGAATTAATTCCTGTCATATCCTTTTTTAATAAAGAGGATAGAATTTGGAAAATTGATCTCTGTTTTGGAAATTTACAGATAAATGGCTTGGTAGTATTCAGTATAGAAACCGAAAAATCAAACAAATGATACTCAAGAATAGACTAGACAAAACACTCAACAATATTTCTTAAAGGAATGACACTTTAAATATACAGGATGTTTTAGGGCAAATATTAATAAACTAAGGAAATTGAAAAATAATGTAATTTAGCGCTCAGTGGAGTTAAGTATACTAGGGGAGACGAAACTAAGAAAGCATTATGACAATGTTTATTTTATAAATTATCTCAATTCAAAATGATAAGCATCAGGTAAAATATGTTGTTGCATTTAAATTTAGAGTAGTAATAAATATTTAAATATAATTTAATAAATAAAAAGCATAATAATGAAGTTAGCCTGTTACTATTAAAATATTTTAAACACATTTTAGGAACAGAGGATTAAGAGAGGATTTCAGTGTATAAGGAATGAAAAAAAATTTGGAAGAAACTATCAGTAAGAAAAGTTTTAGAGGTAAGAAAAGTAAAGTTAAAACCTTTAAGAAATTTGGATAGACATTTAATTAGGAGATAGAAAGCAAAATTAAAATTAAGGCAGCAGATAGATGATACCACTTTATCTTCACTTAAAATCACTGCTCCCTTAGCACTGTCTCAAGGAAAATGTCACTGAGGTTACTAAACAAATGGCTTCTGTTGGACAAGTAGTTTGTTATCACTCCTGTAGCATAATACACTTCCTGTTTTTTTTTTAATATATATATATGTATTTTGGAATTCTAATTTGCTCTTTGGCCATCAACCCCTGGAAATTAAATCTGCTAAGGAAAAATTATTTTGAATTGATATTAAGCTTACACCTAGTTAACTGGTGAAAAACTATTGAAGGAAGCACTCAGCTTATTTAATAGCAAAGGGAGCATCTGACTATTATGATTTTAATCAGTACATTCTCTAAGTACAATACTCAAATATACATCAATAGAAACATAAAATATACTTACATTAAATATATTCAATAAGTACAATTTATAATTTTCACAAAGCAATTAATAGCCTCATATGTTTTATTTATTTAAAAAAACACCTTAACAAAAAACATATCTTGAAAAAAATAATGATAGAATAAGAACTCCCTGATGTTAGTAATATTGTTGTTAATATAAAATAATGACAAGATTGGTTAGGAGATCAAATTAAAGGATGTAGACTATAACAAACTAATGGGTAATAAAAGTCAAACTATATGTGAAAGAGGCTACTAATTAAGAGTTTAATAAAGAAACACAAAACAGGCAATTTGGGTGAAACTGAAAACTTCTTTGGAATATCAGAGACCTGCACAGATTGCACAAGAGGAAACAGAAGAGATTCAAATGTAACAGGAGGTGGTTTGAAGGAATGCCTTGGGGTTATTGTCCATTGCTGGAGAAAAAGACAAAGGATGAAAATTTGGCCAGGGGTCCTGTCCCGGCAGGGGAAGAAATAGCATGGAAGCACACACCCTTGAATGAGGGAAAAATAATATGGGGACAAACTAAGGTATCCCACATAGGCAGATCTTGGAAAGTAATAGAGGAAATAAGGTATTCTAGGCTTTATCTCCTCCTCCACCTGTCAGGAATGACCTTGAAAAGCTCAAGGACTATAAAATATGAAATCTGGGAACATAAAAAAAGAGATATTGGCTTGCATCAAATACAAGCTTTATTGGGCTCTCTGGCGTTCTCTCCTGGCCTCTTCTTCTCTTGGCAAATATAAATACTGTGCCCATAGCCCACAAAAGTAAATAGAATACAACAGAATAAAATAATGTAATAAAATCTAGGTGTCTGCCATCAGGCATGCATTCAGGACCACAGGGAGCCATCATCAAGCCTAACCACAGGAGGGCAGAAAAGCCTGACAATTATTTACCCTACACATGGTTATATAATTTGAAAGAAATATTGTGAGTCTTAACAACAAGAAGACCATATAAAACACAAAAAATAAAAGAAAGAAAAAGTGTTAATATGCTGAAAGAAAATGAAACTGAAATTTCCATCTTTTAAAGTTGAGACAGGAAAAAATATCTAACAATGAAAAGACAAAAATAATGAAACTGCAGCAAATTTTAAATGCTTACAAATGGAACTATACAGTAATAATATTTTAATATATAAGAGGTGTGGGTGGTATAAAGGAGGTCAATCTAAGTAGGTAAGATTCATTATCATATCTGAAAGTGAAAGCTGTAAATTACAAGAAATAATTGAGGCTAATACTGTATATATTAGGAGTATGTAAAATACATAGTTAAAATACAAGAAAAATAAAATCTTTTCATGTTTCATATAGGCATTACTTTGTTAAAAGTAAGAACATTTAAAATGTATGATATAAACCTTTCAAGAAAGTTCATATGTAACTAAAAATTCCAAATTGATTGTTAGATAAGTAAATTCTCAGGCACCTACATTATTTGTATCTATTCTTTGTTATTAAACTTGAAAATCTGACCTCAGATTATTAATATTGGTTATCTCATTTAGGATTAAATTAGCTCAATTGAAATATTGAAAGTAGGGCCTCAACAGGGGCATAGTGGGTTGAGCGCAGCACTGTGAAGCTGTCCTCAGCTTCTGCAGCACAGGTTCGATTCCTGGCTGGCCAGGGACATTCCAACAGACCTCTCCTGTCTTGCCCACTGCTCCCCTCAATAGTGCTTTCAGTCTGTCTGCCTGTCTCTGGTGAATTTTCTCACCTTCCCACGCGTCTGGGCTGTACCCCAGCTATTGTATAAATTAAAAAAAAAATTAAAACAAGAGAAATATTGAACATAGTTAAACATTATCAAATTGGTTGAGACCAAAAATTGACCTTATGTGAAACTAAAACTCTATAAAATATCTTACTTTTAATAATCTAAATACTAAAGAGACTTGAAAATGAACACAAAGCATTTAGATATGATGGGGAAAATAATAAGAAATCTAAAATGAATAAAATATCAGTTCAAGAAAAAATACATTGTAAATGTATCAGGTTTCAAAAATTTGTCAAATAAACATACATATATTTTTAATTTTAATTATATTTTTGCATAGAAGAGTTGGGGTGTAGGCAAGAAGTTCTGGGGTGAGAGGATTCACCAGAGATAGTGGGAGAAGAACATGCAGTTTGAAATATACTCAGGGGAGCAGCAGGCAAGACAGAAGCGGTCTGCTGTGTCATATGTGGGTTAGTTCCCTGGCCAGATATCCAACTCAGACTGTAGCAGTGACAGCACTGAGACTTATCCCCTGCAGAAAGTCCCTCTCAAATATATTTTATTTTCTGTAAAGATTCATTTATTTGGGCCTCCCTTGGTGATGCAGGCGGTTGAGCGCTGCACTGTAAAGCTGTCTGCAGCCTCTTTGATCCCGGCCAGCAGGTGAGGGTCCCTCATGGTGTGGTAGACCTCTCATGTCATGCCCGCTGCTCCCTACAGCAGTGTATTACAGTCAGTCTGCTTGTCCTGTTCCCTGCTCTGTCTCTGGTGAATCCTCTTACCCTCCCACGCATCTGGCCTGTACCCTGGTTCTTGTATAAATAAATAAATAAATCTTAAAAAAATGATTCATTTATTTATGCATACAAGAACCGGGGTACAGGCCAGAGGTGAGGGGTTTGAGAGAATTCACCAGCTTCAGAATGGGGAACAGAATAGGCCGACTGAATGAAATACACTGCTTAGGGGAGGAGTGTACAAGACAGGAGAGGTCTGCAGCTCCATGTGGGTCACTTACCTGGTTGGGGATCACACTTGTGCTAAAGTGTCTGATGATAGCTTGATAGAGCTGTCTTTAACCCCTGCGTCACCAGGAAGGCCCCTCAATTATATTTTAAATGTTGCTATATTTTTACGTTTCCATGAGTTCTATGTCAAAACAAGTATCTGAATCTTATGAAATAAATTATAAATTTTGCTATATTTTAATAATAAACTATCCAGTTTTAGAAAGTAAACAATTTTTTACAGATTTCAGAAACGACTTTTCATGAGTTGACACAAATTTTGATTAAATATGTCAAAAGACTTGCATAATTCTCTTGCTGTATAAATGGGCTATTCAGCTTGTAGTTTACATAAAAACAGATTTTAGAAAACATCAATTCTGGGATATATTAGATTTCTCAAGAAAGCATTATAATTATCATATATCAATCATAACTAGTATTTATTACAAGTGCCATTTATATTTATTTGCTAATTTGTTGCTGTTCAAAGATAATGGTCATGTATTTACACTTTTCTTTAAAATGCTCAGTTCTAATACCTAACTTTTCTTTTAAGTTTATTGGTAGAAATGAAGATAAATAATGTAATAATTTTCTATCAAAATTTATATATTTGTATGAAAGCTTAGTTGAGTCATCTCATCCTTTTAATCCTAGTAAGACATTAGGTAATTATCCCTTGAAATGTAAAACTCAGAACCTCTTTCCAGTTTTGCTTTACATTCTTTTATTTCTCTGACCATGTAACTAGCTGACTGATCCTCAAATGATCTTCACAAAGATGTGAGTGCAGCATTCATTGCAACAATGAAAAAATCTGTATATGGAAAGAAAAATATCACTTCTTGAACATGATTAAACATTTATTAAGTACAATCTAGTAATTAATAAAACATGTTCAAATATAGTTTGCTGTATTCTCTTAACAACCTTTAAGAATTCAAAAACAGGGCCTCCCCAGTGGCGTAGTGGTTGAGCGCTGGGTTGTGAAGCTGCCCGCAGCCTCTGCAGGGCCAGTTTGATCCCTGGCCGCCGGGCGAGGGTCCTACATGGCTCTTCTTCTGCCTGCTGCTCCCCTCAGCAGTGTACTTTGTCACTCTGCCTGTTCTACTCTCCGCTCTGGCTCTGGTGAATTCTCTCACCCTCCCGCACCTCTGACTGTACCCAGTGCTTGTATAAATAAACCTTTAAAAAAAATTAAAAAGAATTCAAAAATAAGCATATAAGCTACATATGGCCATATTCTATAAATTCAGATAAAACATTCTTTATTCCAGTTATATATAAATTATACATTTGTGGAAGATGAGAGAGAATAATTATGCATTACTTATCTTACCTGTGGGTGACATGATGTCTTTGTAACATTTTTCATAATGTATGTATATTTTTAACGAATTCATGCTAAATAATTTTGGCTGATTAATGATTAATAAATAGAATAAAACTTCAGCATTACAAAATGACATTATCATCCTCATAAGTTATTTATATAAAATTAGGGTTCCTGGGCCTCCCTGGTGGCACAGAAATTAAAGTTTCAGCACTATCAAGCTATTCCCACCGCTGTGGCATGAATTTGATCCCAAGCCAGGGAGCTAACCCACATGTCGCAGCAGCCCAATCCTGTCTCTCCTGCCGCTCTGCTCAGTGTATTTCTGTAGATTACCTGTTCTGTTCCCCACTCTGTGTTTGGTGAATCCTCTCACACCCCCACACCTCTGGTCTACACCCCAGTTCTTGTATGCATAAATAAATATAAATAAATCTTTACAAAATAAATAAAACTAGAATCCCTAGGTCATATTTGGCTGATGATAATTTTATGTAATATTATTAAAAGATTTAACAACACAGGGCCCTCCCGGATGGTGCAGCAGGTTGAGCACAGTCATGTGAAGCTATCCACAGCCGCTGCAGCATGGGTTCCATTCCCCAATGACCAGGGAGATTCCCACATGGCATAGCAGACCTCTCCTGTCGTGCCCGCTGCTCTACTCAGCAGTGTATTTCTGTTGTCTGCCTGTTCTGATCCTTGCTCTGTCTCTGATGAGTCCTCTGACCCTCCTGTGCCTCTGCCCTGTACCCCAGCTCTTGTATAAAAATAAATAAATCTTTAAAAAAAATAACAACATAGGGTAAATAATAATAAAAAAAAAGTTGATTCATTTTTTACTTCTCTATCTCCCCAGTCAAGATTTTCAACAAACAGTAGATTATTAAAGATGATGAAATTGGACCTCCTTGGTGGCATAAGGGGTTAAAGTCGCAGCACTATGAAGCTATCCATAGCCAGCAAGAGTTTGATATCTGTCCAGGGAGCCAACCCACATGGAACAGCAGACCTTTCCTGTCTCGCCTGCTGCTCCGCTCAGCAGTGTATTTCAGTCAGTCCGCCTGTTCTGGTCCCCACACTGTCTCTGGTAAATCCTCTCATCCCTCGCACCTCTGGCCTGTACCCCAGTTCTTGTATGCATAAATAAATAAATAAATATATATATTTAAAAAATCTTTTAAAAAAACTCCTGAAATCCACTGTAATAGAACACTGCTTACCATTTAGAATTATTTTAAATTAAAAATAAAAAAGACCCAGGCAATTTTAGGATGACAATTTTTAAAGTTTATTTATTAACATTATTTCGAACATTTTTTTCATAACACTAGCTGGAACCACATGGAATTTTAAAAGGGAGTGAAAAAGTATGGTATTTGATCTATAACATCAAAGATCTGATGTCAATTATAAATGTGTCATTTAGCAGTATGATACCTAGCTAAAACTCTGAAACCATAAACACCATTCTAAGTAGATGTTTCCAGTACGATGTAACTATCCCAGTTTCATTATTATAACTTGTTGATTAACTTAGATTTTTTTTTTCCTAGTGAATATCTGAGCCCATTCATTAAATAGTCTGTATGAGTTTTGTGCTATAACTTCATGAACAACAATTTTAACTCAGTATCTGTGCTGGCTCAGGTCAAAATATGTCCTACTTTTAAAATACAGTGTTTTATATTTTCCTTAAACATTTCACTAAATGTAACATTTTACAATCCTCAGTCTATAACATTAATACTTGGTGTGTCGTTTTCATTTCCTCTTCTTTTTTTCTACCTCTCAATCATCTCCAAAGAACCACAAAAGCAAATGAAATATGCAAATATTTATTTACAAATTCAAGTTAAGATGTTCTAATTTTCCTTATTACACAGAATTACTTTTCCTTGTGTAATAGCTTGGTCTACTTTGTATAGGAATTTGTTTCTGTTTGACTGTTTTACTGGCACACATGGTAACATGATGCACATTTATTTTAAATAAGATATTCAAAAATTATACAACAACAAAGAGATCCACAGGAAACAGTGGGGATTTCTGGGTTGTGTGCATTTTGTGCTCCAGTGTACAGTCTTATTTCACCTGTAGCATGGGGCCATTGATGCTCCTCCATTCTGCATTTCAGGCAGGTCAGTCTTCTGTTTCTGAGCCTGGGTAAACCTGGGTCTGTAGGGCACCAGCAATGGCAATGCCTATAAATGGGTCATGTCTCATGTCTTCACTCACTCACCACAGTTTTTTTTTTTTTTTTTCCTTTTCTAACCCTTTACTTTTGTCCCTATTAAAGATTTTAAAAGCCACTTTTATTTTTTTAAGATTTATTTATTTATACATACAAGAGCTGGGGCACAGGCCAGAGATGCGGAAGGGGAAGGGTGAGAGGATTCACCAGAGACAGAGTGGGGAACAGAACAGGCTGATTGATCAAAATACACTGCTGAGGGGAGCAGAGGGAGAGACAGGAGAGGTCTGCCTTGCCATGTGGGTTTCTCCCTGGCCAACTGGGGATTGAACTCGTGCTACAAAGACTGTGGACTGCTCCATAGTGTGGTGCTTAACCCCTTGCACCACCAGGGAGGCCCTTGATTTAGATTTTAATATAAGATATGAAGATATTTTAATTGACTTTTAAGTATGTGTGTGTTTAAATATTGTGAATAGATATTTGATTGTTAAAGTATTTGAGTTCACAATAATAAATACATAATTCTCAATGAAATTTTATAGATTATCTAATACGAGGCAGATATGTTTTTATGAGAAGATATGATGAAAACTAGATTGGTATTGTAAAAGATATTTTTTTTTTTTAAGAAAATCTCAGACGTTATCCAGGAAGCTTTTGGTATGAGACTAATAGCTTTTGAAACACATCAGAACCACTTGAGCAGGGGGAAGTTAAAAGCTTAAGTCTAGACATGAGGTCATCATTTCATTCATTATCAAATTCTATGGAAGGAAAAGTGATATATTTTGATTAAAACAAAGGTTAATTACTGATAGTGTTTTATTTTTTATAATAAATTTTATTTTTATATCCCTCATACAATTGCAACCCCCTTATTTTGACCCTTCCCCTACCCGTCCCCCACCTCCCGTAGAGTGTCTCTGGTTCATAGTTGTTTGTTGATTTTGATTTTCACTTTCTTATAGTTATTCATTTTCCTGGTCCCTTATTTAAGTTTTCTAGATTCCTGCTATGAGTGAGACCATCCGGTATTTTTCATTTTCTTTCTGGCTTATTTCGCTGAGCATGATCCCTTCCAGCGCCATCCATGTTGCTGCAAATTGCATGTGTTTATCTTTTTTAAATGCTGAGTAATATTCCATTGTGTATATGTACCACATCTTCTTGATCCAGTCATCTATTTTTGGGCATTTGGGTTGTTTCCAAAGCTTAGCTATTGTAAACAGTGCTGCAATAAACATAGGATAGTGTTTTATACTGAAACTTATTTCTTTTTATTTGAATCTGTTGTGGGATTCCTAAATCTCTGTTTTGCTCAACCTAGAAAATCATGTGTTGTTATCTCTTCAGATTAAAAAAAAAAATCTCTTCAATTATCTCTATTCATGCTTTCTAGAATCCTATTAAATTTATGTTTCTGTTTTGGAAGCCTATTTATGTTGTCTAACCTCCATGAATGACATAAGTAAAGTGTTTTTTCTTCTTTCACAGAAGCCATGTCAATTGCGCTTTGCCTAGATGCAAAGGATATAAGCCTGGTAATCATGGCAAATTATCAGTGTAGAAACAATAAAGCTTCACTTCTATTATTTAGGATGATGTTGAATCTATTGAATTTTTGTTTCTAGTTAACCAGACTGCCCTCCAACTGACTGTTGAGAAAAAATGGCATTTATTTCATAGGTTAGATAATTTTATAAATTGCATTTTCCACAAAATGTCCTTGGCATTTGTCACCCTTCCTTTCCTTCCTTCCTTCCTTCCTTCCTTCCTTCCTTCCGTCCGTCCGTCCGTCCTTCCTTCCTTCCTTCCTTTCTTTCCATTTTTAGATGCAGTTTATTCTTCATAATTCTACAGGTCTTATTGTTAGACTTAATTCACTGGTGTGACATGCTGAAAAATGTCGACAGTGGGTAGGTATACATAGTCACAGAATTTGAGGAAGTGAAGGAGGGAGAGAGAGGGAGGGGGAGAAAAAGAGAGAGAGAGAGAGAGAGAGAGAGAGAGAGAGACACTGACTATCTTAACTGTTAGATTTCAACTGACATGAATCAATGTGTCCATTGTGGTTATATTTCCTTTGTTTGGACAGGAATGTGCCACATAACCACTGCAGAAATGAAATATTTTTGTTCCCTGTAGGGTCACATGTACCAAATTTGGAAATACAGATACAGCAAAATCAATATTGTATGTACTCAAAATGGGCAAAATGTTTTTCAGATGACATTTTAGGTTATCTCTCCAGTAGAAGATGGAAGAGTTGTTGTATCAAAAATATCAAAGGGCCTCCCTTGGTGGCATAGTAGTTGAACACTGGGCTGCGAAGCTGCCCACAGCCTCTGCAGCACCAGTTCGATCCCCGGCCTCTGGCGAGGGTCCCACATAGCACGCAGACTCTCCTGCTGCCCACTGCTCCCCTCAGCAGTGTACTTCATCTGTCTGCCTGTTCTGCTCCTTGCTCTGGCTCTGGTGAATTCTCTTACCCTCCTGCACTTCTGACTGTACCCAGTGCTTGTATAAATAAATTAATTAATTAATCTTTAGGAAAAAAAAATCAAAAAGTGTCCATCTATGCAAGATACTGAAGTAATACAACAGAGTTAGAAATAAAAGTACTAATATGAATTTAGGAATTAAAAGACCATATTTGTAATATATATTAATAGAATTCACAAATTGCCTAAATGTAAATGAAGTCAATATGATTGTTTCATGTCATTTTAGAGCAAATACTTATGTTTCATAAATGTTTGCTAATATTGAATTTTCCTTCCTGCCGTGTCCTCTCTGAAGCGAGATTATATATTCTTGCCTTAGAGATATCAGAGTTGACATGGCCAATGAAATGTGACAAATGTGCTATGATCACTTTTTGGCATAATTTAAAAATTATGTTTGAATTTTGACTTTCATTTTTTTCTTCTTACACTAACTGTGAAAATTACCCACAAAGAGGCTGGCTGGCTGGCTACTGGAAAAAAGATGCAGTGAGGCAAGATGAGACTGCACAGACATGTTAGTTGAGTAAAACCCAAACAATTGCTGATAAAATCATTTTAAATTTGAGGTTATTTATGTTGTGACATGCCAGTACAAATCTTGACAGATAGAATCTTCTTTATGTAAAAACTGTTTACCAGGTGGTAGTACTGGATGGGGAGACCTAAACGTTACTCTGTTAAAAATACAACAATTAATTAAAAATAAATAAAATATGTAATTCTAATGGGGTCAAAATAAGTAAAATATAAAATTATTAACCTGATACAAACTTATTTTCTTTCAAATTATGTTTATTGAGGTAAAGTTGATTTATAGAGTTGCGTCTCCTTCATCGGTTATAGTTTAAACCATTACATACGTATGTTTTCACAACATGCCCATTACCAGTGCCCCGATAATGCTCTCCATGTTCCGTTGGCCCCCCTTTACCCCACTCCCACCACACTACCCTCTGCTCCTGGTTGACTCAATTTTCTAGAGAGATGACAATGGTTTATTTTCACTCAGACTTTTTTGTTTACTTCTCTATTTTTTTAAAATGTATTTATTTATGCATACTAGAACTTGGGTACAGGCCAGAGGTGTGGGGGGGGGTGAGAGGATTCACCAGAGACAGAGTGGGGAACAGAACTGGCAGATTGACTGAAATATACTGTTGAGTGGAGCATAGGGTGAGTCAGAAGAGGTCTGCTCTGCCATGTGGGTAGCTCCTTGGCCATGGATCAAACTTGTGCTGCAGTGGCTGTGGATAGCTTCATAGGTTGTATCTTAATGCTTTGCACCACCAGGGAGGCCCCTGTTTACTTCTCTATTTCCCACATTATATATATTTTTTTCTCCTTCTGATATGTTTTGCTTAGTATTATCCTCTCCAGTTTCATCAATATTGTTGCAAATGACCAGAGTTCATCTTTTTTATAGCTGAGTAGTATTTCATTGTGTGTGATTGTGTGTGTGTGTGTAATGATTTTCTGATCCACTCCTCTGTTCTTAGATACTTAACCTGTCCTTACAACTTAGCTATTATAAATATGACTGCAATGAAGATAGCAGTCCATATATTCATTCAAATTATTATTTTTGTGTGTGTGTGTGTGTGTTCAAGTAGGTAACTGGGAGTGGAGTTACTGGATCATATGATAGTCTTATTTTTTTTTTTTAATTTTAGGGAACAACCAAACTATTTTATGTAGGGGCTGAGCCAGTCTACAGTCCCATCAACAGTGTACAAAATTCCTCCCCCTCCTCTTATCTTGCTCACACTTATTGTTTCTGGTCTTTTTGTTATAAGCCATTAACATAGGTACGAGGTATTATGTCATTGTGTATTTGATTTACATTTCTGTGATGATAAGTGATGAGAAACTTTTCATGTGCCTATTGGCTATCTGCATGTCTTTGAAAAAAAAAATCTGTTTAGATTTTCTGCCTATTTTTGATTAGGTTAATTGCTTTACTTTTAATTGAATTGCATGAATTATTTATATATTTTAAATATAAGTCCTATATCAGGTATATTATGTATAAACATTTCTCCCATTCAATAGGGTGTCTATTAAACTGATAGTCTCTTTCACTATACAGATACATTTTAGTTTGATGAAATCCTGCGTGTTTTTTTTTTTTAATATGCTTTTGCTTAATGATATGGAATGCTTCCCCTAAATTTTCTTCAATGTATTTTATATTGTCATGTTTTTTATCCAATTTTTATTTAATTTTTGTGTAAGGTATGAAATGGTAATCTAATTTCATTATTTTGCATGTGACTGTCCAGTTTCCCGAATGGGACAAAATTTCAGTGGAAATCAAACTGAAGAAAACATCTTAATTAGCTCACTATCATTATTTTTTAAATATTTATTTCTTTATGTGTTTAAGAACTGGGGCACAGGCCAGAGGTGTGGATGGTGAGAGGATTTATCAGATACAGAGTGGGGAATAGAACAGGCATATTAACTGAAATACACCACTGAGGGGAGCAGCAGGCGAGTCTGGAGAGGTCTTCTGCACTATGTGGGTTGCTCCCTGTCCAGCCAAGGGATCAAACTCATTCTGCAGTGGATTGCTTCATAGTTTGCATCTTTTTTTTCACCCACACACAAGTGCTTTATTGTAATAGACATAATTAAGGAATGGTCAAGTGGAGTAGATGCAAAGAGGCAGATATTAGTCGGATGGAGTGGGGGTGCAGAGCATCCATGCCTACTCTGTGTCTGCCATCCTCCCATCATCTTGTTATACTCACCATCCTGGAAGTTCTCCTGAACCCATCATTTAAGGGTATTTTTTTCTCCTGGAAATTCATTGTATAAGTAATGATTGTTTGTGTCTTAACCCCTTGTGCCACCAGGTAGGCCCCTCACTGTCATTTTGAGTATATACTTTGACACATCCTTTTGCCTTCTTTTTTTTTTTTGCAGTTATTTTTCTTCATATCTATGGTAAAGACATTACTGCAAAAGATCTTGTTTATCGAGGTCTTCAGTTGTTACATATAAACTTCAGTAATGTTTGATATATTACCTTGAAGAATGTCAATAATTTGATGATATGGATTCTATAAATTTTGTATGCTATTTTTGGTAAGAACGAATTTTTAACAATGCAGCATTTCCAGTCCTTAGTAAGGAAGGTATTTATTTGTGGCTTCTTCTGTTTCTTTAATAATGTCATATAGTGGGCCTCCCCAGTGGCACAGCGTTTGAGCTCTGGACTGCGAAGATGCCCGCAGCCTCTGCAGCACCAGTTCGATCCCCGGCCGCTGGCGAGGGTCCCACATGGTGCGCAGACCTCTCCTGCAGCGCCCGCTGCTCCCCTCATCAGTGTACTTCGTCACTCTGCCTCTTCTGCTGCCCACTCTGGCTCTGGTGAATTCTCTCACCCTCCTGCACTCTTGACTGTACCCAGTGCATGTATAAATAAATAAATAAATCTTTAAAAAAATAAATAATGTCATAGTTTTCATTGTACTGTACACAACTTTAACTTCCTTTGCTAGGTATATTCCGATGTATTGAGTTATTTTTGATACAACTGTAAATATGGTTGTTTTCTTGATTTGTCTTTTCTAGTTAGTTGCTTGTATATAATGCCACTTTTTTTTTTTTGTACCCTGTCACTTTACTATATTGGTTTATTTTTTCAGTTAGGTTTTTAGTAGTAGTAGTAGTAGTAGTAGTAGTAGTAGTAGTAGTAGTATGTAGGGTTTTCTATGCAAACTATCATGCCATCCCAAATAGTGATAATTTATTTTTTTATTCCCCACTTTGTGTACACTTTAAATCTTTCTATGAGTAATTGTTCTAGCTAGGGCTACTGATACTGTGAAAAATAGAAGTGTAATGGTGGTCAAAGTGGAATTTTTGTCTTGTATCTGATCTTAAAGGAAAAGCTTAGTTTCACCATTGATTCAAATTAGTGTTATGGATTTTTTAATATGCATATGTGTGTATGTATGTATACACACACAAATATCAGAGAGAGAGAAAGAGAGATATTTCTTTACAATATTTCCTTTTGGAGAGGTCTAGTGTAGACAGACTCCTTCAACTTTTTCTTGTCTTAAACCTTTATTTCACCCTCATATCTTAAAGAAAGTATTCTTAGCTGGTAGTTTTTATATTTGGGGATTTTTGAATATGCCATTCTATTGTCTCCATGGCTGTAGTATGTCTATTGATGTGATGTGATGTCTATTGATGTAATTTTATATTTTATGCATCATTTATGCTAGCCCTCTTCAATATTTTCTTTGTCTTGAACTTTTGGTAGTTACACTACTGTAATTATTGGTGTAGGTTTCCTTGTATTTAGGTAGCCAAGTTTTCTTTTATATATTTATTTAGTCCTTTCCTTGTATATTTAGCTTCCTTGTATATTCCTCAGATTTGGGAAAGTTCATACTTTGTATAAGTTTTATAATCCCTTCTATCTCTTCTTCTATAATGCCCATTATCTTTATGTTGTATTTCCTATTTGAGTTTGATAGCGCTCGAAGTGTTTCTTCACTCTTTTTTTTTTTTTTAATATCTACCACCTGTGTCCATTGTGCATTACTAGTGCATTTCTGGTGGTCACTGATTTAAGGTTCCATTTTGCCTTTTCTACTTAAACATATGTATTTTAGCATTCTAAATCACATATGTGGAGCACTTCCCATACTAAATATTCTGTTATTTTCTTATTTAAAGCTTCAATATCTAACTCATGCTAGGCAATTTTATTTCTGAGCTTGTTTTTCTGATTTATTTGTATCTCTTTTTCTAGTATCCTGAGTTTCTTGTGTCAGCTTAAAAATTTCTGAGGATTTTTTTTTTTAATCTTGAGTCTTTATTATAGAAATTTTATACACACTCTGACAGGAGACATTATCTTCCCCATATTTGTGGTTGTATTCTGGAAAATTGTATTCTTTGTAAAGCTATATTTCTTTGAGAAATGTATTTGACATGTGTTATATATTTTGCCTGCCCAATAAGCTGCTTTACATGTTTTTATTTAGAAAAAAAATGTAGTAGTAATTTTGAGAGTTGAAATAATTTAATTTTTCCCAATCAGTGGCATGTGGTTTGTTGGTTTTGTTTGTTTGTTTGTTTCCTTTGCAGGTTTTTGTAGGTATTTAGATTTGTTATTGCAGTTTCTTTATCAACAAGACAGATGGGTTTGAGCGTTTCATGAGCTGGCAATATCACGGGAGAGGTGACTCACATATGTTTTTGACTATTGATATTCCTTCTCTGTCATTCTGGTTATCACACTTGGTACTCTATGTGTTTTAGTGCATTCTGAAGTTCAAAACCATTCGTGAGGAAGGGGTAAGTGGGAGGGTAGTCTAGAACACTTTCTATTATTTAAACAAACAGGCTTCCAGAGGGCAGTTCAGCTCTTCCAATCATTTTCTTTTGTATCAGTTTGTTTGTCTCAGCTTTTATGCTCTCACCTCTGTAGAATCCCAAGATAAGACAACAACCCTGCCATCTACGCCCCCCATCTGACTGGGTCATCGCCTATAGGTCTCTCTCTCAACCCACCTCTTGTTCAATGAAGCAGAAATCTCTGTTTGATTTCTATAAAGTTTTTGTTGGCCTCTGAAGTTCTGGGGGTGTTTTAGTTTCTCTCTACTACTTGAGACATTTATTATTTAGAATTCCACTTGTTAACTGTTAGATGTAATAGGTAGTAAAACGAGGATCTTTGTTGTCATTTTGGTATTTTGTCTATCTCTGTATATGTTTTAAAGCAAATAAGCCTAACTATTATATCATGCAGTCATAACTTAAAGAATGTAATATATCAACATATTTGCTGTTGGAATGAAATACAGAAACCTTACCACTTTTGTCTTCTTTGTCTTTCACTGTTTATAGTTGTCTTAACATTTATTTTTCATAATTTAGCATGAAATAAGACAGCATATAATTTTTATTGAAAGAAGCAAACATCAATTAAAATGTCAAAGAAGGAATATATTTGATTTTATTATATTAGGACTTTTTCCAGTGTACTCTGTTTCTTCTTGATCTTACATAGTTCCCGTCTTTATCAATTCTTTTCTGTTCAAATAACTTCCTCTACTATTCTTTTATGGCTGGTTCACTAGCAGCAAATAACCTTATTTTCCTTTCTTCTGAGAATGTCTTGACTTCCCCTTCACTCCTAGTTATTTTTTACTTACTGTAGGATTAGGAATTGATGCTTATTTTTTTTTAGATTTATTTATTTGTTTGTTTGCTTGTTTGTTTATTCATTCATTCATTCATTCATTCATTCATTCATTCATTTATACATACAAGCACTGGGTACAGTCAGAAGCGTGGGAGGGTGAGAGAATTCACCAGAGCCAGAGCGGAGAGCAGAACAGGCAGACTGACGAAGTACACTGCTGAGGGGAGCAGCGGGCACGGCAGGAGAGATCAGTCGCGCCATGTGGGACCCTCGCATTTGGCCAGTGATCAAACTGGTGCTGCAGAAGCTGAAGGTAGCTTCGTAGCCCAGTGCTCAACTGCTGCACCACCACGGGAGGCCTGACACTTATTTTTTTTTTTTTTAACAGTGGAAAAATGTGTCACTTTCTAATAACCTCCATGGTTTCTGATAAAAGAAAAAAAAATCACTATGAAGGGGCCTCTCTGGTGGTATAAAGGGTTAAGTCTCAGCACTATCAAGCTATCTGCAGCACAAGTTCGATCCCTGGATAGGGAGGTGACCCACATGGCACAGCAGACCTCTCCTGTCTCACCTGCTGCTCCCTTTAGCAGTGTTTTTCAGTCAATCCTCCTCTCCTGCTCCCCACTCTGTCTGATGAATCCTGTCACTCCCTCCCACACACACAACTTTGGCTTATTCCCCAGCTCTTGTATGCATTAATACATACAATGAATCTAAAAAAAAAAAAAATGACTACATATATATTTTTTTAATAAGTGAGGTGCCATATCTCTGTCACTTTCAAGTTACATTTTGTTTCCAAAGTTTGCTTATGATGGATATTTATGTGAGTATTTTTACTTACACTGGTTTGGGCTCACTCTACTTTTTGTGTCCATAATTTTGCATATGTCCTGGAATGTGGGAATATGGCCTTTATATATGTTCAGATAATCTATTTATTTTCTTTAATTTCCATTATTTTAATTTTTTTTCTATTGTATGATTCCATTTGAATTTTTATTTATTTATTTATTTATTTATTTATTTTTTGGTGGGACCCTCACACCGGCGGCCGGTGAACAAACCAGCACTGCATAGGCTGTGGGTAGCCTTGCAGCCCAGCACTCAACTGCTGTGCCACCAGGGGAGGCCCTGAATTTTTACTTTTTTTATGATTTATTTTATTTATACAAGAACCAGGGTACAGGACAGATGTGCAGGAGGGTGAGAAGATTGGAGGGTGAGAAGATTCGCCAGAGACAGAGCAGGGAACAGAACAGGCAGACTGACAAAATACACTGCTGAGAGGAGAAGCAGGCGAGGCAGGAGAGGTCAGATCATCATGTGGGTTGCTCTACCACAAGCGGGGATCGCACCGACACTGCAATTGCTGTGGACAGCTTCACAGTGCTGCACTCATCTGTCTGTGCCACCAGGGAGGCCCTCCATTTGATTTTTTATATAGTGTACATTTCTTCAATGAGATTTTTTTCATTTATTTCAAGTGCATGCATATCTGCTCATTGAAGCATCTATATCATCTCAGTTCAGTATTCTGAGGATAATATTTTCTCATTCAGTTTGGGTTTTACCTGGTTCTTTTTAATAACGAGTAATTTTCAATAATAACCCAGATAAGTATAGCATTGTACAGCATAATAAACACAATATTCTGTTTTTTATATAAATAAGGTATATAATTGTACAGCATAATATACACAATTATTTGATAATTATATTTATCAGGAGCCATCTGCTAACATGCTGTGAGTGATGGATATGTTAACCAAAGTATCTTCATTTAAAGCATTTTTGTAATTAATGGCCCCAAATTGTTATACATTTACATTAACCTGTATGAGAATAATAAGACTGTGCTTGTTGATATTATGTCCATTGACATGGTGAGGGGTAACCTCATTTCATGGGAAGCAATCACATTCCTAACTTTGCATTTTTAGCTATTTGTTTATTTTTAAAATATTATTTTGTTCAAAACATGCATCTATATATTTGTCAAGATATTGAGATCATGTTTGTATACTGCTCTACAATTTATTAATGTTGTTATAGGTTGTCTTTGCAAATTCTTCTTGCAAGACATATATTTTAGAAAATAATATTGACAGAATATCTGAACCTGAGAATAAATATCAATGCTTTATATATGGTGTTATTCAGTTTGGCAAACTTTGTACTTTTTCATATAGCCTTGCCTCATTTGACTTTTTTGTATGTCCAATATTACTTTGAAACACATGCATAAACTACATAAAAATTAGGATATGCTAGTTTTCCTTTTCACTGCTCTTCATTTTCTGGTAAAGACATATTTCTCCAGGTACAATTTCAGCTCAATATTATTCACAGAACCATAAATTGAAATCTTAAAGTATTCACAACACAGAAATTATTTCAAATGCATCTTCTCATTTCAGTATCTAAAATAGTGACATAAACGAAACAGTGTGGAATTCCTACCTATCATACTTTTAAAAAATAAATCCAAAAAAACACATTTTAGTAATGAAAACAAAAGTTAAATGGACTACATGGAATTCATGGTATTTTTCCACTTCTTCTCTATATACCTACTAGATCTTTGTTCACATAAATAAAATCTACATTTTTTCAGGTATTCAAAACATAAGGATGAATTAGGATGTGTGATATAAAGTTGCATTTTTCAGCATTATCAAAATGAAAGGTTCTATGGATCTAAATTTGCTTTTGATTTAATTATAGTATATTACCCACAGTTCTAATAACAGATCCTAGAACTATAATTTATCAAGTTTTAAAGGTTAGCTAAATATATAATAGAAGTAGAACATGATTAATACTTAGAATTTTGATTAGGAATAATATAAAATTATTGGTTCTATTTTCTCCTTTAGAACAGAAATAAATTTTGTAGCAGGTATTTATAAAAATAGTAGAAAAAGCTAATTTTCTCATTAGAACATACAAAACATTTAAGAATATACATGTATATACTTAGAGCATAAGTTCATAACAATTTGGGGAGGTATATCTCCATTATAGATGAAGAAACAGAAAGACTAATGGAAGTCTCAATCATTTAGTAGAAGTAGCAGAGTAAAGTGCTTCTCAGACTTTTAATAAGAATGTAAATGTTAGAGACGTCATCAACATGGTGGCGAGGAAACACTGCGAGTAAGACCTCCCATAAAAAAAAGTTAATAGGGAGGAAAAGTGGCAGGTCCCTGAAAGAACTGGGACACGGAAGATAAACAGGTGACTCTGGCAAACTGCCCAAAGAAGAAAGTTGCCATAAAAGATAACTAGAAGGGAGGAAAGCTCAGAACCCTGCCACCCTCCCCCTCCCACAAAGTAGGCACTCTCTGACCAACATAAAGGAGGAAAAAAAAAAAAAAAAAACTAAAACAACCAACAAAAACAAACTACAAATCAAGCAGGACTGTGAGTGGAAAGGAACTATTTCAGCCACAGCACCCTGTGACCTGGAACTGTGGAGAACCATGCATGATTCCTACGGAGGTGAGTGAATGGCTCCTGGCGCCATTGGAGAAAAATAAAGACTCCCAGGAGACTTACAAAAGGCCCAAGGCCAGCCGATAAGCTTGTGCGGAAAAGCGGCTTGCTTGAAAAGCACTCGTGGATTGGGGCTGCCCAGGTCCCCGCACTTGTGACCTGGTCTTGTAGGGAGATGTGCGGGGGGGCCCTCATTGAGGTGAATGTCCCTCACTGAGTAATCAGAAACCAGGCGCCCAGACACAAGAGCTGGGTGCAAAAGGCGCCATTTCTGCAGACACTGAACTGGGCTACAGCCCTCGTCCTGGACCTGAGGGTTTTGTGAACTGAGACCTGGGGCACAAAATTCGGGGTGTGGGATCCCCACGACAGTGGGGCACAAGGCAGACAAAACACCCCTTGCCATTGAGGCTCTCCACGCCACTCCCACTCTGTTCCCCCGGACCCACGGGGTTAAAAACAGTTCCCGAAGGACACTAGGAAAGATCTCTGGCGTCACTTAGCGACCAGAAAAAACATCACCTGGAAACCAGGGATCACAAAAACACCCTCAGGCTCTGAGAGAGGGTGGGTCACGCAAACGGGGGTAAGGAGGGAACAAAGGCATGGAGAAAGACCCCATCCTGGAACTGAGAGCTAGGCACAGGATCTGTGGTGTGGGGCGCACCATAGCAGTGGGCACTGCACAGGGTGACAGCAAGTGTTTTGGATCTGATAGCCCTGGAACTGAGACCTAGAGTGCAGACTTCAGGGCGCGGGATCCATACAGTTGCAGGTGTAACACCTGGTGAACACAGCAGACACAGCTCCTGGCTTGAATAAGAGGCCCTGTGTTGAGGTGCTCCCCTGCACCCGCCTCCACTACTCAGAGAACCACTGGGAAAAAGCACAGTTCAGCAAGTACAGGTCTCTGGCGCCAACTCGTGACCAGGACTAAATCACAAACTAGCTGATTCCCTGTTGGAACTGAGTAAATACAGAGGGAGGGAACTGTAAGGGACAGAGCCCAGCAATATAACATCAACACCCTGGTGGAGTTTTGGCCTACCGGTGCTGGTAAACAGTTTCCAGCACCCCTAAAGGAGCACTCCAAAGAGATAACTGCCAACACCAGTGGCACGTCCCAATGCATAGAACTAATTAGAAAGAAAACAACAGGGAGAAGAAAAAAATATAAATAACCCAGCAAGCCAGCAGAAGGACACACCACAAAAAGAAACACAGTCACCAGATCTCAACGATGACATGGAAGAACTTCTTGGCCTATCAGATAGAGAATTAATAATCATCCTGATTAAAAAGCAGAAAGAAAATGAAAAAGAAAAAAAAAAACGAATTGAGACAAAAAAATCACTGAACAGAAGAATGAAATTGAGACCTTAAGAAAGGAAAGGAAAGAAAGCAGGAGATAAAAATATTACTAGAAGAGATAAAGAACTCTGGGAAAAGCAATGAAAACAGGATGGATGAAATGGAAGAATGGATCAGTACTATCGAAGATACAGAAATAAAAAGAGCCAAAAGAGAAAAGGAGAGAGAAGTGCAAATGAAGCAGTATGAGGAGACTCTTAGACAATTATCAGATTCAATAAAGATAGGAAATGTAAGAGTTATAGGCATTCCAGAAGGTGAGGAGAGAGACAAAGGAACTGAGAAAGTATTCAAGGAGATAATTGAAGAAAACTTCCCAAACATGATAAAGGAGATGAATATAGACATACAGGAAGCGAGAAGAACTCCCAATTACCATGATGAAAAGAAATCTATGGCAAGATACCTAATAGCAAAGCTTGCAAGAGTCCAAGACAAGGAAAAAATAATGAAACTGGCAAGAGGGAAGAAACAGATGACTTATAAGGGAAAACCAATCAGGTTAACTTCTGCTTTCTCCAAAGAAACATTACGGGCAAGAAGAGAATGGAGTAACATATTCAGCAAACTTCAACACAGCAAATGCCAACCAAGAATACTTTACCCTGCAAAGCTCTCTTTCCTCTAAGAAGAAAAAAATATGGACCTTCTCAGATAAACAGAAACTCCAGAAATTCATTACAACTAAACCCCCACTCCAAAAAATTCTACAAGAAGTCCTAAAGACAAAACCAACAGAGCAATGAATAAGAAAAACAGAATGAAACAAGGAATAAAATCACAAAAAAAGACAAACAAAATGGCAAACACAGATGCCAACATATCAATATTAACTCTAAATGTACATGGATTAAACTCATCAATAAAAAGACACAGAGTAGCAAGCTGGATTAAAAAAAAAAAACAAAAACAAAATCCAACCTTCTGCTGTCGCCAGGAAACACATTTAAGCACAAAAGATAAACACAGACCGGAAGTAAAAGGTTGGAAAACAATCCTACAAGCAAATGGACCAAAAAAGAAGGCAGGAACAGCCATACTCATATCAAATGAAATAGACTTCAAATTAAAAAAAGTAAAAAGAGACATAGATGGACGCTACATTATGATCAAGGGGACAATACATTAGGAAGGTATAAAACTCATCAACATATACTCACCAAATGAAGGGGCACCAAAACATATTAGACAATTATTATCAGCTCTGGAAACAGCTATTAAACAAAATACATATATAGTGGGAGAATTCAACACCCCACTCTCACCAATGGACAGATCAATGAGATAAAAAGTAAACAAAGACACTAGAGCCCTAAATAAAGACATAGAACTTGTGGACTTAACAGACATCTATGGGACACTGCACCCCCCCCAAAAAAAAAAAAAAAACGTGAGTACACATTTTTCTCAAGTGTGCATGGATCATTCTCCA
Source organism: Talpa occidentalis (assembly GCF_014898055.3). Taxonomy (NCBI): domain Eukaryota; kingdom Metazoa; phylum Chordata; class Mammalia; order Eulipotyphla; family Talpidae; genus Talpa; species Talpa occidentalis. Next base: position 81,616,343 of record NW_023604295.1, on the reverse strand, counting down.
GAATAGATCACATACTGGGCCACAAGACAAACATCAACAGATACATGAAAATCAAAATCATTCTAACTATCTTCTCCGATCATAAAGGCATCAAGCTAGAAATAAATCATGAAAAGAAAACAAGGAAACTTCCCACTTCATGGAGATTGAAATCCACACTATTGGAAGACCACTGGACCAATGAGGAGATCAAAGAAGAAATTAAAAAATACTTTGAGTTGAATGACAAGGGGAACACCACTTTCCAGAATGCATGGGATACAGCAAAAGCAGTAATAAGGGGAAAATATATAGCAATACAGGCTCACATCAACAAACACGAAAGAACTCAAAGAAACAACCTAATCTCACATCTCAAAGAACTAGAAAAAGAACAACAACAACAACAACAAAAAAAAAACCCTAAAGCCAGTAATAGAAAGGAAATAATAAAAATCAAAGAAGAAATAAATGAATCAGAAATTAAAAAAAAAAAAAATCCAAAAGATCAATGGAACCAAAAGTTGGTTCTTTGAAAAAATAAAAAAAAAATAGACAAACCTCTAGCAAGGCTCACAAAGAAAAACCAGGAGAAAACACATATAAATTATGTATAAATGAAACAGGAGAAATCACAACAGACACATGAGAAATAAAAAAAAAAAATAAGAAATTACTATGAACACTGACACGCAAACAAATTTAACAACCTAGAAGAAATGGACAAAATCCTAGAACAATATAATCATTCAAAGCTGGACAAAGAGAAAATAGAACAACTAAACAGACCGATTACAAGCAGCAAAATTGAAGCAGTAATCAAAGAACTCCCCAAAAACAAAAGCCCAGGCTCAGATGGCTTCACAAATGAATTCTACCAAACGTTCAGCAGTGAATTAGTGCCTATCCTACACAAACTCTTTCAAAAATTGAAAAAGAAGGAATACTACCAAATATGTTCTAAGAAGCCAACATTACACTAATATCAAAACCCAACAAAGACAGCACAAAAGAAAAAAAAAATACAGGCCAATCTCCCTAATGAACACTGATGCAAAAATCCTGAACAAAATCCTTGCCAACAGAATCCAACAATGCATCCATAAGATAATTCACCACAACCAAGTAGGATTCCAGGGACACAAGGATGGTTCAACATCCAAAAATCAATCAATGTAATCCAACACATCAACAAAAAGAAATACAAAAACCATATGAAAATATCCATAGATGCTAAGAAAGCATTTGACAAAGTACAACACCCATTTATGATAAAGGCCCATGAAATTCTCGGGTTACAAGGACCATACCTCAACATCATAAAGGCCATCTATTCCAAGCCCACAGCCAATATCATTCTCAATGGTGAAAAGCTGAAAGTATTCCCATTAAGATCTGGAACAAGACAAGGATGTTCACTCTCATCACTGCTTTTCAACATAATAATGGAAGTCCTAGCCAGAACAATAAGACAAAAGAAAGACATGCAAGGAATCCAAATAGACAAGGAAGAAGTCAAACTATCAATATTTGTGGATGATATGATAATATACATAGATAACCCCAAAATCTCCACGGAAAAACTAATTAAACTAATCAATGAGTTCAGTAAGGTGGCAGGTTACAAATTCAACATGCAAAAGTCAGTAGCCTTCCTATACACAAACAATAAATCTGAAGAAGAAGAAATCAAGAAAACCGTTCCTTTTATTATTGAAACAAAAATAAATAAATAAATAAAATACTTGGGAGTAAACCTAACAAAAGAAGCAAAGGACGTATACAAAGAAAACTATAAAACACTGTTCAAAGAAATAGAAGTAGACACAAAGAAATGGAAAGACATCCCCTGCTCATGGATTGGAAGAATTAACATTATCAAAATGGGCATTCTACCAAAAGCAATCTACAGATTCAATGCTATTCCAATTAAAATTTCAATGTCATTCTTCAAAGAAATAGAAAAAATATTGATGAAATTCTTATGGAGCCACCAAAAAACCCACATAGCCAAAACCCTCCTGAAAAGAAAAAAAATAAAAGAAGGGAATGGAGGTATCACTCTCTCAGATTTCAAACTCAACTACAAAGCCATAATGATCAAAACTGCATGGTATTGGAACAAGAACAGACACATGGACAAATGGAACTGAATAGAAAACCCAGAAATAAACCCACAGATCTATGGTCAACTAATCTTTGACAACAAAGCAAAGAATATGCATTGGAGCAAAGAAACTTTGTTCAATAAATGGTGCTGGGAAAACTGGGTTGCTACATGCAAAAGAATGAAGTTTGACTACTACCTCACACCATGCACAAAAACCAACTCAAAATGGATTAAAGAACTAGACATAAGACCTGAAACCATAAAATATATAGAAATAAATATAGGCAAAACACTACATACATGCACCTCAAAGACATCTTTACAGACACATCACCCAAAGCAGTGATAGTGAAGGCAAAGATAAACAGCTGGGACTACATCAAATTAAAGAGTTTCTGCACAGCAAAAGAGACAGTAATCAAAACAAAGAGAAACCCCACTGACTGGGAGAAAATTTTTGCACCCAATACTAATGATAAAGGACTGATCACAAAAATCTACAAAGAGCTGATGAGACTCAACAAAATCAAAGAAAATAATCCAGTCAAAAAATGGGCAGAAGAGCTAAAAAGAAACTTCTCCAAAGAGGAAATGCAAATGACCAACTGGCATATGAAAAAATGTTCAATGTCACTTGCAATTAGGGAAATGAAAATCAAAACTACAATGAGAGTCCATCTCACACCCGTGAGAATGGCATATATTAAAAAAAAAATAGCAACAACATATGTTGGCAAGGATGTGGAAAGGAACTCTCCTGCACTGCTGGTGGGAATGCAAACTGGTCCAAACACTATGGAAAGCTGTGTGGAGATTCCTCAATGTACTAAAGATAGAACTTCCATATGATCCAGCAATTCCACTCCTAGGTATTTACCCAAAGGACACAGAAACATTAATTCCAAAGAGCACCTGCACCCCTATGTTTATAGCAGCACTGTTTACAATAGCTAAGCTTTGGAAACAACCCAAATGCCCAAAATGAGGTGACTGGATCAAGAAGATGTGGTACATATACACGATGGAATATTACTCAGCATTCAAAAAAAGATAAACATGCAATTTGCAAAGCAGATCATGCTCAGCGAAATAAGCCAGAAAGATAAAGAAAAATACTGGATGGTCTCACTCATAACAGGAATCTAGAAAACCTAAATAAGGGACCAGGAAAAAGAGTAAGTATAAGAAAGAAAAAAATCAAAATCAACAAACAACTATGAATCAGAGACACACTTTGGGGGGGCGGTGGGGAAAGGAGGGATTGGGGTCAAAATCAGGGGATTGAAATTGTTTGGGGAATATAAAAATAAAAAAATAAATTACAAAAAAACAAAAACAAAACAAAAAAAAGAATGCAAATATTTTGGAGACCATTAATTTTTATCAATTATTTCTTTAAATTTAAATTTTATTTAAATTTTATTATATATTTATTATTCTTTCTCAAGGAAAAAAAAATACTTCTTTGCAAATGCAACATATTTTTGCCTAAGCATTTATTTTACTTACAATATTTCCCCTGATATATAAAAGAACTATACACATTTCTAAATTTTAGATGTAATAGCAGAAACAATTTTAATTTATAGCTTTAATTATGTCAGTGATTTTAATGTTAAGTATGAAAATAAATGAATCTATGAATAATTTTAAATAATATGACCTGCAAAAATTGTGAGGGACACAAAAAAATGTTAATATCTAAATTTATTCAATTGTTTTATCTTGCATATTGAGTCATATTAATAGTGGAATATTATGTTTGCTATAAGAGATTTCAAGCTTGTTATTAACATGCTACATGTCCTGCTGTGTTATCAGGATATTATAGATTCTGTGAGACTTACCCAACGTTTCAAGTTTTCTGCTACTGTTATTTCCGTACATACCCATTTTACTAACCTGTGTTTCTGAATATAAACTGAATGATTCACTTTCTTGCAAACTGTAAATGTATGAAATTATACAAATATATGATGTAACAAAAGCTTTGCAAATAGTGGCACTCTAAAGTTTGATGGAAAGTTAGGTGAAAGTAGATGGAATATAAATTCTTGGACAGTGTTTAAAGTAATGGAAAATGTAATGCCATATTTTGGAGAACACCAGAAATTTTCTACTTCAATTTGATAACCATACACAATCATTGTGCCTATATAGTAACTTTATAAAGAATGTCATGTAGAAGCTAATAATTATTTTCAAACAGTGCATATTGTTAAAATTCTTGACAGAATGAAAAGAGCATACATAAGCAATTTTGAAATATGACGTTGGGATGCTAAGCCTCCAACCAAACCTAAAATAATGTGAGCTTTGAACTTTTCAATTTATTAACTCTGAGGCTAGTTCACATGACACTTTTAGTGGAAGCAGGAGGCAATTTGGTGGTTTAATATATAAGTTCCTTTGTACTTCACTGAATGACTTAATATTATTGCAATTGACTTAGAAGCAGATTATATGTTCTTTTTGGTCTGTTAATGAAGTATGGGAATTCTTGCATCTGCAGGACAACTTAAATGTCATTTTGAGCATTTTTTTCCCAACTAAATTGCATATTTCACTGTTAGGAAAAACTATAATGTGGAGATAAAGTTATTGACACTAAAAATAGGGGAGTATTATAATTCTTAAATTCTTGTTATATTTTCAAAACATAATATAATATTTTATGACTAATTTAAGTGACTACAATATAAGGGAAATTACAAGGTGCATTTTTCAGTACTGAGTATGGGGAGGGATGATCATGTTTAAATATAATAAAAGATCTGGGTATTAAATACAATAAAACTTCCTGATAGTCTATAGTTTGCAGCTCAGTATAGTTCAACTGTAAGACTCAGCGTTGATTTGTGTATAATTTAGAAAAAATGTCATTCTATTCATCTTTGCCTTGTTTGTGCTTTGTTTCTATGCTACAAACATGTAGCATTTTTCTCATATTTCTCTGTTCACAGTCATATGATTATATTGATGATGATAATTGCCACTGTGATTGGTATTGCTATACCTAGAGTTGCTAATATATGCTAGGCTGTTTGCTAAACTCTTACATGCCTGATTTAATTTTATTTTCAAATGAAAACAATGCAATAATTACCTAGAGGATGGTTAGATTTTTAGTTTGGATTAGATTTGAAATCAAATACACATGTTCTATTGTCTGTAAATAAATGGATATTGGGGCCTCCCTGGTAGCCCATGGGGTTAAGCATCAGTACTATGAAGCAATCCACAGCTACTGCAGCACGAGTTCAATCCCCAGCCAGGGAGCTACCCACATGGTGCAGCAGACCTCTCCTGCCTTGCCTGCTCCTCTCCTCAGCAGTGTATTTCATCAATCTGCCTGTTCTGTTCTGTTCCCCACTTTGCCTCTGGTGAATCCTCTCACCACCACCCCCACCTCTGACTAACACCACAGCACTTGTATGCATAAATAAATAAATCATATATATATATATTTATATATATATAGACATTGTGTGTTAGCTATCTCCTAAGTAAAATGGAAATAATATGTAATATTAAGACAGTTGTGAAGATTTAATAGTACTTGACGCATAATAAGAAGGTCATAAATTATAGCTGTGTTACAGTTGAGAAAACCAAGGCTTAAAGATGTAAAACTTAGTGTATAATATCATTAGTGCCTTAGTGTCTAATATCACTAATATACTGTCTAATACCTATTGTCTCATATTTTCAAAATTTAAATCCTTATTCATGTTACAATATAATTATACAAATATTTTGACTATTTTAATTGAATATAATTGAAGATAGGGTATAATGCATTATGTAAAGTATAGTAAACATTGACCAACATTATTCATAAATTAAGAATGCAGGATCAATTTTGAGTTAAACCCCTTTTGCTAAAACATATGACATGCAAAATTATTTCTTGGTAGAATGAGGAAGTAACGCTATGAACATTTACATGTATTCCTACGTATAAATTGAAGAGTGAATATTAAGTAATAATTGTGAAATAAGGAATGGAGGAAGCATAATAAATGATATATAAGAGGAAATTAAATTAGTAATTATTGATAGAGCAGTATGGTTCTCCATAATTATTCTTAAGTTAATTGCCAAATAACTCTATAAATCATTATCATTCCCACTTTAGAAGTAATAAAAATGACATTCATAGATGTTAGGTAATTGATTGAACATCACAGCAATAGAACAATAAAAAAAGAGATTAGAAAAAAAAAGAAGAAAAGACAAGAAAAGTTTTTAGTTAAAATTATGTACTTCTTTTGTAATTACATATGAAGGACATCTAGAAAGATTTTAAATATCTGTTTACAATATTTGATAAGCATTTCCAAGTTTTGGCTGATACATTACCAGCATCAAACACAGATGATTTCTACTTCCCTAATATTACTTAATGACCCAGTTTTTTGTTGAAGTTTGCATTTCTCATAGATTAATGTGCAATCACTTACATACTATTTAATATGTTGTTTATTTACACAAAATTATCTATACTTTGTTAACTTCATCTGTTTTGGGGGTTGATTAAACAAATTCTAAAAACAAAAATACTACTGAGATAGAATTAGACAATACTGGTCTTCATCAAAAAGTACTAACTAGGATCCCAGGTTGCCACACTACTACCACCCAGGAACTAAGGTTGTTGTCTCTACCTCAGTCCAAGTTCAAAAACCACTCACATGGGGCCCCCTGGTGGCGCAGCAGTTGAGCGCTGGGTTGTGTAGCTGCCGGCAGCCTCTGCAGCGCCGGTTCAATCCCCGGCCACCGGGCAAGGGTGCCACATGGCGCGCAGACCTCTCCTGCCGCCCGCTACTCCCCTCAGCAGTGTACTTTGTCAGTCTGCCTGCTCTGCTCTCCCCTCTGGTTGTGGTGAATTCTCTCACCCTCCCGCACTTCTGACTGTACCCAGTGCTAGTATAAATAAATAAATAAATCTTTAAAAAAAATAAAGGCAATCACTTTCTTTAAAACAAAACAAAACAAAACAAAACTCTCACAGTGGAAGCCTAGTTGTCCTTCCTACAACATCCACAGCCTCCACAGGAGCCAGGATTGAAATAAAGTTCAAGAATAGCAGAGATCTCATGATATTCTATGGGACTCCAGTCTGATAAGGTGAGAGCCAGAGTACCCCGAGACCTCACAACCTCCAGCACAGTGGCTACTGGCCCTGCCCAGAACAGCAGAAGCATAACAAACTTTTGTAGGACTCCAACAGCTCCAGCCATGTCAGGCCCTTTGACTTCCCAGGAGATCCCTGACAGCACTCAAGGGGCCCACTGATGAAACCCAGGCCCTGAGTCAGGAAACAATCCAAAGTAGTCAGAGGCAACATGAACACCCATGTCACCCAAGAGAAGCTCACCAGATAAATGCCCACTGTCCACAACAACCAAAACACCCATCTGGCCAACACACACCTGGGCAAGATCAGCTGGGAATTCCACCCATTGTTCCCAATCACATAGACAACCCATATTGGGCCATTGTAAACAAACAAAATTAGGGAGAGAGGTAGATCTCTGTCCAACAAAAGCCCCATCTATAAAAGCACAAATCCAAAAACAAACAATGGGGAGAAAAAATGCAAATAGCAAAGGAAACTATCAGGGGAACAATATACCACAAAGAGAAAAATCAAACATCAGGAAAAAAAATAAAAAAATAAAAACACCCTTGGCATATAAGAATTCTCCTCCCTGTTAGATGAAGATTTTGAAGTTATCATAAGTAAGAAAATCAAAGAACTAGAACAACAAAACAAAATTCACAAACACAAAAATAGAAGAATGTGAGAAGACACTAATACACCTTGTTTTTTTTTCCCCTTAGCATGCTTCTGTATTTCTTTTTCTTGAACTCTTAGTAGTTTTAGTACTACGTTTTTCGGTAAAAAGTCTCATGCCTTTAGATAATAAGTTGTTTTTTGTTGGTGCTTTGTGTTGCTTTTGTTTTTGTTTGGCTTCTTGTAATTAAAAGTTTAGTTCCTTCCCCAGTTTGGGAAGCTTTCCTGTATTGTATTACTATTTTTAACAAGTTATTTTTTTTTACCCCCACCCTCTCTTTTCTCATTCTGGGTTCACATTATTCTAATACTGCATCCCTAATTCAGTTCAACAGTTCTTGAAATGTTTATTAATTTTGTAAAATTTGTATTTCTCCTTTTTTCCCACCTGTTTTCTTTGTATATTACTATCTTAAAGGTCACAAATTTGATCCTCCATTTTTGTCTGTTCTGCTTCATAGCATTCTTTAGGATTTTTTATTTTCTCTTTTGAACTTTGAATATCCTAAATATATGTTATTTTCATATATAAAGCTTCAATTTACATTTTCTGTCAAGTAGTTTCAATTCTCAGGGAATTCCTTTGTTTATCTAAGCATCATTGTCTCTTTGCTTTATGCAGAAAACTTCTGCATTTTCCTTTATTTGACTGGTTTTACTTTTCCTTTACATTCTTGATTTGCTTTATTATACAAATTGTAAACTTACTATCTTATAGGGAAATAAAATCTTCCATGTCTTTGTGTTTGGAGTCTGGAGAATTATTATGTCCTTGTGATGCCATATTCCCTTGAGGTCTGAAGGTGTCATGTGTTTTAAATACTTATCTTCCCATTTTGCTGCTTTATGTTTCCATATATGTATGCATATACACATCCATGCATCCATCCATACATACACATATACACAATGATGGAAGTTTAATTATAGTATATCATGATATACATATGGTTGATACACAAAGTGATAATTATTAACATTGAACAATTATTTGACAAAAACTTTTTAAAGTAGCTAAGGTTTGTTTCTTAGAGAGTAGAACTACTTTTACTTTTCCAGCAGGAGAGGCTGCTATTTTTGAATTTAGTTATTTGGACTTTGCTATAGGTCCTATAGGTCCATAGACTTTATTTTCAGTCTGAATTAGATACTCTGTGAAAGTTGGTAGAAGTGTGACTGGCTTGTATTTGTGTTATCATTGATAACATTTTCGTTTAGCGTTCCGGGCACAATACTCTGCTTTCTTTGCATTGTTAGTGTACTTCAGGTGATCAGTACTATTCTGAGAAGTGGGATAAGGGAGTATAATCCAGCATACTATCCTTGTTCTTTTCCCCAGACACCCTTTTTTTTTTTTTTAAGATGTTTTTCAAATGTTTCCCCTTCGCCAAGTGTATATGCCTTCAGACATTTTGCTCTCACTACCCCAGGATCCATATCTTAGCTGGCCATCTTAAGATGCATTCCCTTAGTTCCTCCCTGGTGGAGAAAGGGGTTAAGTGTCAGTACATTGAAGCTGTTGGCAGTCTCTGCAGCACAAGTCTGATCCCAGCGAGGCAGCTAACCCACATGGAGCAGCAGACCTCTCCTGTCTCAGCCCCTGCACCTCTCAGCAGGTATTTCAGTAGATTTCTGCCTGTTCTGCTCCCAGTTCTGTCTCTGGTGAATCCTCTCACTGTCCGCACCCCCCGCACCTCTGTCCTACACCCCAGTTCTTGTATGCAGAAATAAATAAAATAAATATTTTTAAAAAATTCACCCCCTCCCTCAAAATCTCAGCACAGCTTCCTGGCATTACACTCCACCCACCTCTTGTTCAACGAAGTGTTTCTCTTGTTTCTATTTCTTCTCCAATGCATTTGTGCTGATTTCTGATGTCCAAGATCATCCTTTAGGAACAAAGTGAGGAACCAAATTTGATGCCATCTTGTTTTCTCTCTATTTTATTTCTTATGTAATTCATTGTAATCCATGAAATATATATTAATTCTGTTAGGATCAAAAAATAAAAAGACTGTGTCATTAAGCCCTACATTGTAGACATCATAGATTTTTGCAACACTATTCAATAGATATATATTACAATCTACTTAGGTGATTTTAAATGTCTCAGAGTTATCTTAAAATAGTAAACACATCAGGTTAAATTAATTTTAATTATATGTTACTATTTATAAAATGTAATTTCAGAAAGTAAACCAATATAAAATATACTAATGATTTTTTCATATTTAGCTTAGATATTTATTATGAGCTTTATAATTACAGAACATCTAATTTTATCTACTCACATTTAATGTGCTCAAAATTCCACATATTGCTGGAGGCTATTATGTTGGACAGTGTAATTGTGATGTGTACATATATATGTGTATATATGTGTTACAGATATAATTTTAATGAGTTAAATTTTAGATTGCTAATGGTATATTTTGAAATAGACATAAAATGAGACTTGGTGAAGAGACTCCTAAGTAGAAAAAAAAAAGTCAATATTTTTTTCTTCTTCTTTCACCTGAGTCCTTTGTGTTTTATATTATTTGAGGTCAATAATTCAGTTATCCATTTGATCTATGGTCTATCCATTCTGATGTTTAAAACCTTCTTTATTGATATTTTAAATCCTGTTCTTTGTTATTTTCTAACTTAACATTTCACTTTCTATTTTATGTTCATTAGTTTTATTTTTCTTGTCTTTTTTTTGAATTCTGGAAGTTCTTCTGTCCTTGTGGTATAATATTCACTTGAGTTCCCAAGTGTTGTTATTTTGTCTGCCCATTCTTCTGCTTTCTAGTTCCCCCTGTTGTTTAGAGTGTTTTACACTAACTTAGAGATTTTTTACTACTATTTTTCCATTTGGTGATGCAGTTGCTTTATTTTATGAGGGCCAGAGACTTGATCTTGTAGCTCCTGAGTCACAGTGTGGGGAGGGGTCTAGATATATTCAGTCAATGGTTGGAAAGTGCCTGCTGATGGGACTGGCTCACCTTTGTGGCAATGATGATATCCTTCCTTTCTAAGGTATCAGATCCAATTCTCTGATGAATCAGTATGCTCAAAATGTGCTTCAGCTGAGGTAAATATCAATCCTGAGACATGAGTGGGGAAAAGAAGCACAGTGCATTGTCCCTTTTTTCTCCCTGGAGACATTGTTGCCAGTAGAATCCCAGCTTCTACACATGTATTTCCCCTCAGCCAAGGGTGTGTGACTCCACAGCATTCACCATTCCCCTCCTGAGAGACACCGGTGAGTGGAGTGGCAGTGCCTGTTGGTGTTTCAACCTCCACACCCTGGACCACCACATCCCAGGGCTTCTCTCCATTAGCCTCGATGGCCTTTCTTGTATGGCCTGTGTTTATCTCCACTGCTCATCCCATAAGTGTTCTGTTTTCAGCCCAAGTCACAGGACCCCCTGAGCCTAACACCTGCGTAGCTAACATTCAGATTATTTTCCCAGGAGCAAAGCAAGACAACTTTTTTAATGTCATGATAATTTGATCTTTTTGTAATGAACAATTCCTGAGAAAACAATATGCCGAATTATCATCATGTGTGAAAATACAGTTTGGAAAACAAAGTACTCTCATGACAGGTATACATATCCTTGTCCAAATCAATGAAGAAAGTATAAATTTAACTGAATTAAAACAACATAGAAGCAATTTAAACAAATTAGAATTATTATTTGTATGTTGTAATTTGTCACTAATTTCCATGTTATTTCAGAATTATAAATTATGTATTTTTTTAAAGATTTATTTATTTACTTATACAAGCACTGGGTACAGTGAGATGTGCAGGAGGGTGAGAGAATTCACCAGAGTCAGAGCAGAGAGCAAAGCAGGCAGACTGACGAAGTACACTTCTGAGGGGAGCAGCAGGCAGAAGGAGAGGTCTGCGCGCCATGTGGGACCCTCACCCGGAGGCCAGGGATTGAACCGGCGCTGCAGAGGCTGCAGGCAGCTTCGCAACCCAGCCTCAACTGCTGCACCACTGGGGAGGCCCTATATTAAGAATTATTAAATTGTCATGTGGTAAATTTATGAATATATAATACTACTGGAATGTGAAAAATGTTATCATTGTTTTCTAATGAAAGAAACACTAATTTTCACTTAATTGTGCTTTCATACCAGTGTATGAATATCACAGGTGTTTCAAACCTCTTGTATAATAATTTTCTTACACATAAACCATGGTTTTTCTGAGTAGGCTAAGTTGTAGAATAATTTGAGGGTAGGAAAAGTCACAGATATCTGTTTTTATTTGTTTTGCTATTTCTATAGTGGGAATGATGATACTGAACATTTTACAGTGATGCTTTAAGAATTGAATTTAATGGAATAAAATTTACCCTAAATTTCAAATATTGCAACTTGCTATCATTATTTTTTCTCATTTATTTTTACTCTCAATGAGATTACTCAAAATAATTCTGCATGGTCTAACCTCCTACTATTTCAAAGATTTAGAAATATTGCCTTTTATGTAATTCAGTAAAGAACCACTTATTAAAAAATATTCTAATTTCCCATGATCATGATTTTGTCACACAAAAATATTTTGTTCTCAGATCATTATTAGTTGAAAACCAAATTAGTTTATGGTAAAGCTAATTTTAGCAAGCATTTTCCTTTAAGACTGTCATTCTTTTTTGATGTGAAATGTTTTTTCACTTTGTAAAAGGAACTAATGTAAATTTTCCAAGTATGGGGGATGGTTCATTACTTTTTTACTTTCTTTATTGAGTCATTTAATATTGTGCTGTGTTTACTTATGAATCTTTAATTTTCTTTATTATTTTACCAATGAAAAGAAATTGAGAGTGACTCTGGAAACATTAGTTTGATAATTAGTTCTCATTACTGGCTGGAGGAAGAGGAGTTTGCTTTCTCTTTCTTGTAGACATCATCTTATCAATATCCTTAAAATATTGGATCCAATTATTTTATTATTTTTTAAAAGATTTATTTATTTGTGCATAAGAACTGGGTTACAGGCCAGAGGTGTGGGGGGTGAGAAGATTCACCATAGACAGAGTGGGGAACAGAACAGACTGAAACACACTGCTGAGGGGAGCATATATGCACAAGAATATGTAGCATGGAACTTCATCCATTCACCATTTTATAAATTATGTTCATATAAAATAAAGATTACAAAGTTCTGGTTATAAAAAAAGTAAGTCATGGTCAAGTATTATACAGCAGATGATTATAGTTAACAACGTTCACTGCACATTTGAATGCTATTAAGAGAATAGATATTAAAAGTTTTCATTAGAAGAAATAAATTGTATCTATGAAAAAGAAGAAAAGTTTTGTATTGTGTGGAAGACATGCAAGTTAGTTGTTACACAGAAAAAAATATTTTTTAAAGATTTATTTTTTTATGCATACACGAACTGGGGTACAGGTCAGAGGTGTAGGGGTGAGAGGATTCACCAGAGTAGAGAACAGAACAGGCACATCGACTGAAATACACTGCTGAGGGGTGCAGCGAGGGAGTCAGGAGAGGACTGCTGCGCCGTGTGTGTGTGGAGCTCCCTGGCTGGTGATCGAACTTGTGCTGCAGTGGCTGAGGATAGCCTAATATGTTGCATCTTAACTCCTTTCGCCATCAGGGAGGCCCAGAAAAAATATTTTTTATTAATCATATATTAAACACTATATTCAGTTTTATTTTTTCTGATGATATTAAAGCATATGCATTGCCTTTATTTATTTAAACTTTTTACTAATCCAGAAATCAAGTTTCCAGAGTGTAAATATTACAAAATTAACTTATTGTTTGATGATCATTTCAAATCTTACATATCAAAATGTTATGACAGGTCATCTGTTTTTTTGTTACTTTTGTTCAATAACTATTACAAACATTTCTAAAATGATTCCCAACATAAAATGATTCAGTGAAACTTGTTCCCTAAATTGACATGAATTAGCCTCAAAGCCTGAGGACCTTAATATCACATTATCCATTGTTATAATAAAGCATGTTCTGTCAAACTTCATCAGTTTTTAGATAGCATATTTTACACTTGTCTTTCACCTAAGCATTTCAATATTATATCTCCCTGAAGCAACCTATAAAGTTATATTAGATAATTAGTTTTTAAATATCTTTTATTGAATTAATACTGATTTACATCATTGTTTCCGTAATAGAAGTGTATGACCTCCTCTTCAGGCGTTGATGCCATAGTTACACCTACCACCAAAGAACCCATTTCAAACACCATAAACCCTTTGTGCTTCTACCTTTCTTTGTTCTCATCCCTGCTCTGCTCTCCCCCATCCCCTCCCCCATATCCCCATTTCACAGTCAACTTTCAAGCTTTTTGTTTTTAAGTTGGCTTTATCTGACACTTTGTTTTCATTATATATCCCACATATGAGTGACACCATCTGGTATTTGTTTTTCTGCTTCTGACTGATTTTACTTGGTAGCATCCCTTCCAGCTCCATCCATATTGCTGTGAATAGAATGAGCTATGTAGTATTCCCTTGTTTGTATATACTGCATATTCTTAATCCATTCATCTGTTTCCATATTGTGGTTGTTGGAGATAATGCAGAAATGAAAATGGGAAAATGGGTTTCCTTAAAATTAGTGGTTTGTGTTCTTCAGGTAGATACCTAGGAGTGAAATGCCTGTGTACAGAACATTTACAGTCTTTTGAGAACACTCCATAGTGTTTTTCATAGGATTGGGACATTCTACATTCCCTTAACAGTGTAGTAAGGTTTCTTTATCTCCACATCATTAACAGCATTAATTTTTTCTGGTCTTTTTTTTTTTTATTATTAAATGGGTCATTCTCACAGGTGTCAGATAGTATCTCATTGTGGTTTAGATTTGCATTTGTTTGATGATAAGTGATAAGCATTTTTTCAAGTGTCATGTTGGCCAATGTGTGTCTTCTTTGGAGAAGTGACTATTTTACTTTTACCACCTATTTTTTAAATATTTATTTATTTATGCATTCAAGAACAGGAGTACAGGCCAGAGGTGTGGAGGGGGTGGGTGAGAGGATTCACCAGAGACAGAGTGGGGAACAGGACAGGCAGATTGACTGAGGTACAATGCTGAGGGGAACAGTGGGCAAGTCAGGAGAGTTCTGCTGTGCCATCTCCTGGTAGGCCAGGAGATCAAACATACTGCAGAGGCTGAGGACAGCTTCATAGGTTGCGTCTTGACTCTTTGCACCACCAGGGAGACCCCATTACCACCTATTTTTAATTGGATTATTTGTTTGCTTTTATTAGAGTTGTATGAGTTCTTTGTAAGGCTTTGATATCAGCCCTTTATGAGATTTATAATGTGTAAATATTTTATTTTCATTCAAAGGGATGCCTCCTTTTTTTTGGATACAGTTTCTTTCTCTTAAAGAAGCTTTTTTTTTAATTTTAGGCAGTCCCAATTGTTTGTGTTCTTCATTGTCTTTAAAAAATCTCAATGACCAGAGCAAACCACAATGTGGAGAAGTGCATTTACATGAAACTTATCAGGGGTAGATTTTTGAGCACCTCAAATTAGCAAATAATCAAGTCTTTTTATCATTAGAATAGTCAAGGAATGTTTCTTGTAGGAGGTGATTTTAACATACACTTTTGTGAACAGATGTCACTTTTAAAAAGTTAGTGCTCTTGCCTTAAAAACAGCACCATAATGAAATCCATTTACCATTTCTGGGATAGAGAAAGGAATCTGGAAGAATATCAAGTAACTCAACTCTGAGATCATGTGTTTGATCTCAGTAATTTCATGACCTTAATCTCAGAGAAGATTTGGATTTAGGGACAAAAGTGAGTTTAAACTAATACTATATCCAAATATTTTCACCTGTGGGGGGAGGGATATACCATGCTTAGGAATTTAATCAGGGATTGTCAAAGATTCTCATGGTACTATCAATATAAGATCTTTTGTCTCAAAATGATATTTGAATTGTCAATAGTTTAAATTAAATAGTTTGTTAAATTTTTACACTTTGCATAAGATAATGTAAGGAATATATTTCTATTTTTTAATATTAGAAATTAGTGTGTATGTGATCCATGAGAAAGGGATATCTTTCCATTTTTGAGTATGTTTGTTTGTGCATGTTGTCTTCTATTTGTTTAACAGTATTTTGTAATTTTCCTTGTGTAGATATTTCACTTCTTTTGCTAGGTTTATTCCAAGGAATTAATTTTGGGGGGCTTACAACTGTAAATGGTATGGATTTCTTAATCCCTTCCTCTTCAGACTGATTGTTCACATATAGCAAAATTACATATTTTCATGTATTGATTTTATAACATGAGTTCAAGCCAAAAAGTCACTCTTAAAAATGCAAGGCTTGTTTTTAAAGGAGTTACTAAAGTACTAAATTTTATTCAATTAAAGTTTTTCAGTGTCTTCAAACATAAAATAACTACTTCTTAAAATTAGCACATATGACCAAGATTTTAAATAAAAATCAAGTGATCTCTGTGTCTGTCATTATCTTTTACCTTCGGAGGGTTAATTATAAGCGGTGCCTATACAAATTCTAATTTAATACAAAGCATTTTGAGGTTGTGATCTATAATTTTGTTAAACAAAAGCTATTGAAAAACTTAATGATTTAATCTAAAGCAAACTCGCCTTATATTAATAATGTTAGATATTAATACTATATTAGATATTAATACTATAATGTTAGATATTAATACTATATTTTGTGTTTAAATGTATCTTTTTTTAAGATTTATTTATTTCTACAAGAGTTGGGTTACAAGCCAGAGGCACAGAAGGGTGAGAGGATTCACCAGAGACAGAGTGGGGAATAGAACAGGCAGACTGAGTGAAATACACTGCTGAGGGGAGTGGCGGGCAAGACAGGAAAGGTCTGCCATGTGGGTATCACCCTGGCAGGCCGGAATCGAACCCGCACTACAGAGGCTGTGAACAGCTTTACAGCACTGTGTTCAACCTGCTGTGCCACAGGAGAGGCCCTAAATGTATTTTCTTAAAAAAGAGAGCTTATGGGCCTCCCCGGTAGCGCATCGGTTGAGCCCTGGGTTGCGAAGCTGCCCGCAGCCTCTGCAGTGCTGGTTCAATCCCCGGCTGTTCCCCAGCCACTGGAGGAGGGTCCTGCATGGCGCTCAGACCTCTCCTGCCGCCCGCTGCTCCCCTCAGCAGTGTACTTCGGTCCTTCTGCCTGCTCTGCTCCCCGCTCTGGCTCTGGTGAATTCTCTCACCCTCCCACGCTCTGACTGTACCCAGTGCTTGTATAAATAAATAAATAAATCTTTAAAAAAAAAAAGAGAGAGCTTATGGTATTCAACATGAAACAGCAACTAGCCTGGTGTATGATATCAAAGATAAATTTGCCTTTTAATATTTATACCTAAAATTCTCTTGGGCCTCCCTGGTGGTGCAGGCAGTTGAGTACAGTGCTGTGAAGCTGTCCACAGCCTCTGCAGTGCGGGTTCAATCCCAGCTGGCCAGCGAGAATCCCACACAGTGTGACAGACCTCTGCTGTCTCGTCCACTGATCCCCTCAGCAGTGTATTTCATTCAGTTTGCCTGTTCTGTTCCCCACTCTGTCTCTGGAGAATCCTCTCACCCTCCCACACATTTGACCTGTACCCCAGTTCTTGTATAAATAAAAAAAAAAATCTTTAAAAAAATCTATAAGAAATTGGGCTTCCCCAGTGGTGCAGCGGTTGAGCGCTGAGTTACGAAGCTGCCCGTGACCTCTGCAGCACCTGTTCAATCCCCGGCTGCTCCCCGGCCACGGGAGGAGGGTCCCACATGGCGCGCAGACCTCTCCTGCTGCCCGTTGCTCCCCTCAGCAGTGCACTTCGGTCCTTCTGCCTGCTCTGCTCCCCGCTCTGGCTCTGGTGAATTCTCTCACCCTCCCGCCCTTCTGACTACCCAGTGCATGTATAAACAAAACAAACAAACAAACAAATAAATAAATAAATAAAACATGCCCTATTTAAAAAAAAAAAAATCTATAAGAAATAATAATAAAATTCTCCTAATGAAACTATAGTAAAAAGAGCCAATGACTCCTTAAAACACAACTTTTAAAACAAACAAACAAAAAAAGATTATCTAGAGAATAACTTGCCCCTACAGGAACAAATATACAGAATTCTAATTACTTTTAATTTCTTGTATTGTAAATTTGTCTGGCCTAACAACTGTTGAACATTTCATTCTTCATTCTTCTAGCCTCATAGCAGTAGAATATTTTATCCCAGAAGAACCAAGCCCTAATCTTTTAGTCTTGTACTGCTACTCTTTAGAAGGACCAATCTGACTGGGACCTGCAGAACTTTAACTTGAGGGAGAATGTATGTTTCTGTTTTGTCACCCATAGGACCACTCTGGGTTCCAGTAAAAGCAGTAAGATTGATCAGCTTTCTTAAAATGAGGAAGTTTCACCTGAAGGCCAGAACATCATCTGGGGGCATGTCAAAGGCCTGACCACAAAGGCTGAACATCTATTCACTAGGCAAATAGTACTCTTGGTGGGTATGCTCTTTCTGCTCCTATTTTCACCATTGCTTCTGAGACTCAGGTAAAACAGGCACATGTTATTTATCCCCCTGTCTTTCACATTGTTGGCTGGAGGGACCGAGATACCCCTATTGGATCTAATGACTCCCTTCATAGAGTTGGGCCAGATATTCCAGACTCTTTAGCCAAATATCCTACTCATACTCTTACTACCCCATGGACTATTACCAGCCCAAGACACCTCTATGCTTGACCTTATCCCAAAATACTTATTGAGCCACTGTGTCCTCAAATGGTATATGACTGAGTTAGTTCAAGCTCCCTCTGATCAATCTTGAGTTGTTGCTATTCAACATCAATGGTTTCTATGCAAAGTGGGAATTGGAAGGTTTGGCCTTAAACTTAACTATGACCCTTTCCAGGCCACTTCGATTCTCATTTGCCATAAACCATGGGGCAAAATGACTCATGCTGACAGTAAATTCCATTGGAAGGTTTGCAGATTCACCTTCTGCTAGGAGACTGCTTTATTTAAAACTCACTTCCTACAAAATTCGGGACAACAAGGCCTCTTGGTTATAGATAATAATAAAACATGGCATGGCAAAACCTGAAACTGGCTTTTCCCTTTTATTACCAGAACTCTCATCCTTCATGGAATTCAGGCATTGCCAGTTCTGTCTTATGATTCTGCCATAACAATCACTCTATGTGCTCTCTCCCTAAGACAAAAATTTGGAGAGTGGTTACTCCATGCCATTCTCCATTACATGCTTTCCCTATGTCATACACCATGGCCTGGCCCACTTCACTCAGGGAAAATATCTATGGAATCTCACAGATACTTTCAGTTATACCCAAGTCGGTGCCTCCCTAGCCTATCTGTTCTTGTTAACCTCTTACTTTGCACCCTTCTCTGGTACTGCTAGTGGTACAGGACGTCCTGAACAAACTTGACATAGGTTTGCCCCCACCCTAGAGCAAAGAGATCCAAGACAACAAGGACTACCAATTCCACATAATACCATCAACACCAAAGGGAGGGTTGCTGGGACCGAGGGTGGAGTTAAGCAGCCAGATTTCCTATATAACCAGACACATGAGTATTTGTGCTCCTTGTGATTTTGCCAGTTTTCAGTGTGCTATTGGGGTTCCAGCTCAGCCGAACTGGTGGAACCATTCACCAATTTATCTCTCTCTTTCTCCCTGAATTATTAATTTCTTCATTTCTACTTCTTTTGTAAATAAGCCCTTTATTAGCCTTTTTTTGTGTGTGCCTGCATTTGAGTCTTATAAGACTGTTTTAAATGTGCTGGCGAGGACCCACAGTCAAGCAAACCATTTCACACTGGGCTTGCCCTATAACAGGACTAGTATTACATTTCCAGCTGCCACACTTATCACCCTCTGTATTGACAATCACTATCTTTGCAAGCATTCTATCTTTTTTTATTAAACAAGATACAGGCTTGATTCCTGTTAACCATACATACTCTGGGAGAGCGGATCCCCCTTAGCTTAATAGGTTGATGCTCTAGATCACCCGTAATAGAGTCCATGGCGTTTTAACCTCTTTAATTGCTGGAATTATTTTCCTTGTTTCTCTAGCTGCTACTATGGCCCTGGTTGTGTCTGCATTGGTTAAATCTCTTCAAGACACTAATGAGGTTCACCAATAAATGGCCAATACTACTGAGGATTTGTCAGCACAGGCCTGTGTTAATCAATGATTCTTGCCTGCTATGACACCCTAAAATTTGCTGTGCTCTGGCTGGGTAAACACCAACAGGCTTTATGGAAGCTTTCTGTCCTCCAGTATGACACTGTTTATGACAGGTTTTGTGTCACTAATCTCACTGCTAATAATCTCACCTCATTTTCTTGAATGTTTCAACATCAAGACCTGCTTCAGGCATTTAGCTCTCCTTTACATACTTCTGTCCAAAATCTGCAAACTCAACTTCATTTCCAGCTTCATGAGATCCAACAAGAAATTGTCACAACAAACTATTGATGGTCTCTTGACCTTCTCTTCCTTGGCCATCCTCACACCTGGTGGTTTAGTTTTATCAGCCATACTCTCTTTCAGATTATCTTATGTCTCTGTATTAAATTGTCTTTATAATAGGAAGCTGGTTCTGCCACCATGCTCACTTCTGCAGACAACAATGACACACAACGATGACTTACCAGATGACACTTCATCACCATTCACTCCCTTCCTCCCCTTCACTCCTGTAAACAAGAAGATAGGACACATGGCCTTTCGATGCAGCCGATGTGGACTTTCTATGCACATGTGCATGTAAGGAACTCCTCCATGACTGCCCTAAGACAATGGCCCATGTCACAAGGCAGCGGGGGATACCTAGGAAGCCATTGACTGATTATGTGGCCATGGTCTGATGTGGTCTGGAAGTAGCTGAGAAATTAGATCAAGTACTTGAACAGGAAGTCTTCTCTGTATACAAGGGCAGCATATTCCCTTCAGCTCCCCATAAAAATTGATTACATATGGTCTCCTCTGGACCCTGTTCCTCCTGTTCATTGTCACATGATCAGTCAAGCTTGTTTGTTACTGCTAATAAATAGCAAGTGGGCTGCTCATGAGCAGCAGTGTCTTGCTTTGCAAACCTTCTCCATGACTTGTCCCTTAGCGTGTCCCAGGGATGAGTGGGTTACATTACCAACTCAATACCTTCTATTTGAATAAACTGGTATTATTTTAATTATATTTTCTGTAGAGGTTTTAGGATTCTATCTCCCTCTATATTATCATATATCATCTGCAGATAATGATAACTTTACTTTTTGTTTTCCTTTTCAGATTCCTTTTTATTTTTTTCTCTTCCTTAACTTCTCTAGATAGGACTTCTAGTTCTATATGGAAAAACAGTGGTGAGAATGATCATCCTTCTCAATGGGAGAGCTTTCAGATTTTCAACATTAAGAATTATATTAGGGCCTCCCCTCATGGTGCAGGCAGTTGAGCGCCACACTGTGAAGCTCTCCAGAGCCTCTGTAGCACCAGTTCTATCCCGGCCAGCCGGCGAGGGTCCCACATGTTGCAGCAGACCTCTCCTGTCATGCCCGCTGCTCCCCTCAGCAGTGTATTTCATCAGTCTGCCTGTTCTGTTCCCTGCTCTGTCTCTGGTGAATCCTCTCACCATCCTGCACATCTGGCCTGTACCCCTGTTCTTGTATAAATAAATAAATAAATCTTTAAAAAAATTATATTATTTGTGTTTTTGTCATATATTGCTTTTATTATGTGAAGATATGTTTGTTTGTTTTTTTTTATTCTGAGTTTTTCAAGGACCTTTATCATAAATGGTTGTTGGACTTTATGAAATGCATCTATTGATGGTATCATATGGTTTTTATTTTTCTTTTTGCTGATGTGGTAAATTGCATTAATTTATTTATGAATGTTGAACCATCCTTGTGTCAATGGAATAAATTCCACTTGTTTATGGTATATGATTCTTTTGACTGTTTGTTGAATTCAGCTTGCTAAAATTTTATTGAGTCAAAAACATTTGATACATTCAAAGCAATTCCAATTAAATTTTCAATGGCAATATTTTAAGAAATGACACACATATTGTTGAAATCACACACACACAAAAAAATCCCAAATAGTTAAAACTCTCCTGTCTTTAAGGAGAAGAGTGGAGGCATTATACTCCCAGACTCCAAACAATATTACAAATCCATTATAATAAAAAACAGCATGGTGCTGGGACAAAAACAGACATTCTGACCAATGAAAACAAATTGAAAGCCCAAAACTGAAGCCAAATATAAATGGTGTACTGATCTGTGACAAAGTTGAAATTATATACACTGGAACAAGGAAAACTTCTTCAATAATTGGTGCTTGGAAAAGAATACTGTCACATGCAAAAGAATGAAATTTCACTACTCTCTCACAACATGCACACACCCACACAAATTAACTCAAAATGGATAAAATACTTGGATGCTAAGAACAGAAACCATGACATATATAGAAAAGAAGGTAGGCAAAACACTCCATGACAAAACACTCATTCAAGAAACATCTTTTAGGACTCATCTCCAGAAGGAAGGAAAACAAGGGAGAAGATAAACAACTGGCTTAACTACATTAAAATGAAAAGCTTCTTTGCAGCAAAAGAGACAGTAACCAAAATGAAGAGTCACTCTACTGAGTGGGAATAAATATTTACATACCATACAACTGATGATGAAGTAATATCAAAGATCTACAAAGAGCTCACACAACTCAACAAATCAAAGAAAGCAAACCAGTTAAAAAATGGGCAGAACTGGGCCTCCCCTGGTGGCGCAGGCAGTTGAACGCAGTGCTGTGAAGCTGTCTGCAGCCTCTGCAGCGCCAGTTCAAACCTGGCCAGCCAGCAAGGGTCCCACATGGCGTGGCAGACCTCTTCTGTCTCGCTCACTGCTCCCCTCAGCAGTGTATTTTGTCAGTCTGCCTGTTCTGTTCCCCACTCTGTCTCTGGTGAATCCTCTCACCCTCCCACGAATCTGGCCTGTACCCCAGTTCTTGTATAAATAAATAAATCTTTAAATATATATATATATATCTTAAAAATAAATAAAAAAATGGGCAGAACTAAAAAGACAATTCTCTAAAAGAAGAAACACAATTGGCCCACAGGCATATGAAAAAATTCAAAATCACTAATTATCAGGGAAATGCAAATCAAAACTATAATGAGATACCACCTCACACATATGAGAATGGCTCATGCTAAGAAAAGATAGAAATAAGTGTTGGTGAAGATGTGAAGGAAAAGGGCCCCTCTTAAACCGCTGGTGGGAAAGTAACTTGTCCAGCCACAATGGAAAGCTGTGTGGAGGTTCCTCAAAACACTAAATTTGTATCTACCATATTACCCAGTGATTCCATTGCTAGTAATCTACCCATGCAACTTAAAAACACTAATTTAAAGAAAAACAGTGTTCCTACATTTATTGCAACACTATTTGCAATAGCCAAGATATGTAAACAACCTAGCTGCTCCAAAACAGATAATTGACTCAAAATATTGTGATCTATCAACACAATGGAATACAACTCTGTGATCAAAAAAAAGATAAACCCATACCATTTGCAACAACATGTATGAAGCTGGAAGGGATTATGATAAGCAAAATAAGTCAGAAGGAAAATGATAACTATTAAGTGGTTTCACTTATATGTGAAAAAAAAAATTGAACAAAGGGTCAAGAAAATATAAAACCCACAAGCTGAACATCTGTGGTGTACAGCAAGGGAGGGAGGAGAGAAAGGAGTTAAAACTGAAGGAACAGACAAAGGGATATGGTCATGGTTCATGGGTATTATGGTGGTGGGGGAACTATGGGGATTACATCTAAGGGGAGTAACCAGTTACTATACAAAAATGAACATTGATATAAGAAAACATGTAGAAAAAAATAGTGTATCACTAAGAAAATAATTTTGACAAGGAAATCTACTCTAACAAAATGTATTTTATACATAACATACTATATATACATATATATAATTTATATATAGTGAATTTTACATATATTGTTTTTAACCCCCGTGTGTGTGTGTGTGTGTGTGTGTGTGTATTTTAGTGGACTTCCAAAATTGTGACTGAGTGAGTAGCATTATCTCACTACCTTTCCATAGATAATAAAATCTGAAGAAAGTTATTCTCCTTTTGATGTAAAATATGCTCATAATGACTATATTGCCTTCTCTCTTCAGATAGACATTATTTGTGAACACATATCAGGCACGTTTTCATGAAAGAAAATACTTCAAGAATGCCATGGCAGGGCCTCCCTGGTGGTACAGATGTTAAAGACAGCACTATCACGCTATCGCCAGCCACTGCAGCATGAGTTTGATTCCCAGCTGGCCAGGGAGCAATCCACATGGTGCAGCAGACCTCTCCTGCCTTGCCCCCTACTCCCCTCAGCAGTGTATTTCAGTATTTCTGCCTGTTCTGCTCCCCACTCTGGTTAATCCTCTCACCTCTTGAACCTCTGGCTTACACCCAGTTCTTGTGTGTATAAATAAATAAATCTTTAAAAAAAATAAAAAGAATGCCATGACCTCTTAGTCTCTGATATGATTGAATATTCCACAACATTCCACAAAAGGAATGTTGGAGACTTAAAACCAAGTACTTCAGTAAAGACCTTGCTAGAAGATATAGTCTTTTTTTTAAAATACTTTGTTTTATTTATACAAGTGCTGGGGTACAGACCAGATGTGCAGAAGGGTGAGAAAATTCACCAGAGACAGAGCAGGAACAGAACAGGCAGACTGATGAAACACACTGCTGAGGGGAGCAGCAGGTGAGACAGGAGAGGTCTGCCGTGCCATGTGGGATTCTCGCCGGCCAGCTAGGATCGAACCTGTGCTGCAGAGGCTGAGGACAGCTTCACAGTACAGCGCTCAACTGCCTGTGCCACCAGGGAGGCCCAAGAAGATATTGTCTTTACAGAGATAATCAAGTTACGGTGAGGTCCTCAGGATAGGCACTAATTCATTGTGATTCATGTCCTTACAAAATGTGGAGATTTGCAAATAGATGCAAACAGAGAGAGAGAACAAACATGTGAAGACACAGGAAGACACTCTCACAAGTTATGACAATAATGCCTGAGATAATAGACAGAGGCAGGAAGCAGGGAACAAACAGACTGTTCTTCAAAACACTCAGAAGGAACCAATCTTGTTAGCACCTTAATCTCAGATTTCCAACATCCCTAATTGTGAAAAAAAACTCATTGTTCTTTAATTAACCCAGTTTGTGCTGTGTTTTACACCACTGGGAAACTAATAAAAGTTCAGGAAAAAATTCTCAAACTTATCTACATAATTTTCAATTAATCTGCTAAATTTGCATTAGCTTCATTTCTTTAACTATGTTTTGCAAATCTATTCCTAACATCTATGTATGAAAAAAAAAAAAAAGAGTAACTGGGAATTACAAATTATTATCTGGGACTCCACTTTAATCTTGGTAGTAATTTCATATGTAAACCATTATATAACTTTAGTTAACACTTTATGTCTGAAAAAGATTGTTACTCTTTTAAGAAATAATGCTATATAACAAAACTAATAAAACTTCTAAAATAAATACTGGATACAGGTTGTAAGAAAGCACAGATCCTATATTAGTTATACCACTGGGTTACTTTACATATATACATTTTTCTACAAGCCTGGACTACTCAAATAACTGATTTTTGATGGTGTTATTTATCATCTCTATGCCTCATTCACTGCTTGCATTATTTATAGCTCTAAGTTTGTGATGGAAACATAGGTTAAGAGTCATGAATCTTTATGCCTCACTTGACAAGGCAACTAATACATCATTAAAACTCCCCATTCTTGTAAAACTTACCTGTATACCAATAGTGTCAGTCCTGAATTATTTTTGATATTGAATCTATTGATGGACTTCAAAGGTTAAAATTGAAGTCTGATTTATAATGTGATCAAGAGCATGGTATTAGAGCACCAAGTGATCTGTGCAAATTATAACCATAAATATACTTAAGTTCTTCTTTATAGCTCTGCTATGCAGCTCTGCATTCTCCTTCTCCCACAAGGAAATTTCTCAGTAAGAGTGCTGAGAAAATCAGTATCTCACTTCCTGGTAACTTTGCAAAGAAAACACCTGTTTTCGCCCCTTTGCAATTTCATTCATTTATTTTAAAACTTTGGACATATTAATATCAATAATATTTTATCGGGATTTTTTGGGAATAGGCCCACAGTGTGAAGACCCCAGGTGGGCTCTCTCTCAGGTCTTATCTGCGGAAAGGAAAGAATTCAACATCAAGACCAAAGTTACAGAAAAGCAAAAGATATTTTGATAGGTAGGTCAGAAGACGAACAGGAAAGCTATCTTAGAGGAGGGGGCTCCTAGTGGGTAGCCATCTAGGTGGCGAGACACAGATGTTTATATTGCTTTCAGGGGCAAGGCATGGGGGTTTGATTGCTGGGTGTCTCTGCTATGTGTGTCTTGCTAATTGACAAGGTCCTCAAGAGTTTCCTAAGCTATGGAGGCCCACTGATTTTTCCCACATTACACAGCCTCCCTTTCTGAAACCAGCTTTGGTCTGTTGCTATTGTGTTAGTATGTTGGAGTTCTGAACAGTGTATTTTTAATTAAATTGGTGAGGACACCCTCCTGGTCTTCAATTGTTTCTCAGACTGCTAAGTGGACACAGAGCTTAGGAATTCTTGTTCCTAGCTGACTGCCAATACCCATTTCCTATCTTCCTCCTTCAATATGACCTGTGTTTTGTTACCTGTAGGCAAATAGTATGGATCAGAAAAACAGTCATTATATTTTATGGTAGTTCAGAAGAGTTTCATATCTCTCCTAGTTCAGGGACTACATGAGTGATTGAAAATTCACTTTCTCACATCTCCTGGTTCTGTTTGAAGTCTAGCATTCAATTATTTCTAGCTTATCTGATTTAAGCAGACAGCTTTCAATGACAGCAACTTATCAAGAGACATGTAGGCATTGATGAATTAAAATATGAAAAACAAGGATAGAATATCAAAAGTTGTGTATTAAGTTGGAATTTCTAATGGATTTTTAAATGTAAATGAGTAAATATCATCATGCCTGAGGAGACTGAGATCAAGAGATTCTAAAATGCTTTTACTTTCTCTCAAATATTGAATATGATCCAACAAGCCCATAGGATTTTATTAATAATTAAAGCTAGCAAAAGATTAAAGATGAAAGTACAGTTTTCAATTTTTTGTGTCTTCATTTTTGAAGTAAAAAGCTAACGAGCAGGGACTCCCCTGGTGGCGCAGCGGCTGAGCACGGGCAGCGAAGCTGCCCACAGCCTCTGCAGCACCAGTTCGATCCAGGGCCGCCAGCGAGGATCCCACATGGTGCTCAGACCTCTCCTGCCGCCCGCTGCTCCCCTCAGCAGTGTGTTTCTTTGTTCTGACTGTTCTGTTCCCCGCTCTGGCTCTTGTGAATTCTCTCACCCTCCCACGCTTCTGACTGTACCCAGTGCTTGTATAAATGAATAAATAAATCTTTAAAAAAAAAAAGCCAATGAGCAGCATTTTACTTGGATTAAGGCTTTAATTTATGTCTATTTATTGAGTTAATATGATCACAATTTTAAGTTTAAGAAGTTATACCTGGGTTTTTTCATGTACTGTGTAACAAAAATGAAAGTGTAAATAGAGCTAACAATTATAATAAAATCACATTATGCAATGGGTTTCCTTATCAGATTACAGTGAAAAAGAAATATTTACAAAGGTAGTAGTCAATTAACATGTATAAAAATTATTCAGAAATTGTTTACACTTTCCTTGGTAGAGATGTGATTTAAACATATATAACATTTATAAATCTTCCACAGAATGAAGAATTCTATCAAAGTTTCATTTTTTCAATAATATGATAATAAGCATTTTCTGACATATCATTAAGCTCCAGTAATGCAAATGAATTATGTGGATAAATGTATAATTAAATATTTTATTGAAACACATATAAAACATATGGTCAATTTCATAATTTGCATTTAACAGAGATTTAAGAGGAAGATTATGTCTTCTGCAAATGATGCCTTTATTGTATGTATGTTTTTCTTTTCTCCCGTGAGTAGAGTAGCACACATTTCATTTTTGTATTAAAGTTCTATCATTCAGTAAACATGTATGTCTCAGTGACTATAAAAAAATTGTAGCATTATATCTGAAACTTTTGTTTATTTGTTTATTTATTTATTTATTTAGTTAGTTAGTTTAGAGAAAGAAAAAGTTTATTGAGGAGAAAAGGAACAGAAATAAAGTGGGACTCCCAGTCCATGGAACCAGGCCAGGGAGGGGCAAGGAAGCCCATTCATTTTTTAAAAGATTTATTTATTTATTTTTATACAAGCACTGGGTACAGTCAGAAGCGCAGGAGGGTGAGAGAATTCACCAGAGCCAGAGCGGGGAACAGAACAGGCAGACTGAAGAAATACACTGCTGAGGGGAGCAGTAGACACGGCAGGAGAGGTCTGTGTGCCATGTGGGACCCTCGTCGGTGGCCAGGGATCGAACCTGCGCTGCAGTGGCTGCAGGTCCCTTCGCAGCCCAGCGCTCAACTGCTGCGCCACCAGGGGACGCCCTGAAATTTTCATTTTAACAGTAATGTTATTTTTTGAAGTAAAGTGTTAAAACCTTTACTTCATTTACATGTTCATTTTAATCTCCAATTGTTTCCCTTGAAATTTCTAATAAGAATGAAATTATATAAACCATAAATAATATTTTCTTTAGCATGTATTTGCCATAATATAATTAACATAGTCTTCTCATAACGCTTAATTTTCTAAGAAGTGTCAATCAGACCAACAATGTGAGTTGTCAGCCAGATTCTCCACTTTCCTGTGAGAACGGACATCTTTTCTGAAGACGTTAAACATTGTCTGTCCTAATTCTGCACTGTAAATACTTGTCTATAAAGTAGATGTTTTTATGTGTGTGAATAAACATAAATATAAGTTCTAATATAAAATTAAAAAGATATTTTTTCCAAAATGTGTTGTGTTTAGGGTCTCCCCTTGTGGTGCAGTGGTTGAGCAGTGGGCTGTGGAGCTGCCCGCAGCCTCTGCAGCGCAGGTTCGATTCCCGGCCACAGGCAAGGGTCCCACATGGCGCGCAGACCTCTCCTGCCGCGTCTTTTGCTCCCCTCAGCAGTGTATTTTATCAGTCTGCCTGTTCTGTTCCCGGCTCTGGCTCTGGTGAATTCTCTCACCCTCCCGTGCTTCTGACTGTACCCAGTGCTTGTATAAATAAACAAACAAACAAATAAATAAATATTAAACAAAAATGTGTTTAAAAAGTGTAGGGGTGAGAGGATTCACCAGAGACAGATCAATGGCAGATCAACCAAAGAACACTGCTGAGGGGAGCAGCGGGTGAGACAGGAGAGGTCTGCTGAGCCATGTTGTTCGCTCTCTGGCTGGGGTTGAACTCGTGCTGCAGTGGTTGCAGTGGCTGCAGATAGCTTCGTAGGTTGTATCTTAACCCCTTGTGCCACTAGGGACGCTCTAAAACATGCTGAAATTTTTTTAAAGGAAAGGTCCTTCTTTGTATTAGACATTTCAGTGTAGCTATTCAATTAACATCATCTAAATTTTGAATATCTCATTGGTTATTAGAAATATGAACATAAATAAGATAGTGTTCTTTTGTTTTAAATTTAAGAAAGAATAGGATCACCAAATTTTCACTTTACTTACCTTGTTTGGGAGTCAGTAATTTTTTTTAATGGGCTATAACAGAAGTTATGTGTGCAATTTTTAATTCAAGCACATAAGAAATCTTGACAGTTCTCTTTGATAATTCACCTGTGACAGCAATATCAATGAAGATGGTAGTAAGCTATCAAATTGGAATGGTCTGTAAACTTAAATCATTACCTTAAAGGGATATGTCCTGGAGATACTATAAACATTTGTTAAGCCATGGACATAGTGCTATTATTTGTTACTGCAACATACATTTACCTTGTCCAACAAATGCTGTTCATATTACTTTAATTGAGAAGAGTAGAAATCTGACTGGAATTAAAATAAGCAAAATGAATGAAATTCATTTGCAGTGATACTGAGTGACACTCAGCTGTCTTATTTGAATTGTATAACTATTCAAAGGTAGGGGAGGCAGGTATAGAGAGAGTCCCCCTTATTTGGACACATCAAAATATTTTTGATCTCTCCTTTGTGCTTCTCTGAATAGTGTAATTATTTACCCCAGTGCCTACAGGATTCCTCTACATGGAGCAAATATGGCTCTGAGAGCACCAAAACTATAAACACTCAGAGTTTTTCAACCAAATGCACTCTTTTCTTTTTTTAAAATATGTATTTATTTATTTGTTTATTTTTTAATATTTATTTTAAATATTTATACAAGCACTGGGTACAGTCATAAAGCATGGGAGGGTGAGAGAATTCACCAGAGCCAGAATGGGGAGCAGAACAGGCAGAAGGATTGAGGTACACTGCTGAGGGGAGCAGCAGGTGCGGCAGGAGAGGTCTGCACACCATGTGGGACCCTCGCAGGCAGCAGGGGATTGAACCGATGCTGCAAAGGCTGCAGACAGCTTAGCAGCCCAGTGTCCAACCGCTGCACCACCACGGAGGCCCTATTTATTTATTTTATATAAGAACTGGTGTACAGGCCAGATGTGCTGGACGGTGAGAGGATTCAGCAGAGACAGAGTGGGGACAGAACAGGCAGACTGATGAAATACACTGTAGCAGGCAAGACAGGAGAGGTCTGCCACGCCATGTGGGACGCTCACCCACAGGCCGGGATCAAACCTACACTTCAGAGGCTGCAGACAACTTCACAGCGTGGCGCATAGCCGCTTGTACCACTAGGGGAAGCCCTGCACTCTTTTCTTAATTAAAAAAGTAAAAAGTCCATACTGTTAAAAGAAATAGAAGAAGACACGAAAAAATAGAAAGATATCCCCTGCTCATGGATTAGAAGAATTAACATTATCAAAATGGCCATCCTATCAAAAGCAATTTACAAATTCAATGCTATTCCAATAAAAATTTCAATGACATTCTTTAAATAAATAGAACAATTATTGATGAAATTCATATGTAATCACCAAAAAACCTGAATAGCCAAAACTCTCCTGGGAAAAAAAAAAAAGAAAAAAAAAAGAAAGAAAAAAAAAAAAAAAAAAAAAAGAAGGGAATGGAGGCATCAAACTCCCAGACTTCAAACTATACCACAAAGCAATAATAATCATCAAAACTGCATGGTATTGGAACAAGAACAGACACATGGACCAATGGAACTGAATAGAAAATCCAGAAATAAACCCACAGATTTCTGGTCAACTGATCTTTGACAAATGAGCAAATAGGCACTTGAAAAAAGAAAATTTCTTTCATAAATGGTGCTGGGGAAACTGGGAAGCTACATAAAAAAGAATGAAGCTTGACTACTAACTCACACCATGCACAAAAACCAACTCAAAATGGATTAAAGAACTAGACATACGACCTGAAACCATAAAATATATAGAAGGAAATATAGGCGAAACACTACATACATGCACCTCAAAGACATCTTTACAGCTGCATCACCCAAAGCAGTGATAGTGAAGGCAAAGATAAACAGCTGGGACTACATCAAATTAAAGAGCTTCTGCACAGCAAAGGAGACAATAACCAAAACAAAGAGAAACCCCACCGACTAGGAGAAAATTTTTGCACCCAACACTAATGATAAAGGACTGATCACAAAAATCTACAAAGAGCTGATGAGACTCAACAAAAACAAAGAAAATAATCCAGTCAAAAAATGAGAAGAAGAGCTAAAAAGATACTTCTCCAAAGAGGAAATGCAAATGGCCAACTGGCATATGAAAAAATGTTCAGCGTCACTTGTAATCAGGGAAACGCAAATCAAAACTACAAGAGATTCCATCTTACACCAGTGAGAATGGCACATGCTAAAAAAAAAAAAAAAAAAAAAAAAAAAAACTAGCAACAACAAATATTGGCGAGGTTGTAGAGAAAAGGAACTCTCCTGCATTGTTGTTGGGAGTGAAAACTGGTCCAACCACTATGGAGAGCTGTGTGGAGATTTCTTGACCTACTAAAGATAGAGATTCCTTATGATCCAGCAATTCCACTCCTAGGTATTTACCCAAAGGACACAGAAACATTAATTCCAAAGACATACGCACCCCTATATTTATAGCAGCACTATTTACAATAGCTAAGCTATGGAAACAACCCAAATGCCCAAAAATAGATGACTGGATCAAGAATATGTGGTACATATACACAATGGAATATTACTCATCAATCTAAAAAGATAAACACATGCAGTTTGCAGCAACATGGATGACGCTAGAGGGATCATGCTCAGCGAAATAAGTCAGAAAGAAAAAGAAAAATACCGGATGGTCTCACTCATAGCAGGAATTCAGAAAACCTAAATAAGGGACCAGGAAAAAGACTAATTAATACAAAGTAAAAATCAAAATCAACAAGCAACTATAAACTAGAGACACATTATAGCAGGGAGGGGAGGGAGGGTAGAGGAAGGATTAGGGTCAAAATAAGGAGGGGTGCAATTGTATGGGGAATATAACCGAAATGAAAATGCATACATTGTGCAAAAATGAAAAATGATGTAAGAATTATATAAAATAAAATGTAAAATAAATCCATAGTAGCACACTGATTTGATTACTTTTGTTCAATTGTACCTACCAAAACTGATCAATTTCATACACTTGAGTGAAGTCCAATTCATGTCACAAAATCGAGAATTAACATAGATGTAGATTGTGGTAAATCACATTTTAATTAGTTTT
Organism: Talpa occidentalis; assembly: GCF_014898055.3. Lineage (NCBI taxonomy): Eukaryota > Metazoa > Chordata > Mammalia > Eulipotyphla > Talpidae > Talpa > Talpa occidentalis. The sequence goes on along the minus strand of NW_023604295.1, from coordinate 81,583,569 downwards.
TTTTTTTTTTTAATTAATGAGCTGAAGATTTACTCACGGGGAAAATGTTATTTCTAAGAGAGAGGAGGTGGTATTTTAAGTGTGTGCAATTCCCCTTAATACATAAGTTAATTATTTTAAAAACTAGTTCATCTGATTTGTTCATTCTACAAATTTTTGTGAACTCTACTATATGTCATATACTGAAGTGGGGTCCCAACATCCTCAGTGATGGGGGATGAACATTTCATTGTTTTCTGCCTCAGTGAGCCAGAATTGGTGGCCCGCCCTGACACCAGCTTGAGCATTAGAGCCCTTGGGGCTCCAGCAGTGTTGGCCGAGCTGTGGTAGCTTCCTCTCTGACATGGCAGGCAGAACACAGGCCACACAAAGAACAGCAGTGACGGTGGTGATTTTGTCACCCCTCGCCCCTCAGCATGGACTGGCCACTGGACTCCAATAGCTTTGGCCTGGGTTGTCATGGCATTCCCTGTGCCAATCTGGGGGCTCCTGGTTCAATGCCACTGGAAGGGGTGTAGGGTCCCAGGAAGTAATTTTGATGTCCCAGAGTCCTGGAGCCATGGGGGAGAGGCCTGTGGCATGCTGATCAATCATGGTGACTCTGAGCATCCACACACCAGTCCCTACTGAAGGTTGCCAGGTTCAGGGAACCTCTGGTACCACTAAAGCATCTCTAGTCACAGGTCCCTTGAGCCTATGACCTACAAGCTTGCCCTAACTTTAGTGCAGGTCTGGTCTCAGGCTGTCATGATTCTGGTTAAGGTGCAAGGAAGATAAATGGACTAATCAGCTTCAAACTCCTACCAGTTCCATTCAAGGATTTGAGTCCATAGGAAAAACTAAAATGGGGCAATATGAAATGTGTTTATTTTTATTATTTTTTTTTTAAATATTAAATTTTATTTTTATATTCCCCCATACAATTGCAAACGCCCCATTCTGACCCCAATCCTTCCCCTCCCGCCCCCCAACCCCCAAAAAGTGTCTCTGGTTCATAGTTTTTTGTTGATTTTGATTTTCACTTTCTTATATTCATTTTCCTGGTCCCTTATTTAAGTTTTCTAGATTCCTGCTATGAGTGAGACCATCCGGTATTTTTCTTTTTCTTTTTGGCTTATTTCGCTGAGCATGATCCCTTCCAGTGCCATCCATGTTGCTGCAAATTGCATGTGTTTATCTTTTTTGAATGCTGAGTAATATTCCATGGTATATATGTACCACATCTTCTTGATCCAGTCATCTATTTTTGGGCATTTGGGTTGTTTCCAAAGCTTAGCTATTGTAAATAGTGCTGCTATAAACATAGGAGTGCAGGTGCTCTTTGGAATTGATGTTTCTGTGTCCTTTGGGTAAATACCTAGGAGTGGAATTGCTGGATCATATGCAAGCTCTATGTTTAGTAGGTCCAGAAATCTCCACACAGCTCTCCATCGTGGTTGGACCAGTTTGCACTCCCACCAACAGTGCACAAGAGTTCCTTTTTCTCCACATCCTCGCCAACATTTGTTGTTGCTAGTTTTTTTAATATGTGCCATTCTCACTGGTGTGAGATGGTATCTCATGGTAGTTTTGATTTGCATTTCCCTGATTACAAGTGATGTTGAACATTTTTTCATATGTCTGTTGGCCATTTGCATGAAATGTGTTTAAATGGTACCAATCAAACGACTGGATTGAAGATGGTTCATCAGATTTGAAAGGTAGGAATCCTGAAAAGGGTGTAAGCAGAGCAGGAGCCAGCTTGGTTTCATTCATTAGAAGGATTCAGAAGATGATTCATAAGACAGCTTCAGAAGAGCAGGATTCATCAGATGACTTACACAGACTTTGAGACCTTTGTGGACCTTCACACAGAAATGACCACTGCTCATGCCTCTGGCCTTGCCTCTAACATAGCCTGTAAAGTGCACCATTACTCTGGGCTTGTTGTCACTACATGAGCTATTTGCTTTTGGCACAGGTCAACAGCTCACAAAGAACTATAAAACTGGTGCCCTTGGCGCTGTTGCCTGATGTCCAGTGTTAACTATGTAATAATTTATATGTAATAATTTTATATGTAATAATTTATTTTTGTGAACTCTATATTACATATAATAATTTATATGTAATAATTTTATTACATATATCAGTGAGAGTTTTGCCAAGATAGTAAAGTAACTGTGGTAAGGTGAGTTTAAATAACTTATAAGGAAAATTGTAACTTACAGGGATGTAAGAAAAGCCAGAAAAGGAAGTGTAGGAAGATCAGGAAAAAAAAGTTAATAGCAATGTAATTGAAACAATGGTATGGGTAGACAGCACTGACCAGAACCGCAGACCAGTGTCTGACACATGTGTCGGGCAATCACTGAGAGCTTCCATCACTTCTTATCTCCTGGTGCTACCTCCTGGGGCTGTTGTGTCCAGAACTGTTTGGTTTGGCATCCATTACTATCCAATCCAGCCTTCAGTCTGTTGCTGTAGGCTGCTATGGTGTCACCTCAGCTACCTCACATGTGCTCACCTCCAGTTGCACCACAAGTTAGATATTGGTCCAATATTACCAGGGTATCACTAGCGCAGGCTCTCATCTAGTGGACAGTACCATTTACCAAAAGCAAGTTTTATTTTGGTTCCCTGTCCCACCCAAGGGAAGATGGGGCTGAGCAAGGAGAAGAAGATGGAGAGGAGACTGGGGAAGGAAGAGGGAAAAGATGACGACCTGGATGAGGCACATGATGCAGAGAGACAGGTGAAGAAGCTGCCTTGGCTTTTTGTTCCTGGGCCGGTTGTAACAGATGTGGGTGAGAGCCCCTTGGGGAGGTCCACAATGGCAGCATTGATCTTGATTTTGATTTTACTGTTTTCCTTCCAGACTTATATGGCTGTTTCTGCCTCTTTTCTATGGGTCCCCTCTGAAAGGTGCTTTAGACTTGTGGCAGGCATTCAGGCTTCAGAGGAAATGTTTTGGACCTGTTAAACTGGGCATTTACCTACGAGGAATAGGTCATCTGGGTGCTTGATTTGGACTCTATATTCGTCCCCATTCTTTTCCTTTTCTGTATTGCATATTATTTATATAAAATTTCTTTCCATTAAAGGTCTTACACACTAGAGTGTCTTTCGTCTTGATGCGGCAGATGGCAAAGTGGTCAGGTTTGGAGGTTTTGGGGTGCCCCTCACCCTATCCTGAAATGCTTAGATAGTTAATATTCAAATTAAACTACTATGTAAGCTAAATCAACGTGAGCCTATCAAATATCTGTGTGTCTGAGTAGCAGGAAAAAACTAAAAATTAACTCAGGTATTGAGAGAGAACATAGAACCATAAATATGACTTCTGAATGAATAATTTTATTACATATATCAGTGAGAGTTTTGCCAAGATAGTAAAGTAACTGTGGTAAGGTGAGTTTAAATAACTTATAAGGAAAATTGTAACTTACAGGGATGTAAGAAAAGCCAGAAAAGGAAGTGTAGGAAGATCAGGAAAAAAAAGTTAATAGCAATGTAATTGAAACAATGGTATGGGTAGACAATTTTTTCCTGTCTTTCAGACATTTATGAGACATTCATAAATTCTTACCTCAGTAGAAAGTAAGCAAAGAAGGCTTCGGGAAAGCTCTGTGAGAAACCGTTGCCTTTTTAGGCCTTCTGCTTTTATAGAGTGGCATCAAAATATCCAGTGATGAGCTTACAGAAAATATTAGATAACAGATACAACAGTTGGAAAGGCAGCATTTAAAGCAAAAACAAAAAGTGACCTGAAAAAAGTGCTTCTGTGATACTGAGAAGTACTTTTTCTGTATCTGACTGCAATAACCTAAAAATAATAACTGCTACTTCATTTCACCATCCAAATATTCTATTAGCATTATATTTTTACCAAATATAACTCAGAACCACACAGGGGAACATATTCTGGGAAACACAATTCTTTTTTTTTTTTTTTTTTTTAAATAGAGGCATGTTTTATTTATTTATTTATTTGTTTGTTTGTTTTGCTTATACATGCACTGGGTACAGTCAGAAGCGCGGGAGGGTGAGAGAATTCACCAGAGCCAGAGCAGGGAGCAGAGCAGGCAGAAGGACCGAAGTACACTGCTGAGGGGAGCAGCGGGCGGCAGGAGAGGTCTGCGTGCCATGTGGGACCCTCCTCTAGTGGCCGGGGAGCAGCCGGGGATCGAACTGGCGCCGCAGAGGCCGCGGGCAGCTTCGCAACCCAGCGCTCAACCGCTGCGCCACCGGGGAGGCCCGAAACACAATTCTTGGTTGCGTCTATGTTGATACAGGGAAATATGACACAACAGAGTAATAATTAGTGTTTCCACGATAGCAATTAAGGGGAAATGACATCTTGGGGGATGTGGAGGTGTGGGGTGGTGTGGAAGATGGTGGATAGACAGAAAAATTGAGTCACTGCTTCCTTCAGCGACTTGGTGGATTGATGTCTGGAGTGAGAAAATACATCCGGCCCAGAGGTGGGGAAGTGAAGGCCTAAGTCTCTGTATGGAGGAGAGAAAGAGGCCAGTGGAATGAGTAATAGAGGCTAAAATGGTGTTAAGACAGGAACCGTGACAGTCCACTAGGAGAGACACCCACCATTTCTAACATTTCCTCAGCTCTTGACCAGGCTGCAGAGTGCACATTTTTGTCAAAAGAATAAACCTACTCAGTGAAGGGCTTCCTGGTGGCCTATGACTGATTTCAGCGTTGGAGAAAACCTTGTTGCCTATCCACTGAGCAATTTCTGGGTTCCCAGCATTATCTGTGCCTAATCTAGAGAGTCAAGCAAGGTGTCCATCTACCCCCAACGTAATCTCTAGCTCTTCTTTTTGTAGTCAGAGTGCAAACCCTTGCTTGCTCCCCATCCTCTATATATTGCTCATAACCTACTGAACTCTTCCTTCTCCCTTGCGCAAATTATGCTAGCTACCAAATTGTGTATCCAGAAACTGCAAATTTCCAATGAGCACAGCCTGTGCAACAAAGGAATCCTGGGATGTCTGTGCTCTACTTCAGGAGTCAGTAGAGGCACTCATCTAGGCTCAGAAAGATCTCTAGTGCTTCCCTACTGCATCCTCAGAGGGTAGGTCTCATCAACTCACTACCAAAAGGCACTCCTGGAATACCTTTGTAGTCAGTCTTGGGAGGCACCAACCCCTCCCACATGTACTATCCCCTCTATGAATCCCAGCACATGTAATGACAAATAAGGTTTCCACAATAAACACAATCTATAGAACTTAGAAGTCTGTTCTTTTTTTTTTTTAAGATTTATCTATTTATTTATACAAGCACTGGGTACAGTCAGAAACGTGGGAGGGTGAGAGAATTCACCAGAGCCAGAGCGGGGAGCAGAACAGGCAGAAGACCAGACACCGCTCGGGGAGGGGCAGCAGGCACAGCAGGAGAGGTCTGTGCACCATGTGGTACCCTTACCGGGGGCCGGGGATCGAACCTGGGCTGCAGAGGCTGTGGGCAGCTTCACAGCCCAGCGCTCAACCTCTGCCCCACCAGGGAGGTCCAGAAGTCTGGGTTTTTGTGTTAAGAGATGTGCCAGCCTAAACCCAACACAATCAATAGCTCTTCCCTATTACACCTGGAGAGTGTAGGTCTGATGTGCAACCATCCCTGGCCAGGTAGGTTCATTGTTAGTTCTCTTCATAGTCTTTGGTGGATTCTACAGGACTTTAATGTTGAGACAGTGTATTGTATATGCAGGCAGGCAGAGAGAGACTCCAACAGGGAGAGGCAGAACAGCAACTCTACTACCCCACCCCCTTTACACTGGTAAGTACCCATAGCCACACAACTGATATATCGTTGTAAATTCAAGATCCTCTGTTGTTTGCTAGAAGTTTGAATGGTGGAAAACATGGTATTTCAAGGTATGGGATGTCCACCATTTCTGCTGCCTCATGGGCAATGTAAGGGCAAGAAAGTCACTGAGCAGGTTTTCTATGATCCGGGAGACAGGTGGGCAAAGGAGGAGTTCTGGAGCCCTCGGTGGCTTTCTCAGGATTTTATTGAGCTTTACATGTAGTGTGGCAGGTACAGGGCTGGCAGGGGTGGCCAGAGGGGCCTGGAGGCTAGTAGGCCTCTTTGCTCTGCCTCTTTGCTCTGGGCTTCTCTGGCTTCTTTTACCCTTCTCTCCTGCTTTTGCTTCTCTTGGTGACTATCTCAATACTCCTCCCATGGCCCACAGAAGTAAACAACACAGATTACATCAATGTAACAACTTCAGGTGCCCCATCAGGAAGGGCAATCCTAATGGTGGGAGGGCAGAAAAGCCTGAAAACCATTTATCCTACAATCCACCCCCTCAGGGTTTTCTGCTATAAAGTCTACATATGTATAATATTCCTTTAACAATACACAAACACAGCACCCATGGCCCACAAAAGAAAATACAACAGAACACAAATAATTCCAGGCAGGGTGCCAATGTAGTGGCAAAAGACAATTATTGGCACCAGCAGATGACCTACCACTTCTGCTGTGAAGGAACAGCTCATGCAAGGGGGGAACCACTGAGGCATCTGCTGTCACATGCCAGGAGGCATCAGGCTTCCTGGCCTTCTCTGGTATAGTCTCAGCCACAGGCCATACACTGCATTCACCCCCAGCATTCACTCACTCTTGGACTGGCAATTCTGTATTCTTTGGGGGCAATAGCCCAATCCTCAGGGTTTTCTGTCTGTGGTCACTCCAACACTCGGTTTTCATAGCCACCAATGTGACATGCAGACCCCTGCACTCAGGCCAACCCATTGCACAAGCACATGGGTCAGGGATCCATGCATACAAGCTCTACAAGCGGCCTCTCTTGTTGCAAATGCAAGACCCACCTGTTGTTTGCTAGATGTCAAAATGGTGGAAAACATAGAATTTCAAGGTATGGGCTGTCTGTTGTGTGGAAAATAATTAATAGTCTTTTAACTCATTTTCTTTACATGATCTCCTGGTAATATTATAGTGTACTGAGAAGGGACTCTTGAACTAGTTTTAGAGGTTAGGGGAAATGTCTCCCCTTACCCCTGGAGGTATTCTAGTCCAACTCTCTCAGTTTGTACAGCAAATGTTTCCCTGAGAACACATCCAGCTGAAAAAATAAAATTTAGTTTGCTTGTTAAGAGATGTGTCCATCTACTGTGTCCACTCCCTACTGTGCTCTCTCAGGCTTCCCATGAACTTCTATTAGCTACTGTTGGAGAGTACAGGTCTTCTGGAAAGAAGATATAAAACAGATCTTCCCTAGTGACCTAGGGGTTAAGTCTCAGTGCTATTGCCACTAAGGCCTGAGTTCGATCCCTGGCCAGGGAGCTAACCCATACATGTTGGTAGCAGACCTCTCCTGCCTCAGGCATTGCTCCCCTTAGCAGTTTATTTTAATAAATTTGCCTGTTCTGCTCCCCCACTCTGTCTTTGATGAATCATCTCACCCTCCTGCACCTCTGGCCTACTCCCCAGTTCTTCTGTATGGCCAGAAAGGCACAGAGCTGGTTCTCTTGATCCGAGCATACAGATAAAGGAGAGTACTGGAGCCTTCAACTTTTTTAGGCTTTTATTGAGCTTTTACATGTAGTGCAGCAACCAGGTACACAGTAGGCAAGGGTGCCGGGGGGAGGCAGGAGGCCAATAGGCCTCTTAGCCCCAGGAAATTCTTCACTCTTTACTGGCCCTTCTGGCGTTCTCTCTCTCTCTTTCATTCTCTTGGCAAATATAAATACTGCCACCATGGCCCACAGAATCAATCAACACAACTAGATAGAACAATGTAACAAAATGCAGGTGTCCCCCTCCCCCACCAGGCATGAAATCTGAATGGTTGAAGGGCAGAAAAGCCTGAAAATCATTTACCCTACATCTTTTATATATAAAAAAAGGAGCTAAAACTGCCAAATGGGAAGGAAAAGAAAAATTACACATAGCAATTTGAGATCTCAAGGTAATATGAAAGTACAAGGCAATAAAAATCTATACTGAATTCAACCAGAAACATCCTGAAATGTTCCTTTTTTTATGGATAAAAAGGTCATCATTTTAATGATAACAGTGTTCAAAGAAATGGAAGAAAATATACAAAATCAAATGTAAGTGAGAAAATGTGAAACCAAAGAAATACAACAAAATTTAGAAAAATAAATGAATGTCATGATATAATAGTGAATGAACATAAAGTATAGATTGAAAATATAAATAAAGGAGATACAGAACATAAAAAATGGATATCATAATTTCTGTAAAAATGTTTAGAGGAAGACTAGAATAAATAGAGGATCAAATCAGTGACCTTAAAGATAGCTCTGCACAGAGACCCAGGTATAACAAGAATAAAAGAAAAATGATGAAACACTGTGAGAACTAGGTGATTCCATTGGGAAAGACAATATAATTATAATAATTCTTCCAGAAGGTGAAGAAAAAGAGAAGGGAACAGAAAATTTATTCAAAGAGATATAATAGAGGAAAACTTCCCAAACTTAGGCAAATAACTAAATATAAAACTCATGAAATGAAATATTACTTAAATGTAATTAGCAGTGAAACTACCAAGAGTTCAAGACAAACAAAGGCTATTTAAAGTCATTGGGAAAAAACAAACAAAAAATTAGAATATAAAAAATAGGTACATTGGGCAACCCCATGGCACAGCGGTTGAGCGCTGGGTTGCGAAGCTGCCTGCAGCCTCTGCAGCGCGGGTTCGGTTCAATCCCCGGCTGCTCCCCGGCCACCAGAGGAGGGTCCCACATGGCGCGCAGACCTCTCCTGACGCCCGCTGCTCCCCTCAGCAGTGTACTTCGGTCTGTCTGCCTGCCTGCTCTGCTCCCCGCTCTGGCTCTGGTGAATTCTCTCACACACACCCCCCCCCCCGCACTTTTGACTGTACCCAGTGTGTGTACAAACAAAAAGCAAACAAACAAACAAATAAATAAAACATGCCTCTATTAAAAAAATGTACATTAAATTTATATCAGAGTTCATTGAAGGGCAAAGAGAGACCAGAGGAAAGTATTAAAAATACTTTAAAAAGTCACCAATCAAAATATACTGTATACAACATGAATCTCTTTGAAATATAAAGGAAAACATAGGTATTTCTGCAAACAAAATAGAAGCTGAAGGAGTTTGCCAAAAGTAGACTTCACCTAAAAAAATTGCTGGAAGGGGCTCTCATATGTAAATTGAAGAGAAGAAAGACAACAAAAAAACTGAACAAGGAAACCAAACCAGAAAACTACAGACAAAATGAAAATAGCAAACTCATATTATTAATCATCCTGGTGATACAGCGGTTGAGCACTGGGCTGCGAGGCTGCCCGCAGCCTCTGCAGCGCGGGTTTGTTTCCCCGCCACCAGCGAGGATCCCACAAAAAATAAATAAATAAATATATATATATATATATATATATATATATATAGAGAGAGAGAGAGAGAGAGAGAGAGAGAGATAGGAGGTATAAGGAAGTAGAAAGATACTCTCTCCTCATGGATTGGGAGGAAAATCCTCATTAAAATGGCCATCTTACCCAAAGGAATTCATATGGAGCCACAAAAGACCTCGATATCCAACATGATCCTGACCAAAAAGCATGATGTTCTCTCACTGTCAGACTTCAAAGTACACTACAAAGCAAATATTATCAAAGCAGCATGCTATTGGATTAAAAATTCACAGACAAATGCAATAGTATTGGGAACCCATGATGACACATGGACAGTTAATCTATAACAACGGATTGAAAGATTTACTTTGGAGAAAGCAGTTCTCAGTCTCTTCAACAAATGGTGTTGGGAAAGCTGTAGTGCCACAGGCAAAAGACTGAAGACTGACCACTATCTCATACCTTACACAGAAATTAACTCAAAATGGATTAAAGACTATTAGGTGAGACTGGAACCATAAAATATATACAATAAAACAAGAAACACTCTTCAAGACATTAGATTCAGTGGTGCTTTTTTATGAATTTCTCTCCAATGACAAGATAAGCAAAAAAGAATATAAATAAAATGGGACTTCATCAAAGTAAAAAGCTTTGTCTGTAGTTGGTGTGCACCACAATAAACATTTCACTAAAACAAAAAGATGAACTACAGAATAGTGGCATATATTTGGGCATCATATATCTGACTACTGTTTGATATCTAGTATCTAAAATAAGAATTTACGCAACTCAACAAATAAGAATAATGGCAATGAAAAAAATGGGCAGAAAAGCTAAATAGACTTTTCTCCAATGAAGACATAGCAATGATCAACAGAAAACTGCTCATCATCACTTGTCATGAAGTAAATACAAATCCAAACAATGTTGAGACACCATCACACAACTCTGAAACTGGTCTATATCAAAAAAGACCAGAAACAATATGTATGGATCCACCTAAAATAATCAAGTACTCCTAGGATTAAAGTTAAGGTTATAAGACTGTTCACAATGTGTTTGTAACATTGATGAGGACACAGAGAAAAGGGAACCCTAATATATTAGTGTTGCAATTTTAGACTGGTCTAGACCTTACAGAAATTAGCATGGATGTTTCTCAAAATAATAAAGATAGATATACCTTTTGATCGAGCAATACTACCCTTAGCTATCCACCTGAAGAAAGCAAAAACACTAATATGAAGAGATGTATGCAATGTATGTTCATTGCAGCACTGTTTACAATAGCTGAGTTATAGGAATAAATAACCCAAGTGCTCTGGAAGAGATGACAGGATTAAGAAATTATGGTATTTACGCACAATGACATACTATTCAGCAATAAAACAGATGAACACTTGCCATTTGGGTTAACATGGATGGAACTAGAAGGGAAACTTCTAAATCAAATGAGTCAAAGAAAAAGACAAACACATTATGATTTCATTATAGACTAGAGAAAGAAAACAAAGGTTTAGACAATACCAAACAAATAATAAACCCTAGAAATCTGTCTGTAGAGTATGGATACCAGAGTGAAAGGGGGATTTTTGGAGATCAAAGTATGTGGTTTGGGACTATAGGTACTTTAGTGCATATTTTATGTGGTGACAACAATCTGAAGATTTGTGATTCTATACCTCTGTTGTAACCAATGTGGCCTAACTAGAAATGAGGGAAATGTTTGATTTAATATAGTATAGCGCAACAAAATAGTGTCATCTATTTTACTCTCAAAGTGTAATTTTATTTTTATTTAAAAATGAATTATTAGACTATTAAACTATATAGAATGTTTGCATACAACAGGCACATGTTTTTGTATTTAACCATGTAATTTAGTTTTCATTGCTGAATCTATATTTTAATAATTTTTGTGTATTATTGACACTTTGTAATTATCATTGTACCTATGATTTTCCCCCATGACAGCCCATTTAGGAAATTATTTCAGGCAGAACATTTTTTTTTTTTGGCTCTAGTTGTCAGAAAGCCAAACTATATTTCTTTGAATATAAGGATGTTGGGTCCTATATACAAAAAGAGAAGTTCAATAGTAGACTTCAGGTGCAGATGTATAAATGTTATTAAATGTATGAGGGTGCTGTTTTACTCTTACAATGCCATGATATTTCCTGCACTAGCTTTATCCTTTGCTAACCTCTGTTCAAATGGTAAAATAAATAAATTTGAAAAAAACTAATCCCAGATTTCATTCTAACATCAACCACATTTGAAAGTATCACTTTCTCCATGACATCAAAAAAGAGGTGCACATTTCCTTAGATTGGACACTTTACATCTCCAAAAACAGTCATAGTGACTGGGGTTGCAGCACAGATTAAAGTAGTTTAATCACATGCTCATTTCTCTAGTGGTAGGTAAGATGCCTTCATATGCAACCATCACCATCTGAATTGGTTTCCTAAAGTGAAAGAGAGCTAATTAAATATACTAGGACAAAGATGAATGAATTATGGGGCCTCCCTGGTGGTGCAAGGGGTTACGACCCAACCTATGAAGCTATCCGCAGCCTCCTCAGCATGAGTTCTATAACCTGGCCAGCCAGGGAGCAACCCACATGGCACAGTAGACCTCTCCTGACTTGCCCGCTGCTTCCCTCAGCAGAGTACTTCGGTCAATCTGGCTGTTCTGTTCCCCTCTCTGTCTCCGGTGAGTCCTCTCACCCCCCACACCTCTGGCCTGTGCCCCCAGCTCTTGTACGCATAAAATAAATCTTTAATAAAGAAAGATGAATGGATTATGGCAAAGCTTTATGAGCTATATTTTTTCTTCCTTAACATGCTATTTTGAAGTCCTCTCAGCGAAACCTTAGTTATTTTTTTAAAGATTTATTTATGCATACAAGAACTGGGGTACAGGCCAGAGGTATGGGGGGTGAGAGGATTCACCAGAAACATGGGGAACAGAACAGGCAGACTGGCCAAAATAAAATGCTAAGGGGAGCAGTGGGTGAGGCAGGAAAGTTCTGCTGCAGCATGTGGGCAGCTGCCTGGTCAGCGATTGAACGTGTGCTGCTCTGGATAGCTTCATAGGCTGTGTCTCAATTCCTTATGCCACCAGGGAGGTCCCGGGTGACCTTATTTAAATAAAGTCATGACATGTATAAAGTTAAGATGAGATCATTAGGTTGGGCAGTAATCCAATATGACCAGAGTTCTTAAGAAAAAGGTGATTATAAAAATACTCACACAAGGGCACTACCATGTTAAAATAAACACAAAGAGTGAGGTGATTCTATATAAGCAAAGTCAAGGAACACCAAAATTCCCAAAAAGCTACCAGAAGCTAGGTTAGAGGAACTGAACAGAATATTTTTCATAGCCCCCAAGGAAACAATCCTAATTGAACTTCTAACTTCCATAACTGTGAGATAATTCCTTTCTATTTTTTAAGTTACCCAGTCTGACATAATTTATCATAGGAGTACTGGCAAAAAAATACAGAAAGCAAACACTAGTAACTCTCCATTATATACTATCTAAATGAACTCTCTTGGAGTTATGCCAGTGTTTACCATAATATGCCCTCTGGCATTGTCTGCAGATGATCCCCATCCCTCAGCACCAGTAAGGCTTACTCTGACCATGGCTCCCTGGAGACAACAGGCCCATGATCCTGCCCTGAACCAAGTGTAGGTTGGTATGAGCTGGGGCCAGACTTTTAACTTCAAACTTTTCTAACTGACACTAGGATTTTAAATAGACTGATCAGGTTCAAGCTAAATGGATTGTGATTGAGCTCTCAGCTGTCACTCAATCTTGAGTTAATTCATTTGCATTAAAATTGAAAACAAGCTTTTCAGTGCTAAATGACCCAATCAAATGCTTTGGATTGAAAATGGTCCAATCAGTGGCGCAAGGGGTTAAGACACAACCTATGAAGCTATCCACAGCCACTGCAGCACAAGTTTGATCCCGGCCAGGGGATCACACACAGCAGACCTCTCCTGACTTGCCTGCTGCTCCTCTCAGCAATGTATTTCAGTCAGTCTGCCTGTTCTGTTCCCCACTGTAAGGGCAGGATTGGACGCAGTGCAGGTTTTCTGATCCAGTAGACCTGGTAAAGGAGTCCTAGAGTCCTCGGTGGCTTTTGCAGGCTTTTATTGGGATTTACCAGGTAGGTACACAGTAGGCAGGGGTCCTGGGGGGCCGGGAGGCTGGCAGGCCTCCCAGGCCCAGCAAGTCTTCACTCATTCTGGGCTCTCCAGCCTTCTCTGGTGGCCTTGTTCTCCGCTCCTCTGCGTCTCATCTGCTAGTGTCCCTGTGATGCCACCCTTAAAAGCCCAGTCTTAGCCCAGGTGAATCCCATCTACATATGCCCACACCCTATTCCAGGTGCCCTGCCATCAGGCATGCATTCAGGACAACAGGGTTCTGTCATCCTTCCTAATGGCGGGAGGGCAGAAAAGCCTGATACTTTTACTTTACCCTACACATACTGTCTCTGGTGAATCCTCTCACCCCCCACCCCTCTGGCTTGTTGTAGTGGCAGGAGGGCCATAGGGCAGGTTTTCTATGATCCGAGCAGATGGGTGAAGGAGACAGTCCTAGGAGCCCTCGGTGGCTTTTGCAGGCTTTTATTGGGATTTACCAGTGTAGGGGCAGGAACTGGACACAGTGCAGGTTTTCTGATCCAGCAGACCAGGTAAAGGAGTCAGAGTCCTCAGTGGTTTTTCAGGCTTTTATTGGGATTACCAGGTACATGGCAGGGAGGGGTGATGGGGGGCCAGGAGGCTGGCAGTCCTCCCAGGCCCCAGCAAATCCACACTCTGTTTGGGCTCTCTGGCGTTCTCTGCTTTTGCTTATTTGCTTCTCTCTCGGCTTCTCTTCGGCTTCTGCTCTTCTCGGCTTCTGCTGGCGTCCCTGTGACGCCGCCCTTAAAAGCCCAGGTGAATCCCATCTACCTATGCCCACACCCTACTCCAGGTGCCCGCCATCAGGCATGCATTCAGGACCGCAAGGAATCATCATCTATCCTGATTACAGGAGGGCAGAAAAACCTGACATTTTTCCTTACCCTACAACCAGGTACACGGCAGGCAGGGGTACTGTGGGGCCAGGAAGCTGGCAGGCTTCCCAGACCCCAGAAAGTGTTCACTATTCCTGGGTTCTCCAGTGTTCTCTTGTGGCCTTTGCTTCTTTGCTCCTTTCGCTCCCTTCTGTTCCCTGGCATCCCCATGACACTGCCCTAATAAGCCCAGTCTTAGCCGAAGTATATCCCATCTACATATGCCGACACCCTATACCAGGTGTCCTCCATTAGGCATGCATTCAGGACCACATATCCATCATCAATCCTCTTGGTGGGAGGGCAGAAAAGCCTGATACTTTTTTTACCTTACCTTACACCTGTACCCCAGTTCTTGTATGCATAAATAAAACGAATCTTTAAAAAAAAAAGAAAATGGTCCAATCAGGATTATAAGTTGAGGGACACTGAAGAGAATATAAGTCATTCAATGAGCAGTCAGCCTCCAAAGAGAGAAGAAACAGTCAACATCCAGCCTCTGAAGAAAGAACTTAGTCAATAGCCAGCCTCTGAGGAAATAAGGATTCATTGCACCACTTTCAAATAAGGTGTCAGCAAACAGGTCACATAGAGAAAGATGTCAGCAGAACTCTGTAGCCTACTAGACCTCTTGACCGCAATAGGCCTTTGCAGAGTCTTGGCCTCTGCACCTGACTCTGGCCCTACCTCTGGCATTGACTGCAAGGGACATCAATGGACTCAGACTGGTGTCTCAGGGTCTTGTTCACTGTTGGTATATGCCAACAACTCACAAAGAGCTGTCTAAGTTTGAGTCAGTCTCTGTCTAGTCCAGTGTCTGACCCAGCGTTCTCATTGTGGCTGTGGGCTGCTGCAGTGTCACCTCTTCTTCCACCAGAAGCCTTTATTGGGGACTACTGCACACTGCAGATATTATCTTGGTTAGGATACTGGGCCACTTATGGCCTTAGAACCTCTTTCCTTTCCCCACAGTTATGTTAAACAAAACTTGTTGTTGGACCTAAAGCCTGAGTAGTATTGCAACTAAATGTTTGGTTGAGAACCCATTAATGGCGACCTATACCCCACCTTGGCACTGTCCCTTTGTACTGTTTGAAAACTCTTTTAAGTACTCTTTTGTACTGTTTTACCTACATGACAAAATGGCTACTCAATAAATAGCCCTCAGTTTAAAAAAACAAAACTTCAGTGTTATAAGAATATTACCAATAACAAAATTAGTGGAAATGTAGGCACTAGATTGATTACTACCAAAGAAAAAAGCGAAGGACACAAAACTTTATTTTGAAAAGTGTCTTAATTTTGTCTTGTTGCTACAAATAATTGCTACAAAGTTTAGTAACTTTTAAACAATATAAATGTATTGTTTTATGATTCCATGGAAATCTGAGGTAGGTCAAAGTGGAATAATTATCAAGTTGTTGGCAAAACTACATTAATTTCTGGAGGATCTTGCTTTTCCTGATTTCTAGTGATAACCCTCATTCCTTGCTTAAAGATCCTTTTTCCACTTTCAGAACATACAGATTTGCATCTTTGTCATTTTTCCATATCACATCCCCTGTGACTCTACTCAGGCTTCCGTTTCTGTTTTCAATGACTTGTGATTACATTTAGGTTCGCTTTGCTAATTCAGGATTATTTACCTATTTATTTATTTATGTATTTTAAGATTTCTAATTAATTAATTAATTAATTAATACAAGCACTGGGTACAGTCAGAAGCACGGAAGGGTAAGAGAATTCACCAGAGCCAGAGCGGGGAGCAGAGCAGGCAGAAGGACCGAAGTACACTGCTGAGGGGAGCAGCGGGCAGCAGGAGAGGTCTGCGCACCATGTGGGACCCTTCTTGGGTGGCCGGGGAGCAGCCGGGGAGCAGCCGGGGATGGAACCGGCGCTGCAGAGGCTGCAGGCAGTTTCTCAACCCAGTGTTCAACCGCTGCCCTACCTATTTATTTTTTTTAAGTCATCTGATTAGCACCTTTAATTCCATCTGTAAACTTACTCCCTATTTTTCATGTAATGTATTCTTTATATATCCAAGGGATATGAATGTGGACACCATTGATTGGCTATTTTTCTTCCTATCACAAGAAGCTCACAACTACTTCCTTGGGGTAGGGTAAGGAAAGGGGAAAATTACAGATAAATTTATTTAATGTCCCCAATGTAATGCTATATAGTTTTTCTCTTCTTTTTTTAAGATTTATTTATTTATGCATACAAGAACTGGGGTACAGGCTAGAGGTGTGGGGGATGAGAGGATTCATCAGAAACAGAGTGGGAAATAGAATGGGTGGATTGACTGAAACACTGCTG
This sequence comes from Talpa occidentalis, assembly GCF_014898055.3. NCBI lineage: Eukaryota > Metazoa > Chordata > Mammalia > Eulipotyphla > Talpidae > Talpa > Talpa occidentalis. Next base: position 81,566,803 of record NW_023604295.1, on the reverse strand, counting down.
AGGGGAGCAGCAGGTAAATCAGGAGAGGTCTGCTGTGCCATGTGGGTAGCTCCCTGGCCAGGATCAAACTTCTGCTGCAGTGACTGTGTATAACTTCATAGGTTGTGTCTTAACACTGTGTGCCACCAAGGAGGACCTAGTTTTTCTCTTCTTAATGAATATAATGTCTACTAATATAAAATAGTGCTATGACAGAGTCATAATTTTTGTTTTCCCATTTGGACACTATTGATAGAACAAGAATAAGTATACATTTGCGTTGTCCCTTTTCTGCAGTGCAGTATATGTCAAATTTTCACAACTATCCTACATTTTAAATCTATTGCTTAAATCTTATGCTTGCAAAATAATTTTTAAATAATTTTAATTTCACTCACATGCATTAACTCAGTACAACATAAATATAAAGTTTAGCAGTGAATTATGTTTAGTATATGGAATTTTCATATAAAAGCTATGCAAAATAGTCCACAAATATATTTTTTCTAATACATAAGGTAACTAAACTATTCAGAGTTAATTAGATGAAAAATTATAGAAAATAAAACATGGACCACAGACAGTAGAAAAGAAGGAAAATAAACTTTTATTCATTTTCCCCAACATTTTTAGCAATTTAGTAATGCTGCAGCCATAAAATGTCCAATAGACTGTAAAACACCATGTTATAGTTCTTTTGCCCTCAAAGGTGAAGTTATAATGAAAAATCACACTTTTAGGACTTTGCAGAATCAGGGTGACCAGAAGTGCAGAACTATATAATTCCTAAATCTCCCAGTTAGGAACCATTTTAAAAGAATCTAATCCTTGAAAGGTGAGTCGTCCAGGTTTTCTATAAATAAATGCATTGCAATCAATGGTTCAAAAACTAATCACAGGTTCAAAAATGTTAGAGGAGTTGAATTTTGGGCTAACGAGAAAATGAAAATTAAGTTTTTGCTTACAACATTACTCATAGTTTATTCTTACTATGATGTATGCTAGATCTTATTGAGATTTAAATATGTGTAAGGAAAAATCTTAATATGTTAAAGAGATTTTGGATAATTTCTTACTCTGATTTTTTTTTTTTTTGATAACTTTACCTGACTTCTGAGCCAAAGAGATCAATATATTCAGGTTAAAAGAGAAAATAGACATCTCAACCTTTTACTTACTCTCTGAACTAAAGTTGCAGGAAAAATTTTATAAATCATATTCCTTCTGCAATTTTTCACATCTCAAAATAGCAAAGCCTTTATAACTCAACAAAGTAAATTGACTGGTGTTTATAGCTCCTTAATAATTAGGACAGCAGGATAGATTACTTTGCCTTTACAAGACTTTTGGTGGTTCCTTAGGGTCATGTGGAAATATTGTATTTTATCTGGACTACTTTTTATTTTTTTGGGGGAAGAAGCTTAATAACTCCCATGGCAATGGAAGTCATGTGGACAATTCTATTCTTTAAACTTTGACTCCAAGTCCCTATATAGATTTAGAAAATAAAGTTTTATATGTTAGACAGGGACAGAGGTCATGGAAAAGGGGTATTGTGATTCAATCTAGTTTCTGGAATTTCCCATCAGTATAAGACTTAAGTCAACCAATTCAATAACTATAACGGAATCTTTCTGTTTTTTTTTTTCTGATTTCAAGTTGACTGCTATAGTTTTGACAAGTCAAAAATTGGCAATCAAAAGATGTTCAAATATTAATAAACTCATTTAAATTTGCTATGTGTTTAGGACCTAGAAATATATATATATATATATATGTATTCTATTGTATATTATATTATTGTATATTGTAATATATGTATATTATTCACATACATTAAATACCTCATTGTTTTCTCTACTTTTTTTTAAGATTTATTTATTTATACAAGCACTGGGTACATTCAGAAGCGCGGGAGGGTGAGAGAATTCACCAGAGCCAGAGCGGGGAACAGAACAGGCAGACTGATGAAATACACTGCTGAGGGGAGCAGTGGGCACTGCAGGAGAGGTCTGTCACTCCTTGTGGGACCCTCTCCTGGTGCAGCTGGGAATCAACCGGTGCTACAGAGGCTGCCGGCTTTTTGCAGTCCAAGGCTCAACTGCTGCGCCACCAGGTAAGGCCTTGTTTTCTCTACTTTTAAAGAAAGTGAAAATTACAAGTCCTAATCTCTTACAAAGTAATAATTTCCATTTAAAAATAACAAGTGAAAGTAAAACAATAAGTCCTAGTTAAGTACTTACTTTGCCAAATAAGGGTATCATAATAATTCTTAAAATGCATGATATAGCACAGGAAAGAAACACAATGTATATTATAAAAATGTCACCATTTTCTTCACATCCTCGCCAACATTTGTTGTTGCTAGTTTTTTTTTAATATATGCTATTCTCGCTGGTGTAAGATGGTATCTCGTGGTAGTTTTGATTTGCATTTTCCTGATTACAAGTGATATTGAACATTTTTCGTATGCCTGTTGGCCATTTGCATTTCCTCTTCAGAGAAGTTTCTTTTTAGCTCTTCTGCCCATTTTTTGACAGGATTATTTTTTTGAACTCTCCTGCACTGTTGGTGGGAGTGCAAACTGGTCCAACCACTATGGAGAGCTGTGTGGAGATTTCTTGATCTACTAAACATAGAGCTTCCATATGATCCAGCAATTCCACTCCTAGGTATTTACCCAAAGGACACAGAAACATCAATTCCAAAGAGCACCTGCACCCATATGTTTATAGCAGCACTGTTTACAATAGTTAAGCTCTGGAAACAACCCAAATGCCCAAAAATAGATGACTGGATCAAGAAGATGTGGTACATATACACCATGGAATATCACTCAGCATTCAAAAAAAGATAAACACATGCAATTTGCAGCAACATGGATGGCGTTGGAAGGGATCATGCTCAGCGAAATAAGCCAGAAAGAAAAAAGAAAAATACCGGATAGTCTCACTCATAGCAGGAATCTATAAAGCCTAATTAAGGGACCAGGAAAATGAATAACTATAAGAAAGTGAAAATCAAAATCAACAAAAAACTATGAACCAGAGACACTCTATGGGGAGTGGGGAGGCGGGGAGGGGAGGGATTGGGGTCAAAATAAGGGTGTTGCAATTGTATGGGGAATATAAAAATAAAATTTATTTAAAAAAATTAAAAATAAAAAAATATAAAAATGTCACCAAAAGATAGGGAATGTTTCATTAAATTCCAAATCTTCTAATTCTGGATCCAAAGTGTTTTTTTTGATAAAAATAACTTACTTGTAGGTATCACTTTTATTTATAGTTGTGTTTGTTTGTTCCAAGGCATTATATAATTTTAATAAACTAGGCAATATAACATTTAAAAGCGAAAAAAAGACGTGAAACACCTTGTAATTTTTTAAAACCTTGTAATATTTTTAGTGCTTATTGTTTAAACTTTAGAAAGATAAAAGTAAATAATAATTTTTTCAGGAGTTTTTTGTGTAATGAGAGTGAATGTGCATAGAGATAATTTAAATATATTTTGATAAGTATTACACACATGAAAAAACTAAACAGAAAAGAGTAGCCAAATTTGGTTAGGGCTCTTTGTTTGCAGAAAATGAAACTTAGTTTTTATTAGAGGAATTCAGGCATCATTGAATGAGGTCAGGTCGTCTCTTCTATTCCGTTAAAATTATGAATTATCTTGTGTGAATATAGTGATTTAAGTCTAGAAGAGATTTGCAGTTGTAATTTGTTGAAGCATAATATGAGTGTAGAAAGAGGAGAAGACAGGAAGCAAAAAATAAATGTCTTCATATGTCTAGCCAGGGACAGAAATCATATTGGTTAATTTGAACAGATGGAACAAAGAATTGAAGGTAGTTATAAAGGAAGCAAAAGATAACTTAAAAATAAGAAAAATCACCTACTACCTCTAGCACTGAAAGTATCCAAATAAAGGAACAGATTTGGAAAACTGTACCCTCTCTCTACCCCGAACCTATGTTTAAGAGAAAAATCTACTTAGAGAGAATAAACAAGTTATCTGATAATGATGAAGAAATTTGTCACAAGGTGGGTTTAAGGAAAGTAAGTTAAAATCAGGCTATTTTTTGCCTACCACACACAGGCAGACCATAACCTTGAAGTGCTGTGTTTTCCACCATTAGGACACCCAGCAGGGCCTTGCATTTGCAGCAATGTATCAACAGTGGCAATGGGCACTTAATATTGTAAAGGGGACTGAGAGTTTTGCCTCTCTCAGTGTTGGAGTCTCTCAGCCTTTCTCTGCCTGCCTGTGTATATGGTCCCCTGTTTCAGCATTAAAGTCCTGAAAAATCCACCAAAGCCTCTAAATCCTCTTTTTGCCTGTGAGAACTAACAATAAACCTACACACCCTGGGATGGTTTCACAACATTCGGGTCCCAGCATTTTTATGGAAACAGTCGAAGAAACCTCCTAGAGTTTATTCATGTGACCCAGGGTTATATTACTGGGACATTCCCTGGGCTAACTGCAAGCAGGAGTTGGTCCAAAGAATGGAGAGTTAATGTGGCTACATCTACCTCAAGTCACTGGAAGCTGAGATGCAGGAAGTAGGGGGAAAATCCCAAGGACCAATAAATGAAACTTGCCCTTGCTGTGGCCTTGCACTGACCTTCAAGCAATCTTTATTGACATTTCTTTATCTGCTCTAGCTGTCCTAGGGAAAATGAAAAGTAAATAAATTTTCACTAGGTACTGCAAAAATGAGTGTATTTTAGCTGAGAAACAATAAGATTTGTGGGTTATTGACTTCAGATAAACTTGAAAACACATGAAAAATTTGGGAAACATCAAAAAACAAATATGACTTTGAGAGAATGATTTAGTTAGATGTATGGATGGGCTGGAATATCTGAAACAAGATAGTCAAAGACTGCAATTATATGAAATTTGTTTTTCTGAATGCTCAGACAGTGGAGGAAGCTGGAATGACTGAAGGTCTTCAAAGGAAATTTTACATGGCATATGAAACCAGGACACCAAGGCTAACAGAAAGCAGGTTTATTGTACTGGTACTTGGTTCAGCGGCTCTACATCCAAAGATTGAGCACCCCTATAAGGAAATTATGGGTTTATATACATTTCAGCTTGTCCTTGGTGGGTTAACATTGTAACTTTTCAAGGTCAGGCATGACAGGAGTTATAGTCCAAGATATGTAGCAAGATGCTTATCACAGGGGCTTGGGCTGTCCTGTGAAGGTGACTGACTTCAGAATAACTCACCCCTGAAAGTTCATCATGATCATAATCATGTAAGATTTACTGCATCACGACATCCTTTTCTCCAGGATCTTTTATATCATATATCAAAATATACTGGGTTGTGCTCTGCCAGGAGAGTTTAATGATTGAACTGGGTTTTCTATGTGTAGTGAAAAGTTGGCAATGACCTAAAGTAATAAAGTAGTGGTGAAGATAGAAAAGTTAAATGACAAATCTTTTAAAATTATACATTTAAAGTAACTTTTGTTTTCTCATAAGGACCTTAATATATGAAATATACATATAATTGTCTTTTGGAAGAATTTTGTCTTTGATTCTCTGCCTCTTTGGTGCTCTCTCAACTAGGTCAATTCTTACCTAGCAAGTCTGTCAGGAAAAGTATCAATGTCAATCACTGGCATGTTTGCGTGAATTAATATAAAATTATTTTTTCTAGATGTATTTTAATTCTATGTATGATCATTTGTTACAGAATTTTAAAACTTTGCTATTAAAGGAATTCTGTATTAAGAAGAATGACTGTGACAAATTTTGTTACAGTTCTGTAAGTAACACTAAAATGGATTAACAAATAATTTTATTTTAAAAAGATTTATTTGTTTATTTATTTATTTTATTTATACATACAAGGACTGGGGTGTATTCCAGAGGTGCTGGGAGTGAGAGGATTCACCAGAGACAGAGTGGGGAGCATAACAGGCAGATTTAATGAAATACACTGCTGGGCCTCCCGGGTGGCACAAGGGGTTAAGCACAGCACTGTGAAGCTATCCACAACCTCTGCAGCACAAGTTTCATCCCTGCCTGGCCAGTGAGCTACCCACATGGTGCAACAGACCTCTCCTGCCTCACCTGTTGCTCCCCTCACCAGGATATTTCAGTTAGTCTGCCTGTTCTGTTCTCCACTCTGTCTCTGGTGAATCCTCTCACCCCTGACACCTTTAGCCCATCCCCGGTTCTTGTATTGTAAATAATATATTTTTTTAAATAAATACACTCCTGAGGGGAACAGTGGGCAAGATGGAAGAGGGCTGCTGCGACATGTCAGCCAGCTCCCTGGCCTGGGATCGAATTCATGCTGCAGTGGCTGGTAATAGCTTTATACTGTTGAGTTTAACCCCTGCACCACCAGGGAGGCCCTAACAAATAATCACATAGATTGATACAGAAATATGAAACAGTGAGGAGAGAGAGAGAGAGCGAGAGAGAGAGAGAGAGAGAGAGAGAGAGAGAAATTTTAAAAAAATTGTTAGTTGAAGCATTTTACTTGTCATTTTATATTACTGAAGGAACTGTAACATACTTGGTATATTTCTGAGTATTTAATAATGTTGTAGCTGATGCAAAAACTATGATACCTAAAGATTTTTAAATACCGTGGGAGAATAATTAACAAATAATTTCTGAAGCAGCATTCACATGACATTTACTGACATTTAATTATGTTTTAAGGTCTGAAATAATGTGGTGTGCAATGTTGACAATTAAAAAAAAAGATTTGAAAAGGTTGCATGCTTCAGTGGAATTTGTTAGTTCTGAAAATTGGTTTTAATCAAAAAATTGTTCCTCCCTTAAAATGGTCGATGCGAGCAAATAAAATGAAAATAAAAGTCCACTTGGTTTACTTAAAAGTGAAACATATTGAGCCCATCTGATTTAGAAAATGAAAGACTTTCAAATATGCAGTAAATGCACAGCATTCTTGATAGTGCTTTATGTATTGGCTCATTAGAAAATAACACATAGTGTCTGGAATTGTGATTATTTAAAACAGAAGCAAAGAGAGAAAGCAACTGTTCTTTAGTAATTATCTGGAGTTCCCATATTCTGACACATTTCATTTATTGAACTACCTCAACAATGCAGAATAATTTTTGAGGACTACACAGGCAGAGGAAACCAAAGCTACTTATTATATGTTATATTTTGTCCAGTTGCTAAAATGTCATGACAAAGCTAAATATATAATTCTATCATAAACTCATTTATGATTACTTAGTAAATTATTTTCCCCTTTGGACTTAATCCATAAAGGGTCCTAAACAAAATGCAGATGTTGGAGGAAGAGGGTAGCAAAAATTCTTTAATATTTAAATAAATGCTTTGACTTTCTAGTGCATTATCAATTAAAGGTCTCTGGATAATGAGGTTTAGGTATAGTTGATGTTGATTAACACAGGAATAAACAAATTTAACTACATCAGTGGACAATCTGTGATAAATAAAGGGGAAACTTAGAATTTAGTTGAAGGGAAATAATATTGATATTTGAGAAGTAAATATTATAAATGTAACATTTTTAGTTATCTAAGAATTCAGTTAATCAATTGATAAGGCATAATTCCTTAAATCTCACCCTAATGAGGGACCAAAAGTCCTTACATAACACAAGTACTGAGTACACCATTAGTTGCCTCATAGTGTAGGCAGGTGTGAAATCATGGACATGATTTTGATTGACAACTGGCATATGTATGTTTCAGAAACAGTTATAAATTTTATAAGCTTATGTTATGGCTATTTCTTAGTCCACATGAATTAATATCTTAGACTGCAATCATTTTCTCATACCTTTCAACACTGGGTAGTCCAAGATAAAGATGCCTGCAAATTCATTGTCTGCTGAGGACCCACTTCTTGATTCACAGGAAACTATTTTTTGTTTGTTTGTTTGCTTTTAACTATGGTCTCACATAGCAGAAGGGAGAAGGCAGAATTTTGTAGTCTATTTTATAGAGGCAATAATTCCATTCATGAGGGAATTTATCCCTATGACCTATTTACCTTCCAAAGGCATCACATCCAAATGCAATCGTATTGGAGAAATATAGGCATATCTCAGAAATATTGCAGAGTCAGTTACTAACTACCACAGAAAGTGAATATCACAATAAAGTGAGTCACATGATTTTTATTTTATTTCTCACACACAGTAAAATTATGTGCACTCTATACTGAAATATATTAAGTGTGAGCTAACAGTATGTCTAAAAAAGTACATACTATGATTAAATATGACAGAAATACAAAGTGAGCACATGTTGTTAGAAAAAATAGTTCCAAAGACTAGCTCCCCCCATCTCCATGAACCACATTTGAGTCCACATGAAGCTGAGGCTATTCCTGTTCATGGGTCTCCCTACTTCTGTGTTTTTAAATATTTATCTATCTATCTATCTATCTATCTATCTATCTATCTATCTATCTATCTATCTATCTATTTATTCATTTGTTTGTTTATACAAGAACTAGGGTACAGGCCAGATGCACGGGAGGGTGAGAGGATTCACCAGAGACAGAGTGGGGAACAGAACAGGCAGACTGACAAAATACATTGCTGAGGGGAGCAGAGGACGAGACAGAAGAGGTCTGCCGCACTGTGTGGGACCCTCCCCTGCAGGCCAGGATCAAACCAGTGCTGCAGAGGCTGCAGACAGCTTCACAGCGCAGCACTCAACTGCCTGCACCTACAGGGGAGGTCCTCTACTTCTGTTTTGAAGAGATTTCTTCGCCAAATACATAGGAGATTGCTCAGCTTCTGGGAGACACGTCTTTTTTTTTTTTTAAGATTTATTTATTTATGCATTCAATAACTGGGGTGCAGGCCAGAGGTGCAGGGAGGTGTGAGAGAATTCACCAGAGACAGTGTGGGGAGCGGGACAGGCAGATCGACTGAAAAACACTGTGTGTGGGAGCAGTGGGCAAGACAGGAGAAGTCTGCTGTGTTATGTGGGTAGTTCCCTGGCTGGTGGGGAAATCAAACTTTTGCTGCAGAGGTTGTGGATAGCTTCATAGTGCTGTGCTTAACCCTTTGGGCCACAAGGGAGTCCCTGGGAAGCATATCTCAGAGAAGAAGGATACAATTGGTTAGATAGTTCAAATTTCCCATTTATTGAGATGAAAATGTTAGTGTTGTTTACAGAGTTCCTAAGAGACTCTCCAGCATAAAGAAGACTAATTTCTCATTTGAGTAATCAATAGACATTGATCTTTCATCTTTCTTTGTCTTACTTTCTCCACTCCCTCAGTTATTTTTAGCTACCATTAGTAACTTCCTGTTTTAGGGTCTACTTTGGTTGGAATTCAAATTAAAACAACTTTTATGAAGTGCTTTTATAGTCTAGCCCAGATATTTTAGATCATGCTACAGGTCTATGGTTTGAAAATATTAAAATTTTTCTACCATGTGTTTGATATCTAGATTTTTTGAAGTGATTTGTTTACTAAATGCCTCCCTAAAACTCATAACAAATTTTTATTACCTTAAAATATTAACACCTTTGTTGTGGTGTACTTTTACTTAAATATAAAATCATTAAAGGAAAACCCATAAACAGAAATGGAAGGAAAAAACTGTAATATTTTTTGTATTTTATATTATTGAGGGTGTTGAAGAAATAGTTTCAAATATAGATCATTTTTGAAAGGTCCCTAAGTGATTCCAGTTAGGTAATGAACTATTCTGATGAACTTTATCTCCACAAATATATTTGGAAGAAGTGAATCAATGATGAAATAATGGCATGACATCAATAATTACAAATGAGTTTTATGAGAGCTACACTTTGTGTTTTCTTAAAACATGTGTGGCAAAGGGACTAAATGTGCTTCACACTTAGAAAGTGTAAGGGCAGGAAGGGCCACAGGGCAGGTTTTCTATCATCCACCAGACTGGGTAAAGGAGGAAAGAGAGTCCTGGAGCCCTCTGTGGCTTTTGCAGGCTTTTATTTATATTTACCAGGCACATGGCAGACAGAGGTGCTGGGGGGCCCAACCCCCAGCAAGTCTTCTCTCTATCTGGGCTCTCTGGTGATCTCTGCTGCTCTGCTAGTGGTTCTGCTTCTGCTTTTCTGCTTTTCTGCTTCTCAGCTTCTACTGCTTCTCTTCTCTTGGCTTCTGCTGGCATCCCTGCAACACTGCCCCTAAAGGCCCAGTCTTAGCCCAGGTGAATCCCATCTACATATGCCCATACCCTATTCCAGGTGCCTGCCATCAGGCATGCATTTGGGACCACAGGGTTCCATCATCCATCCTAATGGCAGGAGGGCAGAAAACCTGATAATTTAACCTTACCCTACAAAAGGCATGCATTTTTAATGGTGCTGCTTCACTTCCTTATTTGGAATAAAGGAAAGTTTATTGTAATGACATTATATTTTGGACTTCACATACTCCTAAAAGCATCATTTAAATTTATTAGGAAATGTAATTATCATTATTTTTGTGTAAAATTTCATCAAAAATGTTTGAGATTAATTTCTCCTTTAAATGGGGAAATTTTAGGGCCTCCCCTAGTGGCGCAGCAGTTTAGTTCTGCATTGTGAAGCTGTTCCCCGCCTCTGCAGTGCGGGTTCCATCCCAGGTGGCTGGTGAGGGTCCCACATGGCACGCAGACCTCTCCTGCCACGCCCGCTGCTCCCCTCAGCAGTGTTCTTCTTCAGTCTGCCTGTTCTGCTCTCCACTCAGGCTCTGGTGAATTCCCTCATCCTCCTACACTTCTGATTGCACCCATCGCTTGAATAAATAAATAAATAAACAAACAAACAAACCAACAAACAAATAAATAAATCTTTTAAAAAAAGGAGAAATTTTAGATTGATCACCAATAAAATTAGATAAAATGGTTATCTTTAGCTTGTTATTATAGTTTATTATTTTTTTGATATAATGTTGCTTTACCATGTGATTCAAAGACTTAGGATTATACTTCCTCAGATAAATGTCAATACACCACAACCACCACCAAGGCACCCTCAAGCCTCCAAAAAGAACTGTTGCACCCCCTCTCCAAACTCCTCTTTTCTTTACCCTCTCTCACTCTCTTTCTTGTAGTCAATTCCACAGTCAAAACTTGTTATATCTGGCCTTTTTTTGTTTTTTGTTTTTTTTATGTGAGTGATTTTTCACAGGTGTGAAGTGGCATTTCACTGTGTTTTTTAATGAAAAATATTTATTTTTATTTATTTATGCATACAAGAAGCTGGGTGTGGGCAGAGGTGTGGGTGTGAGAGAATTCACCAGAGAGAGAGGAAGGAGCAGAACAGGTGGATCTACTGAAATACACTGCAGAAGGGAGCAGCAGGTGAGACAGGAGAGGCCGCATCCTGTGGTTGAGCTCCCTGGCTGCAGATCAAACTCAGGCCTCAGAAATGGTATAGCTTGATAGCACTGAGACTTAACCCCTGAAACCCTAGGAAGACCCTATTGTGGTTTTGATTTGCAAATCCCTGATGATAAGTGAAGATGAGCATTTCTTCCTATACCTGTTTCCTATCTGTATACCTGTTTGCCATGTGGGTTACTCCGAGGACGTTGGGGATCGAACCTGCGCTGCAGAGGCTACCGACAGCTTCACAGTGCAGCGCTCAACCGCCTGTGCCACCAGAGAGGCCCTTTTTTTTTTTTTGCATGAAACTGCTCAGATTTTTTTTTTTCAAAAACATTTGTTGAAAAGAATCTCCAAACTCCAATGCATACTTTTGGCTCCTTTGTCATAGTTAAAATGTCCATAGATGTGTGGGCTAATTTTTGGTCTCTCAAGTCCAGTCTTTTGGTCTGTGTGTCTGTTTTTGTCCTACTATCATACTGTATTGATTACTATAGTTTTTTAGCATAGTTTAAAATCTGGTAATGTGAAACTGACACTGTTTTTAGGTCAGTATTGTTTTTGACTATTTGGGATCTTTGTGGTCCCATATGAGTTTCAGTAATGTTTGTTCTATTTCTTTGAAGAATGTCACTGTAACCTTGATACAATAATAGGAATTGCATTGAATCTGTGTATTGCTTTCAGTAGGATGGTCATTTAACAATGTTAATTCTTCCAATATATGAGCAGGGGCTATCTTTCCGTATTTTAATAACTCCTATTTATTAGGGGATGTTGTGTAGCACCTTCATCTACTTTGTTAAGTATACTCTTACATATTTAATTCTTTTTAATATCATTGTGAATGAGATTGATTTCTTGATTTATTCCTCTATTAGATTGTTGTCTGCATATAGAAATGCAACTAGTTTTTGTTTTGTTTTGTTTTGTTTTTTGTGGGACCCTCTCGGGTGGCCGGGGAGCAAACTGGCGCTGCAGAGGCTGCAGGCAGCCTCACAACCCAGCGCTCAACCCCTGCACCACCAGGGGAGGCCCAGAAATGCAACTAGTTTTTATTGAATGATTTTTTGCCCTTCCAGTTCACTGTGTAGATTTATTATGTCAATTAGTTTTATTAGGGTAATCTTTAGGATTTTCTGTGTATATTATGAGATCACCCAAAAATAGTAAGTTTTACTTCTTCCTTCCCATTTGGATTCCTTCACTTGCTTAAATGTTCTTTCTAGGACATACAGTGCCATATTGAATAGTAGTGGTAAAAGTAAGCATCCATGGGACTCCCTGGTGTTGCAAAGGGTTAAGTTACAGCACTATGAAGCTGTCAGCAGCCACTGCAGCACGAGTTCCATCCCCAGTCAGGGAGGTGATCCATATGGTACAGCAGACCTCTCATGTTTCGCCTCTTGCTCCCCTCAGCAGTATGTTTCAGTCCATTTGCCTCGTCTGTTCCCCAATATGTCTCTGGGAACCCGCTCACCCCCACTCCTGCACCTCTGACCTGTACCCCATTTCTTGTATGCATAAACAAACAAACAAATAAATAAATCTTTAAAATATGATGGTGGGGCCTCCCTTGGTGGCACAGGCAGTTGAGCGCCACACTGTGAATCTGTCGGCAGCCTCTGCAGCGCCTGTCCAATCCAGCTGGTGGTGATACCAATATGATGCAGCAGACCTCTCATATCTCGCCCACTGCTCCCCTCAGCAGTCTATTTCAATCAGTCTGCCTGTTCTGTTCCCTGCGCTGACTCTGGTGAATCCTCTCACCCTCCCGCACATCTGGCCTATACCCGGCTCTTGTATAAATACATGAATCTAAAAATAAATAAATAAATTAAAAATATGATGGTGTCATCTTTTGTGAATATATGCTCAAGAATGAGATGCATGCCAGGTCTTATAGTATTTCCAATTTTTATTTTTATTTTTTTAGGTAAATCTTGATTGCTTTCCATAATGGTTTCCAAAAAAAACAGAAAGATAAAGAAAAAAAATATCATGACAAAGTGATTTGGTGCAGGTCTCATTACATCTTGATAACCAGGTGTTATTTTAACTTCATGAATTAGGTTTACTAGGTTTCAGAAGTTTTCCTCTATCATGTAACTATTTCTTTGTTCATTTATCACTCTCATACCCTTCTGAGATACTCATCATCCTCTGTGCAGTATGATCTTTAGGGTCACTAATTTGGACTTCCATTTTCTCTTGTGTGCTTCTATTGTTTTCTGAAATTTTAAATCTCCCCTACGGATTCTTTTGCATCCTGCCACTCCTTTGCTTTCTTATTTTAATCTTCAGCTTCCAATTTTGTTCATTCATTTTAATTCCAATGCCACTGATTCTTTTTCTGCAATTACTGCATTTTCTTTTAATTCCTTTGTCATGGGAATTTTGAACTCTGTGTGATATGAACATAAGATCTTCCATATTTTTGTGATTTGGCTCTGGATGATTGTTTCCTCTCTATTGTGCTATAATCTCTTGATGTTTCAAGTTGCAGTTTTGTCTTTTTTTTTTTTTTGGTCCATTTTAACATGTTACATTTTCTCCCCAAGAGTTCTGCACTCTTCTTTAGTAGCAAGTTGGGAATTTCAGAAATCCATGAAAGCATGCTACTGGAGGAGGTGAGTCCCATTTCTGGCTCTCCACACTGGCCACCAGCTATGTGGATATCTTTTGGTTGCCAAACAGTTATCATTTTCCACTAGCACTACTATATCATATAGCCCCAGTTGCATTCCCAGTGTGGAGGGTAACTTTGTATGTCTAGCCTCATGTTCCTGAATGAAGCAATGGCTCAAGGAGCACGTTTGTCTGCCATCTTCCCATAATCCTCTAAAATGGTTATTTTTAAATAATATTATTACAATTAAATGGTGCATAACTCTTCAAAATTATTACTGCTCATCTCATTGAGTATTTTTTAAAGATTTATTTATTACACATACAAGAGTTGGGGCACAGGCCAGAGGTGTGGGGGGTGAGAGGATTCACCAGAAACAGTGTGGGGAACAGAACAGGCAGATCGACTTAAGTACGCTGCTGAGGGGTGCAGCAGACAAATCAGGAGAGGTCTGCTGTGCCATGTGGGTTGCTCCCTGGCCAGCCAGGGATCAAACTGATGCTGCAGAGGCTGTGGACAGCTTCAAAGGCTGCTTCTAACCCTTGTACCACCAGGGATCCCCCTCATGTGTAAGTATTAATTATATTTATGACCACATAACTTTTTGTTATGAGAGGCTATCCTGTGGATTGTAGGATGCTTAATGGCATACTTGATTTCTATTTACTAGATACCAGTAACAATCTCAACCTCTCATGACAATCAAAAATGCCATCAAAGATGAAATATTCCTTTGGGGATAATATAATTCCTGATTTAGAGACACAAAAGCTGTGTGTCTGTTTCTGTGTGTAACATATATACCAAACACAAACACATAGTCCCTTTAGTGGCAAGCACAGAAGACTGAACTATGTAGAAGTTTACTTCATGATGAGAAGGAGGGAAGGTATGAAGTTAGAAGAGATAAAAAGATAGAGAAAAAGACTTGATAGATGAAAAGGGAAATTTACTATTATGTGGGCTACTGTTTTATTTTTAGATATTCTAGTGCAATAGTAGCCAAACAAATAATTCATAAAATTTCCAAACAAAATAAATACAAGTAGCTATAAGAAAACATATGAGTTCATAATTCCTTGAAATATATAGGAGATATTAAAACTACTTTTTACAATTTTTACACTGTTCTTATCATAAGAAGTCAAATTCATTGGAGGGAGTTTCAATTTTTTTTTTTTTTAAGTGAGGTAACATTGGTTATAATAGTATATATGACTTAGGGACATAGGTTAAACTTCCTCAAATGTGGGGGCCTCTCTGGCGGTGCAAGGGGTTAAGATGCAACCTATGAAGCTCACTACAGCCACTACAGCACAAGTTCAATCCCCGGCCAGGGAGGTGATGCACATGGCACAGCAGACTTATCCTGACTCGCCTGCTGCTCCCCTCATCAGTGTATTTCAGTCGATCTGCCTGTTCTATTCCCCACTCTGACTCTGGTGAATCCTCTCACCCCCCAAAACTCTGGCCTATACCCCAGTTCTTGTATGTATAAATAAATAAATCTTTTTTAAAAAAGTATATCACCTCCCACATATTAGATTTGTAGATCTATTTTTCATTTAATCATTGACTTTATCCTGAAGAGTAAAGCAAAATTTCATCATATTAGAAAATAAAATCTGGGGTGTTAGAAATTGTTGTTAATACAACTTTTGCTAACTTATCATAGTACATGAAGTAAATAAAACAAAATATATTACTCACTGTATCTTATATCCTGATTAAAGGTAATCAAAAGTGGGGTTAGAAAAGTCTCTATTTTACTCCATAGCTTGGATCCCAGTATCATCTTTTCCCCTATTCTAGCAAATGCTAAAGGTAGTAACAATTCACAATAAAATATTTATTCTTTCATTTTTAGAGGACTTTTTTTCAATAGATAAGGGCAGCTCCTTAATTGTAAACTTAAATGAACCTCGTAAATGAGTTTTGATGAATTTTCCTGAGGAAAAATAATGAATGAAAACTAAGTACTTAGAGTATTTGAAAGTTATTTGGCTAAAGCATGAACTAAATTTGTTTTCAAATCATTATCTTGGAAACAACCAGTAAATGCTTTAATAAGATAGCATTAAGAAAATAATCTCTTGGGCCTCCCTGGTGGCACAGGTGGGTGAGCGCCACACTGTGAAGCTGTCCGCAGCCTCTGTAGCATGAGTTTAATCCTGGCCTGCCAGAGAGAATCCTACATGGCTAAGCAGACCTCTCCTGTCTCACCTGCTGCTCCCCTCAGCAGTGTATTTTGTCAGTCTGCCTGCTCTGTTCCCTGCTCTGTCTCTGGTGAATCTTCTCTCCCTCCGGTGCATCTGGTCTGTACCCCAGTTCTTGTATAAAAATAAAAAAATCTTTAAAAAAAAGAAAAGAAAAGAATATTTTTTGAAAATTGAGAGCAAGCATTTTCTTGAACCTCTGTTCTTCTTATTAAATATTTACATTTCATATAGGTATATATGTATATAAAAGCAACATTTAATATTACATCAGATGAAAAATATTGGAAATATTTAATATTCTATAGTGATGAACAATATAGAAACAATAGAGAAACAAAAATGGTTGAAAAATCTAGAAATATGACTGTTAAATTGAAGTTACCAGAGAGGAAGAGGATGGTAGAGATTAAAGGGAGGGAAGCTAATGTACTATAATGGAGGACTGTTTTTGCAGTGGCAGTGGGTGTAGTGTGGTAACATACATCTGAAGAGTTGTTTAACTAGAACTTTGAATCATGTATAGTACTATAAATCGATCAATATGGAACCACAAAAGATCCCAAATAGGTAAACCAATCCTGACCAAAAAAAAAAAAAAAGGAAGAATGGAGGTATCAGTATCAGACTCCATAACTTCAAACCATACTAAAATGTTATGATAATCAAAACAGCATATGGCAATGTATCAAAGAACAAACACACACACCAATTCAAGAAGTAAGAGCCCCCACTAATTCCAGCAAAGGAACTAAGACTATATGTTGGAGAAATGATAGCCACATGCAAGAGAAAGGATAGCCACATGCAAGAGAATGAAACTAGACCAGTCTATCACACAACATACAAAGGCCAACTCAAAATTGATTGAAAACTTAGATGTAAGAACTGGAACCATTAAATACAAAGAAGAAAACATAAGCAAACAACTCAACAACATCAGCCTCAGTGATATATTTGAGGACAACACTTATGGTTAAGGAAACAAAACCAGGAAATAAATAAATAAACAAACAAATAAATCAACACATAAAAACATAAATAAATAAATAAATGGGATACTGAAAAAATTCTACACAGTGAAAGAAATCATCATTAAAACACATCTATGGGGCCTCCCCTGGTGGCGCAACGGTTGAGCACTGGGCTGCGAAGCTGCCCGCAGCCTCTGCAGCACCGGTTCGATCCCCGGCCACTGGCGAGGGTCCCACATGGCACGCAGACCTCTCTGCCTCGTCCGCTGCTCCCCTCAGCGGTGTATCTCATCTGTCTGCCTGTTCTGTTCCCTGTTCTGGCTCTGGTGAATTCTCTCACCCTCCTGCACTTCTGACTGCACCCAGTGCTTGTATAAATAAATAAATAAATCTTAAAAAAAAAAAAAAAAACACATCTATGGAATGGGAGAAGTATTTTCAGATTACATATTTTAGAAAGGAGTGATTCCTAATTTATTCAGAGTCCATATTACTTGAGAAAAATAAACAAAGGACTCAATCAAAGAACTTCCATACAGCAAGAGACAGTAACCAAAACAAAGAGACATTCCACTGAATGGGAGAAAATTTTTGCATGCAATACTAATGATAAAGGACTGATCACAAAAATCTACAAAGGGCTGATGAGACTCAACAAAAACAAAGTAAATAATGCAGTCAAAAAATGGGCAGGAGGGCCTTCTCTGGTGGCACAGGTGGTTGAGTGCAGCGCTGTGAAGCTGTCTTCAGCCTCTGCAGTGCCGGTTGGATATCGGCCAGTCAGCGAGGGTCACACATGGCGGGGCAGACCTCTACTGTCGTGCCCTCTGCTCCCCTCAGCAGTGTATTTCATCAGTCTGCCTTATCTGTTCACCCTGCTCTGTCTCTGGTGAATCCTCTCACCCTCCTGCAAATCTGGCCTGTACCCCAGTTCTTGTATGGATAAATAAATAAATCTTTAAAAAAAAAATCAATGGGCAGAAGACCTAAGGCAACACTACTCCAAAGAAGACATACAGTTAACCAACAGACACATGAACAAATGCTCATCATCACTTATCATTAGGTAATTGAAAATCAAAACCACAATGAGACACCGCTGCACGCCTGTAAAGAAGACCTGCAAAATACCAAAAACAAGTATCAGTAAGGGTGTGGAGCAAAAGGAACCATCACACATTGTGGTACTGTAGACTGGCTTAGCCCCTATAGAAGCCAATATAAAGGTTTCTCAAAATATTAATAATGGGCTTATCATATGATCCAACAATTTTACTCCAAGGCATTTACCTGAAGATTATATAAATACATTAATTGAAAGAAGCATATATATAGTCATATGTTCATTGTAGCTCTATTTACAATAGACAAGTAATGGAAGAAACCTAAGTGCCCAAGGGTATATGAGTACTTTAAGGAGAAGCTGTGCACATACACACACACACACACACACACACACACACACACACTGGAATAATACTCATTGATAAAAAGATGACCTCTTGCCATTTGCAAGAACGTGGATGGAACTGGAGTAGAGTGTTAAACAAAATGAACCAGAGCATATAGTTTCATTTTTATGCAAAATCTAGAAAAAAAAACAAAGAATCTGACAATACTAAATCAAGAAACCTGATTGTAAAACTGATATAACAGAGGGGAGGGCAAAAGTGGAAAGGAAATGGGGGAAGGGACAAAATAGACTATAGTGGAAGATTATGGGTGCCTTGACATTGGTATGGTATGGTAGCATACATGTGAAGAGGTAGGGTTTTATGTTTCTGAATCATCTATAGTATTGTAAACTAATCTTGTCTTAAAAAATTGAAAATAGTTAAAATATATTTATGTCAGATAAATTAAGTATTATTAATTATCTTTGGACTTGAAAAGAACATGAAAAATAGCATTGCACAGTGCTATAAAAAGACTCCATAGTTTTAAAATGTGCTAAAAAAATTTAATAAGTGATTTAATTTTATGAATTGTGAAATAATGTGATACTACATTTATGTTTTTTTAAATTTGGTTGGTAGCATGTCAATGACAATAAATTTTGATATATTTCATATTTTTATTAGTAGTTTCATTGATTTTAGGTGTATAATTTTATACAAAAATTCAATATTAACTCAATTATCTTTTGCCATTACCTGTGGATCAATTTCTAAAGCCCAGTTTTTTAATTATTAAATAAGAGCAATGCTAATGATATTCTGTCAGCTTGAAATTGACTGATTTATCACATCATTGAAAAACTATTTTGCAGCTCTAATTTGTAGTATGGTATAGCTTGAAAATAATAAATCATTACACACACTGATTTGAAAACATTAGCAGGGCCTCCCTGGTGACGCAGCGGTTGAGCACTTGGCTGCAAAGCTGCCCACAACCTCGGCAGCACCAGTTCGATCTCCTGCCGGCCTGTGAGGATCCCACATGGCACGCAGACCTCTCCTGTGTGTCCGCTGCTACCCTCAGCAGTGTATTTCGTCAGTCTGCCTGCTCTGTTCCCTGCCCTGGCTCCAGTGAATTCTCTCACCCTCCCCCACTTCTGACTGTACCCAGTGCTTGTATAAATAAATAAATGAATCTTAAAAAAAGAAAAGAAAACATTAGCAAAAAGTAAAGGTAACCCACACATCGGAAATATGTGATCTTAGATGTTTAGATGTATTTGAATTTTTCTTGAATTGGAATATTTTTTTTTTTTAAATATCTTTTTTTTTTTTAAAGATTTTTTTTTTTTAATAGAGGCATGTTTTTTTTATTTATTTATTTATTTGTTTGTTTGTTTGTTTTGTTTTATACAAGCACTGGGTATAGTCAGAAGCGCGGGAGGGTGAGAGAATTCACCAGAGCCAGAGCGGGGAGCAGAGCAGGCAGAAGGACCGAAGTACACTGCTGAGGGGAGCAGCGGGCGGCAGGAGAGGTCTGCGCGCCATATGGGACCCTCCTCCGGTGACCAGGGAGCAGCCGGGGATTGAACCGGCGCCGCAGAGGCCGCGGGCAGCTTCGCAACCCAGTGCTCTACCGCTGCGCCACCGGGGAGGCCCTGAATTGGAATATTTTTAACTGTAAAGTGATATCTAATTTAATTTATATTTTTATTGATTTTATTGATTTTTCCTTTGATTTGCATACATATGGTTTAGAAATTTAGAAGCACAACTTCAAACATCAACATGTACACAAGCTTCATTTATCCTAGACCAAATCTTCAGTGCAAATACATTATCACATTATCCACAAATGTCCTCTTCCCTCCCCTACCCAATCTGGTAAACTCCTTATTTTTCAGAGTCTAGTAGCTATTTTTGTTGTTTTATAGCAGTTTATTTTCTTTGGTTATTTATATTCCACAAATGAGTGAAACCATCTGAAAATTGTCTTTCACACTCTGATATTTCACTTACTGTGACCACTTTAATCGTTCCATTTTGTCTTACACAGTCTTTCATTTTTTTAAAAAAAATCTGTCTACTTCTCTGAACATATGTACCATTATTTCTTAATGCAGCCATTTCTTCATGGCCGGCTGGCCATTTAGATTGATTTCATATCTTGGCTATTATAAACAACGCTGCTATAATCAGAGTGGTGCATAAAACTATAATACAAAATTATACTGGTATTCCTGGATCATATGGTACATCCACTTTTAGATTTTTAAAGGAATTTCTATGCTGTTTCCCAGTAGGATGCACCAATTTACTTTCCTGCCAACAATGAATGAGTGTCCCTTCATCTCTCACACCAACAACTGCTGTTTTTGGTGTTTTTGAGAAGTCCATTTTCACAGTTGTGAGTTGATATCTCAAATTAGATTTGATTTGCATTTGCTATATGTGATTTTGTGATATGTGAATTTGAGCATTTTTCATGTGCTATATATCTTCTTTGGAATGTCCAAGTAGGTTTCTTGCCCAATATTTTTGATTAGGTTGCTTGTTTTTAATGCATGCTTTGTTTACATATTTTGTAAATTATCCTGTCGGATGTATGCTATACAGACATCTTCTCCCAAATCCATAGATTAATTTTTATTTTTGCTGTGCTTTTTCACTTAAACACAAAAGTGTTTAAGTTTGATATAATCACAAATATATATATACATATGCATATGTGTGTGTGTGTGTGTGTGTGCATTTAAACTACCCTTGCCATTGGAGACAAGTTCCCAAAATTATCTCTGTTATGTGGTCAATATCCAGGAGTGTATCACCAATGATTTTTATTTAAGTAATTCATAGTTTCAGGTCTCATATCCAAGTCTTAAATCGATTTTATTTATTTTTATTTTTTTTAAGATTATTTATTTATATAAGCGCTGGGTACAGTCAGAAGTGCGGGAGGGTGAGAGAATTCAGCAGAGCCAGAGCGGGGGGCAGAGCAGGCAGAAGGACTGAAGTACACTGCTGAGGGGAGCAGCAGGCGGCAGGAGAGGTCTGCGCGCCATGTGGGACCCTCCTCTGGTGGCCTGGGAGCAGCCGGGGATCGAACCAGCACTGCAGAGGCTGCGGGCAGCTTCGCAACCCAGCGCTCAACTGCTGCACCAACGGGGAGGCCCTTAAATCAATTTTAAATTTCTGTTCACGTAACTAAGTTTTCCTAAACAATTTGAGGAATAGACGTCTTTCTTCACTGTATGGACTTGGTTCCTTTGTCATAGAACAACATGCCATATAAGCATGGTTTTATGCCTGGGATCTCAATATTATTCCAGTTTTCCATGTGTCTATTGCTATTTCACTAGCATACAGTTTTGATTATGATCACTTAGTAGTATAGTTTGAAATATGAAAACATAATACCTCTATTTTTTCCACAAAATTTTAGAATCCTTTTACTTTTTATTTTGAAGATTTATTTATTTATACATACAAGAACTAGGATACAGGCCAAAGGTGTGGGGAGTGAGAGGATTGACCAGAGACAGAGTGGGAAACAGAACAGGCAGACTGACTGAAATATACTGCGGAGGAGAGCAGCAGGCGAGGCAGGAGAGGTCTGCTGTGCTGTGTGGGTTGCTCGCTGCCTGGCTGGGGGACTACTAGTGCTGCAGAGGCTGCGGACAGCTTCATAGTGCTGTGCTTAACCACTTGCATCACCAGAGAGGCCTAGAATTGTTTTTTCTATACACTTGAGGAAGTTTTTGACATTTTATAAATATTGTTTACTTTAGGTACTGTTTTAAATCTGTAAATGCTTTTGGCATAATATCGTCATCTTTTTTTCCTCATGACCGAGTTTATTTATTTTTTTAGTTTTTTATTTTATAAAATTCTTACATCATTTTTCATCTTTTCACAATGTATGCATTTTCATTTTGGTTATATTCCCCATACAATTGCACCCCCCCTTATTTTGACTCTAGTCCTTCCTCTCCCCGCCCTTCCCCCATCCCTGTAATGTGTCTCTGGATTATAGTTGCTTGTTGATTTTGATTTTCACTTTGTATCGATTAGTCTTTTTCCTTGTCTCTTATTTAGGTTTCCTAAATTCATGCTATGAGTAAGACCATCTGGTATTTTTCTTCTTCTTTCTGACTTATTTTGCTGAGCATGATCCCTTCTAGCTCCATCCATGTTGCTGCAAACTGCATGTGCTTATCTTTTTTTTGATTGCTGAGTAATATTCCATTATGTATATATACCACATCTTCTTGATCCAGTCATTTATTTTTGGGCATTTGGGTTGATTCCATAGCTTAGCTATTATAAATAGTGCTGCTATCTTTCCATCCATGACTACTGGCTAGTTATCCATTTCTTTGAGTATGATTTCTTTTGACAGTGTCTTATAGTGTTCTGTGAATAGGTTGTTCACCTCCTTTGTTAAATTTACTTCTAGATATTCTATCATTTTTTTGTTTGATTGTTAGTGGGGTTGTTTCTTATTTTCCCTTTTATCTAATACATTGCTTCCATATAAAAAATGCAAGTGTTTTGCATATTGGTTTTATGTCCTGTTACTCTACTGTACTCATTTATAATTTCTAGTAGTTTATTTTTATAAAAGTGTTTTTAGATTTTTCTGTAACTATTGTAACATTACTTGTAAATAGTGATTATTTTACCCCCATTCCATTTGTGTTCCATTTTGACTCTCTTGCCTAATTTCCTCTGGCTAGGAGTTTCCATTATATATTCACGAGTACTAGTGAGAATGGATCCTTGTCTTGTTCCTAATATCAAGGGAAATGCTCAAGGTTTGCACCATTGAGTATGATGTTAGCTTTGGATTTGTCATATTTACATTTTATTATGTTAGGATATGTAAGGTTTATGTTATTATGTTAGGGCTATATTAGGATTTATTATGTTAGGATACATTTTGTATCTTAGGATATGTCCCTTTTCATTTTTGTTTCCATTTTATTTTTATTGATACTTTTTATCATAAATAGATATTGGGGCTTGTAAAATATTTTTACATTTACTGATATGTTTTTGTGTCTATAATCTTTGTTTTTGTTAATGTAGTGTATGACATTGATTGACTTGCCAATATTGAACCATACTTGCATCTCTATGGTGAATCCTACTTGGTTATTATGTTTGATTTTCTTTATGCATCGTTGGATTTTGTTTGCCTATATTTTATTAAATATTTTTACATATAGGTTCATCAAAAATATATATCTCTACTTTTTTTTTGCTGTTATTATTTGGTGTTAATCAGGGTAATAAAGGCATCAAACTTATGTATAGTAGGTTCCCCCTTTATTCAGTTTTTGAAGTGTTGGAGAAAGAACTGTTCTCTGTTCCTGGAGTTTCAAACTCTCTTTCAAATTTTGTGCTTGAAATTCATTAGCTCAGTGTTTCAGTCTTTAAAATAGGTATGACTGAACCCTGCTCCCCTCCCCCGCCCACAGAGGCGGCACTCTCCAACCGGCAGAGAGGAGGGAAACAACACACTAAAACAACCAACAAGAACAAACGACGCAGCAAGCGGGACTGTGCGTGGAAAGGAACTATTGCAGCCACCACACCCCGTGAACGGGAGCTGAGGCAAACCCTGCAGGATTCGCCGTGGCGGTGAGCGAACGGCTCCGGGCGCCATTAGAGAAGAACAAAGACCCCGGGAGACGTGCACACAGCCCGGGCTGCCGGTAAGCTTGCGCGGGAAAGCGGCGCGCTTGGCGCGCTTGAAAAGAAAACGCAGACTGGGATCCCGGCTGCCCAGGTCCCCGCGCCTGCGACCTAGGCTTGCGGGGAGACGGGCGGAGTCCCTCACGGGGGTGAAAGTCCCTCCCTGAGTGAGCAGGAACCAGGCGCCCAGGCACGGGAGCGGGGTGCAAAAGGCGCCATTCCCGCGCCACTGAACTGGGCTACAGCCCGTGTCCTGGACCTGAGGGCTTTGAACTGAGACCCGGGGCACGAAAACTCGGGGCGTGGGTTCTCCACGACGGTGGGGCACAAGGCAGACACAGCACCCCAAAGCTGTTGAGGTTTACCCTACCATTCCCGCTCTGTTCCCTGTCCCACGGGGTGGGGGGGGCGAAAAGCAGCCCCCCAAGGACAATAGGAGAGATCTCTGGCGCCACCTAGCGACCAGGAAAAAAAAAGTCACTAACATCCCATAGAACAGGAAATTTCTTAAGACTGCTTGAAAAGGGCAGAAGGCCTCTGGAGGACCCAGTGGCCAGCCGGGAAGTTAGCCCACCCCACGCCAGGCCCCTTCCGACCAGCAGTCTGAGCCCACAGAGGGAGCAGGCACCCACGTCCGGGGCAGACCTGGGGCGCAGAAGAGTGTGCCTGAAACCGGAGGCGCAGGGACTGCATCCCGCTTCGCCATTTTAGAACAGGGACATTTCTTCAGTAAAAACTGCCTAAAACCAGCAGAAAGCTCCCCCAGAAGACAGAGATGGCTCCTGGAAGAGCCAGAGGGAGCGAGAAGTTCACCCAAGATGCCAGTCAGTCCGAGCAACACAGTGTCCCAACGCATACGACAAATTAGAAAGCAGACAGTAGGGAGTAGAAGAACCACACGCAACCTAACAACTCCTCAGGAAAGAAGCACACCACAAAAAGAAAACCACTCCCCAGATTGCAACGACAGCAACTTGGAAGAACTTCTGAGCCTTCCAGAAAGAGAATTTAAAATTGCCATGATTAAAACAGTGATAGATCAGAAGAAGGAAATAGAGTCCCTAAAGAGGGAAGTAAAAGAAATGCAGGAGATCAAAGAATTAATGGAGGAACTAAAGAACTCTGGGAAAAGCAATGAAAGCAGAATAGATGAAATGGAAGAACGAATAAGTACTCTTGAAGACACAGAAATAAAAAGAACCAAAACAGAAAAGGAAAGAGAAGTACGAAGGAAAAAGAATGAAGAAAGACTTCGGGAACTATCTGACTCCATGAGGAAAGGAAATATAAGAGTTATAGGAATTCCAGAAGGAGAGGAGAGAGATGTAGGACAGAGAAAATGTTCCAGGAGATAATTGAAGAGAACTTCCCAAATGCGAAGAACGAGCTGAAAATTGATATACAAGAAGCAAGAAGACACCAAACTTCCACGACGAAAGGAAAAACACAGCAAGACACATAATAGTAAAGCTCCCAAGAATCCAGGACAAGGAAAAAATAATGAAGCTGGCAAGAGAGAAGAAACAGATAACATTCAAAGGAAACCAATCAGGCTTGACATCAGACTTCTCTGAAGAAACACTACGGGCAAGGAGAGAGTGGAGGACATAGTCAACAGACTCCAAGAAAACAGATGCCAACCAAGAATACTCTATCCCGCAAAGCTCTCTTTCCTCCATGAAGAAAGAATATGGACCTTCCCAGACAAAGAGAAACGCCGAATTTCATTAGACTAAACCCCCACTCCAAAAAATACTACAAGGAATCCTCAAGCCAGAACCTCAGAGGGACGAATAACAAGGAAAGAAGACCAAAAAAAAAAAAAAGTTATTAAAAGAATAAATAAATAAAATCAAAGGAAAGACAAACATAATGGCAAATACAGATGCTAACATATCAATATTAACTCTAAATGTAAATGGACTAAACTCTTCAATAAAAAGACACAGAGTCGCAGCCTGGATTAAGAAACAAAACCCAACCTTTTGCTGTCTCCAGGAAACACATTTAGCTACAAAAGATAAAAATAGGCTCAAAGTCAAAGGATGGAAAACAATCCTACAAGCAAATGGGCCAAAAAAGAAAGCAGGAACAGCTATACTTATATTAGATAAAACAGACTTCAAACTCAAAAAATAAAAAGAGACCCCAATGGTCACTACATTATGATTAAGGGGACAATACTTCAAGAAGAAATAACACTCATTAACATATACTCACCAAACGAAAGAGCACCAAAATATATCAGACAACTGTTGTCCTCTCTGAAAACAGACATCAGAGAAAACACATACGTCGTGGGAGACTTCAACACACCACTATCAACAATGGATAGATCAACAAGACAAAAAATAAGTAAAGAAACTAAAGCTCTAAATAAGGACCTAGAGCATTTGGGCTTAACAGACATCTATAGAACACTAAATCCAAAAAAAACGGAGTACACATTTTTCTCAAGCGCACACGGATCATTCTCCAGGATCGATCACATACTGGGGCACAAGACAAACATCAACAGATACACCAAGATTGAAATCATACCAACCATCTTTTCTGACCACGAAGGCATCAAACTAGAAATAAATCATAAAAAGAAGGCAAGGAACTATCCTACCTCATGGAGATTAAAAACCACACTACTGGAAGACCACTGGACTAACGAGGAGATCAAAGAAGAAATTAAAAAATTATTTGAATTGAATGACAAGGAGGACACCAATATCCTAAATGTATGGGATGCAGCAAAAGCAGTAATAAGAGGAAAATATATAGCAATAGAAGCTCACATCAAAAAACAAGAAAAAACCCAAAGAAACAACCTAATCTCGAAGCTCAAAGATCTAGAAAAAGAACAACAAAAAACACCCAAAACCAGTAGAAGAAAAGAAATAATAAAAACCAAAGCAGAAATAAATGAAATTGAAACTAAAAAAACAATCCAAAAGATCAATGAAACTAAGAGCTGGTTCTTTGAAAAAATCAATAAAATAGACAAACCCCTAGCCAGGCTCACAAAGGAAAAAAGGGAGAAAGCACAAATACACAGGATCATAAATGAAAGAGGAGAAATCACAACGGACACAGCAGAAATCAAAAAAATAATCAGTAACTACTATGAACAGTTATATGGAAACAAGTTCAACAATCTAGAGGAGATGGACAAATTCCTACAACTCTACAATCACCCAAAGCTAGATAAAGAAGAAATAGAACACCTAAACAGACCAATTACAAGCAGCGAAATTGAAATGGTAATCAAAATCCTCCCCAAAAACAAAAGCCCAGGACCTGATGGATTTACAAATGAATTCTACCAAACATTCAGAGACGAATTAGTGCCTATCCTTCACAAACTCTTCCAAAAAATTGAGAAGGAAGGGACAATACCAAACACGTTCTATGAAGCCAACATTACACTAATACCAAAACCGAATAAGGACAACACAAAAAAGGAAAACTATAGGCCAATCTCCCTAATGAACACTGATGCAAAAATCCTCAATAAAATTTTAGCTATCAGAATCCAACAATGTATCCATAAGATAATTCACCACGACCAAGTAGGATTCATTCCGGGGACACAAGGATGGTTTAACATCCGAAAATCAATCAACGTTATCCAACACATCAACAAAAAGAAATATAAAAACCGTATGATAATATCAATAGATGCTGAGAAAGCTTTCGACAAAGTGCAACACCCATTCATGATAAAAGCCCTTGAAATTCTTGGGATACAAGGAACATACCTCAACATCATAAAGGCCATCTATGACAAGCCAACAGCCAGTATCATTCTCAATGGTGAAAAGCTGAAAGCAATTCCATTAAGATCTGGAACAAGACAAGGATGTCCACTCTCACCACTGCTTTTCAATATAATACTGGAAGTCCTAGCCAGAGCAATAAGACAAGAGAAAGACATCCAAGGAATCCACATAGGAAAAGAAGAAGTCAAACTATCACTATTTGCAGATGATATGATAATATACATTGAGAACCCCAAAATCTCCACAGAAAAACGAATTCAACTCATCAATCAATTCAGTAAAGTGGCAGGATACAAAATCAACACGCAAAAGTCAGTAGCCTTCCTGTACACAAACAATAAATCTGAAGAAGAAGAAATCAAAAAAACCATCCCTTTTATTATCGAAACAAAAAAAATCAAATATTTGGGAATAAATCTAACAAAAGAGGTAAAGGACCTATACAAAGAAAACTATAAAACACTGTTAAAAGAAATAGAAGAAGACACAAAGAAATGGAAAGACATCCCCTGCTCATGGATTGGAAGAATAAACTTTATTAAAATGGCCATCCTATCAAAAGCAATATACAGATTCAATGCTATTCCAATCAAAATCTCAATAGCATTCTTCAAAGAAATAGAACAATTATTGATGAAATTCATATGGAATCACCAAAAACCCCGAATAGCCAAAGCTCTACTGAAAAAAAAGAAGGAAATGGAGGCATCACACTCCCAGACTTCAAACTATACTACAAAGCCATAATCATCAAAACTGCATGGTATTGGAACAAGAACAGACATACAGACCAATGGAATCGAATAGAAAATCCAGAAATAAACCCACAGATTTATGGTCAACTAATCTTTGACAAAGGAGCAAAGAATATGCATTGGAGCAAAGAAAGTTTGTTCAATAAATGGTGCTGGGAAAACTGGGTCGCTACATGCAAAAGAATGAAGCTTGACCACTACCTCACACCATACACAAAAATCAACTCAAAATGGATTAAAGAACTAGACATAAGACCTGAAACCATAAAATACATAGAAGGAAATATAGGCAAAACACTACGGGATTTGCACATCAAAGACATATTTACAGACACATCACCCAAAGCAGTGATAGTGAAGGCAAAGATAAACAGATGGGACTACATCAAATTAAAGAGCTTCTGCACAGCAAAAGAGACAATAACAAAAACAAAGAGAAACCCCACCAACTGGGAGAACATTTTTGCACCCAACACTAATGATAAAGGACTGATCACAAAAATCTGCAAAGAGCTGATGAGACTCAGCAACAACAAAGAAAATAATCCAGTCAAAAAATGGGCAGAAGAGCTAAAAAGAAAC
This sequence comes from Talpa occidentalis, assembly GCF_014898055.3. Lineage (NCBI taxonomy): Eukaryota > Metazoa > Chordata > Mammalia > Eulipotyphla > Talpidae > Talpa > Talpa occidentalis. Next base: position 81,537,457 of record NW_023604295.1, on the reverse strand, counting down.
TTCTCTGAAGAGGAAATGCAAATGGCCAACAGACATATGAAAAAATGTTCAACATCACTTGCAATCAGGGAAATGCAAATCAAAACTACCATGAGATACCATCTCACACCAGTGAGAATGGCACATATTAAAAAAACTAGCAACAACAAATGTTGACGAGGGTGTGGAGAAAAAGGAACTCTTCTGCACTGTTGGTGGGAATGCAAACTGGTCCAACCACTATGGAGAGCTGTGTGGAGATTTCTGGACCTAATAAACATAGAGCTTCCATATGATCCAGCAATTCCACTCCTAGGTATTTACCCAAAGGACACAGAAACATCAATTCCAAAGAGCACCTGCACCCCTATGTTTATAGCAGCACTGTTTACAATAGCTAAGCTTTGGAAATAACCCAAATGCCCAAAAATAGATGACTGGATCAAGAAGATGTGGTACATATACACCATGGAATATTACTCAGCATTCAAAAAAGATAAACACATGCAATTTGCAGCAACATGGATGGCGCTGGAAGGGATCATGCTCAGCGAAATAAGCCAAAATGAAAAAGAAAAATACCGGATGGTCTCACTCATAGCAGGAATCTAGAAAACTTAAATAAGGGACCAGGAAAATGAATATAAGAAAGTGAAAATCAAAATCAACAAAAAACTATGAACCAGAGACACTTTTTGGGGGTGGGGGGGGCGGGAGGGGAACGATTGGGGTCAGAATGGGGCGTTTGCAATTGTATGGGGGAATATAAAAATAAAATTTATTATTTAAAAAAAAAAAGAATAAAACAGGGACCATGACAAGCTAAAAAAAATAAATAAATAAATAAAATAAAATAGGTATGACTTTAAAAAGTTTCCATTTCTTCTAAGCTATCTAATAGTTTGCATTAAAATTTTCATAGTATTATGACCTTTTGTGTTTCTGTGTTATCTCTTGTAATATAATCTCTGTAGTTTCTGATTCAACACATACCCCAGCTCTTATATAAATAAATAAAAAGAAAATCTTTTAAAAATATGATTCATTCTCTTCTCCCTGACTCTCTACAATTATACACACATGCAAGCATGCTTTCCTGTTGAACCAAGGTTTGAGCATCCCTTATAAACGGAGATGCCTTGTTCTTTTGTGATAGAATATGTATATGATTAAGATTTTTGTCCCCCTGTCACCCAATTTATATTACAAACTGTCACAAACAGATCCTACAATCAGAACATTCATAACATCATGCTCTCTATATTTTCTGGATTTTTTTTTGTTTGTTTGCTTATATTGCTAGGGATGTGAAAATAGCAATTACTTAATGCAGAAATACTGGTCATATCTGGGGTAAAATCGATAATAGCGCTACAGAAAGTCACAATTGTGTCTCTTTGTTTAGATATATACTTGCATTTGTGTGTTCATGCAAAGGTGTTTTGTATCGAGTTCTTGGGAAGAAGGGGTTTGAGAAGCAATTATACTGAAGACATTGGTAGCAGTATTTGTCTTTCCTTAATGTAAATTCATGGTTGAGGAACTTTAGGAAGAAATAAGTGTCTCTGAGAGTCTGAGACTATCATTCTTTGCAAGCTTATAGAACAATTTGAGTGATTAATTTTTATAGCGTTACATTTCATTCTATTGAATAATATAGATATTGAAGAGTAAGATCTTGACAAGCAGATGGGAATAGAGTGTCAGGGTAGTCATAACAGGAGGGAGATGCCAGAACATGGTATAATGACGGGGTAGACTGGTAACACAGTATCAAAGACATATTAGGAGGAAAGTCCCAAGCCACTAATCAAGAAAGAACATGACAAACACCATCCCTAGACCCAAAGCGTGAACACTGTTGTAAAAACCCTGATATGATATTCAGTAAATGGCAACCCTCCTTCTGGGCCCCTCCTACGTGGGAACTGTTTTGCCTCTTATCTGTTTGTATGTAAATATTCTCACACATGCTAGTTGTAGGCAGGAGCTGGCCTGTTTCTTTAAATAAAAGACAAAACAAAACTATTTCACTTTGCTCACCATTGAATGGTCTGATGGTTTATTCTTCCTTTCTCAGTCCATATTTCCCTGTTCATCATGTATCATTATTACTCTAGATGTAAAAACATGAAGAAATTATTTTAAATATGTTTCTTTAAAAATGTGTATATAATTTATGTAAAGTTAGTTATCTAGAAATTTTCATTGTCTACCACAATTCAAATATATAGAATTAAAGTTTACCTTATGTAAATTAAATGTCACCAAATTTATTCTACAACATGAATGCATATTACTTGAGCATAATTCCTCAAATGCCCAGTAACAGTTTCATTTTATAAACTAAGATGACAATGATGATAATAATAATAATAATACATATTATTATTATTATAACAGGCCTCCCTGGTGGCACAAGGGGTTAAGCATAGCATTGTGAATCTATCTGCAGCCTCTGCAGCAAGAGTGAAATCCCCAGCCAGGTAGCTATACACCTGGCTCAGCAGATCTCTCTTTCTACCCCCTGCTCCCCTCAGCAGTGCATTTCAGTAGATCTTTCTGTTCTGTTCCCCACTCTGTCTCTGGTGAATCATCTCACCCCCCACACCTCTGGCCTGTACCCCAGTTCTTGTATACATAAATAAATCTATAATAATATAATAATAATAATAATAATAATAATTAGAAGAAAAGGAGAAGGAAGAAGAGGAGGAGGAGTAAGAAGTGGTTGGAAGAAAGCTAGAATCATTAACACAGAAGCAAATTGTCCAAAACAGCTCTGAGAATTTTGAGAACATGAATATATAAAAATAAATCTATGTCTACATTTTAAGTTCATGAATGCATAAAAATAAGGTTTATTATTTCTTTTTACTATATTCTGCTATACAGAAGATAGAAAATTGAACATCACAAGGTATAAAGTCTTCAACACACGTTGCTAAATTATCCTTCATTTTGGCTAATATATTTGCTCTTTTAATTTATTTTCTAAGTTAGTTCTTTGAGATATTTGTTTCTTAAATAAGTAAGATAAATGCCACATCTCTCTTAAAAATGTAATGAACTTTTCTTTTACTGTGGACTTTTAAGACAGTTTTACCTGGTAAGAGGCATTTTGAATTTTTTTTTAAAGATTTATTTTATTTATACAAGAACCAGGGTACAGGCCAGATGTGCAGGAGGGTGAGAGGATTCACCAGAGACAGAGTGAGGAACAGAACAGGCAGACTGATGCAATACACTGATAAGGGGAGCAGCGGGCAAGACAGGAAAGGTATTCTCACCATGTGGGTTGCTCTGAGGCCAGCAGGGATTGAACTGGCACTGCAGAGGCTGTGGACAGCTTCACAGCACTGCGCTCAACTGTCTGCGCCACCAGGGAGGACCCAAGAGCATTCTGAATTTGAAGAGGAAAGAATCACTCAACAATTCTCCAACATTGATTGTTAAATATAACTTTCTTTGTGGAGTACTCTGACTTAATTTTGAAAAATACTAATATCTTGTTTATTTTTCTTTAATGTGTCTTTGAGATTTTGTGCAAATATGCATTGTTAACTAAGGAATTATGAAATTGTTTAATATGCTTATTTTTTATGTTTCTTGTCATGCATGGGACACGTTTCTGGAAAAGCAAAGATCAATGAGTATAGTGGAGGAGAAATACGGGTGAGAGAAAGACCAGTGATAAAACATATGCACACTGGCATTTGCTGGCATGGACACTGGATTCTTTCACATAGGAAAGTGTTTAACCCAGATTATTCTCTTCAGTTCTGTAAAAGATGCTCTGAAATGTGACACTGAAATGAAAGTAAAATGCCAACTAATGGCTAATTAGGCTATATGTAGGTGATGCCAGTGTAAGGAAAGAGGGGAAGAAAAACATCCAGGATAGGGGAATAGCACAGAGGGTGTGCTAGGAGTGAAATGTTGGCTGGGCCATTATTATTAATTAACAAGGAGCTAGTGAAATTGGAGATGTAAGTCATATCATATTCAGGAGACAGCCCATTACACCAAGCTATGGCTAATAATTTATCTGAAGGTTGTCGCCATCAGTGGAGATTCTTGAATAGGGTGTAACATGATGATATTTACATTTTAGGAAAACCACTCCTTAAATCTGTTTGAGAAATGAATTGTAAAAGCACAGAAGAAAGGGTTGAGGGGGTAGAGATCCAAACTAGAAAGGAGGAGGACCTGCCAATGGGAACAATTTTCTTACACTGCTTATATATGTGCTATATTGTGAAATAAATAATTGTGAGGAAATCTATAGGGAACAGGCATGATAGATTTATACAAATGAATTTTTCTTATTTTTTATGGTTTTTTTTAAGATTGATTTATTTATTTATACAAGAACCTGGGTATGGACCAGATGCTCAGGAGAGTGAGAGGATTCACAGAGACAGAGCGGGGAACAGAACAGGCAGACTGATGAAATACACTGCTGAGGGGAGCAGCGAGCACGACAGGAGAGGTCTGCCGCGCCATTTGGGACCCTTACCATCTGGCTGGGATTGAACCAGTGTGCCAGAGGCTGTGGAAAGCTTCACAGCACTGTGCTCAACAGCCTGCACCACCAGGGAGGCCCACAAATGAAAAATTTTTATACCTATTTATAAATAGACATGGTTTACAACTTTTAAACATTATAGTGTTATTGAATGAGGCTTAGTTTTGTGAACCATGTACATAAAATTTGGAAGGAAGATGGTAAGTAGAACTATAATGCATTATGCCAAGTTTTTTTTGTAATTAGAATATACAAATGAAATATTATTTTACCAAAATAAAATTTACACCATGAAACATATTCTCCTAGTGGCAAGTTTTTAATTATTTCCTTCTATAATATCCCTATTATGTATTCCATTGAAGGTAAATAGGAATATTTTTAAGTCGACAATTAGGTTATGCTATAAAAATCTGTTGTTTTTATTTTTGCTTAACACTAAATACAAAATAGGCTTCTAATATATTTCTTTAAAATTAGTTGTGAAATGTAATTATAAGCAAACATATGCATCGATGCATATATACACAGCTGTATCTAATTCGTTTTCAGCAAATAAATAAATAAATGACAAGAAACTATATTGAACTGGTCCTCTACTCTCTACTGCTGTGTAGTTTTGTCTCAATATTTTGTTTTTAAGAACTTTGCTTCTGTAAATTTCATTCTCCCATCGGTATTTTATTACACATGAGATAACATATATAGACAGTTTATAGATGTGGAGTGACTGAATTAAGTAATATGCTTAAATCATTTGATAAATAATACCAATCTCCCTTCACTTGCACCATTTTTTTTAAGATTTATTTATTTATACAAGAACTGGGGTACAGGCCAGATGCGCAGGAGAGTGAGAGAATTCACCAAAGACAGAGCGGGGAGCAGAGCAGGCAGAGAGACGGAAGACACTGCTGAGGGAAGCAGTGGGCGAGGCAAGAGAGGTCTGCTGCACCATGTGGGATTCTCTCTGGCTGACTGGAATAGAACACGCGCTGCAGAGGCTGCGGACAGCTTCACAGTGCTATGCTCAACCTGCTGCGCCACCGTGGAGGCCCAAGCACCAATTTTATCTCCCATCTACCCAGGTAAGAATGTCTGTTTCTCCATAAACTCAACAATAATTACTACTGCAAGCATCTAGGTCTCATCAATATTATAATCTAAAACAAATGAATTGTTTTCATGTGTTTTTTTTTTTATTCAACATTTTGAGCATCTTCATCAGGACTACAATTACTAAACACTGTCCAGTGATGTCTAGCTGAAGGGATGACTCAGATATTAAATCTACCCATACAGATTCCCAATCAATGCACTCTGATGGCAGTTTTTGCTAGTGGAATAAGGGGAACTTTGTTCTAATTCACAGCAAGCTGTCTCCACAGTTAACAGAAACACTTATTTGCTTTGACATACTTTGAATAAAATTATATGAAATTATTAAATCAATTTTATTGATTTTTTTAAATATTAAGCTTATTTTCATGTTATATGAGCTGCAGAAAAAATTGAGTTTCTTGTTTGTTTTGTGGTTTTATGTTTTTATATGTGGTACATTTTTACATTAAAAAGGTTTAAAAGTTTTATGTAAAAAGTTTATAATTTTCCTGTTCATAAAGACATTGCCTTCTTTGTCATAAGGAGATATTTTTTCATATATTATCTTATATATTTATAGTTAGCATGCATATGTAAATCTGAATCCCTTTGCAAAAACAACAAAACTTTAGATTAGGAATGAGCTATAAACCGCATATAGGGTTATCTCCAAATGAGTAATCATTCATGAAAATATCACTTTAAACATGACTTGCAATATTTTTGAATTTTTATATCATTATTTGTTTTTATTTTTTACATCATTGTTCATTTTTAAACAATATTTGCTTCCTGCAACCCCCTCAGGTGTAGTAGTCCCCATAGACTTTCCTTAACCATCACCTCAGTACCCTGTGCTCCTCCCTCCTTCCCTCTAATCCCTCTCCCTTCTCCTCCCCTGCAGTATGTCTCTGATTCATAATTGCCTGATTTTGTTTAGTTGTGTTTTGCACTGTTACTATTTTTTTTACATTCATGTCTTATTTTGTTCCCCTATATCCCTGCTATAAGTGAAACCATCCAAAATTTTTCTTTTTCCTTCTGGCTTATTTCACTGAGCATGATTCCTTCTAGCTCCATCCACATTGATGTGAATTGCATGAGTTTGAGTTTATCTTTTTTGATTGCTGAATAATATTCCATTGTGTATACATATCACATCTTCTTGACCCCGTCATCTATTTTTGGGCATTTGGGTTGTTTCCAGGTTTTACCTATTGTAAATAGTGCTGCAATAAACATAGGAGTAAGGGTGTTCTTTTGAATCAATGTTTTTGTGCCCTTTGGGTAGATCCCTAGTAGTGGAATTGCTGGGTTGTATGGTAGCTCCATTTTTAGTAGACTGAGGAAACTCCACACAGCTTTCCATAGTGGTTGGACCAGTTTGCCTTCCCAACAGCAATGTAGGAGAATTCCTTTTTTCACCACATCCTCACCAACATTTTTTGTGTCTTGCTTTTTTGATATGTGACATTTTTACTGGGGTAAGGTTTTATATTAATGTGGTTTTACTTTGCATTTCCCTGATTATAAAGGATGTTGAACATTTTTTCATATGCCTGTTGGCCATTTTCATTTCCTCTTTGGAGAAATGTCTTCCAAGTTCTGCCCATTTGTTGATTGGAATGTTTATTTTGTTTTTGTTGAGTTGTGTGTTCTTTTTACATCTTTGTGATCAGTCCCTTATCAGTTGACTGGAACAAAAACAGACCCACAGACCAATGGAACCAAATAGAGAGCCCAGAAATAAAACTACATTTATATGGACAACTGATCTTTGGCAAAGGAGCAAAGAATATACATTTGAACATGGGTAATTTGTTCAACAAATGGTGCTGGGAAAACTGGACCACCATATGCAAAAAAATGAAACCAGACCACTAACTCTCACCATGCACAAAGATCAACCCAAAATGGATAAAAGAACTGAACCATAAAATATATAGAAGAAAATATAGGTAAAACACTACAAGACATACATCACAATAACATATTTAAAGACTCATCATCCAAAGCAAAGAAAATCAAGGAGAAGATATACACCTGGGATTACATCAAACTGAAAACATTCTGCATAGCAAAAGAGACATTAACCAAAACAGAGAGACACCCAATGATTGAGAACAATATTTTTTGAAGTTTTTTCTAGATATTTTTCTATTCTATTTATTTGTTCAAGTACACTGTTTTAATACCTTGTTTATAGTATGAATTAAATAATATGAGAATGAGTTCTATCTAACATTTTCTTTCCAGAGTCTGTTCTCTGATCTTAAATGTTTAATTAAATATTCTCTATTATAGGTTATATTCAGTTCCATATTTTCAAAAAAAGGTAAGTGTCATTTAAGTTGGTATAGTATTTAATTTGGATGTATATTGATAGGTAACAGATGGTGACTAGACATTAGGTGGTGGGTGTAGTGTTGCAAAGGTGAGAAACTATACACCTGTGGCATTTAGAGTATTGTTAACCATAATCACCTCAATAAGACTATCAACTTGGAGATTTTTTAAAAAGTGTTTTTCATGTAAATTGAAATAATTAAAATTGAAAAGGTAGAGAAAATTCTTACATGAAAATACATCTTAAAAAATGAGTCAATAAATTACAAATATAGACTATGGAAAAATTTGAGTGAAGTGAGATAAAGTTTAAGGAATTCTACTGTTCATCAACAATACATTATGTACCCATTTATTTTTCCTTTATTCTGACCTTAGACTGCCAGATTTTATCTCCCTCTGCTGATTAGGCTCCATCTCCTTCTCCATATTTCCTTCTCCATATTTCCCCAACAATTCATCTACTTACTGCTAGAAAGAGCCTTACAAGTTATAAATGTATTTATTTATGTATTATTTATTATATTTAAATAATGTTGCATTGTAGAAGTAAATAAAATTCAGGTGTGTATCAATAAAATCAATATGTACTACATTGTTAACTACTAAAATAATAATTATATCTTTGATGAACACTAATCACTTTTTTGCTATAAAATTTTATTTTTGTTTTATTTAGTTAATCCATTTGTTTGGTTTCTTCATGTGCCTAATGTAAGTGAAATTATGTGGTAAACTTAAAACATGCTAGATGCTGAAAAAGATAGAGGATAAGTACAGGGCAATTAGTTGAATAACTTGCAGCAGTAGCAACTTTTATTTTTGCAAAATCACTAATTGCAGCACCTCAACTTAGCTAAAGGCACTGAAAATATTTGAAAGCACTAATATTAAATAATAATCCCATATGGGCAAAAGTGAAGACAAAACTGTAATTTGAATTTAAGGATTTAATTATGCTATGTAGGAATAATTTAAAGAAGAAAATGATTACCAGGACTGTCTGGTCATTCTTGTCTTTCTCAACCTCTAATCAAACCTTCATATACATATGAATGTAACATTTAGTTACGTGGAAACACTAATCTCTATTTTCAACATGCTAAAGTGAATGGTTACAATTTTTAATAAAATGTGATATATAGTAAGCTAAAATATATTAATACAGTGTAAAGTTATAGTTTCATCAGTTAACAGGTTTAAGAACAAACAAGCTATTTAAGAACAAATAATAAATATTTTATTTAAGACTGGACTACATTTAATAAAAAAATTCAAAAAATATCCAAATGATTTTAGATGAAAAAATTCTCAGTAAACTGTTAGCAAACTGTATTCACCTATATATTAAAAGTATCATACATTATGAAAAAGTTGTGTTTATCACAGGTAGGCAATGATGTTTCAACATCCACACATCAGTCAGTGACATTCACTACATCAACAAAGCTAAGCAAAATATCATATTTATATCAATAGATACATAAAAACATATGATAGATTTAATATCTATTTATGATAAAAATTCTCACAAGTTTATATAGAAGAAACATACGTCAACAGTTATATGAAAAAAGTGACCATACAAAAAACCCACAGCTAACATCATAATGGGTGGTTAAAAAAAAGGAAATCACTTCCTGTAATATCAGGTGCAAGTCAAGAATTTCCATTTTTAACAGTGGTCAACAAGAGAAGAGATGTGAAACTATTACGATTTGCAGCAAACATGATGATATATAAAGAAAACTGTAAACACTTCTTTAAACATTTATTTATTTATTTATCAAGTGTTTGTTTATTTGTTTGTTTGTTGGTTTATTTATTTATCTATTTATTTATTTATTTATATATACACAAACACTGGGTACAGTCAGAAGTGTGGGAGGGTGAGAGAATTCACCAGAGCCAGAACGGGAAAACGAAACAGGCAGAACCACTGAAATACACTGCTGAGGGGAGCAGCAGGTGAGTCAGTAGAGGTCTGCTGCACCATGTGGGTGGCTCTCTGGCTGGGGATTGAACTCGTGCTGCAGGGGCTGTGGATAGCTTCATAGGTTGCATCTTAACCCCTTGCACCACCAGGGAGGCCCCTATATAGACAATGTTTTTCTGGAAGAAAAAAAAAATGAAAAAAGAAAAGAGGAGTCATCATATTCCCAGACTTCAATCTATTTTACAGTATCTATCAATTAGAACAGTATAATGTGGGAATAAAGACACTCAGACCAATAGAACTGGAATAGAACTGAATAGAACTGGAATAGAACTGAAAACCCAGAAATAAGCCCATGCTTTGCTGATAAATTAATTTACCAAAAATGAGACTAGAATATACAATAGGTAAAGAAACAGATGGTATTGAAAAAGCTGAACTAGCATACACAAAATAATGAAAGAATATCACTATCTCACATCACAAAGAAAAAAAATGACATAAAATGGATTAAATTCTTGAATATAGCACCTGAAACTATAAAATGCATTGAAGAGAGCATTGGTAAAACACTCTATGTCATTGGCATCAGTGGTGACTTGTAGTGGAATGAATTATCAAAGGAAACAAAAGTAGAAATAAACAAATGGGACCAGATGTAACAAAAACTTTTGGACAGTAAAAGAAACTATCATTAAAACACAAAGATAACACTAAAGGAGAGAGAACCTATGTTGAGGAAAAATAATAAAAAAGATTAAAAAAATAAGATACCATACTGAATTGGAGAAGATACTTGCACATACATCTGTAAATGGGTTAGACTCCAAAGTCTACAAAGTAAAAATAAAACTCAATAAAAAATAAAATAAAAATCCAATCATACTGAACAAAAGAACTAAATGGATGCTTTTCCAAGTAAGACAGAGCCAACAGGGACATGAAAAAAAATACTCATCATCATTTATCAGGGAAACATAAATCAAATATACAATGAGGCAACACCTCTACTTGAATGGATCACATCAATTAAAGAAAAAAAAATAGTGTTGGTGAGGTTGGGAGAAAAGGGCACCCTCTTACACTCTTGGTGGGAATGTAGATTTGTTCATTCCTTTTGAAAAACAAGGAGATTTCTAAAAATATTAAAAATAGATCTATCATGTAATCCAGAAATTAAACTCCTAGGTATTTACTAGAAAAGCGAGATAAATAATTCAAAGACATATGTGCCCTCCTATATTCACTGAAGTTACCATTTACAAATAATGGAAGCCATCAAAATGCCCAATGAGAGATGAACTGATTAAGAAGTTGTGCTATATATACACACTAGAATATTATTCTAATATAAAATAAGATGAAATATTTTCACATGCCATAACATGGAATCATGCTAAGCTGAATAAGCTAGAAGAGAAAAATAAATGCATATGAATTTAGTCATATGTGTATTGAAAAGAAAACAAAGGGCCTCCCCTGGTGGCACAGCAGTTGAGCACTGGGCTGAGAAGCTGCCAGCAGCCTCTGCAGTGACTGTTCTTTCCCCTGCCGCACCAAACGAGGGTCCCACATGGCGTGACAGACCTCTCCTGCCATGCTTGCTGCTCCCCTCAGCAGTGTATTTCGTCAGTCTGCCTGTTCTGTTCCCCGCTCTGGCTCTGGTGAATTCTCTCACCCTCCCGCACTTCTGACTGTACCCAGTGCTTGTATAAATAAATCAATAAATCTTAAAAAAAAAAACAGTCCTTATAAATCTTTCTGTATAATTGAAGTAGCTGAGAAGAAGGGTGGAGCTGGGTAAAAAATGGGGGATGGTGCCTAATGGACTGTGGTGGAACATTATGTCTGCTATTGTGTTGACTGTGGTGTGGTAACATATATGAAGTGGTGTGAATCTATACTCTAAATCATAAAAGGATGATAATTCATGGTTACCTTCATAAATATAAATATAATTCAAAGGAATAATCTAAAAAATTGATCCCCCTTTCACCATCATTCATTTATCACTGTTTTCCTTTCACATCTCCATACAACGGCACCTACTGCCATCCCCATCTCCTGTGCTGTACTGGTTTCTTTGTCCATTTTAATTCACCATAATGAATATTTCATTAATATCCTGATATATACCATAACCTTATATATCCAACCTTAGAATGTGTGTGTGTGTGTGTGTGTATAATTTAGTTACTTATAATTGACATTCAGTTTTATGTAATAAATAAGTGAACAGAAAATGATCTGGTTTTAGCAGGATGGAAGAATTTGTAAATTATTCTCAATGTGAAATGTATTTTTTATTTTGGTGTTTTATCATTTTATGATTATTATATTATATTAGTGTAAGCTTGATCTCAATGATAAGTGATGTTGATTTAATGGTAAAATTTCACAACTCTTCTGATGTTACCACATCATACCACAATCAAGACATTTAATCCTCTACCATATTCTATTGGACCTCCTTCCCACTCTGCTTCCTAGCCTCCCTTTACTCCAGTAACCACTTTTTACACTCAAATTTCTTGAGATTCTTTGTTTTCTTCTTCCTTTTTTAGCTTTTTTTTCCTAAATATTTTTATTTATTTATACATACAAGAACTGGGGTACAGGCCAGAGGTATGGGGGGTATGTGTGACAGGATTCACCAGAGACAGAGTGGGGAGCAGAACAGGCAGCTTGACTGAAATACACTGCTGAGGGGAGCAGCTAGCGAGTCAGGAGAGGTCTGCTGTGCCATGTGTGTTGTTCCCTGGCCGGCTGGGGAATCGAACTTGTGCTGCAGAGGCTGCGGAGGCTGCAGACAGCTTCATAGGTAACGTCTTAACCCCTGCACCGCCAGGGAGGCCCAAATTTACTAGCTTTTAAATGTCCTTGTTCATTTTTTTTTTCACAAAATACTTTTTTTTTGCTCAGATATGGTCACCATATCTGAGTGTGTTGGAGGACTCTGGGCACTTTGGTGGGAGGGAAAACTTTTACTTTCTTTTTCCCTGTCCTTTTTTCTATTTCTTTACCTTCTACATATGAGTGAAAACAGCTGATTTTTGTCTTTCTTCTTCTGACTTAGTCAATCACCATGATCCAGTTACATCCATGTTATCTCAAATAATAAAATTTAATTAAATATAATTATATCCTTCAATAAGATCTCATTTTTTATAGCTGAATACTATTCTATCTTGCATGTACACCACATCTCTTAATCCATTAATCTTAGGACACTTATTTTTTTTCCATAACTTGACTTTGTAAATAGTATACAATGAACATAGATGTGCTTATATCCCTTTGAATTATTGTTTTGTATTATTTTTTAAAAGATATATTTATTTATGTATACAAAAACTAGGGTACAGGCCAGAGGTGTGGTGGGTGAGCAGATTCATCAGAGACAAAGTGGGGATCAGAACAGGCAGATGGACCAAAGTACACTGCTGAGAGGAGCAGCAGGCAAGTCAGGAGAGGTCTGCTGCGCCATGTGGGTAGCACCCTGGCCAGCCACGGATCTAATTCATGCTGCAGTGACTGCGGATAACTTCATAGGCTGCATCTTAACAACTTCTGTATACTTTAGATAGATACCGTGGGATGCAGATATATGTATTAGAGAGAGTGGAAAACATAAAAGTGAACTATGTGTAAGTCATACAAACTCTTAATGAGCAAATGAGGCATATAATTGATAATAGCATTTTTTCATTTAATTAAATTATATTTATTATTTTGGATTTAATTTAATGATTCATAAAACTTTCTTGGTATATTTTATGCCTCTTGAAGTTATCACAATGAATCATATAGTTAGAGTTTAGAACTGCAAATATCTACAAAGTGATCTTTGTCTAGTATAGTGGAGATTATATCTGAAATGCCTCCCACACCTAAAATATCTTTCATAAGACCAGGAAAAATCACCTAAAATATCTTTCATAAGACCAGGAAAAATCACCTAAATTATCTTTCATAAGACCAGGAAAAATCAAATGTACTGAAGGTAAAATTTCTAAACATTAGAATATGCTAATTTTCTAGCTTATTATAGAAATATATTTCTAGAACAATGACAATATTATAGACAATATGTCTATGTTTTGCCAAGTAAATACCAGGTGGTGTTAATTGTATGAAGAATATAGACAAACTAAACAAAGGATCAGATGAAGGCAAACTTTAAACCCAACACCTGACAGCTGACATAGAACTGAGACATCCAGGATGGGGATGGAGAGGCAAGGGGTGAGAGCAGTGTGGGGACAGAGCACAATGCACTCTAGTGAGGACAATGGGTGTTTTGAATGAGGGATTTTTTTACTATGTCAACTATACCTGGTGAGGAGGAATTGCTCTACTTCCAAAACACTGACAAGGATGTATGCCAGTGATACTTCAAAAAAACAGATAGACATATGCTAGATGGATAGAAGATAGATAGACAGCATACAGATTTTTTAAAAAGTGGTTATACAAGTATTACTAATAGATTATAAGAAAAATCAATTGATACCCTCTGAGGATAAAAAAAATGTTATCAATGTATGTCATTAATTTTGAATAATTCCATTTTTATTCTTAAAGTTGTCTTTTCTACCTTGTAATTTCAGTATACATATAAATAATTATTATTTTTGATATTAACATTATATAATGAGCATTTTTCCATACCATGGTATTTTCATACTGATAAAATATATTATTTTAAGAAAGCTAATAACCCCTGATTCATTTATTTTACTAATTTGATGAATAGGAAGTAGTTATCATCTGGCCAAAAAAAAATAATTTAGTCATTTGGAACTGCATGTCCTCGTAGTGAATTTATTTCAACATTGGAACATTTTTAGTTCCCTGCTCATAACTAATCTTTCAGACCATTTTTACATAATGTAAATCTATTTCTTGCTTCTAGTAATTGCATATCTAATTTGCTGTGAAAAGAAGTCAATATTGCATCTGCTAATGTAACTAAAACACACAACTGAAAACATCATCTACTAATGATTTTTGTCTCTTAGCTTTACTTTGTTAACTTTGGAACTTTGCAAAACACAGTTGATACTGGCCAGGACTTTGAATTACAACTTCAATTTGGAACAGGAATTATGCCTTGGCACAAAATAACATTTTATTTTAAACACCACAATTTTCTTCTCCATAGTTATGTTTAAAAAAAAAGGCAATTCAATAACCACCACTAATAGAGAAACATTATACTTAAATAAAGCTGATTATCTTATTTTTAGCTAAAGCCCAACGGACAAATGTGGAGAAGTAGAAAATATTTTGAACAGCAAAATTGCTTACTTCATGATAGTTTTCGTCTCCTTTAGCTTTAAATAATCCCACTCTGAAAAATTATCTTATGCATAATGCTGACTTCCGAACTTGTCAGCATAAGACTCCATAGGTTGTTTGTTTGTTTGTTAGTTTGTTTGTTTGTTTATTTATTTATTTATACAAGAACTAGGGTACAAGCCAGATGAGCAGGAGGGTGAAAGGATTCACCAGAGACAGAGCGGGGAACAGAACAGGCAGACTGACGAAACACACTGCTGAGGGGAGCAGCGGGTGAGACAGGAGAGGTCTGCAGTGCCATGTGGGACCCTCGCAGGCCGAAGGGTATCAAACTGGAGCTGCGGAGGCTGTGCAGACTTATTCACAGCACGGCACTCAACCAGCTGCGCCAACAGGGGAGGCCCTCGATAGGTTTTACTCTGTGAAATTAAGGGGTCGCTGCCATAAACACAGAGACTTAGAGCCAAGAAACACACAATTCATAATAATAAAAATATGTTATGCACAATACTTTGAGATTTTTATATTAACTACTTTATAAAATTTTATTAACTCTAGTGTATTATCAAGTAGCAGAGTCATCAAAATAATTAAATTTCCTAAAAACCTACACTTCAAAAAAAAACACTAGGTAATGTAATATGCTAAATTCTGCTAATAATAATGTATCAGGATCATTATCACAATGTCAAATTCAGGAAAACATTAAAATCTATTTGTCTCAGAGATTTTGAGAAATACAGTTTCTTTTATCTTCAATTATTGAACCCATAGTATAAATTACTTTTTATTAGTTTGCTTACTTTTTCTTCCATGACAAATACATGCTCCTCCCTATTTATCTCCTGTGTTGTTTTCCAGCACTTCCCATAGCATTTTCAGGGCTTTTTGAAAGTATTTGTAGGGTAAGGAAAAATGTCATGCTTTTCTGCCCTCCTGCCATCAGGATAGATGATGGATCCTTGAGGCCCTGAATGCATGCCTGATGGCGGGCACTGGAATAGGGTGTGGGCGTAGGTAGATGGGATTCACCTGGGCTAAGACTGGGCTTTTAAGGCAGCGTCACGGGGACGCCAGCAGCAGCAGCAGCAGCAGCCGTAGGAGAAGCCGAGAAGCAGCAGAACGAACACCAGAGAGCCCAGATAGAGTGAAAACTTGCTGGGGGCTGGGAGGCCTGCCAGCCTCCCAGCCAGCACCCCTGCCTGCCATATGCCTGGTGAACCCCAATAAAAAGACCTGCAAAAAAATGCTGAGGACTCTGACTCCTCCTTTACCCAGTCTGCATGGGATCAGAAAACCTGCACTGTGGTCATTCCTGCCCCTACAATTGGCGTAAGTCGGCAAGATGATCCATGCAGACGGGTATGGAGCCCTCCGAAGACCTGGAAGGACTAAGGAGTAAAAGACTGCCTGTGATGACGCCGGAGGCATCATGGCGACCCAGGAGATGGACAATGTCCAGGATCTACGGGATAAGAACTCGCCAGGAGGAGAAGGAGACACCCAAGAGAACCAGCCAAAGACCCCTGAGCCAGCAGAATCATCAGCAAAAAGTGGACCACGATTCAGAGCTCGCCAGTGCTAATGCAGGGAGAGGCCAACGGACTTCGACTGCTGGACATGGACTGATGGACTTGGACTGACAATCCCACCAGAAGGTGGAGGACCTTGCAGGTTGATATGTTTTGGGACCCTGGGGGTGGAGTTTCATTTGTAAACCCCAGGAGATGGGAATCTAAGGGTGGCCGGTGGGCCTAGATGGCCAAAAGCAGCCTGTGTATGCCCAGCAGCCAGGCGGAGGAGAAAAGCCAACTGAGAAGGCAAAAGTTGGTGCTGATGCTAAGTTGAGAAGCCCTGAGTGGCTGTTAAGCAGCCTGAGTATGCTGAAGACCTGTGAGTCTCGTAAAATCACCTGTGGGTGATGTCTTGCTCATTCTTGAGTGAAGGTGAGGAGCTGAGGAACCCGTCCTTGGGGGACGGGTGGGGAACGTGGCTTGGGGTGGAGCCCAAGCCGAATGTAGAGTTTGGATCCCCGACCCATGTGCTTGCGCAGTGGGTTGGCCTGAGTGCAGGGGTCTGAAAGTTGCATTGGTGGCTATGGAGGCCGAATGTTGGAGCGACTGCAGACAGAAACCCTGAGGGTTGGCGATTACCCCCAGCAGAATAGAATCGCCAATTCCAGAGCTAGTGCATCCTGGGGGTGGATGCGGTGTGTGGCTTGTAGCCGAGACTACAGCCAGAGAAGGCCAGGAAGCCTGACGGCTCCTGGTATGTTACAGTAGATGCCGTGAGTGATTCCCCTCCCTCATATGAGCAGTGCCTTCGGCAGCAGACTTGGTGGCTCATCTGCTGGTACCAATAATTGTCTTTTGCACTAGGTTGGGGCCCTGCCTGGACTTATTTCTGTTCTGTTGTATTTTGTTATATTGTGATGTATTTCATTAACTTTTGTGGGCCATGGCTGCAGTGCTCATATTGCCAAGAGACGTGTTTATGATTTGTATATAGAGACTGATAAAGACTATATGGCAGAAAACTCTGAGGGGGTGGACTGTAGGGTAAGGAAAAATGTCAGGCTTTTCTGCCCTCCTGTCATCAGGATAGATGATGGATCCTTGAGGCAGGCACCTGGAATAGGGTGTGGGCATAGGTAGATGTGATTCACCTGGGCTAAGACTGGGCTTTTAAGGCGGCGTCATGGGGACGCCAGCAGCAGCAGCAGCAGCTGCCGAAGGAGAAGCCGAGAAGCAGCAGAACGAACGCCAGAGAGCCCAGATAGAGTGAAGACTTGCTGGGGGCTGGGAGTAAGGTAAAAAAAAGTATCAGGCTTTTCTGCCCTCCTTGCCATTAGCATTGATGATGGATCCCTGAGGTCCTGAGGGCGGGCACCTGGAGTGGGGTGTAGGCATACATAGGTGGGTACACCTGGGCTGAGACAGGGCTTATAAAGGTGGTGTCAAAAACAGAAGGAGCAAAACCAGCAGGAGAAAACCAGCAAATGAGAAATAAAAAAAGAGTAGCAGTGTATAGGGACAGGAAGGGACACAGTGCAGGTTTTCTATGATCCAGCAAACCGGGTAAAGCAGGAGTCCTGGAGCCCTCAGTGGCTTTTGCAAGTTTTTTATTTAGATTACCAGGTACAGAGCAGGCTGGGGGTGCTGGGAGGCTGGCAGTCCTCCCAGCCCCCAGCAAGTCTTCACTCTGCCTGGGCTTTCTGGCATTGTCTGCTTCTCTCTTGACTTTTCTTTCGGCTTCTCTTTTGGCTTCTACTGGTGTCCCTGTGATGCCGCCCTAAAAAGCCCAGTCTCAGCCCAGGTGAATCCCATCTACCTAGGCCAAACCCTACTTCAGGTGCCCGCCATCAGGCATGCATTCAGGACCACAAGGATCCATTATCAGTCCGAATGGCGGGAGGGCAGAAAAGCCTGACATTTTTTCCTTACCCTACACAGTGGCAGAATAAAACAGAAAAACAGAGACAGCAGGGACACGACGAGAGAATGCCGGAGAGCCCAGAAAGAATGAAGACCAGCTGGGGGCTCCGAGGCCTGCCAGCCTCCTGGCCCCCCAGCACCCCTGCCTTCCATGTACCTGGCAAAATCCCAATAAAAGCCTGAAAAGGCCACCGAGGGCTCCAGGACTCCTCCTTCACCCATCTGTTCAGATCATAGAGAACATGATCTGTGCCCTTCTTGCCGCTACAGTAAGGTATTTATTTAGTTTACATTTTTGTGTATTCAGATTTAATGTGACAGAATTGACTTAAGTAACATTTTTTCTGTTGACAACAATGCCTAAATATTTTTAAATTTGACTTTCTACATCTGCCTTAGTGAAGGCTTCGGTATTTTTTCTTCACTTCAATTATATGTAATATTGTTTATGAAAATTCAATTCATGGAAAGTATGAAGCTTTAATTATAGTTTGAGCTGGGATATTGTATGTACTTATATTTTATATGATTATTAAACCAATTAATCATATTTAATTTATTCTTAAGTTATAGGGTAAGGTAAAAAATGTCAGGCTTTTCTGCCCTCCCGCCATTCGGACTGATAATGGATCCTTGCAATCCTGAATGCATGCCTGATGGGGGACACCTGGAGTAGGATGTGGGCATATATAGATGGGATTCACCTGGTCTGAGACTGGGCTTATAAGGGCAACATCATGGGAATGCCAGCAGAACAAACATAGGAACCATGAGAAGAGCAGAGAGAACGCAAGAAAACGCCGGAGAGCCCAGATAGAGTGAAGACTTGCTCAGGCCTGCCAGCATGCCAGCCCCCCAGAACCCCTGCCTGCGTGTGCCTGGTAAATCCCAATAAAAGCCTGCAAAAGCCACTGAGGGTTCCAGGACACTTTCCTCCTTTACCCTGTCTGCGTAGAACCATAGAAAACCTGCATAAGGTAACCTTGGTTTATAACACTGTGTAAAATTTAGAGGCATAAAATAATTCCCTTCAGGTGCATATTACCACACCACACTCACCAATAAGGCACCTACAGTTCTCCACCTCAGTCTATTACATACCCTCCCCTACATTATTTTTTATTGCAATAGTTTTATAGAGACTGTATTGATTCATAACAATGTATATGATTTAGAAGTATAGTTTCATACCTTTTCATACCTCTTCACACCTACCACAGTCCACCATTATAGTTCATTGGGTCCACCTCACAAATTTGCTCCCAAACTCAGTAACCCTTTGCTAGCCTCAATTTTATAGTCAGATATCTAGGGTTTGTTTTGGTTTATTTTTTTTTCTGTTCCTTAATTGTGTTTCTTTATATTCCATATATGAGTAAAATCATTCAATCCCTTTCTTTTTCTTTCTGATTTATTTCACTTAGCATTAGCCCCTTTATTTTCACAAATGTGCCAAATGGCAAGATTTCACTACTTTTGATAGCTGAACATATTCCATTGTGTACAGCTGTTCTTAATCCATTCAACACTCATCTGACACTCAGGTAATTTCCATTACGTGTTAATTAGTAACAACATTTCAATGAAATAAAGAGTGCATTTATGGTGTCAAATTAGTGTTTCTGCATTCTTTAGGTAGTTTCTTCAGAGTGTAGTTTCTGGGGTCATATAGTAAATCAGTTTTTAAAGTTTTGTGGAAGTTATGCAATGTTTTACATAGGGACTGCACCTGTTACCACTCTCATCAAAGTACCAGTGTTCCTTTTTCTCTACACCTTTGCCCCCATTTGTAGTTTCTGAGCTATTTGAGAATTGTCATTGTCACAGGTGTGAAGTGATATTGTATTGTGATTTTGATGGCATTTCCCTGATAAGTGATGATAAGCATTTTATTTTTCATTTTTTAAACCATGTATATGTATTTGGGAAATAATATATTTAGCATTTCTGCCCATTTTTTTAAAGATTTTTTATACAAGAACTGGGGTACAGGCTAGATGCACAGGAGGGTTAGAGGATTCACTAGAGACAGAGCGGGGAACAGAACAGGCAGACTGAAGAAACACACCGCTGAGCAGAGCAGAGGGCAAGACTGGAGAAGTCCGCTTGCCATGTGGGATTCTTGCTGGCCAGCCGTGATCGAACCCATGCTTCAGAGGCTGAGGACAGCTTCACAGTGCAGCACTCAACCGCCTGTGCCACCAGGGAGACCCCCATTTCTGCCTATTTTTGAGTGGAATATTTTTTTAGAGTTCACTGAGTTATATGGAAATACTTGGACAACCCCTTTAGGTGTATCATTTTCTCTCACTCAGTAGAATCTTTCATTTTAAAAACAATTTATTTGCTGACTATTATAAACATCTGTATGGCAATTATTTGCAAAATGTAAAATTAAAGGATGAATTCTTAGAACCATCTATTTTGGACTGATCAGGAAAAATTAGAAAACATGAAATGACCAATTATAATGAAGAAAATTAAAAGTGTAATATTAATGAAAGGTATATGGAAGTGAAAGCCCAAGACAAAATGTTTTAAATGGTGAGTTCTAGCAAATCTTCAAAGATGAGTTCATAACTATCTTCAAAATTTTCAAAATAAGTAAGAGTTAATACTTCTAAACAATTTTTATTAGGTCAATATTATCCTGAAACCAAAGCAGACAAAAAAGACACACACACAAAAAGAAAGCTACAGACCAGTATCTTCATTGAACATATGTTCAAAACTCCTCAATAAGATATTAGCAAAGCAAATTTAATAGCATGTTAAAATGATCATCTACACCTTTACACCATTACATATATGCAAAAATGGTTCAACATCTATAAATTGATTGTCATTCATCACATCAAATAAAGGAAATATAAAAATCATAGTCATACCAATAGTTACCCAGAAAGCATTTAACAAGACTCAACATTAATTTATGATAAAAATTCTCATGAGTGGAAGTAGAAGGATCATAACTTAAAATCATAAATTCTATATATAGCAAACCACAGCTAACACTATAGTCAACAGCAAAAATATGAAAACATTTCCTATAAGATCAGGTACAATTATGTCCACTTTCAACACTACTATTCAAGATAGTAGTCCAAATTGGAAAATAAGTAAAAGTATCACTTTTTTTTTTGTACATGATATGATAATATGCAAGAGAAAAATGCCCTGCTAAAAACCTAATAGAAACTACTAAATGAATGTAGTAAAGTTTTATCCAATCAACATGCAATAATTGATGATGTTACTATATGCAAACAATGGATTGAGAGAACAAGAAATCAAAACAGCCCATTTATAATTGACATCAAAAATATGTCAGGAAAAATGAAATATTGAAATAGTTGTACAAAGAAAAATAAATTTTTGTTAAGATCTAGAATAAGATAAAGAAATGGAAAACTTGTCCCCGTTTATATGTAGGATGAATTAATATTAATAAAATTGAAATCTTCCTAAAGCAATATACAGACTCAATGTGATACTATCAAAGATTCAATGGCAACTCAAGAATTAAACATTAATGAAATTTATATAGAACCACAAAACAGTGCAAACTGTCAAAGCAATTCTGACAAAAAATATGGAACTGTAGTTATATTACTCCCAGACATCATATTATAATACAAAATTATGTAATAAAAAATGGTATAATACAAATAGACACACAATTCAATGGAATAAAATTTAAAGCACACATTTAAAGTGACACTTATGGTCAGTTCATCTATGACAATGCAAGGAAGATTATACAATGGGCAATCGAAAATTTCAACAAATGGTGTTGTAAAAGCTGAACAACCATTGATTGATTATAAATTTATTTTTAACTGGTGTAATATAGGAGTACCCCCCTCAGTTATTACCACCATAGTGTACCCACCACTAACTCTCCTATATTCTACCACAACAGACCATGGTGCATTCTTCCCTTTTTGTTCTTGCTCTTACCGCCCTTCCACATATTGGTGTTTCATTTCTGTAGTCCACTATCAAGAGTTAGTATTTAAGCTTTGTTTTATTCTGACTATTAATTTAGTTACCTTATCTTCCACATATCAATGGCACCAACTGTATTTACTTTTTCACTTAGCATTATACTTTCCAGCTCTATCCATGTTTGCAAATGGCCTGAGCTAACCTTTTTTGATTGATGAGTAGCATTACATTGTGTCTATATATCATGTCTTCATGAGTCACTCATCTGTTCTGGGGCACTTATGTTGTTTCCATATTTTTTACTATAGCAAATAACACTGAAATATACATGGAAGTACAAGTTTCCTTTCTGTGGCGGCTCCTGAGAGCAATGTGACTATTGCCACAATTTCTCATTAAAACAGAGTGGCTGTGCTGTTATGGTACATAAGTCCCTCTTAGCCTGTGTGCTGGACTGGACAGTCAATGACGGGTAAGATCAGAAAGGAATTTCTGACAACCTAAGACAGACGCAGTCCCCAAGGGGATTTAATGGTTCCCACCTTTCACCTATGGAAAATAACTAGGAAAACAGGCCTGGAAGATGTTGAGGCACAACCAAGTCATGTTGTTAATCATTACTAGGCAGTAGTGTCACAATAAAGGAATGCAATTATGGCAAAGGAAACTGGTTCTATTACTTTTAGTAAACGTGTGACCAAGTAGAACTATAGGAATAATAAGTAGAAATAGGAGCTATAAAAGTAAGATTATGATAGGTATGTATAATCATAACAGTGAATCGCAAGACCTAGAACAGACCTCCACTGAGGGGGGTAAAATATGAAATGTTCTTGATTTGTTCCTGATTTCTTGATAAATAATAAACAAGATGTTATGTTATTCATGTTTCACTGCATTTACGAATAATCTGATAAATGATTAACCACATACTGTGAAAAACATAATGAAGCAATTACTGTGAAAATGTATAAAAAGAGATGGCTGATCCAAATAAATCGCACTCAGATTTTCACTCTCCCTTGAGTGTGTCTGTGTGTCATTCTTGTCCCTCGCCCTAATTCCTTCGACCACCCTTTGCTCATTCTCGCTCAAACCCTGAGATTTTCTCAATCTCCCGCCGCCGCTGGGCTTGTCCGCGGCTCCTTTCAATTAGTGTTTTTGAATTATTTGGATAGATGGCTAGAAGTTGAATTACTGGGTCAAAGGGGAGATCATATTTTATGATTTGAGATGTCTCCATACTGTTTTCCATAGAGCTGAACTAATTAAAATTCCCATTAATGGTGGAGTGGTCCTGTTGTCTAAGTTGTCACCTGCACTTAATTCTGGTCTTTTTGATATGGACCATTTGCCCAGGTATGAGATGGTATCTCCTGGTGGCCTTGATTTGCATTTCTCTAATAATAAATGGTTGTGAACATTTTTTTCATATGCCTTCTGGCCATTTGAATATCATCTTCTGAGAAGTATCCTTTAGGACTTTTATCCATTTGTCACTAGGCTATTTGTTTTATTTTTGGAGAGTTTTAGGAGTTCTTTGTATACCTTTGATATTAGTCTTTTATCAGATATATGTGTGAAAACATTTTCTCCCATTCATTAGGATGTCTTTTCATTTTAGTTATGGTATTACTTTCACTGTAGAGAAACATTTTAGTCTAATGTAGTCCCAGCTGTTTATGTTCTCTACCTTCTTGCTGGGGAGTGGGGAATTCCTAAAGGCATTACTGAAATCTTTGTCATGAAATGTTTTGCATTGTTTTCTTCTATTTATTTTATGTTTTTAGGTCTTGCATTCAAGGTTTTGATCTATTTTGACTTGATTTTGATATATTGTGTAAGATTATGGTCCAGTTTCATTCTTTTGCATGCAATTGTCCAGTTTTCCCAACACCATTTATTTAAGAGGCTATCATTGTTCCAATGTGTATTTTTGTCATGTTTGTCATAGATTAAACATCCATATGCATTGCATTTATTTCTGGGCTCTCAATTCTGTTCCATTGGTCTGTGTGTGTTTTATTTGGAAGTATTTTATCTTTCTATTTTTTTAGAATAATTTGAGTAAGATAGTCATCTGTTCATTTTGATGATTTGGTAGATTTCATTTATAAAGTCATCTGGTCCTGGACTCTTGTTTTTTTGGGACAGTTTGGATTATTGATTCAATTTTCTTGTCAGTGATTGGTTTGATCAAGGTTCTGTTTCTTCCCTACTCAGTCTTAGGTTTTTGTATAATTAAAAGAATTTGTCTCTCTCTTCTAGGTATTGCATTTGTTAGCTTATAGATAAATGTTCATAGTTATCTCTAAATATCCCCCTGAATTTCTGCATCATATGATGTTATTTATCCTCCTTTGTTGTGGATTCTATTTATTTGTGTTTTCTCCTTCATTTTCTTCTTGAGACTTGCTAAGGGGTTGTATAGTTTATTTTTTTTTTAAATACAGTTTTAGCTTTCATTTAACATTTGGACTGGTTATTAATTTCTATTCCATTTAACTGCTTTTTTAAATATTATTTTACTTCTACTGGCTTGTAGTTTTTTTTTTTTGTTTGTTTGTTTTTTTTTTTTTACTTTCTAATCCTCAAATTGAGAGAGTAAGTTTTTATTTGAGCACTTTCTTGTTTCTTGATGTGGGCCTGATTTACTATGTATTTCCCTCTGAGAATTGTTTTTGCTGTGATCCACAAAATTTGGATGGTTGTGTGCTTGTTTTCATTTGTCTCAAGGTATTTTTTTAATTTCTTATTGGTTTTCCTTATTACTCCAGTGGTTTTACAGTAGTGTGTCATTGAGTCTCCATATATTAAAACATTTCCTACTTCTTTTAAATGTTGATCTTTAGTCTGATATATTCTGGGAGGATGCTGGGTATGATTTAAATATGATAATCTATATCATACACACCAAACCTGTTAATATTAGTCACACTAATTTGTAACAAAGTATTTGAATGGAAACTAATCTTTTACTTGGCGAAGTTTCCAACTAAATTTTCTTTGCATCAATCATATTAATGAATAGAACTAAAACATGTATGTGGGTTCATCTTGGTAACAAATGTGACAGTCTAGTAAGTGATACTGAACATGGGAAGGGCTATACATGTGTGGGAGTCAAAGATGTATGAATTCTGTGTACCTCCTCAGTTTTTGTGAACTCAAAATTGAGGTAAAAATATGAGCTATTTTAAAAAGTTTTAATTAGTTTATACATACATATATATATGTATACATATAAAACATCATTGTTCATTTTTGTGAAATATGTGCTTGTATGTTTCTACTTTTAGGTGTATTTCCCATAAAATCCCCGCCACCAATTCAGCTGTGAACCATCACCATAGTCCCCTGTGCTCTTCTCTCCCTTGTTTTGATCCCTCTTCCTTCCCCACCCTTGCAGAATGTCTCTGATTTATGGTTGCCTGCTAATTTTTATTTATTAATATTATTACTATTACTGTTGTCATTTTTTTTCCCTGATACCTATGTGGTTCCCCTATATTCCTCCTCTAAGTAAAACCATCTAATATTTTTTTTTTTCTGGCTTATTTTACTGAGCATAACACCTTTTAGGTGCATCCATGTTGCTACAAATGGCATGAGTTTATCTTTTTGATTGCTGAATAGTTTTCCATTATGCAAATATACATCTTCCTGAACCAGTCATCTATTTTGGAGTATTTGGGTTGTTTCCATATTTTAACTATTGTAAATAGAGCTGCAATATACATAGGGGTGTTTGTATCCTTTTGAATTACTATTTTTGTGTCCTTTGGGTAGATTCCTAGGAGTGGAATTGCTGGGTCAAATGGTAGCTCCATTTTTAGTACTGTGAAGAGTCTCCAAATAGTTTTGCATGGTGGTTGTACTAGTTTGCATTCCCACCAGCATAGTAGGAGATTTCCTTTATTTCCATATCCTCACCAACATGTGTTTGTTTGTTTGGTTGTTGTTTAAAGATTTATTTATTTATTTATTTATACAGGGCCTCCCTGGTGGCACAGCTGTTGAGTCCTGGGTTGCGAAACTGCCTGCAGCCTTTGCAGCGCTGGTTCTATCCCCGGCTGCTCCCTGGCCACAGGAGGGTGGTCCCACATGGTGGCAGATCTCTCCTGCCGACCGCTGCTCCCCTCAGCAGTGTACTTCAGTGTACTTCTGCCTGTTCTGCTTCCTGTTCTGGCTCTGGTGTATTCTCTCACCCTCCCATGCTTCTGACTGTACCCAGTGCTTGTATAAATAAATAAATAAATCTTTAAAAAAAAGAACTTATTTATTTTTACAAGAACTGGGGTACAGGCTAAATGCGTGGGAGGGTGAGAGGATCCACCAGAGACAGAGTTGGGAACAGAACAGGAGGACTGATGAAATACACTGCTGAGGGGAGCAGCAGAAGAGACAGGAGAAGTCTGCTCTGCCATGTGGGACCCTCGCCAGCCAGCTGGGATTGAACCAGTGCTCCAGAGGCTGTGGACAGCTTCACAGTGCTGTGCTCAACCACCTGCACCACAAGGGAAGGCCCCTCACCAACATTTGTTGTCACCTGTTTTTTTATTGTGTTCCATTCTTACTTCTGCAAGGTGGTATCCCAATTTTGGTTTTGATTTGCATTTCCCTAATCATAAGTGATATTGAAAAATTTTTGATATACCTGTTGGATATTTGTATTTCCTTTTTGGAGAAGTGTCTTTTTAGCTCTTCTTTTCTTTTCTTTTTTTTTTTTTTTTTTTTTTTTCTTTTTTACTGGATTGTTTACTTTTTTTTTTTTTAAAGATTTATTTATTTATGCATACAAGAACTGGGGTGTAATCCAGAAGTGTGGGGGGAGTAAGAGGATTGACCAGAGAGAGTGGGAAGAACAGGCAGATCCACTGAAATATACTTTTGAGGGGAGCAGCGGGCAAGGCAGGAGAGGTTTGCTGCGCCATGGGAATTGCTACCTGGCTGGCCAGGGATGAAACTCGTGATATAGTGGCTGGGATACCCTACTTTGTTTTTGTTGAGTCATGTGAACTCTTTGTAGATCTTTGTGATAAGTCTCTTATCAGTTGTATTGTGTGCAAAGATCTTATCCCATTCAGTAGGGTGTATCTTTGTTTTGGTCAGTGTCTTTTTTGCTGTACAGAAGACACACTTTAGTTTGTTGCAATGACAGTTTTTTATGTTTTCCTTCATTTTCTTTGCATTGAGGGATGTGTTTTAAAGGTGTTACTGAGGGCCTTGTGGTTCAGGGAGGTTAAGTGTCAGCACTATGAAGCTATCCACAACCACTCCAGCACAAGTCCAATCCCAGCCAGGGAGCTAATCCACATGGCACAGCAGACCTCTCCTGTGTTGCCCACTGCTCCCCTCAGCAGCATATTTCAGTCAGTCTGCCTGTTCTGCTCCCCACTCTGTCTCTGGTGAATTCTCTCAATACCCCCCACCCTTACCACTGGCCTACATCCCAGTTCTTGTATGCATAAAAATAAAATAAAAATCTTTAAAATCTTAAAGATGTTATTGGGATATATGTAGTGCAATGTTTTTGCCTATGTTTTCTTCTATATATTTTATGATTTTGAGTCTTACATTCCGAACTTTCATCCATTTTGAGGGGGTTTTTGTGCATTGTGTGAAGCAGTAGTACAGCTTCATTTTTTGCATGTAGCAGTCCAGTTTTCCCAGCACCATATATTGAACAAACTGGCCTTGTTCCATTGAATATCCTTTGGTCCATTGTCAAAGTTTAGGTCTCTCTCTCTCTCTCTCTCTCTCTCTCTCTCTCTCTTTCTCTCTCTCTCTCTCTCTCTATATATATATATATATGGGTTTATTTCTGGGTTTTCTATTTAATTTCATTGATCTGTGCACCTGTTTTTTTCTCATTATTTATTGTTAATTGAGGTAATATTTGGATGCTGTCATCAGATATTATCACCATTGTACATGAAAAAACAACAAATCAATCATCTTACCAGCAGAGACCATTTTACTTCCTTCCCTCTTTGTTATTATTCCTCCTCCACTTCTTCCCCACCTGGCTTGATGCTGCTGTTCTGAATTCAGCATTTAAGGGGTATTTTTAAGCTTGTTTTTATCTTACTTTCAGTTTAGGTGTTTTTTTTTTTTTATAATCCAATATAAATGACACTATCTGGCATTTCTCTTTCTCCTTCTGACTTATTTCACACACATTATCCTTTTCAGGTCCATCCTTGTTGCTGCAAATAGCAAGGGTTTATCTGTTTTGACTGATATATAGTTTTCCGTTGTGTATATATATCATATCATCATGATCAATTCATCTGTTTTAAGGTGCTTAATTTACTTGCATAATTTATCTATAGTAATTAGTGCTGCAATATATATGGGGTGCAAATTTCCTTTCAAACTGTTTTTGACATTTTGATGTGGATGTTTAGGAGCTGAATTATTGGTTGAAGGGCAAATATATTTTTAATGGTTCACAACACCATCATACTGCTTTCCAAAAGGGCTGGATCATATTGCTTTCCCATGAAAAGCATAGGAGTGTATTCTTTTCTCCTCATACTCACCAGTTCTTGTTTCTGGTCCTTCATTATAGGTGTTGTCAAAGGTGTGAGATGGTAATGCAAATAGTCTTAATTTTCATTTCCTTAATGATAAGTATCCATCAACATTTTTTCATGAGCCTTTTTGTAGTATGTATTTTTTTCTTTGTTGAAGTATCTGTTTAGATGTTCAGCCTATTTTTGATTGGGTTACTTATTTTGTTTTTGTAGAGTTTTATGAGTTCTTGTATATCTTCTTTTAAGGATTTATTTATTTATGGGGTATAAGCCAGAAGTGTAGGGAGTGAGAGGATTTACCAGAGACAGATTGGGGAACAGAACAGGTGGAATGGCTGAAATACACTGCTGAGGGGAGCAGTGGGTGAGACAGGAGAGGTCTGCTGCACCATGTGGATCACCTCCCTGGCCGGGGATCAAGTTGGTGCTGCAGTGGCTGCAGATTGTTTCATAGGTTTCGTCTTAACCTCTTACACCACCAGGGAGGCCCATCTTGTATATCTTTGAGATTAGTCGTTAGTGTTATAAATGGTGTGCAAATATGTCATTTCATGAAGTAGGTTGTCTTTGTAGTTTGGTTATTGTTTATTTCACTATACAGAAAAAATTTAGTTTGTGTGTGTATGTGTGTGTGTGTGTTTAATTTTATTTTTGTATTCCCCATACAATTGCAATCCCCTTATTTTGACCCCAATCCCTCCTTTCCTGACCCCCATAGTGTGTCTCTGCTTCATATTTGTTGGTTGATTTTGATTTTTTCTTTCTTATAGTTACAGAAAATTTTTAGTTTTATGTAGTCTCAGATTTTTTGTTTTCCTTGCCGACAAGGAATTATTTGGTGACAAATACTTAATGGCATCATTAAAGCTTATATTATGAAATGCTTTTTCTACATTTTATTCTATGTATTTTATGGTTTCAAGTCTCATGTTCAAGTCTTTTATCCATTTTTAATTCATTTTTTAAGGTTAAAATCATAACAAGCATTTTTTAAAATTTATTATTTTTTAAATATTTTACATCATTGTTCATTTTTAAACAATATTTGCTTCCCCTCAGCCCCTCAGGTGTAGTCCCCATAGAGTTTCCTTCACCAATGCACCTGTGCACCATCACCTCAGTCCCCTGTGCTACTTCCTCCTTCCCTCTGATCCCTCTCCCTCCTCCTCCCTGCAGGATGTCTCTGATTTATAATTATCTGGTTTTGCTTTGTTGTGTTTTCTACTGTTATTACCTTTTTACACTGATGACTTATTTGATAAAAGGTAAACTCATGTTATTCACAGCAATGTGAATGGAGCTAGAAGGAATTGTGCTCAGTGAAATAAGCCAGAAGGAAAAATAAAAATATATCGATGTTTTCGCTTATCACAGGAAGATAGGGGGAACCATTCTGAATTCATTTTGATGGATGGTGTGAGTGTGGCATACTTTCATTCTTTTGAATGTAATGTCCAGTTTTCCCAACATCATTTTTAAAGTGGCTATCATTGTTTCCATGTATGTTCTTGGTTCTATGTCATAGATTAGCTGTCTATATATGCATAGGTTTATTGATGAGCCTCAATTTTTTCCATTTATTGTGTGTGTGTGTGTTTGTTTCACTATAAGGCTGTGATAATATCAATACATGCCAAAAAAAAAGTTGATAACATTCAATATTCACTCTGATCAACATTTTCAATAACTGGGGGAAAATGGAGCATACCATAATGTAATAAATATCACCTAACAAATCGATAGCTATTCTATTATTAATGGTAAAAAACTGAAATCTTTTCCAATAATGTCCACTCTCACCACTACTATGCAACATATTATTAGTACTTCTAGATAAAGTATTAGACAAGAAAAAACATATAAAAATAATCTAAATTGGGAAAGAAGTAAAAGCTATCATTATCTGCAGATGACATGATAATATATGCATAGAGAACCCTCCAAATTGTAAAATTAACAGTTGCTTTCCTATATACACACTGTAAGTTGGAAGAGAAATACATTTTAAAAGTGATCCCATTTACAACAGCACACACAAAAATTATATACCTAGGAGCCTTCTCAGTGGTGCAAGGGGTTAAGCACAGCACTATGAAGTTGTCCGCAACCTCTGCAGCATGAGTTCGATCACCGTGGCCAGGGAGCTACACACATGGTGCAGCAGACCTCTCCTGTCTTGCCCGCTGTTCCTCTCAGCAGTGTATTTCAGTCAGTCTGCCTGTTTGCGCCCCCTCTCTGTCTCTGATGTATCCTCTCACCCCTCACAACTCTGGCCTATACCACAGTTCTTGTATGCATAAATAAATCTTTTAAAAAAAATACATACCATTATAAACCTTACAAAGTATGTAAAAGATTTGTACAAGAAAGCTATAAGACAGTTTTGAAAGAGACAGAAGATACCAAGAAATGGAAAAACATTCCCTGTTCATGAATAGAAGAATCAAAATTGTCAAATTGTCCATGCTACAACAAACAATATACAGATTCAATGCAATCCCAACAAATATGTTAATGACATTTTCCAAAGAACTGTAGCAAACATTGAAATTCACATGAAGTCACAGAAGACTGCCCTCCCCCCGAATAGCAAATGCAATCCTGACAAAAAAAAAAAAAAGGAAGGGAATGGAAGTATCACACTCCCAGAACATTCATTGTAAAGCTATAATAATTAAACACATAAAGTTTTTAAATAAAAAATAGTTATGAATTAAGCATGCCCCTGCCATTCTTTTTAATTGCCCCTAATGATAAAATGGTAGTTGTGTATCCTTTCATCCTAAAAGTCTAAAGTAGTATTTTATAGTGAACTAATTAATTGCATCTGTCATCATAACAACTTAACTGCCGTGAAAAATTAATTCTTCCAGCATCCTGAAAACAGGAATTATCATGTCTATGGGTAGATAACAAAATAAAAGTTATAAACCCAATCTCAAGATGCCTTTTTAGCATTTAAAATTCAAATAGACAAGCAAAATCATATTATCAAATTTTGAACATTTTTTTTAAAGATTTATCTATTTATGCATACAAGACCTGGGGCACAGGCCAGAGGTGTAGAGGGTGAGAGGATTCACCAGAGACAGAGTGGGGAACAGAACAGGCAGATCGGCTGAAATACACTGTTGAGGGGAGCATCCGGCAAGTCAGGAGATGTCTGCTGCACCATGTGGGTAGTTCCCTGGCTGGGGATCGAACTCATGCTTCAGGGGCTGTGGAAAGCTTCATAGGTTGTGTCTTAATACCTTGTGCTCCCAGGGAGGCCCGAATTTTGAATTTTTTTGCTTAAAAGTATTTATCAGAATAACTTTACAATTAAATAATTTAAACACAGATTTTCTAGAAAGTAAGCATCAGAATGGGAATTATTTAGCCTAATTTTCCCACATGATATCCAAAACTTCCAGTATAATAACAAATGGGGTATTCATATGTATTGTTGAACAAGTGACTTAAGTTAAATTGAGGGAAATGCTAAAGACAGGATATGCACAAAATTTGTTCATTTATTCAGAGGTATTTACTTAGTATTTTTTTTAAATTAAATCAGGTAGGGTTGCATGTGGTATTCCTGAAAGAGTGCCCCATTTTGTGAAGTTGTATCATGAGGGTGCTGCCATATTTTGGAGTTATTCAAAAAGCATAAAATTTTTTCTTTCGATTTTCTCTTAAACATGAGGCAGATTGACCCCCATTTATCACTGATAGTCATACTAACCATGACAGTGATTGATGATTTAAAATTGCCATAGTCTCAGAAATGATAACTTGGGATAAATGACCCATTTGTTGATGTGCCAGGTTCAGCTATAGATTTTAGAAGAGTCATCTCTAAGCAATCACACTTATTAATATTTCTATAAATTAAAGCAATCAGAATATAAACTGTTTTCCAGTTTATAGCTGTGTCTTTTATATGTAGGATTTCTCATGAGAAGGGGGAAAATTGCAAAGGAGTGGCCTGAAAGAGAATAAAAACAATTATGTGTAGTTTTCTGGAAATAGAAACTATAAAAATATACTTGAAAATATGTTTCTTATCAAATCCTGAGATAATTTCTATATGAAGGCCTCCAACAAAGAAGTGGTATGATTCATAGGGCTTTTGAAGCTGAATATCTCTCTTCAAGATTTAAAGTAAACAATGATGTCATCAAAATATGAGATATTATATGAGAAGGAGTAAATGGAATAAAACAAACACAAACTCCAAATGTCTGCACTAAGAATCACATGAAAGAGAATTTTATATAATTCTAGACACATCATTCCCTTATAATTTCCTATCATTCTTGGAGGTTCATGCATGTTACCATAATGTGATTATAGATAAAAAATATTTTCTAGGAGAAAGCAAATACATGCATATCATTCCAACAATGTGTGCAGTTGGCATTGCCATTTACATAATTTTGAATAACTGTCCCTTGAGGCAAAGCATACCTCCAGAGAATGAGTTTACAAATGTGTCTGGAAACAAGCCACAATAATAGATGAGTTAAGTTGAAAACTTTGAAGGGACATACACTATCACCTGAATTGAGCAAATGAAGTACAGGAGCCTTCAAGCAAGCAAAATAATAATCATCTAAACTGAATTTTAAAAATGTAATAAAGCAGGGAAACTGTTAATGGGGTGGAAAGGCTGTTCACAGAAATGATAATATCACCTTCAAATTATCATCAGTGATGATTTTTTTTTTTTTTTTTTTTTTTCTAGAGGCATGTCTTATTTATTTATTTATTATTTGTTTGTTTGTTTGGTTTATACATGCACTGGGTACAGTCAGAAGCGTGGGAGGGTGAGAGAATTCACCAGAGCCAGAGCGGGGAGCAGAGCAGGCAGAAGGACCGAAGTACACTGCTGAGGGGAGCAGCGGGTGGCAGGAGAGGTCTGCCGCCATGTGGGACCCTCCTCCGGTGGCCGGGGAGCAGCCGGGGATCGAACCGGCTGCAGAGGCTGCAGGCAGCTTCGCAATCCAGCGCTCAACCGCTGCGCCACCGGGGAGGCCCAGTGATGATTTTTGATGTTAGTTTATATGCTAGTTATGGAGACATTAAGCACCATGATGTCTGCCTAAAATTTCAAAGTAAAAAAAGATAAAATAATAGAATGATTTAAATAATACATGGAAAATAATTTTAAAACAAAAATATTATAAAACCCAACAAAGTAGTAACTAAGAACAAAGAACACTCTCAAATTAATGATTGCACTGAATACCAATTTCACATTTTGAAAACAGAATGAGCAGTTTTTTAAAAAAACTGAATTGGCTTACCTAGTTGTGTAAACGGGGATGGCAATACAAAAGTTCATAGAATTAACAATGTTAATGATCCCCTTCCAGGCAATTGTTATTTTATTTGCCTTCATTTTTCTAAAATGGACAGGTCCAGTGGCTGAGAAACATAAAAAGAAAAAAGAAATAAGTAAATATTTTTTTATTTATTTTAATGTTTATTTTATTAACACATTAGCTGGGGTATAGGCCAGAGGTGCAGGAGAGTGAGTGGATTCACCAGAGACAGAGCAGGGAACAGAACAGGCAGACTGACAGAAAGCACTGCTGAGGGGAGCAGCAGGCGAGACAGGAGAATGCTGTCTGACCATGTGGTCAGCCTGGAATCGAATTCTCACTGCAGAGGCTGCAGACAGCTTCATAGTGCTGAGCAAAACTAACTGTGCCATCAGGGAGGCCTAAGTATATATTTAACTAATGAAAATGAACTTAATTCAGTTCTTAGGCAATCATTTACATATTGAATTTCCAGGAAAAGTTATTTAATCTATCTGAATCTTTTTTTACATCTTTATTTTTTTAATTTATTCTTTTAATTACAGTAACATTCTCCTTCTCAGGTTTTGCCATTGTAGGTACTGCCACCAGTTCCCCCATAGTCTACCCTCATGGCCCATTGTACTTCTTTTCCTCTGTGTCCCTACCCCTCCCTCCTTTGGTTCTATAGTCAGATTTCAAGAGTTAGTTTTTAAGGTTGTGTTTCTCTGATAATTAGTTTGGTTTCTCCATATTCCACATATAAGATATGTCATTCACTATTTATCTTTCTCATAACTTACTTCACTAAAGAAAATAATTATCCTTACTTAGCCAGGTCATTATAAAGATTAAATAAGGCTTTATAAATAGTAAACAAATGTGACACACAAGGACATGTGGTCAATACTCAGAAAATGACAGTTGTTGAAAGCACATTCTAGTATTTAAAGCATTCTTATTACCCAGGCTTTTTAAGCTTCAGATAAAATGGCACCTCACCAGGTGTTTCCTGGATGCCTACTTTATTTTTCCCGACTTTAATATATCTCCTCTCCATTCACTTTCAGTACATTTATTTTACTTAAGTTAGTTCTTATCTTTGCATATATGTGATATAATCTTAAATTTTTAGCTTTATTAATGAGTTCTAGTAATAACTGAGTTTCTTGGGCCTCCCCTGGTGGTGCAGTGGTTGAGCGCTGGGCTGCAAAGCTGCCCACAGGCTCTGCAGTGCCGGTTGGATCCCTGGCTGCCAGCGAGGGTCCCACATGGCGCGCAGACCTCTCCTGCAGTGCCCCGCTGCTCCCCTCAGCAGTGTATTTCGTCAGTCTGCTTGTTCTGTTCCCCACTCTGTCTCTGGTGAATCTTCTTACCCTCCTGTACATCTGTATCCCAGTTCTTGTATAAATAAATGAATAAATCTTAAAAAAAAAAAAAAGTGAGTTTCTTAAGAACAGGAAATGTGTAACAAGAATTTGTATCTCCAGTGCATGATATAGTTCTGTTATTATGGAATGTTGTTTTACATTTTTTTTTGTATTTTGGGAGTTCTATTGTATAGTAAATGTAACCATTTATTTAATACACAGGGGATAGTCGTTATATTTCTGTTTTGATCTTTATAGATGAATCATTTTTGATACAATATTTGGGGACATTGTGTCATAGCATTATGAAAATAAAATGCAATTTTATGAAAGAAAATATTACCAACTTTTAATATGAAACCCTCCATATATTTTAAAGAAAGCCACAACAATTATAGGAAAAGCCCAGCAAAACAAAGCTAAAATAGCAGTCAGATATAACTAGTCTTCTTTGGTTATAGCTATCACAGAATCTTCATTGTGTTTACCTAGCATTAGTTTGACACAATGATCATTAACCATAAGACACAAGAAGAGTAAGAATAATCC
Organism: Talpa occidentalis; assembly: GCF_014898055.3. Lineage (NCBI taxonomy): Eukaryota > Metazoa > Chordata > Mammalia > Eulipotyphla > Talpidae > Talpa > Talpa occidentalis. Next base: position 81,501,141 of record NW_023604295.1, on the reverse strand, counting down.
ATGCACTTACTGTGTAAGAAATCAGTCTATTACATAGACTGATAAACATATGCTGGTGTATTTTAAGGGGAACATTTCAAAAGGTGTATGAACTCTTATGAAGATGAATACAAGCCAGAATTTGGAAATAAAATAAATTCCAGTAGTTATTAAAAGGGAAGTTAAGTTAGAGAGAAGGCAGTATCAATGTATTTCACACTTTTGAAAATTTTAATCTTGCACGGCTATTACTATGGTGTTGCACAAGTGAATAGTACAACACACAAGAGAACAAATTACCAACCCCATTCATACACATAGAAGCTATATTCTCTTATCAGATACAGAATTTAAAATAGCAATAATAAAGAAATACAAAGAAATGGAAGAAAATTCAGAAAAATAATGCCTTTGAAAATGAAATGAATGAACTGAAGACAGAAAAAGAAGCTCTACATAAGATTAAAATGCAAACTTGGGATTTAAAAAGAGAGATACATGGGGCCTCCACGGTGGCACAGTGGGTTGAGCACAGTGCTTTGAAGCTTTCTGTAGCCTCTGCAGTGCCAGTTCGATTACCGACTGGCCAGGGATATAGCCACATGTTGGGTCAGAATTCTCCTGCCTCTCCCAGTGCTCCCCTCAGCAGTGTATTTCATCGGTCTGCCTGTTCTGCTCCACAATCTGTCTCTGGTGAAGCCTTTCACCCTCCTGCACCTCTGGCTGGTACCCCAGCTCTTGTTTAAAAATAAATAAATCTTAAAAAAAAGAGAGATACAGGACATGAAAATTTCAGGAGAAAGTAGAGAAGTAGAATACATCAAATGGAGCAATGAGTCATTGTGATTGAAGATGCAAAAATGTTCTCTGGGTACAGAAGAAAAGAAAGAAAAAAAATACAACAAATGGCAAGCACTCCAAGAAATAACCAACTCCATGAGAAAAGGCAGCGTAAGAACAATGAGACTGCAGAGGGGAAGAGAGAGAGAAAAGAAGAGAAAATATATTTAATAAAATAATGGAAGAAAACTTTCAGAAATAGAAAATTGAATATAAAATGTACAAAGAAAACTAATAAAAACCCTGGCATGTATAGATACCAAGGCATAAAATAGTGAAATGTCAAAAAATCAGGACAAAGAAAAAAAATTGAAACTGGCAAGGGGGAGGAAGCAGATGATATACTGTGAAGGTATCCCAATAGGGCTAATGTCACATTTATTTGAAGAAACACTACCAGCAAGGAGAGAAAAGAATGGCATCTTCTGAATATTTACAGAGAAAAAATGCAAACCATTTTTTTTATACTTCAGAGATGAGAGAAGAATAAAGGCCTTTCAGACATAAAGATTCTAAATTGCAAATACAAAACTGTCCTGCCAAGAAATACTAAAAGGAGCTTATGCATTGAAACAGAAAAGAGGAACATACAAATGAACTAAACGACAGAATAGACTGACCCACAAAAATTAAGAATGAAATGAGAGTAACAGACTATCACAAACCAAAAATCACTTTTATTTTCTAATAAAAATGTTTTTATTTATTTTTTCATAGAGCTGGGGTTGCAGGCCAGATGTGCAGTGGGTGAGAAGATTCACCAGAAAAAGAGTGGGGAGCAGAACAGGCAGATCTACTGAAATATACTGGTGAAGGGAGCAGTGGACATGATAGGAAAAGGTCTGCTGTGCCATGTGGGTTAACTCCCTGGGCCTTTGAGTGGTAACACTGAGAGTTAACCCAAGGGCCACCAGGGAGGCCTCAGTAATCACTTTAAGATTAAATGGATTCAATTCACCAGTTAAAAGACATGGAGTATCAAACTGGATGAGGAAACAGAATCCACCTTATGCTCTCTCCAGAACACACACCTAACCTCCAAAGCCAAAATTAGGCTCAAAATAAAGGGTTAGAAAACAATCAAATGAGAAAAAAAAAGGGAATGGCGACACCACACTCCCAGCCTTCAAACTATACTACAAAGCCATAATCATCAAAACTGCATGGTATTGGAACAAGAACAGACACACCAACCGATGGAACCAAATAGAAAATCCAGAAAAAAACCCACAGATTTATGGTCAACTAATCTTTGACAAAGGAGCAAAGAATATGCACTGGAGTAAAGAATGTTTGTTCAATGAATGGTACTGGGAAAACTGGGTCACTACATAAAAAAAGAATGAAGCTTGAATACTACCTCACAGCATGCGCAAAACCCAATTCAAAATGGTTTAAAGAATCAGACATAAGACCTTAAACCATAAAATACATAGAAGGAAATATAGGCAAAACACTACATGACATGCACCTCAAAGACATCTTTATAGGCACATTACCCAAAGCAGTGATAGTGAAGGCAAAGATAAACAGCTGGGACTACATCAAATTAAGGAGCTTCTGCACAGCAAAGTAGACAATAACAAAAACAAAGAGAAAACCCACCAACCAGGAGAAAATTTTTGCACCTAACACTAATGATAAGGACTGATCAAAAAAATCTACAAAGAGCTGATGAGACTCAACAAAAGCAAAAAAAAAAAAAAAAAAAAAAAAAAAATCCAGTCAAAAAATGGGAAAAATGGGAAGAGGAGCTAAAAAGAAGCTTCTCCAAAGAGGAAATGCAAATGGCCAACAGACATATGAAAAAACATTCAGCATCACCTGTAATGAGGGAAATGCACATCAAAACTACAATGAGATACCATCTCACACCAGTGAGAATGGCACATATTAAAAAAACTAGCAACAACAAATGTTGGCATGGTTGTGGAGAAAAAGGAACTCTCCTGCACTGCTGGTGGGAGTGCAAACTGGTCCAACCACTGTGGAGAGCTGTGTGGAGATTCCTCAACCTACTAAAGATAGAGATTCCATATGACCCAGCAATTCCACTCCTAGGTATTTACCCAAATGACACAGAAACATTAATTCCAAAGGGCATTAATTCCATTAATTCCAAACATTAATTCCAAACATTAATTCCAACTGCATGCCTATGTTTATAGCAGCACTATTTACAGTATCTAAGCTGTGGAAAGATCCCAAATGCCCCAAAATAGATGACTGGATCAAGATGTGGTACATATACACACTAGAATATTACTCAGCTATCAAAAAAGATAAACACATGCAGTTTGCAGCAACATGGATGGAGCTAGAAGGGATCATGCTCAGCGAAATAAGTCAGAAAGAAAAAGAAAAAATACTGGGCCTCTCTGGTGCTGCAGCAGTTGAGCGCTGGGCTGTGAAGCTGTCTGCAGCCTCTGCAGCGCTGGATCGATCCCCGGCCGCTGGCAAGGGTCCTACATAGTGCGCAAACCTCTCCCGCCACACCCACTGCTCCCCTCAGCAGTGTTCTTTGTCAGTCTACCTGTTCTGTTCCCTGCTCTGGCTCTGGTGAATTCTCTCACCTTCCCTTGCTTCTGACTGTACCCAGTGCTTGCAGAAATAAATAAATAAATCTTAAAAAAAAAAAAAAAGATAAATACCAGATGGTCTCACTCATAGCAGGAATTTAGAAAACCTAAATAAGGGACCAGGAAAAAGACTAATAAATACAAAGTAAAAATGAAAATCAACAGGGGAGAGTAAGGATTAGGGTCAAAATAAGGGGGGGGGATGCAATTGTATGGGGAATATAACCAAAATGAAAATGCATACATTGTGCAAAAATGAAAAATGATGTAAAATTATATATATAAACAATCCAACAAGGGATTGGGACCTTAAAAAAGAAAGGCAAAGGCCTATTTACAACAGATGGGCAGGCCTATTTACAACAGATGGGATAAATTTCCATTTTAAAAAAGGAGAAATATCAAATGAATAGAATTAATAAAGAAAATAATCACAATAGATGCTACAGAAATTCAGAAGATAATTAGACTACTATGAATAGTCTATATTCTCACAAATTCAAAAAACAAGAAGAGGGCCTCCCTGGAGTCACAAGGGGTTAAGCACAGCTCTGTGAAGCTATCCACAGTCTTTGCAGCATGAGTTCTATCCCAGGCTCGCCAGGAAGCTACCCACATGGCACTGGAGGCCTCTCTTGTTTCATCCGCTTCTCCCCTCAGCAGTGTATTTTGGTCAGTCTCTGTGTTCTGTTCTCCACTGTCTCTAGTGAATCTTCTCAACCCCCACACCTCTGCCTGTACCCCAGTTCTTGTATGTATAAAGTAATAAAAATAAATCTTTCAAAAAATAACAAGAAGAGATGGATAAGCTCTCATCCTAACTGAGTAGGGAATAATAGAAACATTCAACAAATAAAACACAGGCAAACAAATTGAAATAGTAACCAACACTATCCCTAAAAATGATTCCAGGACAAATGGCTTTACAAGTAAATTCAACAAAACTTCAAGATGACCAATTACTATCTTGCTCACAATCATCCAAAATATGAAAAAGTTAAAAAAAATCCAAATACATTTCATGAGGCCAATATTAATTCAATACCACAACCAAACAAGGACAACAATAGCAAAATAAAGAACAATAAAATTACAGATCAATATCCCTTTGAATCTGGACACAAAAAATGATAAAGTCCTAGCAAATCAAATTTAACAATGTACTAAAAGTATTATATGTCATCAACAAGTGGGAAATGTACCAGGAGTAAAGCCATGGCTCAACATTCCAGCTCAGTTAATGTAATTCACCATATCAACAAAAAAGAAACATAAAACCATATGATTATTAACAATAGATGCTGAGAAAGCACTTATGAGATGCAGCATCCATTTATGTTAAAAATCCTCAAAAAACTGGTGATAAATATAACACAATAAAAGGTAATCACAACAAATCCACAGCTAATGTATTTGCAATGGTAGTTTTTCCACTAAAATTTATTCTCACAACTATTATTCAAAATAGCATTGGAAGTTCTAGCTAGAACAATTAGACAAGAGAAAGAGATAAAAAGAATGCAAATTTGGAAAGAAACAATGATTATTTGCAGATAAGATGATAATATACAGAGAACATCAAGACTGCACAGAAAAAAATAATGGAAAAGTTAAACAATTTAGCAAAGTGGCAGGCCATCTGATCAGCTCACATACATCAGTTGCATTCTTCTACATGGTAGGTAAAAGATCTATAAAAAGAAAACTATAAGACATAGTTGAATGAAGTATATCAAGACACACAGAAATATAATATGAATTGGAGGAATCAACAGTGTCAAAATGGCCATTTTACCCAAAGCAATATACAGATTTAACACAAACCCAATAAAAATATCAATGGCATATTTCAAAGAACTGGAGCAAATATTACTGAAATTCATATGGAATCACAAAAGATCCTGAATAGCTAATGAAATCTTGACAAAGAAGAATGTGATTGAGGTATTATACTTCCAGTCCTCAAGTCTTATTTTAAAGCAATGATAAGTAAAACAGCATAGCACTGTAACAAAAATAAACACACAGATCAGTGTTACAGAATTGAGAGCATAGGAATAAACCCACATGCATGCAGACAGTTAATCTATGATAAAGGAGTCCAAAATACACATTGGAACAAAGATAACCTCTTCAATAAATGGTGCTGGGAAAACAATGTTCACAATCACTCATTATTAGCGAAATGCAAATGAAGACCATGGTAAGATACTGTCTCATACCCTTGACTTATTGAAAAGACCAGCAACAGCTAGTGCTAGTGAATATGTGGAGAAAAGGGAACCCTCCTATACTATTGCTGGAATGTAAACTGTACCAACAATTATGGAAAGCAGTTTGGATGTGTCTCTAAGCACTAAAAGTGAATCAGCCATTCAACTCAGTAATTCCACTGCTAGGCAATTACATAAATTATTCAAAAATACTAATTCAAAGATAAACTTGCGCTCTTATCTCTATTGCAGAACTGTTTACTATAGCTAAACAATGTAAACACCATAAGTACCCCAGGAGATGTGGTATATATTACATGCACTGTTGAATACTACTCATAAATCAGAAAAGATAAACCAATGCCAATTGTGGCAATATGAAAAGACCTAGTAGGAATAATGTTAAGTGAAATAGGTCTGAATGAGATATACAAATGTCAGATGGTGTCATTGATATGTGGAATATAAAATAACTATGTTAATAGCCAGGTAAAGCCAAGCTTAATAAAGTAACTCTTGCTAACTGACTATAGAACTGAAATTTCAAGGTGGCAAAGTGATGGAGGAAGGACAGTGTGAAGAGGGAAATAATCATAATTATCTATGGTAGTGGAATATGGATGATTGGGTGGTGGTTGTGCTAAGGTGGTAATACCTGATGGGAGTCTCCTCAATTAAAAAAAAAAAACCCAAAATTAACATATATTTGTATATGTGTGTGTGTGTGTGCATGCTATAAAAGAGGATTCTGTTCATCACTCTCCAGTAAAATCCTCTCAAGTTTTGTTTAAAGAATTTACACATTTGGAAATCAAAGTATACTTGCCAAAATCAATAAGTGATGCCATAATAATTGATTTAATTTTGGTATGATTAATGAACTAGAAACTACAGAGGACAAGAATTACAACTATATTACTGTTTTTTGAATTATCAGTACTTAAAATTTGTCACCACTTAATAATTATTAAATTTATATTGCATCAAAGAATAAAAGACTGACTGGATGAATACTTAATGAACCAGTCAAAATCAATTTCTAAGCATTATAGGCATGGATTTATGGCTGGCATTGGAAACAGCTTCCAAATAAAGTTTTGGCCAAATTGTATAGTGAGCTTATTTGTGTCTATGTTTTTTTTGGGTTAGGCAAATTTAAAACTTCCACCAACAACAGGGACTCCCTTTTGGGCAAGTGGTTAAGACACATCACTGTGAAGCTATCTGCAGCCACTGCAGCACAAGTTCGATCCCTGACCAGGGAGCTATCCACATGGCACAGCAGACCTCTCCGGACTCGCCAGCTGCTCCTCTCAGCAGTGTATTTCAGTCAGTCTGCCTGTTCTGTTACCCACTCTGTCACTGGTGAATCCTTTCATCCCCCACACCACCTCGGGCCTGTACCCAAGTTCCTGTATGCATAAATAAATCTTTAAACAAAAATAAAAAAAATAAAAATAAAGCTGCCCCCAACTATATGCTGCATTTATTTTCTTTTCTATTATATTGCCTGATTACAATATGAACTATTACAGTACTAGTAAGTCTGAGATTCTGAATTTTTCTGAAGGTCTAAATATACACTTCTCAAAATTCAAAATTAATCGATTAGTTTAAAATATATTGATTAACCAAAATGTTATTAGACTTTAGCATAAAAATTGTAGGCAATTAGCATTTTTAGTGATTCATTAAATGGATTTAAAATGTTAACTATATGGCACAAAGAACTCTGTCCCTTCATTTAATAGCAAGATTATGATAAAATTAAAAGTTTACATATTGTGTCATTTGCCAAAATATCAATTAAATGTTTCAAAATAACTGAAATTTTTGAAATTATAAATTATTGGGAAGGGCCTCCCCTGGTGGCGCAGCGGTTGAGCGCTGGGCTGCAAAGCTGCGCCCAGACTCAGCAGCGCCAGTTCGATCCCCGGCCATGGGGCGAGGGTCCCACATGGCGTGCAGACCTCTCCTGCCGCCCGCTGCTCTCCTTAGCAGTGTATTTCGTCAGTCTGCCTGTTCTGCTCTCCGCTCTGGCTCTGGTGAATTCTCTCACCCTCCCGCGCTTCTGACTGTACCCAGTGCTTGTATGAATAAATAAATAAATCTTTAAAAATAAATAAATAAATAAATAAATTATTGGGGAATGCTAATATTCTTTTTTAAAAAGTTTGAGAGAATAACTTACAACACTGTGTATGACTTAGGGGTATAGGTTCACACTTCTTCAGATGTATGTTAGTTAACACACCATACTTACCACTACAGTACCAAAATCCTTTAACATTGTCAAATATTTCATCTATTTCAAAATAAGTTCAATTATTTTGATGTTTGGTGTTTAAATATAGAAATTATAGGTAGTAAATAGAGCACTACTCTGTTTTTAAACAATATAATAATAGTAAAATTAAAGCAACACACTTACTGGCAGCCTAAGGAACAATTGTGTAATGGATTAAGCATGTTTTCATTTTCACCTTTCCTAAAAAAAAAAAAAAAAAAAAAAAAAATTGAAATGTTCCCTAGATAACCGATAACAAACCTTTCGCAAAGCCAGAGGAAAAAATACCAAGAAAATTTTTTTCTTTGTTAATAAATTTAAAATGTGATTCATCAAAGCTATTATAAATATTGAAACTTCTGAAAACATGAGACAAACTAAAATAGAGCCATTGTATTCTTATTTATTCTAATGATATTTCTTTAGAGAAGTAAGTATATTTTAGAGAAATTTCATATTTTTTACTATACAGAGTATATTTCCATTCTAGTGACATATTAGTAATTAAATTAAATGGCTCCATAATAATAATGTTAAAGAAAATATTTATTATGCACACTAACATACTAAATTATGTTACTAAATTATTATAGTAACATACTAAAATACTAATATATTGCATCTGTAGTACCATGTAAATTACTTTGGAAAAAGTAAAAAAATCGATTCTGCTCTATCACCAAACAAGAGTGCATTATTTCTGTAACTAAAACCAATTTTTTTACCATGCCTTTACTTTATCACATGTTCATGTTTTAATAATATCAGGTGAGGAATTATATATATCCCTTACTTATGAGTTCCTTGAGAACTAGTGTGGGTCTGCTAATCTTAAGTGCCCTATTTGGCCACCATTTTTGTTACCTGCAGTTCTGCATTCCTTCATAAGGTCAGAACTGCCCAGTCAATCAGTTATAGGCACCCAACCTTATTAGGTGCCTTTCAAATCAATCAAGAGCACAAAGCTCAATCACCCTGTGAAGCATATGCATCATGAGGTATGACCTGTAATGCCCAGGGTGCCTTTGACACATGCATAAACGTACCCCCAACTTATACATCATGAAGAACTGCCTAGGGGCTGTTGACTGATGTATAACAAGGGACCCCAGAAGTGATCAGTGGAATGACTTATTGATAAATTTGGAACCATGGTCTGGGGTCTGAGGTATGATTTTGATTACACTTCATCTTCAAGCAGAAAATAATTATCTGATCAGCAGACTCCTGTCCTCCTGAAACCCTAATGATATAAACACATTTTCAGTTTCACTCATCTCTTTTCTCCTGCCCTGCATAACTGATGCTATATGATTATTCTGTCAATAAAAAGGCCAGGATCTTGTTCATTCAGCAGCATCCTGCATTGTGTAGCCTGCTCCATGACTCCTATTTATCAGTGTGGGTTTGCTGACACAACAAGCTAAGAGCTATCCACCATAATGTCAGAAAAGTGAATTTTCTAGGCCTCCCTGGTGGCACAGGGGTTAAAGTCTCAGCGCTATCACGCTATCCTCAGTCACTTCTTCTTGAGTTTGATCACTAGGCATGGAGATAACCTCTCCTGTTTTGCCCACTGCTCCCCTCAGCAGTGTATTTCATTCTGCCTGTTCTGCTCCCCACTCTGCCTCTGGTGAATCCTCTCACCACACACACATCTCACCTACACACCAGTTCTTGTGTATGCATAAATAAAAACAAATAGAGCATCCCCTGGTGGCCCAGGCAGTTGAGAACCTTGCTGTGAAGCTGTCTGCAGCCTCTGCAGCACCAGTTCCATTCCCGCCGGCCTGCAAGGGTCCCACATGGCGCAGCAGACCTCTCCTGTGGCACCCGCGGCTCCCTTCAGCAGGGTATTTCATCAGTCTGCCTGTTCTGGTTTTTGTTTTGTTTTTTTAAAGATTTATTTACTTATTTATATAAGCACTGGGTACAGTCAGAAGCGTGGGAGAGTGAGAGAATTCACCAGAGCCAGAGCAGGGAACAGAGCAGGCAGACTGATGAGGTACACCGCTGAGGGGAGCAGCAGGCAAGACAGGAGAGGTCTGCCGTGCCATGTGGGACCATAGCCGGCGGCCAGGTATTGAACCAGCGCTACAGAGGCTGCAGGCAGCTTCGCAGCTCCGCGCTCAACTGCTGCCCCACCAGGGGATGCCCTAGTCTGCCTGTTCTGTTCCCCGCTTGGTCTCTATTAAATCCTCTTACCCTCCCAAGCATCTGGCCTGTACCCCGGTTCTTGGATAAATAAATAAATAAATAGATAAATAAATAAATAGATAGATAAATAGATAGATAAATAAATGGATGAATGAATCTTTAAAAACACAATTAAATAAAAATAAATCTTTTTAAAGTGAATTTTCTGTATAATGGTATGCTAATAATGTTAGCCTCTGATATAAGGTTATCAAAATTTCCATGAAAATCTTTGTAAAATGTGAAATATTTCTATATTTTCAAAAATGTGGTGACTATACAATTTACTTCTCAATTATGACTGCAATTCAAATGATCATTGCTTATAATGCATTTCTGTAATGTGTCTATGTGTATGTTGCTGCACAAAAGCATTGACTTAATTTTAGTATATTTTGCAATTTTATAATCCTTGAACCTCTTTATTGAGGAGCCCCACATTTTAGTTTGCACTGTTCTAGCTTCTCTGATCATAAATTCTGTTTATATTTAATTATTTCCAAAATTCTGCTACTATGATATCCTATACTTAGAAATCAAACTCATCATTAATATTGTACCTCCATCAAATTAGAATCTGTGAATAAGGTATTGAAGGCAATTTCTATCACCTTAAAGAACATGTATTGTAGTGAATAGTAAGGTTTTTGTTAATTTTCTTGAATATTAAAAATACTTTTCTCTTTTAATTAATTTTTTAAAAAGTGAGATTATTGTTTTACAACTTTGTATATGATTTAGTGTTATAAGTTCACACCTCTTATTGAACATAGTCATAATCACCCATCACTAAGGCACACATAAACCTCCACTATAGTCCAATGGCCTATGTTGTGTATCTTGCCACAATTTTGAGATTACTACTATCACATATCAAGATAAATGAGATGTTTGTATATACATGTTAGTCATTGTTACTCTGTGAAGCAACTAAGCAGGAATTATTTTTAAGGGATTTTGCACACAAGGTAAAATTTCTTAATTTAGTGATAAATGAATGTACTGGTGAGGAAATTTAAATTACTAGTAAAGTAAGTTAAAGTACTGGTAAAGAAATAAAATAAGTTTGGTAATTTTTTAAGTAACAAAGCTGTCATTTAAAGGTTCCAAGTTCCAAAACATGCTGCACATGGAAAAAAAAATAATAAAGGCTGGCGATGAATTAAATAAACAAATATAGAAAACACTAGTAAATCATAAAGAAAACCTCCTATTCTTAGTTTGATGCTGTGTGATATCTTTTTTGGTCAAAGGTGAAAACACACATACAGTGAACATTCTAGGATATTTTCTGCTTTTCTGATAAAATAGATTTGACTATCATTGTCCCTTCTCCCTTTTCCCAACTTGGAGCGTCAACCTAATGTCCAAAGGTATAACAACATTTTGCAATAATTCCACTCCCAGGTATTTATCTCAAGTGCCTAGTGACAGATGAGTAGATAACAAAAATGTGTATAGAAACAATACATATCACTCAACTATAAAAATGGAAACCTTGCCATTTATGACAAGATCAGTAAAACTGGAAGTGGATTTTGCTAAGCAAAATAAGTCAGAAGTAGAGAGTCAAATACTTTGTAGCTTCATTAATATGTGGACTATAAAGAGACAAAGCAAAAATGCAAATGAAATAAACCAAAACAAATCCTAGAAATCTGACTGTATAACTATGGTTACCTGAAGGAAGAAGGTTGAGGGTGGGGAGCAAAGGTGGAAAAGATAACAAAACAATTTGCTTGAGGATTATGGGTGCTTTGAGAATGGGTATGGTTTGGAAAGCTGTATCTAATAGATGGTAACTTATACCCTTTAATCGCATGCAGTGTATTAAACAATAAAGGAAGGGTTTAGAAAAAGTAAATAAAGGAATGAACATTATTTTTTATTTTATTATTTTTAGAAGTATGTTTTTTTTCAAAGATTAATTTATTCATTCATTCATTCATTTATTTTTAAAGATTTATTTATTTAATTATACAAGAGCCAGGGTACAGGCCAGACGTGCAGGAGGGTGAGAGGATTCACCAGAGACAGAGAGGGGAGCAGAACAAGCAGACTGACAAAATACACTGCTGAGGGGAGCAGCAGGTGCCACAAAAGAGGTCTGCAGCGCCATGTGGGACCCTCGCGGGCTGGCTGGGATGGAACTGGCGCTGCAGAGGCTATGGACAGCTTCACAGTGGGGTGCTCAACTGCTTGTGCCACCTTGAAGGCCCTAAATTATTTATTTTTTAAACCTTTTTTTGTTGTTGTTTTTTAAAGAACTGGGGTATAGGTCAGAGGCGCGAGAGGGTCAGAGGATTCACCAGAGACAGAGTCGGGAGCAGAACATGCAGATGGACCAAAAACACTGTTGAGGGGAGCAGTGGGCGAGGCAGAATAGGTCTGCCACCCCATGTGGGTTTCTCCCTGGCCGGTTGGGAATTGAACCCACACTGCAGATGCTGTGGACAGCTTCACAGCATGGTGCTCAACCCGCTGTGCCACCGGGGCAGTGCATGAATGTTCTAGGATATTAAAAATATATATTTTTGTAACTTGGAAGGAAAAAACATAAGTCGATGATAATCATAAGGTAATGTCACTGACATAATGAAGGCACTGAACAATCTTTAATAACTGTGTGCTCTCAATGTACTGCAGATAATATAATTAACTGATGAAAAACATTGGCTAGTATTTGTTATAAATAGATAAAATGAACAAAATTTGGAGTAAAATGTTAACGTAATTTAGTACATTTTCGTGATTCTGTATTAAAGTGTTATATATAAATATCCACAGCCTACCATAAATTCAGTACTCTGTCATTTAAAACAGTAAAGATGGATACATGATTCAATAGACTGAAAAGATACATTGAAATATCAACTATGTTACTTTCTGTGTGACTTTGAGTAATTTACATAGCCTAGGCCACCTCAAATTCTTGTATGATAACTAATTCTAATCTCATAATATTTGGAGCAGACAAAATGTAATGTGTGTATGAAACACACAATGTAATGTCTGGCATATAGTTAATGCTTAATATTTTTGACTTGTTACATATAGTAAAGATTTTATAGACTATATAAGAGTGAATAAGTAATAAATTTAGCTTTGTTAAATCACACCTTTCAAAATCAAACTTTACTTGAATTTATTTAGCATTTATGAAGTATGTACTGAGAAACTGGAATGATAGCAGTTGCTGGAAACAGAGATAATTGGAACATACTTATTTTGTCATATATTAATATCAGGGAAAGTAAAAATGAAAATAAAATATGGTAACAGTTAAAATATAGTTATGCACAAGATAGAGAAGATATAGTTATGCACGGTGAAATGAGAAGTATACAAATCTCCTACATATACTAGGGCAGGCTGATCAGTTTTTTTTACAGATTATTAAAAGAATCTTAGGCTAGGGACTCCTTGGTGAGTTGAGTACAGTGCTGTGAAGCTGTTCCCAGCCTTTGCAGTGCAGATTCAATCCCTGCTGGCCGGGGAGATACCCACATGGTGCAGCAGACCTCTCCTGTCTTGCCCCCTGCTCTCCTCAGCAGTGTCTTTCAGTCAGTCTGCCTGTTCTGTTCCCCACTCTGTCTCTGCTGAGTCCTCTCACCCTCTTAGGATATTAGGATAGAGGGAGAGGGAGAAAATGGCATTTCAGGCAGAAGGAAATCACATATAGAGGCAAGGAGATGTGCAATATAGTGGCATGCTTTGGAAAATAGAAATTTTCCTCTGTCACGTTGTGACAGAGGAAAATATGGAGAAGTGGCAAGGAAGAAATACAAGTTATTGGAAGAACTCAGACTATGAAGGCAATTTTGTAGTTTTTCAAGTTTAGATTTCAAGTCAGTATAAAGATGGTTTTCAAATTATGTCATATAGAATCCAATTATTCCACAGAAACTTTTCAGGGTCTCTAGATTGTATGAGAAAAAGGACAGACAGCTGAGACTTTAGGATTCACTCTATTTAAAAATAGATTATATATTTTTTGTTAAGTGTGTACATCTCAATAGGTAGATAGATACGTACAGACACACGACTGAATTTGTATATTATTATCTGTAGAAAAGAGAGCATTGTCAAAAAAAAGCCCCCATGTCAAATGATGGGGTTATACATTATATGCAAGATAGACTCTGGCAAAAATGTAAGACATGTTGAGCTGAATGACATAAACAATCACCATGAGAAACGAGATAATGTCAACTAAAACTAAACCTCTGAAAGTGAAAATGTAGAGGAGATGGCAATTATGATGGATTTAGGAAATATAATTATCAACTTTGGAGAATTAATAAAAATATCTTCAAAATATTTTATCATTTTAAAAAGGTTTATCCTGACTTCTATTTTTTTTATTTCAAATAGACAATAGCTGACATACATTTAAAAAAAATCACACATTTGAAAATTTGTAATGTCATTGTATCATACTTTTTTATAATTTTGACATTTAGATTGAAATTTTAATATTCATATTATTTATTTATTTATTTATTTTTTTTTTTTTAATAGAGGCATGTTTTTTATTTATTTATTTGTTTTGTTTGTTCGTTTTGTTTCGTTTACACATGCACTGGGTACAGTCAGAAGCGTGGGAGGGTGAGAGAATTCACCAGAGCCAGAGCGGGGAGCAGAACAGGCAGAAGGACCGAAGTACACTGCTGAGGGGAGCAGCGGGCGGCAGGAGAGGTCTGCGCGCCATGTGGGACCCTCCTCTGGTGGCCGGGGAGCAGCCGGGGATCGAACCGGTGCCGCAGAGGCTGCGGGCAGCTTCGCAACCCAGCGCTCAACCGCTGCGCCACCGGGGAGGCCCAATATTCATATTATTTATATTCAATTTTTGTGTTTATTAATGAGGTAACATTGGCTCCAATACTGTATGTGATTCAGAGGAAAAGTATCACATCTCTTTCAACATATGTGACCACATCACCCCACCACCAACTTCAATTCTTCTTCATTTTGTTGGTCTTAAGACCTAGTGTCACTTTACAAGATGAAATACATTTTTTGCCATAGATAATCAAAGGTGAAAATAGTGCATTTATTTTGGATGGGTAAGTCTAGATATCTAACTTCAAAACATGATAACAATAGGTTATAAAATGTAATGAATACAGGAATAGTCCATGAGTAGATTTCAGGTTTTTTTTAAGATTCATTTATTTCTGCATATAAGTACTGGGGTAAAGGCCAGAGGTGCAGGAGGTGAGAGGATTAACCAGAGACAGTGTTGGGAACAGAACAGGCAGACTGACTGAAATAAACTGCTGAGGGGAACAGAGGGTGACACAGGAGAGGTCTGCTGCACCATGAGGGTAGCTCCCTGAACTTGTGCTGTCAAGCCTGCGGATAGCTTCACAGTGTGGTTAACACCTTGTGCTACTGGGATGCCCAAGATTTCAGCTGTTCTAATCACAAACAGACACACAGAAATTGATAACTATATGAGGATATATGATAATTACAGTAACTTACTTGTAATTATTTTGCTATATATGTCAATTTATGTTGTGAATTTTAAACACATAAGTTAAAAATCACCTTACTGTGAGACTTCCTGGTGGCACAAGGGGTTAATTATCAGCCTGATACTCCCCTCAGCATTATATTTCAGTCAGTCTGCCAATTCTGCTCCCCACTCTGTCTCTGGTGAATCATCTCATCCTCTGAATCTCTGGCTTAAACCCCACCGCTTTTATGCATAAATAAATAAAATAAATATTAAAAAAATAAAAAAATCTTACTGCTAAGAAATCAAAGCCTTTTATGCTACCTAGAAGTCACAGACTTTAAGAGATCGATTTATTTTTGCATACAAGAGCTGGGCTGTAGGTCTGAGGTGCAGGGGGATGAAAGGATTCACCAGAGACAGAAGCAGGAACAGAAGAGGCCAGTTGACTGAAATACCGCTGAAGGGAGCGTAGGTGAGACAGGAGAGCTCTGCTGCACCATGTGAGTTCACTTCCTGCCTGGGGATTGAACTCATGCTGCAGTGGCTGCTGATAGCTTCATAATGCTGAGACTTAACTCCTTGCACCACCAGGGAGTCCCCAATACCGAACATTTTTTGAGGTCAAACTTAAAACTGACCTCACACCATTTTTTTAACTTCTACACCATTTGACTACTGAGTAAGTTAATTGCTTTCCATTAAAATGAGGGGATACATTTATTTAATAAACAACCAATATCAGCTATGTTATAATCCTAAATAAAATGTGTATATATGATATGCATTTCCAAATAAATGATAATGTTTTAATTTTTTAGAGTGAATTTTCTTAATTGTATCCTTTGTTTTATTGAGGTAACATTGCTTATCTTACAGAAGAAGATGGTAGAAGGTGGGGAGCAAAAGGAGTAGGGTGTCCCATGGACTATGGTGGAATACATTTTTATCTTTTTTTCTAAGGAAAAAAGTTTGTTCTATACAACTTCCAGAAAGGATGATGAGCTAATTCTTTACCTTCCATAACCCTTCAATTACAACTGATCATAGGGGTTTGGATGAAAGATGTATCTTTGCTGAATACCCGCTGTGACTGGACCAGCAGAGGAAAAGAGAAAATTCTAAAGCCACTGCTGGCTGAAACTCTCCAGTGGGTTGTCTCTGGAAAATTAACTGCCTTAGGGTGAGGAAGAATAGGAAACCAGTTTATTTGATAGCTTTTCTTCCTGATGTAAACAAAAAGCTGTTAAAAGTCCTCCTCCCATTAAAAAACAAAGAAGAAGCATTGGTATTTAATTTAGATAAGATTAAATCTGAAATAAAATTAGCTATAGGTGCTGATATCATGTTGTGTGTACTTTTTGAATGACTGAGGTTTACATTGCTATTCTCCCTTCCAAAAATATCAGACATGATGAAATGCTTTTGTAGAATATTACTTGGACAGAGTAAATTGACTTCTTAATAGCTGGATATAATCCTTTGTCTCATTTTAATATTTAGTTTGAGAAAGGAAGAATTTGTATTGGTAAAACTGATCTCATAAGGATGAATATAGCCTGTGGTGAATTGCAGATGTACGCAACACAAAATGTAAAATTAGTGAGGAAGGAATGAATGATTTCATAAATACACATAGTTGTGACAAATTCAAAATATGGTAGGAATTTTAAATGTATTTTCCACTTTATTAAGGTAAGATAGACATAGATGATTGATAAATACATAGAGAGATGATGGCTATATAGATATATACCCATTCTGCATAACTAAAAGTTTATATTCCTTGACAAATATCCCCCTATTTCCCAAAACCTCAATTCCTGGCAATCTGCTTTTATTTTTTTTAAGATTCATTTATTTATGCATACAACAATGGGAGTACAGGCCAGAGATGTGGGGGGGAGGGGAGAGAATTCACCAGAGAGTGATCGGGGAACAGAACAGGCATATTGACTGAAATACACTGCTGAGGAGAGCAGCAGGCAAGGCAGGAGAGGTCTGCTTAGCCATGTAGCTCCCTGGCTGGCTGGGGATTAAACTCTTCTTTCAGTAAGTTGTGTCTTAACCCTTTGAACCACCAGGGAGGCCTGCAATCTGCTTTTATAATCTTCTACGCTCTCATTTCATAAATTCTACTTATTCAAGTTTGCATATAGTGAGGACTATGGGACATTTCTCTTATTGTATCTAATTAATTTCATTTAGCACAATATTCTCTTGAATTCTGATACTGTATGTCTCCGTTATTCAAATTATTGATAAATCTGTAAAGTAAATGAAATTGATGTCTTAAGAAGGTGACTCTATTGGATTTGGTAGGATTTTACTTAGAGTTGAATTGTAGGAACAACAATCACAGATTAACAATTAGATAATTGGTAATGAATGTAGAATCTACTCATAAATAATTCTTCATAAATATTCAATTCCTGAAGTCACTTCTGAATTCATACCAATTTGAAATGACATTAATTATATTTTCAAAAATTTTTATAAAATTGCATACTTTCCAATTTTGCTGCAAATTGAATGAGTTTATTTTTTTTTGATTGCTGAGTAATATCCCATTGTGTATATGTACCACATCTTCTTGATCCTGTTATCTATTTTTGGGCAGTGAAATAAGCCAGAAAGAAAAAGAAAAATAACAGAAGGTCTCACTCTAGCAGGAAATTAGAAAACCTAAATAAAGGACCAGGAAAAAGACTAGTTATAAGAAAGTAAAAATCAAAATCAACAAGCAACTATACACCAGACACACTATGGGGTGGGGGGTGAGGAGGGATTAGGGTCAAAATAAGGGGAGTGGGAATTGTATGGGGACTATAATCAAAATGAAAATGTATACAATGTGCAAAAATGAAAAATGATGTAAAAAGTATATAAAATAAAAAATGAAATAAAAATTGCACAATTTCATATATGTTTGCATAGAAAAGTGCACATTATAATCATGTTATCTTGGTATCTTAAAAAAGAACTTAATCATATTTTTCCTTTCCTGATAAGCATCTATTCGTGATTCTATACATATACATATGTGTGTATTTACACACAAATGATGTGCTTGGAACAGTGCTTGGCCTATCAGTACATGAATAAATAATTTTTCATTGAAAAGAAGAGGGATGGATGGAGAGCAGAAAAGAAGCAAAACATTAATATTCACTTTTTTAAAATATTCACTTTTAAGAGAACAAAAAGTGGAGAAAAATTCAGCTCTGACAATGAACAATTTTGGAAATACTAGATATTATATTAGGTAGAATTTTGTTATAGTCTGAAAGGGATTTCAATTTTAACATAGTAATTTTTTTTTTTTGTTTCATTATTGTGAATAATACAACAGGAACTCATTTTCTTCCCTATAGTTTTCTATAGACAGGACAACAAAAATGGAGTTTTTGTGATAGACAGAAACTTTTATAAACAAGAAGTCCCCCTGAACAAAACAGACCAACATCCATCCCTGTGAAGCTGTGTCTAGTTACATTTATTGCATCATTTGTTTATTTCTTCATTTCATTATATCTATTGTTTTTTTTTTTTTTTTTTTTTTACCTTTTAAAGGACAGATTTATTAGGAAAAGGAAAAATAAAAAGAAAGGCACCTTCATAGTCACATGTGGGAGGGAGAGCTGCCACTCCTGTTTTGTAAAGGGAAAACATCTGTGAAAAGAAGACCTGCATAATCACAGGCTGCCAGGAGAGCTGCCTTATTGTTTGCACTGAAGGAACACAGATTTTGAAGAACACAAACACTAGGACTCAGAGAAACAAAATTTAATAACAACGTTAGGGTAAAGATTATGCAGAAAAATTAAAAAGAAGCAGACAGTTTAAATGAGAAAATATTAAGTGGAAGAGACACTGGTCTGGGTAAAGTCAGGGATCACATGGAAGTATCCCCTGACTTCTTCAGTCAAAATCGTTTCATTATGCGTCTATAAGATTGAATATGCTACACTTCTTGTATAAAATTTTTGCTGTCACATATTTTAACCTGTGGATTTTTTTTCTCTCATTCATTAGATTGCAACCTCCTTAAGGACACAATTCTGTTTTGCATATTTCTGTATCTTCGTCACCAAGAATTGTGCCTTGTAAATCAACTCAAATACATTTACTGAATTATTGACATTTAATTACAAGGAAAATGACAAAATGTTTTGTATTAATATTTTAAATAAGTATAAATTAAACACATTCTATTATTGTGGGTTTAATTTTATTTTCAATATGATCAAAGTCCAGGCCTCCCCGGTGGCACAGCAGGTTGAGCACAGTCCTGTGGAGCTGTCCACAGCCTCTGTAGCACAGATTAGATTCCCCCTGGCCAGAGAGAAACCCACATGGCGCGGCAGACCTCTCCTGTCTCGCCCGCTGCCCCCCTCAACAGTGTTTTTGGTGGTCTGCCTGTTCTGCTCCCCACTCTGTCTCTAGTGAATTCTCTCACCCTGCTGTACCTCTGGTCTGTACCCCAGTTCTTATATCTATCAATAAATCTTTAAAAACAATATTATCAAAGTATCAAAGCAATGTGATATTTGGTCTAATTCAACTGTTTTCAGACTGCATATTTGCACTAAATGCATATCAGAATTAACTACAATATTCTACTAAAAAGTATTTCCAGTTGGAACTCCCTGGTGGTGCAAGAGTTAAAGCACAACACTATGAAGCTATCCACAGACTCTGCAGCACAAGTTTGATTCCAGGAGAGCCAGGGAGCTACCCAAATGGCGCAGCAGACCTCTCCTGTCTCACCCGCTGCTCCCTTCAGCAGTGTTTTCAGTGGTCTGCCTGTTTTGCTCTCTGCTCTGTCTCTGGTGAATCCTCTTACCCCCTGCTCCTCCACCTGTACCCCAGTTCTTGCATGCATAAATAAACTAAAAAAAATTGCAATAAAAATTTATTATAATACAAGCACAAGATCTATTTGGTTAACATGGACACAGTCTTTGTTTTTCTTTCCCATGCTTTCCCCTTCCTCATCTACTTCTTGGAAAATATTTTTGAATGGAAAAGAAGATATGAATTTGAACATACATTTTTTAAAATATTTATTTATTTACTTTTAAAGATTTATGTTATTTATACAAGAACCGGGGTACAGGCCAGATGTGTGGGAGGGTGAGAGGATTCACCAGAGACAGAGAGGGAAACAGAACAGAGAAACTGACAAAGTACACTAAGGGGAGCAGTGGGCAAGACAGGAGAGGTCTGCTCGCCTTGTGGGTTGCCCTGAGGCTGGCGGGGATCAAACTGGCACTGCAGAGGCTGCAGACAGCTTCACAGCTCTGCACTCAAGCACCTGCTCCACCAAGGAGGCCCAAAAAAAATATTTATTTATTTATTTATTTATTTATGCATACAAGAGCTGGGCACAGGCCAGAGATGCAGAGGTGGGGAGTGAGCGGATTCACCAGAGACAGACCAGGGACCAGCAGGCAGGCAGTAGGCAGAATAACTGAAATACTCTGCTGAGGGGAGCAGCTGGCAAGACAGGAGAGGTCTGCTGTGCCATGTGGGTTATTCTCTAACCAGCCAGGGATCAAACTCATGCTGTAGATGCTTGGGATTGCTTCATAGTACAGTGCTTAACCCCTTGGTTCACCAGGGAGGCCCAAGAGTACTAACTTCAGAATAAAATCCTACACCTCCAATATACTTGTATATCCTGAAGCAAGTCACTCAATCTTTCCTAGCCTCATTCCTTCATCCTTCAGTAGAAAATAGTAGCGCTATTTACTAGTATTAGAGTATACTTGAAACATTATGAAGATTATGCTGCATGATATAAAATAAAACCCTTAGTGCAATGGTTTTCATGTGTTTGATAAATGACATCCTAGGTAAGAAATTAAAAGTATAATGATATAATAATAAATGGTATTAAAGTTAAATCACTGGGCCTCCCCGGTGGCGCAGCGGTTGAGCGCTGGGTTGCGAAGCTGCCCGCAGCCTCTGCAGCGCCGGTTCGATCCACGGCTGCTCCCCGGCTACTGGACGAGGGTCCCACATGGCGCGCAGACCTCTCCTGCCGCCCGCTGCTCCCCTCAGCAGTGTACTTCGGTCCTTCTGCCTGCTCTGCTCCCCGCTCTGGCTCTGGTGAATTCTCTCACCCTCCCGCGCTTCTGACTGTACCCAGTGCATGTATAAACAAACAAACAAACAAATAAATAATAATAAAAAAAAAAGATCGAGCTATATGATATTTAAAAAAAAATAAATAAAGTTAAATCACTTATGCTATTTCCACAAGTTAGCTATCATGATATTGGTACAATAGGGCCTCCCCTGGTGACACAGCGGTTGAGCACTGGGCTGCGATGCTGCCTGCAGCCTCTGCAGCGCCATTTCATTTCCCGGCCACCGGCGAGGGCCCCACAAAAAAAAAAAAAAAAAAAATATATATATATATATATATATATATATATATAGGTACAATAAACATAAGGATGCATATATTCCCTTCATATTAGTGTTTCTTGTATTATTAAGGCAGATATATACAAGTGGAATTGCTGAGTCATATGGTAATTCTATTTTTAATACTTTGAGAAACTTCCATAATCTTTTCCATAGGGCAAAACCAATCTTATTTCCCACCAGCATTGCAGGAGGATTCCTTTCTCTACATCCTCACCAACATTTGTTGTTCCTGGTCTTTTTGATATGGACCATTCTCACAGGTGTGAGATGATATGTCATTGTGGGTTTTCTAAATATTTATTTATTTATGTATATAAGAACTGGGGGTACAGGCCAGGACATGTGGAGAGGTGGGAGGATTCACCAGAAACAGAGTGGGGAGCAGAACAGTCAGACTGACTGAAATACACTGCTGAGGGGAGCAGCGCACAAGTCAGTAGTGGTCTGTTGCGCCATGTGGGTAGCAACCTGGCTGGGAATTGAACTTGTGCTACAGTGGCTGCAGACAGCCTCATAGGCTGCATCTTAACCCCCTTGCGCCACCAGGGATGCCCATGTCATTGTGGTTTTGAGTTGCATTTCCTAGATGTTAAGTGATGATGAGCATGTGTGTATGTATATGTACACACATATACATATATGTACATGCAACCACTTACAAATATATCCATATACATGCATATAACTTTACAAATATATTAAATGCCTGTTTTGTAAACAAATTATACCAAACATAAATTAACGGTTCAATAATGGTGAATAAAATAGTTCTGATACTTTAGGTAGCTTTTGCCTCTTGGTCATTCATTATGAATCCCCCCTCTCCCCGGTGGCACAGCAGTTGAGCGCTGGGTTGCAAAGCTGCCCGCTGCCTCTGCGGCGCCAGTTCGATCCCCGGCTGCTCCCCGGCCATGGCAGGAGGGTCCCACATGGCTCACAGACCTCTCCTGCCGCCCACTGCTCCCCTCAGCAGTGTACTCCAGTCCTTCTGCTTGCTCTGCTCCCTGCTCTGGCTCTGGTGAATTCTCTCGCCCTCCCGTGCTTCTGACTGTACCCAGTGCTTGTATAAATAAATAAATAAATATTTAAAATAAATAAATAAATCTAAAAAAAAAAAGAATTCCCCCCCCCCAAAATCTGTACATTATGAATAAGAGTCCATTTGGACCTCCCTGGTGGCACAGGGGTTAAAATTATCAGTACTATCAAACTATTTTCAGCCAGTGTGGCATGATTTCAATCTCTGACAAGGAAGCTAATCCATATGGAACAGCAGACATCCTCTATCTCGCATGCTGCTCCCCTCAGCAGTGTATTTCAGTAGATCCACCTGTCCTGCTCCCTACTCTATCTCTGGTGAATCTTCCCCCACATCTCTGGCCTACATCCCAGGTGGTGCATGCATAAATAAATAAAATAAATAAATATTTTAAAAAGTAAGAATCCATTTTTCAATGGATAGCTCAGTATTTTTGAATGGATTTCATTTTACAATAGTCTCCTCTGTTTATCATTTATAGCTTTCTTATTATCAAGGTCAAGAGTATAGTCTTCTGTGTTCCTTGGAAAAAAAATTCAGTAGTTAAATATTAATGGATTTTGAAGAATAATGTAATTACAAATATTGGGAAGGTAATTAAGTATTAAGGATATTTTTCAATTTCTTCCCTGGCTTATAAAGTTTGTTAAATGGGAGATTGTTATTCAAAACTATACAAGTGTAGTGGCAACATGGCCACTGAGCAGGTTTTCTAATCCAGCAGATGGGTGAATAAGAGTCCTGGAGCCCTCCGTGGCTCTCTTGGGCAAACAGGTACACAGCAGGCAGTGGTGCTGGGGTCCAGGAGGCCAAAAGGTCTCCAACCCCCAGCAAGTCTTCATTCTGGGCTTCTCTTCTCCCTTTCTCTCTCTCCTGCCTCTTCTGCTTCTGCTTCTCTACTGACTATATGACTATCTCAATACTCTTGCCATGGCCCATAGAAGTAAACAACACAACAATGTAACAACTGCAGGTGCCCCATCAGACAGGGCAACCCTAATGGTGGGAGGGCAGAAAAGCTTGAAAACCATTTACCAAACCATTTACCCTACAACAAGTAATCTCATAAATTAAATAGATAAATTGAGACAATAACCAAAAATCTCTATTAGATGAGTAGAAAGAATTAGAAGAGTAAGAGAATGGAAATACATTTTTAAAAGAACTAATGGCATTCAAGCATAAAAATATTAGCTGCTAAGCAAGAACTTTGACTCTACATGTAAATAGTAAAAATAACCCAAGAATATATTTCTCTAGGTTTTTTTTTTAATACTACCTGTACAAAATCAAAGCAGAGATATTACTATGTTGTTTAAAATTTGAATCCCTTAGTGTCTGACCAAGATGAATGAATTCTATTTTTTCAGTGTGCTTTGGCTTCAAATCCAAAAATTTAAATCCAAGTATTGGGCAGGCATATTCTGAAACTAATGACTGGATTTTTATTTCAAGATTCAAGAGAGCAAATGACTGGTAAAAGTAAAGTGTTTCTCTACACTGTTTTCCTTAATACTCTAGTAGGGAGTAACATTGGGAAGATCTGTGCCTAACAAAAGATCATTGTGGTCACCATGGGTGATCTGAATTTTGTAAAGGTTCTGAGTAGATCTCATTTAATTTTCTTAGTATGGAAAATACATTCCTACAGAATGCTAAGTAGCCACAACTCCTCTTAAATTCTTCCACCTAAAAGGAAGCTTATCATGACTTTGGAGTTTTTATATTCTCATATGTCAAGCATTGTTTTAAAGTATTCCCTGATGTCAGTGAAAGAAAAGCCTTGTTAATATCCATTGTAGGCTGATCTCCCAATTGAATTAAGTAATTTAATATCTGTGTGTAATTGAAAACACTGTTATTTACAACAGTGAACACTGAGATTTTTTGTTGTTATTATTGACGTAATTTATTCTATAAACATATTCATACATCCACTATATAGATGTTTATTTATTTATTTTGATTTTTTTTTTTGTGTGTGTAGAAGTCCTGGAGTACAGGCCAGAGGTCCGGGGGGGAGGGTTCAGAGTATTCACCAGAGACAGAGTGGGAAGAAGAACAGGCAGATCTACTGCTTAGATACACTGCTAAGAATTGTAGAGTGCAAGGCAGGAGAGATCTGCTGTGCCTTGTGTGGGTTAGCTCCCTGGCTGGGTATCGAACTCAGGTCATAGATGTAATAGTGCTGAGACTTAAACCCTAGGCCACCAGGGAGGCCCCTGGAGAGATGTTTAATTCTATTGACAAAGTCATGTTTTTCAAGATATCATTTCTTTTCAATCATATACTTAGTCATATGCATAATTGATTTTTCATTTGGACAAAACCTGCTCTTCTGAGGATACTTGGTGATATCTAGAGACTATTTTGCTCTCTCATATGAGGAAATGGGATGATCCTAGTATCCAGTAGTTAAAATATGGGTTGCTGCTAAACATTGTGCAATGAATGTGCAGACAACTCCTAAAACAAACAATTATCAGGCCCTGATTATTAACAGTTTCAAAATTGAGAAACTGTCTAGAATACGAGAGACATGACAATAAGAGTAGAAGATGAATTTGGGAAAAAATAAGTAATTTATTATGGGTTTTATATGACAAGGTCTGTTTGTGTAATAACTAATCAGTCCCATTTCTTGTTTCCTATCTGAACCCAGTGTTCAGGAAATAGGAAATTGCTTGACTTTGGGAATAAATTAAAATTGACCTAAACTAGCCATGATATATAATTCCTCTTTGCTAGCTGTTGCCTTAAGGAGAAGTTAAAATTTTATGACCAAAGGTTGTCTGATGAAAATTTGTAGAGAAATTGGTATCATCACTCCATCAAAGGAGATAAATCTACAAAGTAAAACTCATGTTTTTGTTCTCTCTATCTGTTCCTGGATTCTATTATGAAAGCCCATGTTTACTGAAACTATGTCAGATGGTTGTAAACATAAGGTGACAAAACTATGAATAAATCCAACACTTAGAAGATTCCATGTGTAAAGATCCTGTGCCTTTAATGTTCCATCTTTGGAAGCAACTTTGGGTCCACTTAATTACAGAATATGATTAAATTAAAAAGAGGACATAGTTAGGTGTTTGATATCAAATATCACTTCTGACAATAGAAATAAAATCAATATAAGACACTACAAAGTTTTTTTGTTTGTTTGTTTGTTTTTTGTATGTGAGAAAATCCAAGAAATCCAGAAATTTAGAATCCAAGATCCAAGTGAACACAAGTTCAGTGATGTGGACTTTCTAACCCACTGCTGCTTTTTCTCCACAAAATATTTTCTGATTAGCAGCAAATACTGGGATACAAAACATTTAAGAGTCAAAGTTTAGCAAAAAATAATATTGTATAGAAATGAGTCAAAAGTTCTTAATATATCTTGTCTCAAGGAATTTACCAATTTATTTTCTTTTTTAAATAAATAAATATTTATTTATTTATGCATACAAGAGCTGGGTTGCAGGCCAGAACGTGGCGGGGGGAGAATTCACCAGAGACAGAGTAGGGAGCAGAACATGTGGATCTACTGAAATACACTGCTGAGGGGAGCAGTGGGCAGGGCACAAGAGGTCTGCTGCACCATGTGTGTCACCTTCCTGGCTGGCCAGGAATCAAACTTGTGCTGTAGTTGCTGCCAATAGCTTGATAGTTCTATCTTCAACCCCTGCACCACCAGGGAGGCCCAAGTTTACTAATTTCTAATCTCCATTTGGACCATGATTAAAACAAAGCAGTCCTTTAATAAAAGTAAATTATCAGGTACAAATGCTAATAATGCTGAGATTAGAAATACTCCTTTAGAAAACCAAAGACCAGGCATGCAATATGTACTTGTTTCATAATTATTTTCTAAATTTATATTATAGTTTTTTTTTTAAATTTGGATGAAGAGTAAATGATTTAAAAAATGAACACAGAGAATGCAAAGAGAAAATTAAAAAGCATAATTTAGTAAAGAATATTATCCTGCTAATAAAAATATTTGCAGAGATATCAGGAGTAAATCAGTAAGTCCATGAGGACTAATTATATCACATACTTACTTATTCAGGTCATACCTGATGTATTAAATGAAACAAGGTCAAAGAAAAACAATTGTTCTAAGAAAAAGAAGCTTAACTCAAAAGTAGAAATCATTTTTACTGAGACAAAAATAATTTTAAGATCAGTCTCCTGTGGCAGACATTCTAGCACAATCACAAATTAAAAGAGGGATTTATTGTGGTCATTATAAAAATGTCCCATTCACAAAAAAAGCATACTGTGGTCATGAATTTTTCACAATTGAAAAAAATATTGCAAACATTCTTAAATTTTAGTTCTCATTGCAGAAACTGGAATTCAATTTCATGCTGTAAGAATCCTTAATAATCTCTATCAGATCACAAAGTCATATTAAACTATGCTGAAACCTACAAAATACTGCATTCCAATATTTAAGAACTATTATTTTCTAACAGACCACCTCCCAAATTAATTGCTTGTTGTTTTTCTCATTTACGTAATTACTTTTTCAGTCAGATTCTTTTTTTAGTCTATTCCCACCAATTCTACAAAGGAGCAGATATTCTAAGTAATAATAATAACAGGTAAATATATAACATATGAATTACCTTAAAATATGTATGTAATAATGGGCCTCCCTGTTGGTACAGCAGGTTGAGCGCAGTGCTATGAAGCTGTCTGCAGCCTCTTCAGTGCAGGTTCAATTCCCGCCTGGCCAGGGAGATACCCACATGGCACAGAAGACCTCTCCTGTCTCACCCACTGCTCCCCTCAGCAGTGTTTTCCGCCCATTTGACTGTTCTGCTCCCTGCTCTGTCTCTGGTGAATTCTCTCAAACTCCCATGCCTCTGATCTGAACCCCAGTTCTTGTGTACATAAAATAAATCTGTAAAAAATTATGTATGTAATAAGATGTTATATATGTCAGTTGAAGTGTAATAAGGTGAATAGTACATTTTAGACTCATGAATGATACTTATAAATGATACTCAATAGCAATTTGCCATGTTTTGACTCTGAACATAGTTATCTATAAATTACAAAACTTACATGTAAATGCTTTATTTCTGACTTCACCTAAAATGTTTCCTCTGAGAAAAATGTGGGTAGTGTAGCTTATGGAAGAAAAATAACATTAAAGAAATTCCAGGTCTCAGATTCATAATTTGATATTCTGTGCTGCCATATGATCTTAAGATATATCTGTCTTCTGTTGTCCTGAATGTATCCATTTCTAAGTAAGCAGAGCACTGCTAAAGGAAGCTCATAAGATTGTTGAGGATTCTCTAATAAAAATACACTTTTGAAAAATACTACATGAATGCTAAATAGAGCAAAATATATCTCACTTCCATTACATTTATGGGAGCTTTATGTGTAGTTTCTGCTTTAATGATGAGCACTTCACTGAATTTCAGAAACCTTTTCAAATACCATTGTGGCAATCATTTTATTTATGTGAATCCAATGGACATTTAGATATGCCAGTTATTCACACAGAGAAGCAAATTGATCTTTCAATACATATTGTGATATATATATATATTATATATACATATCAGTTTACATATATATAAACACATATAAATATATAATTTGTGAAATCTGTCCATAACTGCTGTTAAAGGTTATATAGTACAAAAACATTATGTTTAGTATTTCATTGCAAAAGAATGTGTAGTAACTCCAAAATGTATGTTTTAAATGCTCACACATTTTAAGGAAATTCCAGAAGAAATATAAAATTACAGTACAATAAAATTTTAATTTTTATAAGTAAAAGTAAGAGATGTGAAGTGCATGCTGTAGGTTACAATCATATGTTTTCTTTTAAGTTTTTTGTTTATTTATTTGATATTTTTCAACTGCTTGATTTTTGATTGAATTAATGGTTTACAAAATTTCATATGATTTAAAGGTATATATAGATTGACAATTCTTCATATGACTGTAACTAGACCGCAGAAAACAACAAAGCAACAATATTATTCTGTAATTGTCAAATGATTACTCTGCATTTACTCACCACCCCTACCCGTCTCTTTACAGCCTTTAATTCCAAAGTTAGATATCTATTGTTTGTTTTGGTTTAGTTTACCTCATTATTTTGTTTTGTTTCTTTATATCTCACAAATGAGTAAAATGATCTTGTATTTTTCATTCACCTTCTGAGTGATTTTACCTCATACAATACATTCTAATTCCATCCATGTTGGAGAGAAAGATAAAATTTCTTCTTTTTTTTTTTTTAATAAAAGAGTGGCACTTCACTGCAGCACTTCATTGTGTATATATGCAAACATCTTTGTCAACTCACTTGTTCTTGTGCATTAGGGTGTTTTCATGACAGAGATGTAAATAATGATGCAATGACTGTAGGAGTGCCAATATCCTTTCCAATTAGTGTATTTCCATCCTTAAGGTATATGTATTGGAAGGATTATTGGATCATATGATAGTTTTTTATTATAATATTTTGAAAAACATTCATACTATTCCCCCATAACATCTAGACCAGTCCACATCCCTACTGACAGTCTATTATTACAGTTTTACAACACTATCTCGTCAAAATGTGTTATTGTTGAGATGGGTCATTCTCTCAAGGGTGAAGGGGCATCTTATTCTGTTTTTGATTTTCATTTCCCTGAAAATAAGTGATAATGATTTTTTTTTATTTACCCAATATCCATCTGTACACCCTCATTGGAGTTCTATTTAGCTCTTCTGATTATTTTTTTATTGTGGTTTTTGTTTTCTTTTTGTTGGTGTATGAGTTCTTTGCAAATATTGGTCACTAGCCCCTTCTCAGGTATATGATATTAAATATTTTCTCTCACTCAGCAAGGTGCCTTCATTTTAAGAGAAGCTTCTTTCACAATTCATAGATTTTGTTTTTGTTGCTATTTGATTGTTGTAGTTTCAGGTAGACCCATTTGTTTAACTTTGCTCTTATTCCCTTTATTCTTGTTAAAATCCCAAAAGTGCCCTGAAGTCGATATCTAGCAGTGCTTTGTATAAGTTGTCTTTTGTGTATTTTGCAGTTCAATTTTGCAAAAGTGGTTTAGTTAATTTTTGTGTATGGTGTGAGATGGTGGTCCAGTTTAATTGTTTTGCATATGGGTGTCCAGTTTTACCAATATTGATTAAAAAAACAATTTAATAGCTATTTTGACAAGTTTTGGCATCCACTTGGAATAATAAAAAAGTCTTAAACATGGATGTAGAGGGAAGATATCTCAAAATTATAAAGATCATAATTATTAAGTCCATAATTAATTAAGGTACAGAGAGATATAAAAAAATAAAACTTGTGGCCAAAAGAATAAAACTCTCACTAGTTGCAGGTAATATGATAATATGCATAGCAAATCATAAAGATTGCAGTTAAAAATTAGAAACAATACATTTATACAGTCCACATTATCAATATTGAAAATTCAGTTGTGTTCCTGCAATCAACTAAAGAGAGAAAGAAATAGAAAAGCTCTAAAGAACAGTCACATTTACTGTTGTCTCAAAATAAAAAGAATACCAAGGAATGAACTTAACACAGTAGGTAAAAGACCTGTATAAAGAAAAATATAAAGTTTGTTAACAAAAAATAAAGACACAAAGAGAGGGGAATATATTCCCTGCGCATAGTTTAGACGATTTAACATTGTTAAAATGATCATCCTATCCCAAGCAATATACAGATTCAATACAATTCCTAAAAAGATACAATGAAGAAATAGAGCACAATAGAGCAAACATTATGGGCAACTGATAACACCACAAAAGACCTCTTACAACCAAAATGATCCTAACAAAAAAGAAGGTATCACATTATGGGAATCCAACTTATACTACAAAGCTGAACTATTTAAAAATATACAGTTTGGGAATAAAAAAAAATACAGTTCAATGGAATAGAATTAGGAGTTCTCTCATATGGGACAGTAATTTATAGGGAAAAACACATTTTTCCATTTTAATTTAATTACAATGACTAAATAGAATTCCAAATGATTCATCACCCACTTATTAATTCATATTTTTTTAAAAACTTCTGAGACTACATTATATAAGCCATGATTTAAAGCTTTCTGAATTCTATAAAATCATTTTAGGGGTTCTCCCTGGTGTCGCAAGTGGTTAAGCACTGCACTATGAAGCAATCTGCAGCCTCTGCAGCACAAGTTCAATCTCTGGCCAGGCAGGGAGCAACCCACATGGCACAGCAGAGCTCTTCTGTCTCTCCCACTGCTATACTCAGCAGTGTATTTCAGTCAGTCTGCCTATTCTGTTCCCCACTCTGTCTCCGGTGAAACCTCTCACCCCCACATCTCTAGCCTGTACCCCAGTTCTTGTATGCATAAATAAATATTTGAAAAAAATAGAAAAATCATTTTAATAATATTATGTAATAATTTTATACATTGTAATTTCCATTTTAATTCACTGATCTTTGCATTATTATACCATGAGATATCAGTCCTTCAACCATTAAAAAGATGAAGACATCAGTTTCATGAACTCAAATCACATTCACAGACACACAGATGTTCATGACAGAATTGAGATGTAAACCAGTCATGTGATGCCATATATAATTTTTCCCTTTCAGTATAATTCTCTCCTACAAAAACACTATATACTGAATTTTAACAATATGCAGAGAATTGTTTTGTCCCTAAATAAACTATGTGTGTGATAGATTTTCAAATTATGTTATCTGCAATTTTTTTGTTGTTATCTACATCTTTATGTGTCATTTCATTCCTAACAAAATCTATAAATGTGATAGTATTACATCAGATAATTTTGAGTTGGAATTATACATAATCTGCATTAAACATCAACTATTTCTAATTGATTAGTTACTTTTTGCATATGGAAAATAAGACCCAAACTTAATAGGTCTTATCTGGTCTAGTGCTACACACCTATTTTGCAGCTTAACAGATAAGAATACTAATTATTAGCCCAACATATTTATTATGTTGATTTTAAATAATTGTCTTTCTACCAGAATGAATTAAGAGGATGATTCTCAACTTGCCTGTTCACTCCACACCTACATCATTTCTAATAAATACCTATCCTTAGGCATACAGAATCCAAATATCTTGATTGAGTTCTTCATAACAGTATTTTTGTGAAATTTCTCAGTCTGTTTCTAATATGTAGTATGGGGGAACCAACATATTTTTTAAAGATTTATTTATTTATGCATAGAAGAACTGTGGTACAGTCCAAAGGTGTGGGGATGGGGTGGTTAGAGAATTTACCTGAGACAAGTGTGGAGCAGAAGAGGCAAAGTGACTAAAATACACTGCTGAGGGGAGCAGCAAGGCAGCTGGGAGAGATCTGCTGTGCCATGTAGGTCCCTGGCCAGGGATCTAACTCATGCTGCAGTGGCTGTGGATAGTTTCATAGTGCTGACGCTTAACAACTTGCACCAACAGGGAGGCACAATGAATCAATATTTTAAAACTATGTAGTTTTATTCCATTCACATCATTTCAAAATAAAGATTTTTATCACATTTCCAACTAAAAGCAAATATAAAATTAATATCTGCTCAAAGGAAGATTAAGAAATTCCCTGTCGGAGTGCCAGGAATTCCCCACAGGTGACTCACATTCAGGTTAGTGATTAGTTGCAGAGAAAGTCAAGGAAGGTGAGGGGAACATGCTGTACAAAGTAGATACCCAAGCCAGCAGAATGGGCTGAGGTCAGCTATTCAATGCATGCTAGATTACTTCAGGACACTATGAATTCCCTGGAGGGGGCCTCCTCTGGTGGTGCAGCGGTTGAGCCCTGGGCTGCCAAGCTGTCCGCAGGCTCTGCAGCGCCGGCTAGATCCCTGGTGGCAGACGACTGTCCCACATGGCGGGCAGACCTCTCCTGTTGCACCCGCTGCTCCCCTCAGCAGTGCATGTCTTCGGTCTGCCTATTGTGCTCCCTGCTCTGGCTCTGGTGAATTCTCTCACCCTCCAGTGCTTCTGACTGTACCCAGTGCTTGTATAAATCTTAAAAAAATTATTCTCTGGAGGGACATGTCAGAAAGAGTGTTTATACATGTACTAGCACTGATCTGATGTGGGCCATAAGATCTCTGCAATAAGCATGGTTAAGGAAAGATCTCCCCAACTTACCTCACAGAATTATGAGATTAAAAATTGCAAGTGGAGCCAACAAGGCTTGATCAGTCATGGGCACAATACTGGAGGGATGGACTGGAGAGAGAGAACTCATAAATCTCTTTGAAATTTTCAAGGTGACAAGCAAATCATCCTGGGTCCCTTGGAGGTGAATAGCAGTGACAGATGTTACTATAGTGGCCAAGAACTACAGCCAGAGCCAAGCAATGGGGCACAAATCCTACTCAGGTGACTACTGCCTGCCAGGACCTGCTTGTCCAGAGCTAGACTTCCTCACTAAGAAACTCAGTCTTCGTAGATCATGACCTGTGACAGACAGGAACAGCTGGGAAGTGGTATGGAAAGTTGGGATAACTGAAACACTAAACAAACCTTGCTGTGAAAAGAAAGTGGATGTGACTAACCTAACCCTTCAACAAAACTGAGAGTAAGGATTTAATCCCCAGACTCCCCTACTGCCCCCACTTTACACCAAAGTAAACTATAAAGAAAAACAAAACTAAATCCATGTTGCCCCAACTATGGAAAATCAAATAAGCAACACACATGCCTAAGAGGCAAGGTACATCTGAACACAAGTTGAAAAAGCAAAATGAGAAGACCAAAAGTTCTAGACATATATAAAGTGTATAAAGGGACCTCCCTGGTGGGGCAGGGATTCAAGTCTCAGTGCTATCAACCTATCGCCAGCCACTGCACCATGAATTCGATCCCTGGTCAGGGAGCTAGCCCACATAGCACAGCAGACCTTTCCTGACTTGCCTGCTGCTCCCTTCAGTTGTGTATCTCAGTAGATGTGCCTGTTCTGCTCCCCAATATGTCTCTGGTGAATTCTCTCACCCTCCAAACCTCTGGCCTACACCCCAGTTCTTGTATGCATAAATACATAAAAAATAAAACTTTAAAAAATAAACTATACAAAAATAAATTATCCATCAGATAATGACTTTAACACCAATATTAAAAATGCTTAATGAACTACTGGAAGGTGAGACAAAGGCATATAGGCAAATGTAAATTCTTAGAAAATTAATCTATGAACAAAGCTACCTTAACACAGGGACATCTAGTTATATATGTAACTATTAACAGACCTTAAGCAAAATATTTACAAAAATACAATTATTTTAGAAGACCTCAACACAACACTGACACAAAAGTATAAATCATCCAGACAGAAATCTAAAAAGGAAGTAAAGGCCATTAAAGAAATTTTGGCCCACGTGGTTTCAATGGATATTTACAGGGCTTTCCAATCCAAAAAAATAAAATGCAATTTCTTCTCCAATTTTTTTTATTATTTTATATTTTATTATGTTTTTTTATAATAAATTTTATTTTTATGTTCCCCATACAATTGCAACGCCCGCATTCTGACCCCAATTCCTCCCCTCCCGCCCCCCACCCCCAAAAAGTGTCTCTGGTTCATAGTGTTTTGTTGATTTTGATTTTCACTTTCTTATAGTTATTCATTTTCCTGGTCCCTTATTTAAGTTTTCTAGATTCCTGCTATGAGTGAGACCATCCGGTATTTTTCTTTTTCTTTCTGGCTTATTTCACTGAGCATGATCCCTTCCAGCGCCATCCATGTTGCTGCAAATTGCATGTGTTTATCTTTTATGAATGCTGAGTAATATTCCATGGTATATATGTACCATATCTTCTTGATCCAGTCATCTATTTTTGGGCATTTGGGCTGTTTCCAAAGCTTAACTATTGTAAACAGTGCTGCTATAAACATAGGTGTGCAGGTGCTCTTTGGAATTGATGTTTCTGTGTCCTTTGGGTAAATACCTAGGAGTGGAATTGCTGGATCATATGGAAGCTCTATGTTTAGTAGGTCCAGAAATCTCCACACAGCTCTCCATAGTGGTTGGACCAGTTTGCACTCCCACCAACAGTGCAGGAGAGTTCCTTTTTCTCCACAACCTCGCCAACATTTGTGTTGCTAGTTTTTTTAATATGTGCCATTCTCACTGGTGTAAGATGGTATCTCATGGTAGTTTTGATTTGCATTTCCCTGATTACAAATGATGTTGAACATTTTTTCATATGCCTGTTGGCCATTTGCATTTCCTCTTCAGAGAAGTTTCTTTTTAGCTCTTCTGCCCATTTTTTGACTGGGTTATTTTCTTTGTTGTTGTTGAGTCTCATCAGCTCTTTGCAGATTTTTGTGATCAGTCCTTTATCATTAGTGTTGGGTGCAAAAATGTTCTCCCAGTCAGTGGGGTTTCTCTTTGTTTTTGTTATTGTGTCTTTTGCTGTGCAGAAGCTCTTTAATTTGATGTAGTCCCAGCTGTTTATCCTTGCGTTCACTATCACTGCTTTGGGTGATGTGTCTGTAAAGATGTCTTTGATGTGCAAATCACGTAGTGTTTCGCCTATATTTCCTTCTATATATTTTATGGTTTCAGGTCTTATGTCTAGTTCTTTAATCCATTTTGAGTTGATTTTTGTGTATGGTGTGAGGTAGTGGTCAAGCTTCACTCCCTTGCATGTAGCAACCCAGTTTTCCCAGCACCATTTATTGAACAAACTTTCTTTGCTCCAATGCATAGTCTTTGCTCCTTTGTCAAAGATTAGTTGACCATAAATCTGTGGGTTTATTTCTGGATTTTCTATTCGATTCCATTGGTCTGTATGACTGTTCTTGTTCCAATACCATGCAGTTTTGATGATTATGGCTTTGTAGTATAGTTTGAAGTCTCTGAGTGTGATGCCTCCATTCCCTTCTTTCTTTTTCAGGAGAGCTTTGGCAATTCGGGGTTTTTTGTGATTCCATATGAATTTCATCAATAATTGTTCTATTTCTTTGAAGAATGACATTGAAATTTTGATTGGAATAGCATTGAATCTGTATATTGCTTTTGGTAGGATGGCCATTTTAATAATGTTTATTCTTCCAATCCATGAGCCGGGGATGACTTTCCATTTCTTTGTGTCTTCTTCTATTTCTTTTAACAGTGTTTTATAGTTTTCTTTGTATAGGTCCTTTACCTCTTTTGTTAGATTTATTCCCAAATATTTGGTTTTTTTTCAATAATAAAAGGGATGGTTTTCTTGATTTCTTCTTCTTCAGATTTATTGTTTGTGTATAGGAAGGCTACTGACTTTTGTGTGTTGATTTTGTATCCTGCCACTATACTGAACTGATTGATGAGTTGAATTTTTTTTTTTCTGTGGAGTTTTTGGGGTTCTCTATGTATATTATCATATCATCTGCAAATAGTGATAGTTTGACTTCTTCTTTTCCTATTTGGATGCCTTGGATGTCTTTCTCTTGTCTTATTGCTCTGGCTAGGACTTCCAGTATTATATTGAAAAGCAGTGGTGAGAGTGGGCATCCTTGTCTTGTTCCAGATCTTAATGGAATTGCTTTCAGCTTTTCACCATTGAGAATGATACTGGTTGTTGGCTTCTCATAGATGGCCTTTATGATGTTGAGGTATGTTCCTTTTATCCCAAGAATTTCAAGGGCTTTTATCATGAATGGGTGTTGCACTTTGTCGAAAGCTTTCTCAGCATCTATTGATATTATCATATGGTTTTTATATTTCTTTTTGTTGATGTGTTGGATAACGTTGATTGATTTTCGGATGTTAAACCATCCTTGTGTCCCCGGAATGAATCCTACTTGGTCGTGGTGAATTATCTTATGGATACATTGTTGGATTCTGATAGCTAAAATTTTATTGAGGATTTTTGCATCAGTGTTCATTAGGGAGATTGGCCTATAGTTTTCCTTTTTTGTGTTGTCCTTATTCGGTTTTGGTATTAGTGTAATGTTGGCTTCATAGAACGTGTTTGGTATTGTCCCTTCCTTCTCAATTTTTTGGAAGAGTTTGTGAAGGATAGGCACTAATTCGTCTCTGAATGTTTGGTAGAATTCATTTGTAAATCCATCAGGTCCTGGGCTTTTGTTTTTGGGGAGGATTTTGATTACCATTTCAATTTCGCTGCTTGTAATTGGTCTGTTTAGGTGTTCTATTTCTTCTTTATCTAGCTTTGGGTGATTGTAGAGTTGTAGGAATTTGTCCATCTCCTCTAGATTGTTGAACTTGTTTCCATATAACTGTTCATAGTAGTTACTGATTATTCTTTTGATTTCTGCTGTGTCCGTTGTGATTTCTCCTCTTTCATTTATGATCCTGTGTATTTGTGCTTTCTCCCTTTTTTCCTTTGTGAGCCTGGCTAGGGGTTTGTCTATTTTATTGATTTTTTCGAAGAACCATCTCTTGGTTTCATTAATCTTTTGGATTGTTTTTTTAGTTTCAATTTCATTTATTTCTGCTTTGGTTTTTATTATTTCTTTTCTTCTACTGGTTTTGGGGTTTTTTTGTTGTTCTTTTTCTAGATCTTTGAGCTTCGAGATTAGGTTGGTTCTTGGAGTTCTTTCTTGTTTCTTGATGTGAGCTTCTATTGCTATATATTTTCCTCTTATTACTGCTTTTGCTGCGTCCCATACATTTATGATATTGGTGTCCTCCTTGTCATTCAATTCAAAGAATTTTTTAATTTCCTCTTTGATCTGCTCATTAGTCCAGTGGTCTTCCAGTAGTGTGGTTTTTAGTCTCCATGAGGTAGGAAAGTTCCTTGCCTTCTTTTTATGGTTTATTTCTAGCTTGATGCCTTCATGGTCAGAAAAGATGGTTGGTATGATTTCAAACTTGGTGTATCTGTTGATGTTTGTCTTGTGCCCCAGTATGTGATCGATCCTGGAGAATGATCCGTGTGCGCTTGAGAAAAATGTGTACTCTGTTTTTTGGGGGTTTAGTGTTCTATAGATGTCTGTTAAGCCCAAATGCTCTAGGTCCTTATTTAGAGCTTTAGTTTCTTTACTTATTTTTTGTCTTGTTGATCTAGCCATTGTTGATAGTGGTGTGTTGAAGTCTCCCACTACATATGTGTTTTCTCTGATGTCTGTTTTCAGAGATGACAACAGTTGTCTGATATATTTTGGTGCTCCTTCGTTTGGTGAGTATATGTTAATTAGTGTTATTTCTTCTTGAAGTATTGTCCCTTTGATCATAATGTAGTGACCGTTGGGATCCCTTTTCATTTTTTTGAGTTTGAAATCTGTTTTATCTGATATAAGTATAGCTGTTCCTGCTTTCTTTTTTTGGTCCATTTGCTTGTAGGATTGTATTCGATGCTTTAACTTTGAGTCTATTTTTATCTTTTGTAGCTAAATGTGTTTCCTGGAGACAGCAAAAGGTTGGGTCTTGTTTCTTAATCCAGGCTGCAACTCTGTGACTTTTTATTGAAGAGTTTAGTCCATTTACATTTAGGGTTAATATTGATATGTTAGCATCTGTATTTGCCATTGTGTTTGTATTTCCTTTGATTTTATTTATTCTTTTAATATCATTTTTTTTCCTTGCCTTCTTTCGTTGTTATTCGTCCCTCTGAGGTTCTGGCTTTAGGATTCCTTGTAGTATTTTTTGAAGTGGGGGTTTATTGGTAATGAAGTTCTATAGTTTCTGTTTGTCTGGGAAGTTCCTTATTCTTTCTTCATAGAGGAAGGAAAGCTTTGCGGGATAGAGTATTCTTGGTTGGCATCTGTTTTCTTGGAGTCTGTTGACTATGTCCTTCCACACTCTCCTTGCCCATAGTGTTTCTTCAGAGTAGTCTGATGTCAGCCTGATTGTTTTTCCTTTGAATTTTATTTGTTTCTTCCCTCTTGTCAGCTTCATTATTTTTTCCTTGTCCTGGATTCTTGGGAGCTTCACTATTATGTGTCTTGCTGTATTTTTCCTTTCGTCATGGACGTTTGGTGTTCTTCTTGCTTCTTGTATATCAATTTTCAGCTCCTTCTTCACATTTGGGAAGTTCTCTTCAATTATCTCCTGGAATATTTTCTCTGTACCTACATCTCTCTCCTCTCCTTCTGGTATTCCTATAACTCTTATATTTCCTTTCCTCATGGAGTCAGACAGTTCCCAAAGTCTTTCTTCGTTCTTTTTCCTTCGTACTTCTCTTTCCTTTTCTGTTTTGGTTCTTTTTATTTCTGTGTCTTCAAGAGAACTTATTCGTTATTCCATTTCATCTATTCTGCTTTCATTGCTTTTCCCAGAATTCTTTAGTTCTTCCATTAATTCTTTGATCT
The DNA here is from genome assembly GCF_014898055.3 of Talpa occidentalis. Taxonomy (NCBI): domain Eukaryota; kingdom Metazoa; phylum Chordata; class Mammalia; order Eulipotyphla; family Talpidae; genus Talpa; species Talpa occidentalis. The sequence goes on along the minus strand of NW_023604295.1, from coordinate 81,461,840 downwards.
CCTGCATTTCTTTTACTTCCCTCTTTAGGGACTCAATTTCATTCTTCTGATCGTTGATTATTTTTCCCTTATCATTGTTTTCCTTTATGAGTTCTGTCATTTTTTTAATCATGGCAATTTTAAATTCTCTTTCTGGAAGGCTCAGAAGTTCTTCCAAGTTACTGTTGTTGCAATCTGGGGGCTGGTTTTCTTTTTGTTGTGTGCTTCTTCCCTGAGGAGTTACTATGTTGCGTGTGGTTCTTCTACTCCCTACTGTCTGTTTTCTAATTTGCTGTATGCGTTGGGATACTGTGTTGCTGGGACTGGCCAGCATCTTGGGTCAACTTCTTGCTCCCCTCTGGCTCCTCCGGGAGCCATCTGTCAGTTTCAAGCAGTCTTTACTGAAGAAAGTCCCTGTTCTAAAATGCCGATGTGGGGACACACTCCCCTGTGCTCCTGGTCTGCCCCGACGGTGGGTTCCCTCTCCCCCTCTGGGCTTGGACTGCAGGCCAGAGGTGTTCTGGTGTGGGCGAACTTCCCCGGCTCACCTCTGGCTCCTGAGGGAGCCTTCTGCAGGCAGTCTATACTGAAGAAATGTCCCTGTTCTAAAATGGTGATGCGGGACACACTCCCTGCGTGTCCAGTCTCAGGCACACTCTTCTGCGCGCCTGGTCTGCCCCGGCTTTGGGTACTCGCTCCCCCTGTGGGCTCAGACTACTGGTCGGCAGGGGCCCGGCTTGGGCTAACTTCCCAGCTGGCCACTGGCTCCTCCAGGAGCCTCTGCTGGTTTCAAGTCGCTAGGTGGCGCCAGAGATCTCTCCTAGAGCCCTTGGGGAGCTGTTTTTTTTTTTTTTTCTTCACCCCGTGGGACAGGAAACAGAGCGGGAATGGTAGGGTAAACCTCAACGGCTTTGGGTGTTGTGTCTGCCTTGTGCCCCACCGTCGTGGAGAACCCATGCCCCGAATTTTGTGCTCCGGATCTCCGTTCCAAAGCCCTCAGGTCCAGGACACGGGCTGTAGCCCAGTTCAGTGTCCACAAAATGGCGTCTTTTGCACCCCACTCCCGTGCCTGGGTGCCTGTTTCCTGGATACTCAGTGAGGGACTTTCACCTCAGTGAGGGTCATCGCACGCGTCTCCCTGCAAGCCTAGGTCGCAGGCCCGGGGACCTGGGCAGCCGCGATCCCAATCCGCGTTTGCTTTTCCAGCCCGCTGCTTTTCCGGGAGATCCCAATCCGCGTTTGCTTTTCCAGAGCGCCGCTTTTCTGCGCAAGCTTACCAGGCGGCCCGGGGCTGTGTGTTGGTCCTAGCCTCCTCCTGGGGGGCGGGGTCTCTGTTTAATGGCGCCCGGAGCTCACCTCTGCGGCGAATCCTGCAGGGTTCTCCGCAGCTCCCGTTCACGGGGTGTGGTGGCTGCAATAGTTCCTTTCCACTCACAGTCCCGCTTGCTGCGTAGTTTGTTCTTGTTGGTCATTTTGGTTTGTTTTTTTCCTCCTCTCTGCCGGTTGGAGAGTGCCGATCTGTGGGCGGGGGAGGGGAGCAGGGTTCTGCGCTTTCCTCCCTTCTAGTCATCTTTTATGGCAACTTTCTTCTTCGGGTAGTTTGCTGGAGTCACCTGTTTATCTTCCGTGTCCCAGTTCTCACTGGGACTTGCCGCTTTTCCTCCCTATTAACTTTTTTTAATGGGAGATCTTACTTGCAGCGTCTCCTCTCCGCCATGTTGCTCCGCCCTCATCTTCTCGAATTTACAGAATATTCTCAAGGACAAAATATTCTCAAGGACAAAATATTCTCAAGACACAAAATATGTCTTAAAAATACAAGAAGTTAGGGGTCTCCCTCATGGCACAAGGGGTTAAGCACAGCACTGTGAAGCTATCTACATTCTGTGCATCATGAACTCGATCCCCCGCTGGCCAGGGAGCCACCCACATGGTGAAGCAGACCTCTCCTGTCTCACCCTCAGTAGTATATTTCAGTCTGTCTGCCTGTTCTGCCCCCCACTCTGTCTCTGTTGAATCTTCTCACCTCCCTCACCGCTGGCCTGTACACCAGTCTGTGTATGCATAAATAAATGAATCTTAAAAAAATACAATAACATAGAAATCATATCAAACATCTTCTCAGATCACAATGGTATAAAACTAGAAATTAACTATAAAAGAAACCATGAATAAACCAAAATGTACATAGATTAATAAAATGCTTCTGAACAACACCTGGGTCAAAAGAAAAACCAAAAATTATCAGGATACTGATGAAATCAAAGAGAAAAACTATGAGAGCCTATGGGATGTTCAAAATTCAGTACTAAAAGGGAAGTTCACAGCAATACAGGCCCACATAAAACCAACAGCGCGCACACACACACACACAGACAGACCAAACACACACAGAAAGAAATATCTTTTAAAATCTAACTCTACAGTTGAAGGATCTGAAAGGAGAGTAAAAAGAAGGTATGACACAAATCAGCACAAGCAAAGACATAATAAAAATTAGAGCATATATAAAATTATATATATATATATATACATATATATATATAAGTAAAACCGAGAATTGCTTCTTTGAAAGTACAAATAAACTCAGAAAGACAAAAACTAGATTTATCAAGAGAAGAGAGAAAAACCCAAATAGAGTCAGAGATGAAAGTACATAAGACACTGCAGAAATACCCAGGGTTATAAGAAGCTACTGAAAGTGGTTCTGTGCAAACAAACTCAACAACAAAAAAGAAATGGACACAATTTTATTCACACAACCATCAAAACTGAAATAGCTAAAACTACCAATCACAAGCACAGGGATTAAAAGTGTTATGCAAAGTGTCCCTAATAACAAATGTCCTTGACCAGATAACATTTTTAGTAAATTCTTTGAAACCTTTAAAGGGGAAATAATACATATACTACTCAAAAAAATTGAGCATAGAAAACTCCTCAATACATACTATGATGCCAGCATTACCTTGATCCCAAAACCAACCAATGACATTGTAAGAAATGTGTAGACTGATATCTCTGATGAGCATAGATGCAAAAGAATCCTAGCAATCAACAGAATTCTATAAATAAAATGCACTGGGTAAAGCTGTCCGGATGTTTCTCAGTCTACTGAAAATGGAGCTACTATAAGATCCCATCCAGCAATTCCACTACTAGGGATCTACCCAAAGGACACAAAAACAGTGATTCAAAAGAGCACCTGTACATCCATGCTTATTGCAGCACTATTTACAATAGATAAAACCTGGAAACAACCCAAATGCCCAAAAATAGATGTCTGAATCAAGAAGATGTGGTGTAAGTACACAATGGAATATTATTCACCAATCAGAAAAGATAAACTCATGCCATTTGCAGCAATGTGGATGGAGCTAGAAGGAATTATGCTCAGTGAAATAAGCTAGAAGGAAAAAGAAAAAAAAATATCGGATGGTTTCACTTATAATAGGAATATAGGGGAACCAAATAAGACATCAGTGTAAAAAAAATAATAACAGAACAAAACACAACAAAGCAAAAACAGACAATTATAAACCAGAGACATTCTGCAGGGGAGGAGGGAGAGGGGCGAGAGGGAGGGAGGGAGGGAGGAGCACAAGGGACTGTGGTGATGGTGCATGCTTGCCTTGGGGAAGGAAATTCTATGGAGACTCAACCTGAGGGGGTGGGGGGAAGCAACTATTGTCTAAAATGTAAAAAATGATAAATGTTAAAATACAAAAAAATAAAAATAAAAATATAATAAAATAAAATGCACTAATATATTAAGAGAATCATATACTGTGACCAAGTAGGCTTCATCATGTTGCAAGAATGGTTCAACATATGCAAATCAACCAATGCCATTGACCAGATCAACCAAAAGGCTGATAAAAATCACAGATCACTTCAAAAGGTGCAGAAAAAGCAGTCAGCAAGATTGAACATCCATATATCATGTAAAACACTCAATAAGGGCCTCCCTTGTGGCTCAAGGGGTTAAGACACAACATATGACACTGGCCGAGCCACTGTAGCCCAAGTTCAATCCCTGGCCAGGGAGCTACCCACATGGCACAGCAGACGTCTCCTGACTTGCCCACTGCTCCCCTCAGCAGTGTATTTCAGTTGATCTTCCTGTTCTTTTCCCCACTCTGTCTCTGGTGAATCCTCTCACCCCACACCTCTAGCCTGTACCCCAGTTCTTGTATGTAGAAATAAATAAACCTTTTTAAAAAACACTCAATAAAATGGGAATAAAAGCAACTTATCTAAACATTATAAAAGATAAACAAACATTAGTCAGCATCATATTTAAAACAACTGAAAGCATTCCTCACTAAGATCAGCCATCAGACAATGATGTCCTCTTTTACCACTACTATTGAAAAGAGTATTGAAAATCCTGGGTAGATTAATTAAAAAAAGATAAAGATATAAAAGGAATCCAAATAGGAAAGTAGTAAAACTGTTATTTTTCCAGACACCATAACACACATAGAAAACACTAAAGATTCCACTTCAAGTTTTAGAAATGGTCTCATTGTGAAAGTTATTATAAATGTGTGATTAAAATTCTAGATGTACAAGCATGATGAAAAATTAACAATAAATAATTGTTTTGTGAATAAGTTACAAAAAATGAGAAACATTCTGATTGGGTATTTGTATTATCCCCCTTGAATGGAAGAGCTTGATTTCATAGAGTAAGCATTTTAAAATGTTTTCATTTCCCTAATATAAAAAAAGAAAATAAATAAATTGAAAAATATAATATATGTCTAATTTAATGATTAAGATTAACATGTCTTTATAAAATTGAAATAAAGTGACTTTCATATTTCAGTTTTGCTTTCCAGATTTGAGATTTTACAAAACATATTATGATAAAATATACTAACCTAATAATAAAAGATGAATTTGTAATGGTTATGCCATAGTCATATAATTTAAATTGTAATCTGAATTTTTTAATCATGAGTTTAAAAAAATCAAGAAGCATCAGCTCAGTGGGTTGGAAGTATTGATAAAATATCAAAACTGTCACATTTACCACAGGATTCTGTATTCAGACTTTTCTTTAACAAGATATGTCATTTTGACAAGCCATTTAGCATAAATGACTTATAACTCCTTGAACCCTTGTATTTAATTCAGTCAGGACCCCACATTTCAAATTGTCATGTGCCATTATAATGTTTCAGAATGTCAGTTTCTTATCTAAAGGTTATTACCACCCCAAACTGCGAATTCTTCTGATACATGTCTTGGATGTCAGCATCAAAATATGTGCTCTTTGATCACTAATCTAATCCATAATGGAGCTGTAAGGAGACAATAACAAAACAAGAATTATGTTTTGATTGATAGATTGTTATTTTGTTATCTTGGTATTCAGGAGTTATGACTTCAGTAATTGTCGATGTCTTATATCATTTAGGATCAAACCAAACCTTTATTCTTACAGAATTAAATGGAAATATTTAATTTGTATAGGTTTACATAGTCTACAGCAACTTTCAAATTTAAATTTCAGAGTAATTTTTATCCATATATTAGCTAAATTAATAAAACTCAAGTTTTGCATAGTTTTCATGTAAGAGAATCTCACTTGCTATATGCATATAAAGAACAGTTTAGAATGCTACAAAATTGCAGACATTTAAGATCTATCTGTACCATTAACTAATGTGACTGTAATCAAATTTGAATATTCTGATTTCAACATCCCACTATTGTCGAATAATACTAATGACTGAAATATTCTGGCAATACAAGTCTTATAAGTAAACTCATGCATATATGCATATATATAAATTATTCACATAATTTTATTTTTACAGCAGCAAACCAATAGAATATATGTATTTGTATACATATGCATTTTAAATACATATATAAAAATACATATAGATGTATACATATATGAATAACATAACAAATCATGGTATAGCTATGTAGTGGAATAACACATCATGCTAATATTTTACTTTCATAAAAGAAGAATATTTTTTTTCTATTTTATTGTACTGTTTTTTTTTTTAATAGAGGCATGTTTTATTTATTTATTTGTTTGTTTGTTTGTTTTGTTTATACATGCACTGGGTACAGTCAGAAGCACGGGAGGGTGAGAGAATTCACCAGAGCCAGAGCTGGGAGCAAAGCAGGCAGAAGGAGCGAAGCACACTGCTGAGGGGAGCAGCGGGCGCCATGTGGGACCCTCCTCTGGTGGCCAGGGAGCAGTCGGGGATTGAACCGGCGCCGCAGAGACTGCGGGCATTTCGCAACCCAGCGCTCAACCGCTGCACCACTGGGGAGGCCCTCCCTATTTTATTGTACTGTTGAAGAGTTTAGATGTATGACTATTCCTTAAACATTCAGAAAATTGTAAATCTTTGGTAAGAATAAATTATTCAAGCATGCAATTTACTATTTGAATATAAACATTAAATGAGAAGGATATATACATGAAATTTAATGAAACTATACAATAAATATATTTCCCCAATGTTGGTTAAAATATATAGATATTTTATAAAAATCATAAAAATCACACAGTTATCTGCAAGAGACGATTTGAAATAAATTTAAATACATTTATTCATTATTTTGCAAAGGTTTGGATAGTGTAAAACATTAAAAAGCTGCAGAAATTGGAGATGCAAACACTAGGTTTATGTTCTGATGAAACTCATTTGTGAAAACACATTGAATAAGCACATGTATTAGAATGCAACACACTGAATATCTGAAGGCTCAATTGGAGATAATACAATGACACAGTTTGATAGTAATATTCATTTAATTACTCTGGTAGTTGCTTTATAGTTGCTAAACAGAAGATTTCAATACTCTAAATTATACAAATGTGTATGCTCATGTGCATATATTTTGGGGATACATAAAAGACACATTGAAAGAATAAATACAAAAAGTATAGATTCAATTGAGGCATACAAGAAGGGAGGGAGAGGTGAAGGGGGTAAAAACAGGGGCAGCTAAGTTTTGTTGGATTTTCTTCAAAACCAGAGCACAGGAACTGTGATGGATCATGTATGATGGTGCGAGAACTAGGAAGACTATGCCTGAGAGGAGAAATCCAATACTGCCCAAAAATTCACAGTGATATCAGAAAAAAAATCTACTAAAAATAATAAAAAAGTTTAAGATTCAAACTTATTATAATTTAATATAATTTGATAATCTGTAAAATAACACAGCAATTTTACTAAAATATATTTTACTGTAGCAATTGACTTCATCAACCCTTATAAATTTGACTGAATCTCTAATTTAAGAAAAAGACAGGAGTAGTAGGAGGAGGCAAATTAAATTTTATAACAAATCTTATTGCAGTGCAAATTTACATTTCAATGCTGTGCATATAAGGAATAAGTTGGACAGATGTTTAACTGATTTTCCTTTTTAAAATTCACCATAAATGAACTGTCAAATTTAAATTACTCTAAAAGCACAAAGCCAACAGAGTCAAATTAAACTACCAATAAAAATATTTCTGCATCTTTTTGAGAGAAAATATAAAAATTATTCAATGTAGATAGTCTTTTATATGACAAATAACATGAAATGATAACTTGAATTTATGGACCCCCCCCATGTATTTCTTTTATTTATTTGTTTGTTTGTTTATTTATTTATTATACAAAACAAAAAAGAGGGAGGAAAATAATGTTTTTGTTTAGCTTTTTTTTTAAGTCAGTATTTTCTTTTTACATAACACATAGGACATATTTCTCCCTTTCCCACGTTAACATATTGAGAAAAGATTTTTTATTCTGTTTTAGGAAAAAAACAAACAGGACAGAAATATTCTGCAAATGCTAAGGAACTTCAAAATTTTCACTGAGAAGGAACAGTGATTTGCCTAACTTAGGCAATTGGGAGGAAGAAATAAATATGACACTCCCTTTAGGGCTCTATCTTTGGGATCTGCCTGCCTGCAAAGAGGGTAGTTAGATCTGCTGGAGGTAGTCAATTATTCAACATTGCCCGAAATATGGAGTATGTATTAAGATGCCTATTTGCTCACATATCCATTCCATCTTCTTCGGTTTAGATTTATCAATGAAAAATATTGAATTTTGATTTTGAGTATAAATGCAAAGTTATTCCACAAACATGGGTATTAAAGAATGATATTGAGCCTCCCCGGTGGCGCAGCGGTTGAGCGCTGGGCTGCAAAGCTGCCCACAGACTCTGCATCGGCGGTTCGATCCCCAGCAGCCGGCAAGAGTCCCACATGGCGCGCAGACCTCTCCTGCCGCCCGCTGCTCCCCTCAGCAGTGTACTTTGGTCCTTCTGCCTGCTCTGCTGCTCCCCGCTCTGGCTCTGGTGAATTCTCTCACCCTCCCGTGCTTCTCTGTACCCAGTGCCTGTATAAATAAATCAATAAATCTTTAAAAAAATGCTATTCTACATTCCTACCAATTGTGTACATGTGTTCTCTCTTATCCACATCCTTGTCAACATTTGTAATTTCTGTTTCTTTTTTTTTTTTTTTTTGATATGGACTATTCCCCCCCCCTTTTTTTTTTTTGAAGATTTATTTATTTATTTACACAAGCACTGGGCGCAGTCAGAAGAGTGGGAGGGTGAGAGAATTCACCAGAGCCAGAGCGGGGAGCAGAACAAGCAGAGTGACGAAGAAATTCACTGCTGAGGGGAGCAGCGGGCGCAGCAGGAGAGGTCTGCGCCATATGGAACCCTCACTGCCGCCGGGGATCGAACCGGTGCTACAGAGGCACCTTCACAGCTGAGTGCTCAACCGCTGCGCCACCGGGGAGGCCCTGATATGGGTTATTCTTAAAGGAATGATGTCTCTCATTTGTTTTTTATTTGCATTTCCCTAGTGATAAATGATGCACATTTTTTCATGTATTTAGCATAGTATGTCTTCTTTAGAGAAATGCCTGTTTAGGTTTTCTGCACAATTTCATTGCATTATATGATTGCTATTTGTTTTTGTTATTGTTGAGTTGTTTCTGTTCTTTATAGATCTTTAATATTAGTCCTTGTTTGGATGTTTGATATGCAAATATTTAACCCATTTGGTAGGATTTTTGCTTTAATGATATACTTTTTTTTTTCCTGTGTAGAAACTTTCGCTTATGATGTAGTCCTTATATGTACACAATGAGCTAGAAGAGAAAGAAAGAAAACTATCAATTTAGTATGATATCAAAAATAATTAAATACCAAAGACTAAGTCTAACAAAGGAGATGAAAGATTTACAAAACAAAATCTTTAAAATGTTACTAAAATGGCTAGAAAAAAGACACAAAGAATTGCAAAGATAGTCCCTAATCATGGATTGGAAGATTGAACATTACAAAAAATGGTTGGCCTCCCATTGGCGCAGGGGTTAAAGACAGCACTAAAAACCTGCAGCACGAGCTCAATTCCCAGCCAGGGAGCTACCCACATGGCACAGCAGACCACTCCTGACTCACCTGTTGCTCCCCTCAGCAGTGTATTTCAGTCAGTCTGCCTGTTCTGCTCCCCACTCTCTCTGGTGAATACTCTTACCCCCCCACACCCCTAGCTTATACTCCATTTCTTGTATGCATAAATAAATAAAATCTTAAAAAATTGTCTGCTTATCCAAAGCAAAATACAGATTCAATGCAATCCTTATCAAAGTTTGATTGGCACGCTTCTAAGGAATAAAGCAAACATTACTGAAATATTCATGGAACTACAAAAGGCTTAAATGTAAAAAAGTAAAAGCAATAGTGATAAAAAATGAGGGATTGAAAAAAAAAAAAAATGAGGGATTGAGGTTTCACTCTCCAGGATTAGAACTATATGTAAAAGCCATAAAAACAGTATGGCCTTTGAGTAAAAATAAACACACAGACCAATTGAACTGAAAATCCTGATGTGAAGCTGACATATATGGGTAGTTAATTTATGGTGGTGAGTTTAAGATCGAGAAAGGAAAGTCTCTTCAGCAAAAGGTATTGGGATAGGGCCTCCCCGGTGGCACAGCGGTTGAGCGCTGGGTTGCGAAGCTGCCTGCGGCCTCTGCGGCGCCGGTTCGATTCCCAGCTGCTCCCCGGCCACCAGAGGAGGGTCCCACATGGCACGCAGACCCCTCCTGCTGCCCGCTGCTCCCCTCAGCAGTGTACTTCGGTCCTTCTGCCTGCTCTGCTCCCCGCTCTGGCTCTGGTGAATTCTCTTACCCTCCCGGGCTTCTGACTGTACCCAGTGCATGTATAAACAAACAAACAAACAAATAAATAAATAAAAACATGCCTCTATTAAAAAAAAAAAAAGGTATTGGGATAGCTGGACATTCACAATCAAAAGACTGAAATTAGATCACTCCTCACACCACACACAAAAAATTAACATAAAATGGATTAACGTCTTTGTTGGAAGACCTGAAACTGTAAAATAGAAGAAAACGTAAAATACTCCATGATATCTTGCTTTAGGGATATCTTCTTTAGCTTGACTAATTTGGCAAGAGAAACAAGACAATAAACAAATGATTCATACAAACTTTAGAAGTGATTTGGCCCCTGAAAACCTTTCTTTTTTAAAATATTTATTTATTTATGCATACAAGAATTGGGGTACATGTCAGGGGCTTGGGGTGGCGGTGAGAGGATTCACCAGAGACAGAGTGGGGAATAGAACAGGCAGATGACAGAAATACACCACTGAGAGGAGCAGCAGGCAAGACAGGAGAGATCTGCTGTGCCATGTGGGTAGCTCCCCAGCTAGCTGCCTGGAGATTGAACTTGTGCTGCAGAGACTGCAAATAGCTTCACCGTGCTGTGCTTAACCTCTTGCACTACCAGGGAGGCCCTGAAAACATTTCTGTAGAAAGGCTATCAGAGTGGGAGGGTGGGTCTGGAGAACAAAGTGTGGTGGTGGGGCACAATGGACTATGGTGGATTACTATAAGTACATTTGTGGTGGGTGTGGTTGGTGGCTTACATCTGGAGAGGTTTGAACTTGTAACTCTGAATCACATACAGTGTTGGACACCAAACTGCCTCAATAAAATGAAATGAAATGCAATGAAATAAAATAAGTTTAAATCCTCTGTCTATAACCACAAAATAAACTGAAATTTAATCGGACTTATATTCAGAATAAAGATCAAAATGACTAAAATATTTAGTCTTCCTATTTATTTTATTTTTTAAATTTATTTATTCATGCATACAAGAACCTGGTACAGGTCAAATGTGCAGGAGGGTGATAGGATTCAACAGAGACAGGGCAGGGAACAGAACAGGCAGACTGATTGAAATACACTGCTGAGGGGAGAAGCGGGTGAGACAGGAAAGGTCTGCCACATCATGTGGGATTCTCGTCAGCCGGCTGGAATCAAACCAGCACTGCAGAGGCTGCAGACAGCTTCACAGCGCTGTGCTTAACCACCTATGATACCAGAGGAGGTCCCTAGTCTTCCTATTTATTAAAATGGATGATGGTGGGTCTGTCTGGTGGTGTAGCATATTGTGTGCAGTGCTATGAAGCTCTCCACAGCCTTTGCAGCCCATGTTCAATTCCCAGCTGGCCAGGGAGATACCCACATGTTGTGGCAGATCTCTCCTGTCTTGCCTGCTGTTCCCCTCAGCAGTGTTTTTGGTCCATCTGCCTGTTCTTCTCCTTGCTCTGTCTCTGGTGAATTCTCTCACCCTCCCACATCTCTGGCCTGTACCCCAGTTCTTGTATAAATGAATCAATCTTTAAAAAGAAAAGATGATGGCCCTATTTAATTATTTATGATTTCATTCATTATAGTTTCATAATTTTATTCATATAACTCTTCCATATCTTTTTAGTCATATGATTAGACTTTACATCTTAAGAGATGGTAATATTAATGGTATTATATTTTCAGTTTTGAGTTCCACTTGTTTTCTGCTAGTGCATGGGAAAGGAATTCTTTTTTTCTATATTAATCTCATGAAATCTGATTAAACAGTTATTTTATCATATCTGCATACATGATTGTGTCATCTGCTAAGAAGAATGTTTCATGTCTCTTCCCCAATAACTACATCATTTATTTCATTTTATTTTCTTATTGCATTAACTGGAACTCTTGTTATAATATTGTATAGGAGTATTGACAAGGAATGTCTTGTCTTATATTTCATTATAGTGTTAAAATTTTAGTTGTTTACCACTAATTATATCAATGCTGAATGTTGTAGATATTCATTATCTATGTGAGAAATTTCTTTATACACTGTTTTTTTTTTTTTTTCCGCGGGACCCTTGCCGGTGGCCTGGGATCAAACTGGCGCTACAGAGGCTGCAGGCAGCCTCGTAACCCAGCGCTCAACCACTGCGCCACCAGGGGAGGCCCTCTTTATACTCTTTTGAGAGTAATTTTTATTTATTTATTTTTTTAATCAGGAATGGTTGTTGGATTGAACCAATGATTTTTATTTATCTATTTATATGTCTGTACACTTTTTTAAATTCTATTGATATTTTCACTACACTAACCTGGATAAATTGTTTCACTTGGATAAATCCCATTTCGTTTATTGATGATGTAGAATACATTGTAGATATTGTTGAAGATGAAGTGTTATTATTGAGGACTTTGCTGTTACAAGTGTGAGCAATATTTGTCCATATTTTTCATGTAATGTTTTTGTAGAATTTTCATATTATGGCAAATGTGGCTTCATGGAATGAGTGAATGAGTTCTCACTCTACTTCTATTATTCAATAAAAGACTGAAAAATGAATATATAGTTCCTTAAATATTTACATTACACAAATGACTCATTCAAGTCTGTTACTTTCTCTTTGGAAAACTGTTAAGTATATGTTAAGTATATATTCCATTGTTTTACTAGATATTGGCAAAATTAAATCATCTATTTACTTTTATGGAAGTTTTATAAAATTATATATTTCAAGGAATTGGTCCATTTCTATAGGTTGTCAAATTTTAGGCATATAATTATACAGTGAATTTCCTTATTATTCCTTGAGTGTACATGGAATCTATAGTGTATATTTATTTTTGATTAGGACATTAATAATTTGAGTAATGTCTCTTCATTTTTACATTATAACAAGAGGCTTTTAAATTCCACTGAATTTTCCAAGAACATATATTTTTGTTTATTGATTTTCTCCACGTATTTCCTGCTTTCAGTTTAATTGATTTGTACTGTAGTCCTTTTTATTTATTTTCTTCTGCTTACTTTGGTCTTCTTTTACTAGTTTCCTAAGGTGGAAACTTAGATTACTAAATCTAGTTTCATCTTTTTTAAGCTGTGCCTTTAATACTATACATTCCCTTCTCAGCATTGTTTTTTCTGTATACCACATATTTTTATATGATTTTATACTTCATTTAGTTCAAACTATTTTCAATATACTATGTTTTTATTGGAAATGCCATAGCAAATTGATTCTCATGAAATTCTGTCATTGATTTCCATCAAACTTTTATATCCATAGCCAACTTAACGTTTGCAATTGATGGATAAGTCTAGTTTCAATGGAAATGTTGATTTGTATTTTCATTTGTTTGTTAGTGACTAAGATGGAAGAGAAATAACGAAAATGTATGTTTGAATTTCATTTGTCCTTCTGTGAAATGTGTGAGAATATTTTTTTAATTTATATGAAGATTTTTTCTTTGAAATATATATCTAGAAACATGTTGTTTAATATCTAAATATTTTGTGATTTACCATTTATCTTTCTGTTATTTACTTGTAGTTTGATTCCCATGTGTTGTGAGGGAAGACTATACATAATTTTTATTATTTTCAGCTTTTTTTAAAGATTTATTTATTTATACATACAAGAATTGGGGTACAGGACAGAGGTGCAGGGGGTAAGAGGATTCACCGGAGACAGCAGGGAACAGAACAGGTGGATTGATTGAAATACACTGCTGAGGGGAGCAGCCGGAGACAGGAGAGTTCTGCTGCGCCATGTGGGTCTCCTCCCTGGGTGGCCGGGGACTGAACTAATCTGCAGTGGCTGGGATAGCTTCACAGTGCTGCATTTTAACCCCTGTGCCCCCGGGGAGGCCCTATTTTCAGGTTTTTAGCAGATGGTAAACATTGCATTATAAGGTGAGAAAAAAGAGCATTCTGCTACTATATTATGGGGTGAATATAGGAATATATGATATATATAATATATAATATATCATATATATATTCATATATATATATATATATATATATATATGAATATATATATATCTCCAGTTGGATTATGGTAGATTTTCATTTGACTATGTCCTTACTGAATTTCTGCCCGTTGGATTTGTCCAATTCTGATAATAGTGATGGTGAAATCACCAAATATGATGATAGTTTAATTTATTTCTCCTTGTAGATGGGTTAACTTTCATGTCACATATTTTAAACTTTTATTAGGTACAAACAGTTAAAAATGTTAGGTTCACTTGGACAATTCACATTTTCTAAATCTCTAATAGCGTCCATGATTTGAAGTATGCGCTATTTGAAATTAATGTATTTAACTAACCCTCATTTTTATTCATTGGTTTTAACATGGTATGATTTTCCCTCTCAATTTAATTGTAATCAATATGTCTTTAAGTTTAAAGTGGATTTCTTTTTTTTTTTTTTTGAAGATTCATTAATTTATTTATACAAGAACTGGTGTACAGGCCAGAGGAGCAGGGGTGGTGGTGGTGAGAGGATTCACCAGAGACAGAATGGGGAGCAGAACAGGCCGACTAATTGAAATACACTGCTGAGGGGAGCAGCAGGCAAGTCAGGAGAGGTCTGCTGCACTATGTGGGTAGCTCCCTGGCCGGCTGGGGATCGAACTTGTGCTGTAGAGTCTGTGGATTGCTTCATAATGAGGTGCTTAACCCCTTGCACCACCAAGGAGTCCCCTATCTCAACTCTTTTTAACTTTAGCATTCTATAATGTAATCAAACTTCAACATGTCCCTATAGTTATGTTTTTCCACTATGTTTATCATTAACTACTTAATCTTCTGTTTTATATAGCCCCAAAATTTATTTTCCACTATTTTACTCTGCTTTTATGTAAATCCGTATTTGTTTCTACAACTTTATTATCATTTGAATAGGATTTGGACTTGAGATGTGTTAAAAAAAAGATGTTTGAAAACATTTTGTCAGAAATAAAAAATATAGATTGGGGAGGGTGAGGGAGAGAGATCAAGATAGGAGAGGGAAGAGCACAGGGGCTATGGAAGGTGCAGGGATGAATTGGTGGTGGAATTCTTTGGGGATTACACCTGAGAGGGGAAAGCAAACATTGTACAAAAATCAACAAAGATGTAAAATAGATATAAATATATAAATTACATTGAAAAAAAAAACTAGATTGGAACTTAATTCTGGAAAAGTTACTAAAACACACAAATATTTTAATATTTTCCTCTAGCTGGTTGCTCCTGATAATCTTTGAAAGGTTTTCATCCAGTAAGTAAAATTAGAATCTGTCATCAAAACAGTCATCTGGAACTGGGATGAGCCTCTTGGCTTCGTAGTTGCATAAGTATGTTTGCACTTAGAGTTGCCAATGAGCTGACTATGATGAGCACTGATTATGTCAGTGTCCATGGGTTATGTGTATATGGTGCTTAATGAAATACATTTAAGTATCAAATAACTAGAGGGTATGTTCCATTAATTACAGTGGTTTGACAATAGGTAAATGTTCATTTAATGTGTGGCCTAGGGCCTCCCTGGCTTAACCCCTACCTGGTGCAAGGGGTTAAGCACAGTACTGTGAAGATATCTGCAGCCTCTGCAGCACAAATTTGATCCTGGCCAGCCAGGGAGCTGCCCACATGGCTAAGCAGACCTCTCCTGTCTCACCAGCTGCTCGCATCAGCAGTGTATTTCAGTCAGTCTGCCTGTTCTGTTCCCCACTCTGTCTCTGGTGGGTCCTCTCACCCCCCATACCCCTGGCCTGTACCCCAGCTCTTATAGGCATAAATAAATAAATCTTTAAAAAAATATGTGTAGCCTGTGGGAGTTCCACTTAACCATGATAGTATAGTTACTTTATGGATAATATCTTCACTGAAACTGAGGAGAATGATTAAATAGATATACAGCAATAATTTAAATTCTCTGGAAATAAACTATAGTGTATAAAACAAGTCAAAAATACTTATTCAATAAAATCTATGAAAACTTAAGATACAACTTGGTTGTACTGTATGACCCATCATCCTTCATTCTTTCAAGTTTCTTCATTCTTCAAGACCAAATGCTACTCCAGACTGGAACAGTCAGAAAGATGGGATTCCGTTCCCTTTAGGCTCCCAGTAAAAGGAATGTCTGGTTAGGAGAGGCAGCACATCATAATTTTGCACCTTGCCTTTAACTCTGTATGTAATTTAATTATGAAGAACAAAGTCAAGATGTTGGAATTCTCTTCTACCCATTGTTCAATGGCACAACAGAAGTACAACACAATGTTGTAAGTTATAAGTCACTAAGAATATTGGGGTTTTGTTTTCACTTATCCTTGCTGAGTTAAATGTGGAATCATCATTCTGAAATAGGGAAACTGAGGCGACGTAAGTTCTTTTCCCTTAACCATTGCACAATTATCACCTAAAATAAGGTCATCATTGAGAAAGAAGCATGTTCTTTTACACACACCCCATTTTCATGCCAGTGCTATGACTCAAAAATTTTTACTCTGGAGGAGAAACAGTCCTATAACATAAGGTGATAAAAATTAAACATAGGAAAGGATCATGGCATTTAAAGTTGATTAAAGACCCCAACACGTAAGAATGAACTGACTGTAGTGACTAACAAAAGGAGCACCCACCAGCAGTGCAAGAGAGTTCCTTTTTCTCCACGTCCTAGGTATTTACCCAAAGGACATAGACACATTAATTCCAAAGGACACCTGCACCTCTATATTTATAGCAGCACTGTTTACAATAGCTAAGCTTTGGAAACAACCCAAATGCCCGAAAATAGATGATTGGATCAAGAAGATGTGGTACATATATACCATGGAATATTACTCAGCATTCAAAAAAGATAAACCCATGCAATTTGCAGCAACATGGATGGAGCTGGAAGGGATCATGCTCAGCAAAATAAGTCAGAAAGAAAAAGAAAAATACCAGATGGTCTCACTCATAGCAGGAATCTAGAAAACCTAAATAAGGGACCAGGAAAATGAATAACTATAAGAAAGAAAAATAAAAATCAACAAACAACTATGAACCAGAGACACTGTGAGTGGGGAGGAAAGGAGAGATTGGGGTCAAAATAAAGGGTGTGCAATTGTATGTGGAATATAAAAAATTAAAAAATATATAAAAAATAAAATAATAAAAAGAGCACCCAGAGTGTACCTGTGCTGTAGAAAGGGGAAATAAAATTGTATATTATACTGATGGGCCTCCCCAATGGCACAGCGGGTTGAGCACAGCACTGTGAAGCTTCCGCAGCTTCTGCAGCATGTGTGAAATTCCTGGCTGGCCAAGAGATACACACATGGTGCAACAGACCTTTCCTGCATCACCCACTGCTACCCTCAGCAGTGTCTTTGGTCCATCTGCCTGTTCTGCTCCCCACTCTGTCTCTGGTGAATCCCCTCACCCTCCCATGCCTGTGGCCTGTACCCCAGTTCTTGTATAAATAAAAATAAATTAAAAATAAATAAAACTGATAGAACCATCCCAGAGAACTGGCATGATAGCATCACAAGGGCCTCCTCCCTGAACTACATGCAGGACCAATAAAGTCCAAGGAGAGCAAGAAACCCAGAATGGCAAAGCATCCCTCAGTCACCCCACTGCTCCTGCAATAAGACAACTCCCTGGAGTACCTGTACAAATTGATTTTAGATCACCATGGCAACTCCTTTCACAGTGGACTAACTTAACACTTTCCCTTGCCAGAGAGAAAGGTGGAGCATGGAAAGGGATGGAACATTTTATATAATTGGTCCTTCCCGCAAACCTAGGGGCAGGCATTTCTAGCAACCCTTTCTGCTCTGGTCCCCCTTTTTCTCCTGGAGTGTATTTTTACTCTGTCTCTAACAAGTTGTGCTTTTTCTCCTGCTATGACATGACCTTGATTTTTTTCCTTGACAGAGTCAAACAACAAAGGACTCCCTCTGAAACTCTGAAATAGTAATAACTCTTAAAAAATGATTTTTTTTTTTTGCACAGAGTGTGTAGAAATGTATGCCTAAGACACTCTCAATGCAAGGCAAATTATGATAAAATGTTATTTAGAGAAATCGAGAAACCCATTGGAGATATAGGGCTGAACTATAGATTTGCTAGTTTTTCAGAGAGTAATAAGTAAAGGCATAGCTGGAAAGAACCCTCCTGAGATCAGAAAACTCCTATTTCCTTATAAATAGCCTGAATTTGACCAGGTCTTGTTGAAAACAATGCAACAAACAACCAGCAATTTAGTAGGTTCAGAGAAATGTAATCAAAGAGAGATCTACCAAAATTACTGTCACCCTGCTGTTACTACAGATATTCCTAAGGATGCACCCGTGAGAAGCAATATAAGAGGATTTACACGCCAGAAGTAGGGAGAACTGGTAGAAATATCACCAGAAAAATCTATTCAGTAACTAAACAAGTAAAATTCACAAGGTTCTGAAGGAGGAGGAGGGCAGAAGAGCATTACCCAGTATTGTTATAATGCATCATACAAAATGTTTAATTTCCAATGAAAGAAAGTGAGACATGCAACAAGAATATATGACCCATATACTAAAGACATTATGACTTGTGTGTTATAGTCACCCACAACTGTGTTTAAAAGAATGCCTATAAAGGGGGCCTCCCTGGTGGTGTAAGGGGTTAAGCACCGTGCTATGAAACAATCCACAGCCTCTGCAGCATGAGTTCGAACCCCGGCTGGCCAGAGAGAAACACATATGGTGAAGCAGACCTCTCCTGTCTCGATTGCTGATCCCCTCAGCAGTGTGCTTCAGTCAGTCTGCCTGTTCTGTTCCCCACTCTGTCTCTGGTGAATCCTCTCACCCCTCCACATCTCTGGCCTGTACCCCAGCTCTTGTATGCATAATTTTTTAAAAGAATGCCTATAAAGTATCAAGTATAAATATAGTTACAAAACTTATGAGTAAGGTGTTTTTTTTTTTTTAATTTAGTTTGCAAAAAAGAACTAGGGTCTAGGCCAGAGATATGGAGGAGGAAAGGATTCACCAGAAACTGAGTGGGGAATAGAGCAGGTGAATTTACTTAAATGCATTGCTGAGGGTAGCTGCAGGTGATACAGGTGAGGTCTGTTGTGCCATATGTGGGTTAATTCCATGGCTGGGGATTGAACTCACACCAGAGGTGACAGTGTTGAGATTTAAACCCTAGGCCATTACAGAGGCTCAAGAATACGGTATTTAAAGTAGCAAAGGGGGGGCCTTCCTGTTGATGTAAGGTATTAAGACACAGCACTGTGGAGCTGTCCACAGTCACTGCAGCATGAGGTCGATCACCCAGGGAGCTGACCTACTGTGCAACAGGCCTGTCCTGACTCACCAGCTGCTGCTCCCCTCAGCAGTGTATTTCAGTCAATCCACCTGTTCTGCTCCCCAATCTGTCTCTGGAAATCCTCTCACCCCTGTGCCTAAGGCCTGTACCCCAGTTCTTGTATGCATAAATAAATCTTAGAAAAAATAGAGGTAAAGGAAATTATGTTTACAATGTTGCATAAAATCGGGAATATCTGACAACTCTCCTCCAAAGAGGAGGTTCCTCTCATTTTTCCCTTTCTCCTTTTCCTAATAAACTTGTCCTTCTAAAATTAAAAAGGAAAGAAAACATTTACTAAGATATAGACATAATTTTAAAAGAAAAAATGAAATTATGGTAATATGCATCTGAAGAGGTGGCATTCTATATTTTTGAATCATATGCAGTGGTGTAAGTCAATATTAATCGTCTTAATAAAATGTAAAATAACTGAATATTTAAAATTGATTTGTACTGATATAAAGGATAAGTCAACTTGATAACTGATGAATAAATATTATGCAACTGAAGAACTGAGAGAAAAAATAGAAATTCAGAAAATATGGACACTATTAAGGACACCAACATTCAAATATGGCAATACCAGGAGGGGAAGAAAGAAACAGAAAAAAATATTTAAAGAAACAATGACTGAAAAATTCCAAAATTTATTGAAAAATATACATCCAACCAAGTACAATCAGGAAAAATACACATATCCACAAATACAAACATTACAATAAAATTCTAAAATACACTGTGAAAATATTGAAAGTAACAGGGAAAAACATTTGCTCACTTCCTAGTCAGCTTCGTTAAGAATAATAGCTGATTTTCCATCAGAAATAATGAAAAAAATATGTGGGAGAAATATTACACATATTCAAAGTACTCAAAGGTTAAAAAAAAACAAAACAATTAGGGGCCTCCCCAGGGGCCTCCCCAGGGGCCTCCCCAGGGGCCTCCCCAGTGGCGCAGCGGTTGAGCGCTGGGTTTTGAAGCTGCCCGCAGCCGGATCGATCCCCGGCTGCTCCCTGACCACCAGAGGAGGGTCCCGCATGGCGCACAGACCTCTCCTGCCGCCCGCTGCTCCCCTTAGCATTGTACTTAGGTCCTTCTGCCTGCTCTGCTCCCCGCTCTGGCTTTGGTGAATTCTCTCACCCTCCCGAGCCTCTGACTGTACCCAGTGCATGTATAAATAATAAATAAATAAATAAATAAATCTTTAAAAGAAAAAAAAAAAAACTATTAGAATCCTATCCCCATAAAAATATATTTCATAATAAGAGCAAAATAAAGACATTCCTATGTATACAAAAAAATGACATAATTTGTTGATAGCAGACTGAAAACAAGTGAACCCAGGCAATAATAGTAAAGTAACACAAAGGTGGGAGGCAGGTCATTGGGGGTTCTCACACATGCACTCACAATTGTAATACACAACCAGACTCAGGTTGCAACAACGATGGGGTTTGTTAAGAAAGGGGTGATTGGGATAAATAAAGAATTTTAAGACCACAAATGCCCAACTATCTTATCCCAATATTGTCCACAGTATCCAGATATCGTCCAAAAAAAGGTGGTTCCTGCAGGACAGTGCTGTCCCTTTGTGGAGTGCCTGGAACTGATGGCAAGCAGAATACCAAGATCCAACACAGAGTGGCAGGTAGAGGTGATCACAGGCGGTGCTGCTGAGGTGACACCACAGCAGCCCACAGCTACATTCTGAAGGCTGGACTGGGCAGCACTAAATGTTGGACCAGAGTGTGGAATGCAAGAACACCAGGAGGCAGTACTAGAAGAACAGAAGTAGTAGATCTCATTCAGACCCGACCAAGGTAAGCAGGGAGGGTGGCAGGTTAGCGGTCTCTGTCAGTGCAGGTTACCAGGTGTAGTGGCAGCACGGCCCAGGGCAAGATCTCTATGATCCAAGCAGAGGGGGTAAAGGAGGGGAGTCCTGGAGCCCTTGGTGGCTTTTGCAGATTTTTACTGGGATTTACCAGGTACACAGCAGGCAGGTGTTACGGGGGCTGGGAGGCTGGCAGGCCTCCCAGTCCCCAGCAAGTCTTCATTCTTTCTGGGCTCTCCGGTGTTCTCTCGCGGCCTCTGCTTCTCTGCTGGTGCTGCTTTTGTTCTCTTTCATTCTCCCCTTCTGATCTCTTTTGCTCTTTTTGCTCTGCTCTCCTGCTGGTGTCCCCATGATACCAACCTTATAAGCCCAGTCTCAGACCAGGTGCACCCACCTACATATGCCCACACCCTTCTCCAGGTGCCCACCATCAGGCATGCATTCAGGACCACAAGGATCCATTATCAATCCTAATGGCAGGAGGGCCGAAAAGTCTGTTACTTTTTATTTACCCGACACCAGGATATGTGCCAAAGATACCAATGTTACAGCTTTATGAGAGCTGCATCCATATGTCAAAAGTGAACAGTTCTCTTAAAGACAACAGGTCCACATGGATGGTGCTATTTGCAGGCAGTGTTAGAGGCAGAGTCTGAGGCAGATGCAGCAGTCAGTTCTCTGTGAAGTTCTCAAAGGTCAGAATCTGTAGAGATCTTGAAATCCTGAGGCATCTGTCTGCGAAGACAGACTGCAGCTGTCTGCTCATTGCTTCTCTTCTGAAGCTGTCTGATGAATGAGTCCAAGCTGGCCTCTTCTCTGGCTTACATCCTCTTCAGGGTCTCTGTCATTAAAACCTGATTAAACCATTTACAATCCTAGGTGTTTGATTATTGAGAGTCAAGCAGCAATCAGATTACTACATTTTTAATCCTGAATTGTCTCAAAAACCATGAATGGTAGCAGTTAGCACTCCAAATTGATTGGCCCCTTGAAAACTCAAACCTGATTTGTCTATCTCCAAACCTGGTGCTTTATTCAAAAGTGAAACCCTGGCCACTGAATCCAGATCCCACCTACACTGAGGTCAATAGGCCTCATCAGCATGATAGCTCAATGGAGTTGCAGGCAAAGGTACCCTCAGTAGGATCAGGTGACATGGTTCTAAGGCCCCCTTCACTGGAGATGGGACACAGGTTTGAGCTGATAGAGCAAAGGCTGCTGCTGGGAGCCCAGCATGATTGCTTGGCATACAGCTTGTGTGCCTTCCTACCACAACCTACAGCAGCCTAAGGCAAACCTCACTCTCTGTGCCCTGGGGCTGTCTTGTAGAGGGATGGGGAAACTATCATCTTCCATGGCCATGGTGTGAGCTGGGGCCACAATATAAATACACATTAAAATAAAAAAGAGGGCCTCCCTGATGGTGCAGCGGGTTGAGCGCAACACTTTGAAGCTGTCCGCATGCAGCCTCTGCAGTGTTCACGTGTTCCTGGCCGGCTAGGTATCAATCCACATGTTGCGACAGACCTGCCAGTTCTGCTCACCGCTCTGTCTCTGATGAATTCTCTCACCCTCCAGTGCCTCTGGCATGTACCCCAGTTCTTGTATGCATGAATAAATAAATCTTTAAAAAATTAAAAAACAATATAATTAATTATATAATTATAAAAACAACACAATATGATTTTTTTTTCTTCTTGTAATGGATTTAAAACCATTTGCAGAAAAAATATGCATTTAATACATTGTTGGGGCTATAACTTAGAGGAATGTAATTATTTACTAAAAAGAGCACAAAGAAGTTAAGTAGGAAAAAAAAAACTGCATTGCACTGTGTTCTGTGTGGAAAATAGATAAGGCTTATGCATAAGTAACATCATAAATACCCTGGGAAGTCTGAGGAATTATAAACAGACACTTAGAGAATAGGCTAAGAATATAGAATTGGAATATCTTATCAGTGAGAAAGTAATTTTGTATAGTTTCTAACATTAGACGTTTTGGAGCAATTTGTTTCAGGCTTTTGAGTTTCCCTAACCAATAAAGAAATTATTTGATGGTTGGGTGCTATTGTAACTGATATAGATACAATTAAACTACTGTGTAGTGGTAATCTGTGTGAAAATTGGTGTCAGTTTAGAAAGCTAAAGAGCCTATCCATGCAGAGAAAAAGCAGTTGGAAAATTAGTATTGTTGATAACTTGGAAAGCAGTCCATGTCCCTAACAAGACTGCAGCTGTGTGAGAAGTGCTTGCAAAGGGGGAATGAGAACATTAGTTGACATTCATTTTCTACTTTTATTAAAAAAAAAAAAACTAAACCAGAGAGATGAGCACAGGCACAGGGAAGAATTGACAGTTTTGAGGTAGAAATGTAAAAGAATAAATGAAGTCCAGAAAAGTATAGCTTTACCATGACTTTCTAGGATTCAAAATTTAGTAAATGGAGAACAGGGACTTTTCTTCAATAAAGACTGCTTGAAACTGGCAGAAGGCTCCCGGTGGAGCCAGAGGAGAGCTGGGAAGTTCACCCATGCCAGACCCCTTCTGGCCAGCAGTCTGAGCCCTGAGGGGGAGCGGCAACCAAGGCCGGGGCAGACTGGGCACACAGAGGAGTGTGTACCCTCATCGTCATTTTAGAACAAGGAACTTTCTTCAATAAAGACTGCTTGAAACTGGCAGAAGGTTCCCGGTGGAGCCAGACGTAAGCTGGGAAGTTCACCCATGCCAGACCCTTCTTGTACCCAGCAGTACAAGCCCAGAGGGGGAGCAGGCACCCATGACTGGGGCAGACAGGATGCACAGGGGAGTGAATCTTTGCATCATAATTTTAGAAAAGGGAACTTTCTTCAATAAAGACTGCTTGAAACTGGCAGAAGGCTCCCTGCAGAGCCAGAGGGAGAAGGTTCCCTGCACAGTCAGAGGTGAGCTGAAGACCCCCACAAGCCTGGTCCACCTGGCAGGAAGTTGGAGACCAGAGGAGGATCCAGTGTTTTTGGAACCCAGGGAGCAATCCAGCTGACCCACCTCCAGGGAAGTTTGTGGGACTTCAAGACACACCTTCGTAATTAAACACAGAAGGAAGAAATATTCTGTAACAGTGACCATTAACATATTCAAAGTACCAGTGCCTCACTAGACTTCTGGCATAACAGTATTTGACTCGTTTGGACTGCCAGTTTCAGACACCCAACAAAGAGCACACCAAAAAGATGCAGGCTAGTACCAGCGGCACAGTGTCCCAACTCATACAGCAAATTAGAAGACAGGCAGTAGGGAGAAGAAAAAGTACATGCAACCTAGCAACTCCTCAGGAGAAAGACACACCACAAAAAGAAAACCACCCACCAGATGGTAACAACAGTTTCTTGGAAGAACTTCTGAGCCTTCCAGAAAGAGAATTTAAAATTGCCATGATTAAAAAGCTGACAGAAGTCATAAAGGAAAACAATGATAAGGGAAAAATAATCAGTGGTCAGAAGAATGAAATTGAGTTCCTAAAGAGGGAAGTAAAAGAAATGCAGGAGATCAAAGAATTAACGGAGGCACTAAAGAACTCTGAGAAAAGCAATGAAAGCAGAATAGATGAAATGGAAGAACGAATAAGTACTCTTGAAGACACAGAAATAAAAAGAACTAAAATAGAAAAGGAAAGAGAAGTACAAAGGAAAAAGATTGAAGAAAGACTTCGGGAAATATCTGACTCCATGAGGAAAGGAAATATAAGAGTTATAGGAATCCAGAAGGAGAGGAGACAGATGTAGGAACAGAGAAAATATTCAAGGAAATAATTGAAGAAAACTTCCCAAACATGAAGAAGGAGCTGAAAATTTATATACAAGAAGAAGAACACCAAACTTCCATGACGAAAGGAAAAATACAGCAAGACACATAATAGTAAAGCTCCCAAGAATCCAAGACAAGTTAAAAATAATGAAGCTGACAAGAGGGAAGAAACAGATAACATTCAAAGGAAAACCAATCAGACTGACATCAGACTTCTCAGAAGAAACACTATGGGCAAGGAGAGAGTGGAGGGACATGGTCAAAAGACTTCACGAAAACAGATGTCAACCAAGAATACTCTATCCCGCAAAGCTCTCCTTTCTCTATGAAGAAAGAATAAGGACCTTCCCAGACAAACAAAAACTCTGGAATTTCATTAAGACTACACCCCCACTCCAAAAAATACTACAAGGAGTCCTAAAGCCAGAACCTCAGAGGGACAAATAACAACGAAAGATGGCCAAAAAAAAGTTATTAAAAGAATAAATAAATAAAATCAAAGGAAAGACAAACACAATGGCAAATACAGATGTTAACATATCAATATTAACTCTAAATGTAAATGGACTAAAGTCTTCAATAAAAGGCACAGAGTCGCAGGCTGGATTAAGAAACAAAACCCAACCTTTTGCTGTCTCCAGGAAACACATTTAGCTACAAAAGATAAAAATAGACTCAAAGTTAAAGGATGGAAAACAATCCTACAAGCAAATGGACCAAAAAAGAAAGCAGGAACAGCTATAGTTATATAAGATAAAACAGATTTCAAACTCAAAAAGATAAAAAGAGACCCCAACGTTCACTACATTATGATCAAGGGGACAATATTCCAAGAAGAAACAACACTCATTAACATATACTCACCAAACGAAGGAGCACCAAAATATATCAGACAACTATTGTCATCTTTGAAAACAGACATCAGAGAAAACATATACATAGTGGGAGACTTCAACACACCACTTTCAACAATGGATAGATCAACGAGACAAAAAATAAGTAAAGACACTAAAGCTCTAAATAAGGATCTAGAGCATTTGGGCTTAACAGACATTTATAGAACACTAAACCCAAAAAAATCTGACTACACATTTTTCTCAAGCGCACACAGATCATTCTCCAGGATCGATCACATACTGGGAAACAAGACAAACATCAACAGATACACCAAGATCAAAATCATACCAAATATCTTCTCTGACCATGAAGGCATCAAACTAGAAATAAACCATAAAAAGAAGGCAAGGAACTCTCCTACCTCATGGAAATTGAAACCCACACTATTGGAAGACCACTGGACTAATGAGGACATCAAAGAAAAAATTGATTTTTTTTCTTGAGTTGAATGACAAGGAGGACACCAATTTCCTAAATGTATGGGATGCAGAAAAGCAGTAATAAGAGGAAAATATATAGCAATAGAGGCTCACGTCAAGAAACAAGAAAGAACTCAAAGAAACAACCTAATCACAAAGCTCAAAGAACTAGAAAAATAACAATAAAAAACCCTGAAACTAGTAGAAGAAAAGAAATAATAAAAACCAAAGCAGAAATAAATGAAATTGACTAAAAAACAATCCAAAAGATCCATGAAACCAAGAGCTGGTTCTTTCAAAAAATAAATAAAATAGACAAACCCCTAGCCAGGCTTACAAAGGAAAAATGGGAGAAAGCATAAATGAACAGGATCACAAATGAAACAGCAGAAATCACAACAGACACAGCAGAAATCAAAAGAATAATTGGAGACTACTATGAACAGTTATATGGAAACAAATTCAACAATCTAGAAAAGATAGATAAATTTCTCCAACTCTACAATCACCCAAAGCTAGATAAAGAAGAAATAAAACACCTAAACCGACCAATTACAAGCAGAAAATTTGAAATGGTAATCAAAAACCTCCCCAAAAACAAAAGCCCAGGACCTGATGGATTTAGAAATGAATTCTACCAAGCATTCAGAGACAAATTAGTGCCTATCCTTCACAAACTCTTCCAAAAAATTGAGAAGGAAGGGATAATACCAAACACGTTCTATGAAGCCAACATTACACGAATACTAAAACCGAAGAAGGACAACACAAAAAAAGAAAACTACAGGTCAATCTCTCTAATGAACACTGATGCAAACATCCTCAATAAAATTTTAGCTATCAGAATCCAACAATGTATCCATAAGCTAATTCACCACGACCAAGTAGGATTCATTCCAGGGACACAAGGATGGTTCAACATCCAAAAATTAATCAACATCATCCAACATATCAACAAAATGAAATATTTGAACCATATGATAATATCAATAGATGCTGAGAAACTTTCTACAAAGTACAACACCCATTCATGATAAAAGTCCTTGAAATTCTTGGGATACAGGAACATACCTCAACATCATAAAGGCCATAAATGACAAGACAACAACTAGTGTCATTCTCAATGGCAAAAAGCTGAAAGAATTTCCATTAAGATCTGGATCAAGACAAGGATGTCCACTCTGACCACTGCTTTTCACTATAATACTAGAAGACCTTGCCAGAGTGATAAGACAAGTGAAAGACATACAAGGAATCCAAATAGGAAAAAAAAAGAAGTTAAACTATCACTATTTTTAGGTGATATGATAATATACATAGAGAACCTCAAAAACTCCACAGAAAAACTAACTCAACTAATCAATCAGTTTAGTAAAGTGGCAGGATACAAAGTCAACACGCAAAAATCAGTAGCCTTCCTATACATGAACAATAAATCGGAAGAAGAAGAAATAAAACAAATACATTTTATTATTGAAACAAAAATAAATCAAACACTTGGGAATAAATCTAACAAAAGAGGTAAAGGACATATACAAAGAAAACTATAAA
Source organism: Talpa occidentalis (assembly GCF_014898055.3). Taxonomy (NCBI): domain Eukaryota; kingdom Metazoa; phylum Chordata; class Mammalia; order Eulipotyphla; family Talpidae; genus Talpa; species Talpa occidentalis. Next base: position 81,433,873 of record NW_023604295.1, on the reverse strand, counting down.
ACACTTTTAAAAGAAATAGAAGAAGACACAAAGAAATGGAAAGACATCCCATGCTCATGGATTGGAAGAATTAACATCATCAAAATGGTCATCTTACCAAAAGCAATATACAGATTTAATGCTATTCCAATAAAAATTTCAATGTTATTCTTCAAAGAAATAGATCAATTATTGATGAAATTCATATGGAATCACCAAAAACCCCGAATAGCCAAAGCGCTTCTGAAAAAAAAAAAAAAAGAAAGGAATGGAGGCATCACACTCCCAGACTTCAAACTATTCTACAAAGCCATAATCATCAAAACTGCATGGTATTAGAACAAGAACAGACACACAGACCAATGAAATCAAATAGAAAATCCAGAAATAAAACCACAGATTTATGGTCAACTAATATTTGACAAAGGCGCAAAGAATATGCACTGGAGCAAAGAAAGTTTTTTCAATAAATGGTGCTGGGAAAACTGGGTCGCTACATGCAAAAGAATGAAGCTTGACCACTACCTCACGCCATGCTCAAAAAACAACTCAAAATGGACTAAAGAACTAGACATAAGACCTGAAACCATAAAATACATAGAAGGAAATACAGGCGAAACACTACATGACACACACCTCAAAGACATCTTTACAGATACATCACCCAAAGCAGTGGTAGTGAAGACAGAGATAAACAGCTGGGGCTACATCAAATTAAAGAGCTTCTGCACAGCAAAAGAGACAATAACTAAAACAAAGAGAAACCCCACCGACTGGGAGAACATTTTTGCACACAACAATAATGATAAAGGACTGATCACAAAAATCTACAAAGAGCTGATGAGACTTAACAAAAACAAAGAAAATAATCCAGTCAAAAAATGGGCAGAGCTAAAAAGATACTTCTCCAAAGAGGAAATGCAAATGGCCTACTGGCATATGAAAAACTGTTCAACATCACTTGTAATCAGGGAAATGCAAATCAAAACTACACTGAGATACCATCTCACACCAGTGAGAATGGCACATATTAAAAAAAAAACAAAACAAAAAAAAAAAAAACCTAGCAACAACAAATGTTGGCGAGGTTGTGGAGAAAAAGGAACTCTCCTGCACTGCTGGTGGGAGTGCAAACTGGTCCAACCAGTATGGAGAGCTGTGTGGAGATTTCTTGAACTATTAAACATAGAGCTTCCATATGATCCAGCAATTCCACTCCTAGGTATTTACCCAAATGACACAGAAACATTAATTCCAAAGGGCACCTGCATGCCTATGTTTATAGCAGCACTATTTACAATAGCTAAGCTATGGAAGCAACCCAAATGCCCAAAAATAGATGACTGGATCAAGAAGATGTGGTACAAATATACAATGGAATATTACTCAGCAATCAAAAAAGATAAACACATGCAGTTTGCAGCAACATGGATGGAGCTAGAAGGTATCATGCTCAGCGGAATATGTCAGGAAGAAAAAGAAAAATACCGGATGGTCTCATGTCCGGGGCCATGGCAGGCTATTGTGTAGCTTGAAATGCATACAGTTAACAGGCAGCCAGTAAAAGATGCACACGAGACACTTGGGCCAATCAGAGAAAGCCACACAGTCCAAGCATGAGGAACAGGCAAAGAGCAGGCACAGCGTAAGGTACTTAAGGGTAGGCGGAGAGGAAATAAAGTTCCTTTTTTGCAGCTTCTCATCAAGTGTTTCAGCCTCTCATCTCATCCCCAGCCCCTCTTCCATGCCTCTCGAATCCCACGGGTCAGGACAGTCTCACTCATAGCAGGAATTTAGAAAACCTAAATAAGAAACCAGGAAAAAGACTAATCAATACAAAGTAAAAATCAAAATCAACAAGCAACTATAAACCAGAGACACACTATGGGGGCTAGGGGCGAGGGACGGTGGGGAAAGGAAGAAATAGAGTCAGAATAAGGGGGGAGGTGTAATTGTATGGGGAATATAACCAAAATGAAAATGCATACATTGTGCAAAGATGAAAAAAGATGTAAGAATTATATAAAATAAAATATTTAAATTAAAAAAATCTGGTAAATGAAGTCGAATTTGTTTTAGTCTTGGGGGTTGATCAAACTCCCATTAAACAAGGTCACTTCATCTTGAAGAAGCACAGGGTCTTTCATTTCCCTTCAATCCTGTAAATTGAACTAAACTCAGATAGAAAGTAAATAAACAGATCTGAAGAAGTTGAGAAAAAAAGAAGACCAAAGGCCTATGTCTAGAAAGAAGATTTCAAGTGAGATCACAATCACACCCAAGATATCTGAAGAGACTTCACAAGGCAGTTCCTTCCAAGGAGCAAAATCTGACTCCAATAAGGAGCTTCCTGTACCCACAGAGAAGGATTTTTTTTTTTTTTACAAATGTTATCCAGTAGAATTTCATGATTGTTATAAGACATTGATTGCTATATGTAAATTCCAATTCCACACTTCTGAAAGAGAATGTTTAAGTTAGTCATTGTCTACTTATTCACCATTATATGTTGAATAAGTAGGACAAGTAAATTTTCTTTTTCTTTTGCAAGTTTAAAATTCACAATGAACTATGTGCACAGTGACCTGATGGAGAATATTTCATTTTTTGCCGGGTATTTGGCTTTGAGATTAATGTAACAATCATGGAGAATATAATAACTGGCATTGAATAAAAAAATGTAACTTAATGTATTTTTAAAAAAGGCCTAACATAATATATTTATCCTTCTTTTCAAAACATATTTCTCTAAAAGGTTGGAAGTTGGTACTGGCAAATAGCTTGATTTAGCCAATGAAAAGATGACAGGAGTTTTGTGAGTTCCATGGTCTTCCCCCAACTTTCAATGATACTCATGAAAATATAGGCATGATGGAGCTTCCACCTTTCTGATTCCTTAAGAGATGACTATTATCAAAGTCCTTCTCCTAAACGTGCTGAGTTTAGAAACTGGAAAATAAAAAAAAAAAAAGTATTAATCCACTAGGGTATTGACTCAGTGCACATAATTTATTTTTTTTCTGATTGATTTTGAATGAAAATGTTGAGAATAAAGTAACTAGTATTTTTTAAAATATTGATTTATTTATGCATACAAGAGCTGGGGTACAGGCCAGAGATGGGGGGCAGGGGGTGGGGTGAGAGGATTCACCAGAGACAGAGCAGCAAGCAGAACAGGCAGACTGAGTAAAATTCACTGCTGAGGGGTGCAATAGGCGAGACAGGCGAGGTCTGCTTCATGTGTGTTGCTTGCTGGCCAGATGGGAATTGAACTTGTGCTGCAGAGGCTGCAGATTGCTTCATAGTGCGGCTTAACCCCTTGTGCTACCAAGGAGGCCCCACAAAGTAACTAGTATTTGTATGGGAAATAAAGTGGTCAGAAAGGCAAACGGTAGAACGGAGAAGAAACTGAATAGCTTGCTATCTAACCCTTTCTCTCCTTTGTTCCTATCCATATGTTAACTGAAATTTCCAGCCCGATTGCACTTAAACGTGGTCATGAAACAGTGGCAACCATTAGGTATCTGACTTTCATTCTGACATACTGATTTCTCCCAAGTTTGCTCATTATACTAATCAATCATACAATTTTCTCTCCTGGTAGTGAGCCCTATTCAGAGCAGCACAGAGAACATTCAGGTCATGTGTTGGCTAGAGATGTCAAAGATGCATTAACTCTGTCTTATTCAGAACTGGAAGAACAACCTCCTGCCAATTAAGAAAACCTGTTCAGATCTTTGTTGAGTTTAGTAGATTTTTGCGGGGATATATTTTGTTGCAACTACACTATACTACACTATACTGTAACTCAGGGCATCCCTGGTGGCACAGGCAGTTGAGCGCAGCACTGTGAAGCTGTCTGCAGCCTCTGCAGTGCTGGTTCGATCCTGGCCCGCCCGGGAGACAACCATGGGGTGTGGCAGACCTCTCCTGTCTCGCCTGCTGCTCCCCTCAGCAGTGTATTTCAGTCAGTCTGCCTGTTCTGTTCTCTGCTCTGTCTCTGGTGAATCCTCTCACCATCCCACAGTTCTTATATACATGAAAAAATTAATCTTAAAAATAAAGAAACAGACACTTCAAAGATACACCTACTACAGAACATGAACTGTGGAATTATTTAAAATAAAAAAATAAAGATTTATTTATTCATGCATACAAGAACCAGGGTACAGGTCAGATGTGTGGGAGGGTGAATGGATTCACCAGAGACAGAGCAGGGAACAGAACAGGAAGACTGATCAAAATACACTGCTGAGGGTAGTAATTGGCGAGACAGGAGAGTCTGCTGCACCATGTGAATATCTCGATAGCTGGCCGGGATCGAACCTGCTGAGGAGGCTGGGGACAGCTTCACAGCGCTGCACTCAACCACCTATGACACCAGGGGAGGGTCTAAAATGACAAATCCTCACTACAGTTTCACCTCAACACAAATTAATTATACACTTTCAAGATACCTGTTGCAGAATATTTGTGTGTGTGTGTACGTGTGTGTGTTGCCTCTAAAGTGCACATTAAGGAGCCCTAACCCATTGTAACTGTAATTGGAAATAGTGACTATAAGGAAATAAATAAGATTAAATAAACCCTAAGAGTAGGAACTTAATGTAATAGGATTATGGTCCTTATTAGAAGGGATGCTGTTTTTGTCTCTGACTCTCTTTTAGTCTCTGTTCTAGCAATTATCATCTATCAATCAATCTATCTATCTATCTATCTATCTATCTATCTATCTATCTATAATCTATCTACCTACCTATCTACCTATCATCTATCTAATCTATGTAGATATCTATCTATCTTCATCTTCTATACCTCATTTCCTCAGTCTGTATCTGTGTACATGAACTGATAAAAGTACGCATGAGGACATAGTAAGAAAGTGTTATCAAGAAAGTGAGGATGGAAGTTCTCACCATAAACTGAGTTGGTAGTAACCTTAATTTTAAATCAGCTGACTTCCAGAACTGAGAGAAGATGCCTGCCTGTCATTAAAGTTACCCAGTCTATTCTATGGTACTGTGTTATAGAAGTGTGAGCAAACTAATACAACACACATACACACAAAACACTCACACATGCAATGCTTTGGCACCATATTCCCATATATGATAGAATTAAAAATTAAGAGAATGGTCCATACTTGTGGTGGCAGGGGTTGGGCACAGAGCTGTGAAGCTGTCCACAGCCTCTGCAGCAAAAATTTTATCCCCAGCCAGCCAGGGAGCTACTCACATGGCGCAGCAGACCTCTCCTTTTTCTCCCGCTGCTCCCCTCAGCAATGTATTTCAGTCAGTCTTCCTGTTCTGTTCCCCACTCTGTCTCTGGTGAATCCGCTCAACCTCTGCACCTCTGGCCTGACCCCAGGACCCTGTATGCATAAATAAAAAATAAATCTTTAAAAAAAATAATAGGGCCTCCCCTGGTGGTGCAAGTGGTTGAGTGTCGCGCTGCGAAGCTGTCTGCAGCCTCTGCAGCGCCGGTTCGATCCCTGCCAGACGGCGAGGGTCCCACATGGCGCTGCAGACCTCTCCTGTCATGGCCTGTTGCTCCCCTCAGCAGTGTATTTCATTAGTCTGCCTGTTCTGTTCCCAGCTCTCTCTCTGGTGAATCCTCTCACCCTCCTGTGCATCTGGACTTCACCCCAGTTCTTGTATAAATAAATAAATAAATCTTAAAAAAACAATAATAATAATTAAGAGAAAATATTAAGCATTTTCAACACGTCTTATAAGGTTTTTACCAATTGTAAATTTATATGATTTGTGATTTCATATTAATAACATCAATATGAATGCAAAATCATTTTGGATGCAAAATCATTCTATTTCTATATTTGGAAAATGTAGCGGAAAATATTGCATCAAAGAGTCATTTAGGCTTAATATATATAAAACAAATAAAATTATTTCCTTACATCTTAATAATATCGGCTTTTTGTGCCTTAAAACTGATTGCATCTGACACTGTATTCCCATTTGCAAACTTTCTAAAGGAGTTTACTACGGTTATTTTCACACTTTCCTTTCTGGAGGTTATGTAAGACAGGGATATAGAAATGGACAAAAACAGTAAAACCTTGGTTGTTGGTTGACATTGGTCATTAATGCTGGGTTTCTGCAGGTTATTAAACATTGTGTATTGTGTGGCCCATTTCAGGCAATGGAAATATGCTAGAAGACAGACTTAGAGCTAGCAACCTTCCTATATAACTCAAAGTCTAATAAAATATCTAGCACATATTAAAAGTTCTGTAAATAATCGTGTAATGAATAAATTAGGTAATACTTTTAATTGTTCTTATTTCACCACACCTTTCCTCCTCTATTTACTGCTTATACCACTGCAATGTAATTGCATATATACCTTTAAGTAATTTCTCTTTTTCATCCCTCCAGTCAGATATCATTTCCTCAATATAAGTCTTCAGTATACTATCTACCTGTCCTAATTTATTCTTTTAAAATTTGTTTATTTTGTAGAAGAACAGGGCTGTAGGCTAGAGGTGTGTGGTGGGGATATGTGAGGATTCACCAGAGACAGAGTGTGGAGCAGAACAGGCAGATCTACTGAAATGTACTACTGAGAGGAGCAGCAGGTGAGGCAGGAGAGGTCTGCTGCACCTTATGTGGGTTATTTCCCTGGCCCGGCACTAAATTTGTGCCTTGGCAGTGATACTGCTGAAACTAAACCCCTATGCCACCAAGAAGGCCCCTACCTGTCCTAATTTAGATCTGATTACTTTTAAAAAAATGGTAATAACTATGGTAAGAATTATTTCACTGAACTTTATCAAATAATTCTCATTTGTCAATTGTTATTGACCCCGGTTAGATCGTCACCAAAAGCTCCATCAATAAAGGAAGCTCTTGATTTTGGAAATGTACAATTGTTCTCCATTATTCACTGTTTTATATATATATATATATATATATATATATATAAAAACACCGTATAATATATATAATATATAATAGTATATATAATAGTATAATATAATACATAATATATTATATATATTATATATTATATGGTTATAATATATTATAACTGGTTATATTATTATAATATAATATATATATAATATTATATATATATATATTCACAATCTTTCACAGTACATGCATGGCCATCTCCCAGGATGCCTACACCTTAAAGGAGAAGCTCATTTGCAGTGGCCCCAGAAATGGATGCCATTTTTCCCCATTTCCACTTCCATGCTACCAAATTTGGACTACTTTGTACTACAAATCCCAGCATGCATGAACTTTACTGGTTAGGTTATGACTGCTGGAAAGGAGGAGCAGTGAGGAGGTAGTGATTATGGTAAACTGGTAGATTTAGTGGCTGAAGCTGCTTCTGATATTTTTTTTTTCTTTTTTGGAGACCTCCACATATACTGCACTCACTGCTCAGATGACAGTAGTAATACGGACAGCATTACCCTGTGTGCAAGTGGCTTCTGACAACAGTAGAATATTGTGGGCAGCAGATAATCCAAGGCATCTGAGTGCTTGACTTATTCCAAGCCTTTGGGCTGTTTTCCAAGGCATTAGCCCTTGACAGTTTTCAATTCCCCTATCTCCCTCCCTTTCACTTTACTCCCTCTGTAGATAAACTTTTGCTTGTTTGTTTTTCCATGTTTGAGTCCTCTCTGTCTTGAACAGAGTGAGGAGTCACATCCTAACATCGAGGGATTTCCATATTGCAAAACCACATCACTGAGTCTATACTTCTCCTGTTTTTTTTTTTTTTTCTTTAAAGAATTATTTATGCATACAAGAGCTGGGGCGTAGGCCAGATGTGGGTGGTAGGGTGTGAGAGGATACTCTAGAGAAAGTGGGGAGCAGGACAGGAATATCTACTGAAATACATAGCTGAGGGGAGCAGCAGGCATGACAGGAGAGGTCTGCTGCATCATGTGGTTTAGCTCCCTGGCCACAGAGCTAGTGCTATAGTGGCTGCAGATAGCTTCAGAGTGCTGAGACTTAACACCTTGCACCACTGGGAAGGTCTTATTCTGCTCTTGTTTGAATAAACATTTTTGTAATGCCTTGTATTTAATAAAATTTTACTCTTTTGTCATGTATCATCCTTGTCTCTCTTCTATGCCCTATACAATTTTTTAAAAAAAATATTCAGTTCTAGGTAAATTTCCACAGTTACTAGATAGAAATTCTTAAGTTCTAATAATCATAATGTGTCTTTACTCAATACTATTTTTTTAAAGATTTATTAATTCATGCATACAAGAACTACAAATTCCAGCATGTAGAACTAGGGTACAGGCCAGATGTGTGGGAGGGTGAGAGGATTCACCAAAGACAGAGCAGGGAACAGAACAGCAGACTGACAAAATATACTGCTGAGGGGAGCAGTGGGTGAGACAGGAGAGGTCTGCTCGCCATAATATTTGCATCTCCCCACCCCACAGGTGAGGTCTCCATAGAGTTTCCTTCACCAAGGCACCCGTGCACCATCACCTCAGTCCCCTGTGCTCCTCCCTCCCTCCCTCTGATCCCTCTCCCTCCTCCTCCCCTGCAGAATGTCTCTGCTTTATAATTGTCTGTTTTTGCTTTGCTGTGTTTTGCATTTATTATTTATTTACACTAATATCTTATTTGGTTCTCCTATATTCCTGCTATAAGTGAAACCATCCAATATTTTTCTTTATCCTTCTGGCTTATTTCACTGAGTATAATTCCTCCATCCATGTTGCTGTGAATGGCATAGCTTTATCTTTTTGACTGCTGAATAATATTCCATTGTGTATATATGCCACATCTACTTGATCCAATCATCTATTTTTGAGCATTTGAGTTGTTTTCAGGTTTTACCTATTGTAAATAGAGCTGCAATAAACATAGGTGTGCAGGTGTTCTTTTGAATCAATGTTTTTCTGTCCTCTTGGTAGATCCCTAGTAGTGGAATTGCTGTGTAGTATGGTAGCAACACCTTTAGTAGACTAAGGGAACTCCAGACAGCTTTCTGTAATGGTTGGACCAGTTTTCACTCCCACCAGCAGTGTAGGAGAGGCCCTTTTTCACCACATCCTTGCCAATATTTGTTGTGCTTATTTTTTTGATGTACAAAATTTATTTTTTATAAATTTCATTTTTATATTCCCCATACAATTGTGACCCCCTTATTTTGACCCCAATCCCTCCCCTCCCTGCCCCCCATCCCCCATAGAGTGTCTCTGATTCATAGCTGTTTGGTGATTTTGATTTTTACTTTCTTATAGTTATTCTTTTTCCTGGTCCCTTATTTAAGTTTACTAGATTCCTGCTATGAGTGAGACCATCTGGTATTTTTTTTTTCTTTCTGGCTTATTTCGCTGAGCATGATCCCTTCTAGCGCCATCCATGTTGCTGCAAATTGCATGTGTTTATCTTTTTTGAATGCTGAGTAATATTCCATGGTATATATGTACCACATCTTCTTGATCCAGTCATCTATTTTTGGGCATTTTGGGTTGTTTCCAAAGCTTAGCTATTGTAAATAGTGCTGCTATAAACATAGGGGTGCAGGTGCTCTTTGGAATTGATGTTTCTGTGTCCTTTGGGTAAATACCCAGGAGTGGAATTGCTGGATCATATGGAAGCTCTATGTTTAGTAGGTCAAGAACTCTCCACACAGCTCTCCATAGTGGTTGGACCAGTTTGCACTCCCACCAACAGTGCAGGAGAGTTCCTTTTTCTCCACAACCTCGCCAACATTTGTTGTTGCTAGTTTTTTTTTAATATGTGCCATTCTCATTGGTGTAAGATGGTATCTCATGGTAGTTTTGATTTGCATTTCCCTGATTACAAGTGATGTTGAACATTTTTTCATATGTCTGTTGGCCATTTGCATTTCCTCTTCAGAGAAGTTTCTTTTTAGCTCTTCTGCCCATTTTTTGACTGGATTATTTTCTTTGTTGTTGTTGAGTCTCATCAGCTCTTTGTAGATTTTTGTGATCAGTCCTTTATCATTAGTGTTGTGTGCAAAAATGTTCTCCCAGTTGGTGGGGTTTCTCTTTGTTTTGTTATTGTGTCTTTTGCTGTGCAGAAGCTCTTTAATTTGATGTAGCCCCAGCTGTTTATCCTTGCGTTCACTATCACTGCTTTGGGTGATGTGTCTGTAAAGATGTCTTTTATGTGCATATCATGTAGTATTTCGCCTATATTTCCTTCTAGGTATTTTATGGTTTCAGGTCTTATGTCTAGTTCTTTAATCCATTTTGAGTTGTTTTTTTTTTTTTTTGTATGGTGTTAGGTAGTAGTCAAGCTTCATTCTTTTGCATGTAGCGACCCAGTTTTCCCAGCAGCATTTATTGAACAAACTTTCTTTGCTCCAATGCATATTCTTTGCTCCTTTGTCAAATATTAGTTGACCATAATTCTGTGGTTGTATTTATGGATTTTCTATTTGATTCCATTGGTCTGTGTGTCTGTCCGTGTTCCAATACCATGCAGTTTTGATGATTATGGATTTATAGTATAATTTAAAGTCTGGGAGTGTGATGCCTCCATTGCCCCCCTTTTTTTTTTCAGGAGAGCTTTTGCTATTTGGGGTTTTTGGTGATTCCATATGAATTTCATCAATAATTGTTTTATTTCTTTGAAAAATGGCATTGAAATTTTTATTGGAATAGCATTGAAACTGTATATTGCTTTTGGTAGGATGGCCATTTTACTAATGTTTATTCTTCCAATCCATGAGCAGGGGATGTCTTTCTATTTCTTTGTGTCTTCTTCTATTTCTTTTAACAGTGTTTTATAGTTTTCTTTGTATACGTACTTTACCTCTTTTGTTAGATTTATTCCCAAGTATTTGATTTTTTTTTGTTTCAATAATAAAAGATATTTTTTTTAATTTCTTCTTCTTCAGATTTATTGTTCGTGTATAGGAAGGCTATTGACTTTTGCATGTTGATTTTTTATCCTGCCACTTTACTGAACTGATTGATGAGTTGAATTTGTTTTCCTGTGTTTTGGGGGTTCTCTATGTATATTATCATATCATCTGCAAATAATGATAGTTTGACTTCTTCTTTTCCTATTTTGATGCCTTGTATGTCTTTCTCTTGTCTTATTGCTCTGGCTAGGACTTCCAGTATTATATTGAAAAGCAGTGGTCAGAGTGGACATCCTTGTCTTTTTCCATATCTTAATGGAAATGCTTTCAGCTTTTCACCATTGATAATGATACTGGCTGTTGGCTTGTCATATATGGACTTTATGATGTGGAGGTATGTTCCTTGTATTCCAAGAATTTCAAGGACTTTTATCATGAATGGGTGTTGCACTTTGTTGAAAGCTTTCTCAGCATCTATTGATATTATCATATGGTTTTTATATTTCTTTTTGTTGATGTGTTGGATAATGTTGATTGATTTTCAGATGTTGAACCATCCTTGTGTCCCTGGAATGAATCCTTGGTCGTGGTGAATTATTTTATGGATACATTGTTGGATTCTGATAGCTAAAATTTTATTGAGGATTTTTGCATCAGTGTTCATTAGAGAGATTGACCTGTAGTTCTCTTTTTTTGTGTTGTCCTTCTTCGGTTTTGGTATTAGTGTAATGTTCGCTTCTTAGAACGTGTTTGGTATTATCCCTTCCTTCTCAATTTTTTGGAAGAGTTTGTGAAGGATAGGCACTAATTTGTCTCTGAATGTTTGGTAGAATTTATTTCCAAATCCATCAGGTCCTGGGCTTTTGTTTTTGGGGAGGTTTTTGATTACCATTTCAAATTTGCTGCTTGTAATTGGTCTGTTTAGGTGTTCTATTTCTTCTAGCTTTGGGTGATTGTAGAGTTGTAGGAATTTGTCCATCTCCTCTAGATTGTTGAACTTGTTTCCATATAACTGTTCATTGTAATTACTGATTATTCTTTTGATTTCTGCTGTGTCTGTTGTAATTTCTCCTCTTTCATTTATGATCTGTTTATTTGTGCTTTCTCCCTTTTTTCCTTTGTGAGCCTGGATAGTGGTTTGTCTATTTTATTTATTTTTCCAAAGAACCAGCTCTTCGTTTCATGGATCTTTTGGATTTTTTTTTTTTTTTAGTTTCAATTTCATTTATTTCTTTTTTGGTTTTTATTATTTCTTTGCTTCTACTAGTTTTAGGGTTTTTTTGTTGTTCTTTTTCTAGATCTTTGAGCTTCGAGAATAGGTTGTTTCTTTGAGTTCTTTCTTGTTTCTTGATGTAAGCCTCTATTGCTATCTATTTTCCTCTTATTACTGCTTTTCTGCATCCCATACATTTAGGATATTGGTGTCCTCCTTGTCATTCAATTCAAAGAATTTTTATTAAAGATTTATTTTTATTTATTTATACAAGCACTGGGTACAGTCAGAAGCACGGGAGGGTGAGAGAATTCACCAGAGCTGAGCGGGGAGCAGAGTAGGCAGAAGGACCGAAGTACACTGCTGAGGAGAGCAGCGGGCAGCAGGAGATGTCTGTGTGCCTTGTGGGACCCTCCGCCATTGGGCGGGGAGCAGCTGGGGATAGAACCGGTACTGCAGAGGCTGTGGGCAGCTTCGCAACCCAGCACTCAACCGGTGCGCCACCGGCGAGGCCCAATTCAATGTGGTCTTCCAGTAGTGTGGTTTTCAATCTCCATGAGGCAGGAGAGTTCCTTGTCTTCTTTTTATGGTTCATTTCCAGTTTGATGCCTTCATGGTCAGAGAAGATATTTGGTATGATTTTGATCTTGGTGTATCTGTTGATGTTTGTCTTGTGTCCCAGTATGTGATCGATCCTGGAGAATGATCTGTGTGCGCTTGAGAAAAATGTGTAGTCAGATTTTTTTGGGTTTAGTGTTCTATAAATGTCTGTTAAGCCCAAGCGCTCCAGATCCTTATTTAGAGCTTTAGTGTCTTTACTTATTTTTTGTCTCGTTGATCTATCCATTGTTGAAAGTGGTGTGTTGAAGTCTCCCACTATGTATATGTTTTCTCTGATGTCTGTTTTCAAAGATGACAATAGTTGTCTGATATATTTTGGTGCTCCTTCGTTTGGTGAGTATATGTTAATGAGTGTTGTTTCTTCTTGGAATATTGTCCCCTTGATCATAATGTAGTGAACGTTGGGGTCTCTTTTTATCTTTTTGAGTTTGAAATCTGTTTTATCTTATATAACTATAGCTGTTCCTGCTTTCTTTTTTGGTCCATTTGCTTGTAGGATTGTTTTCCATCCTTTAACTTTGAGTCTATTTTTATCTTTTGTAGCTAAATATGTTTCCTGGAGACAGCAAAAGGTTGGGTTTTGTTTCTTAATCCAGCCTGCGACTCTGTGTCTTTTTATTGAAGACTTTAGTCCATTTACATTTAGAGTTAATATTGATATGTTAACATCTGTATTTGCCATTGTGTTTGTCTTTCCTTTGATTTTATTTATTTATTCTTTTAATAACTTTTTTTTGGCCATCTTTCGTTGTTATTTGTCCCTCTGAGGTTCTGGCTTTAGGACTCCTTGTAGTATTTTTTGGAGTGGGGGTGTAGTCTTAATGAAATTCCAGAGTTTTTGTTTGTCTGGGAAGGTCCTTATTCTTTCTTCATAGAGAAAGGAGAGCTTTGCGGGATAGAGTATTCTTGGTTGACATCTGTTTTCGTGAAGTCTTTTGACCATGTCCCTCCACTCTCTCCTTGCCCATAGTGTTTCTTCTGAGAAGTCTGATGTCAGTCTGATTGGTTTTCCTTTGAATGTTATCTGTTTCTTCCCTCTTGTCAGCTTCATTATTTTTAACTTGTCTTGGATTCTTGGGAGCTTTACTATTATGTGTCTTGCTGTATTTTTCCTTTCGTCATGGAAGTTTGGTGTTCTTCTTCTTGTATATAAATTTTCAGCTCCTTCTTCATGTTTGGGAAGTTTTCTTCAATTATTTCCTTGAATATTTTCTCTGTTCCTACATCTGTCTCCTCTCCTTCTGGGATTCCTATAACTCTTATATTTCCTTTCCTCATGGAGTCAGATATTTCCCGAAGTCTTTCTTCAATCTTTTTCCTTTGTACTTCTCTTTCCTTTTCTGTTTTGGTTCTTTTTATTTCTATGTCTTCAATAGTACTTATTGGTTCTTCTATTTCATCTATTCTGCCTTCATTGCTTTTCTAAGAGTTCTTTAGTGCCTCCATTAATTCTTTGATCTCCTGCATTTCTTTTACTTCCCTCTTTAGGGACTCAATTTCATTTTTCTGACCACTGATTATTTTTCCCTTATCATTGTTTTCCTTTATGACTTCTGCCAGCTTTTTAATCACGTCAATTTTAAATTCTCTTATTGGAAGGCTCAGATGTTCTTCCAAGTTACTGTCATTGCAATTTGGTGGGTACTTTTCTTTTTGTGGTGTGCTTTTTCCCTGAGGAGTTGCTGGGTTGCATGTGGTTTTTCTACTCCCTACTGACTGTTTTCTAATTTGCCATATGCCTTGGGACACTGTGTTGCTGGTACTGGCCGGAATCTTAGACGAACTTCCCAGCTCACCTCTGGCTCCTCTGGGAGACTTCTGCTGGTTTCAGGCAGTCTTTACTGAAGAAATATCCCTGTTCTAAAATGGTGGTGTGGGGACACACTCCCCGTGTGCCCAGTCTGCCCCAGAGATGTGTTCTTGCTCCCCTCTGGGCTCAGACTGCAGGCCAGAAGGGGCCTGGTGTGGGTGAACTTACCAGCTCACCTCTGGCTCCTCTGGAAGCCTTCTGCTGGTTTCAAGCAGTATTTACTGAAGAAAGGTCCCTGTTCTAAAATGCCAATGTGGGGATGAACTCCCTGTGTGCCCGTTCTAGCCCAGGAGTGGGTTCCCGCTCCCCCTCTGTTCTAGGACTCCAAGCCAGAAGAGGCCTGGTGTGGATGAACTTCTCAGCTCATCCCTGGCTCCTCCGGGAGCCTTCTGCCATTTCAGGCAGTCTTTACTGATGAAATATCCCTGTTCTAAAATGGTGATGTGGGGACGCACTCCCTGCATGCCCGGTCAGCCCTGGTGGTGGCTTCCTGCTCTTGATGTGCCATTCTTGCCAGTGTAAGGAGGTATCTCAATGTGGTTTTAATTTGTAAGGGATGTTGAACATTTTTTCATATGCCTGTTGGCCATTTGCATTTCTTTTTTGGAGATATGTTTTTTAAGTTCTTCTGCTCATTTCTTGACTGGATTGTTTATTTTGTTTTTGTTGAGTCCTGTGAGTTCTTTGTATATCTTTGTGATCTGTCCCATATCAGTTGACTGGAATGCAAAGATTTTTTTCCAGTCAGTGCGGTGTCTCTCTGTTTTGGTTAATGTCTCTTTTGCTGTGCAGACGCTTTTCAGTTTAATGTAATTCCATGTGTTTATCTCTGCCTTCACTATCACTGTTTTGGGTGATGAGTCTTTAAAGATGTTATTGTGACATATGTCTTATATTGTTTTATCTATATTTTCTTCTACATTTTATGTTTCAGGTTTTATGTCCAGTTCTTTTATCCATTTTGAGTTGATTTTTGTGCACGGTGAAAAGTAGTGGTCTAGTTTCATTTTTTTGCATGTGGTGGTCCATTTTTCCCAGCACCATTTATTGAACAAACTGTCCATTTCCATTTCATATTCTTTGCTCCTTTGTCAAGGATTAGTTGTCCATATAAGTGTGGTTTTATTTCTGGGCTCTCTATTCAGTTCCATTGGTCTCTGTGTCTGTTTTTGTTCCAGTTCCAAACTGTTTTAATTATTATAGCTTTGTAATATAGCTTGAAGTTTGGAAGTGTAATATCTACTTTCTCATTTGTTCTCATCAGTAGAGCTTTGGTTATTTGTGTTTTTTTGTGGTTCCATATGATTTTCATCAGTATTTGTTCTATTTTTTGAAGAATGTCACTGAGATTTTTATTGGAATAGTGTTGAATCTGTATATTGCTTTTGGGAGGATGGCCATTTTAATAATGTTAATTCTTTGTGTCTTCCTCTATTTCTTTAACAGTGTTTTATAATTTTCTTTGTGTAGGTCTTTCACCTCTATTGTTAGGTTTATTCTCAAGTATTTGATTTTTTTTTGCTTTGAATTATAAAAGGGATGATTTTCTTGATTTTTTCTCCTTCAGACTGATTGTGTACTGAAGGCTACTGATTTTTATGTGTTGATTTTATATCCTGCTACTTTACTGAACTGTTGATTATTTTGAGTAGTTTTTATGTGGAGTTTTTAGGGTTCTCTATGTATTTTATCATATTGTCTGTAAATAGTGATAATTTTACTTCTTCTTTCCCTATTTGGATACCTTGTATATCTTTCTCTTGTCTTATTGCCCTGTTTAGGACCTCCAGTATTATATTGAAGAGCAGTAGTGAGACGGGACATCCTTGTCTTATTCCTGACCTTAAAATAAAGGACTTCAGCTTTTCACCATTGAGAATAATATTGTTGGTGGGTTTGTCATATATGACTTTTATCATATTAGGGTATGTTCCTTTTATCACGAGAATTTCACAGGCCTTCATCATAAGTGGATGTTAGACTTTGTCAAATGCTTTCTCAGCATCTATTGACATGATCATATGGTTTTTATTTTTCTTTTGGTTAATGAGTTGGATTAGACTGATTGATTTTCATATGTTGAACCATCCCGTGCCTCTGGGATGAAACCCGCTTGATTGTGGTGCATTATGCCTTTGATGCATTGTTGGATTCTGTTGGCAAGTATTTTGTTGAGGATTTTTGCATCAGTGTTCATTAGGGAGATTGAATGTATTTGTGTGTGTGTGTGTGTGTGTGTGTGTGTGCTGTCTTTCTTTGGTTTTGGTATTAATGTAATGTTGGCTTCGTAGAATGCATTTGGTAGTATTCCTTCTTTTTATTTTTTTTTTTGAAAGAGTTTGTGTACAATAGGCACTAATACACTGCTAAATGTTTGGTAGTATTCATTTGTGAAGCTGTCTGGGCCTGGGCTTTTGTTTTGGGGGAGTGCTTTGATTACTGTCTCAATTTCACTGCTTGTAATTGGTCTGTTTAGGTGTTCTATTTTTTTCTTTTTCCAACTTTGGATGATTATATTGTTCTCGGAATTAGTCCATCTTTTCTAGGTTGTTAAATTTGTTTGCATATAAGTGTTCATAGTGATCTCTGATTTTTCTTTTGATTTCTACTGAGTCCATTGTGATTTCTCCTCTTTAATTTATAAATTTATAAGCCTAATTATATGTGCTTTCTCTCTTTTTTTTTTTTTTTCTTTGTAAGCCTGGTAGCAGTTTGTCTGTTTTGTTTATTTTTTCAAAGAACCAACTTTTGATTTCATTTATCTTTTGGACTGTTTTTTAATTTCCATTTCCTTTATTTCTGCTTTGATTTTTATTATTTCCTTTCTTCTACAGGCTTTAGGTTTTTTGGTTGTTGTTTTTCTTTTTCTAGTTCATTGAGATGTGAGATAAGGTTGTTTCTTTGAGTTCTTTCTTGTTTTTTGATGTAAGGCTCTATTGCTACATATTTTCCCTCTTTTGCTGCATCCCATACATTCTGGAAAGTGGTGTCCTCCTTGTTGTTCACCTCAAAGCATTTTTTTTAATTTCTTGCTTTATCTCCTCAATAGCCCAGTGGTCTTCCAGTAGTGTGGATTTCAATCTCCATGAATTGGGATGGTTCATTTTTTTCTTTTCATGGTTTATTTCTAGTTTGATGCCTTTATGATCAGAGAAGAAAGTTGGAATGATTTTGATCTTCATGTATCTATTGATGTTTTTCTTGTGGTCCAGTATTTGATCGATTCTGGAGAACGATCTGTGTGCACTTGAGAAAAATGTGTACTCAGATTATTTTGGGTGCAGTGTCCTATAGATTTCTGTTAAGTCCATGAGTTCTATGTCTTTATTTAGCTCTCTGTTGTCTTTATTTATTTTTTGTCTCATTGATCTGTCCATTGATGAGAGTGGTGTGTTGAAGTCTCCCACTATATATGTATTTTCTTTAATGTCCATTTTCAGAGCTGATAATTACTGTCTAATATAATTTGGTGCTCCTTCATTTGGTGATTGATGAGTGTATATCTTTGGAGATTTGATGAGTATTATATCTTCCTGATGTATTGTCCCCTTGATAATAATGTAGTGTCTGTCTATGTCTGTTTTTACTTTCTTTAATTTGAAGACTGTTTCATCTGATATAAGTATAGATTTTCCTACCTTCTTTTTGGTCCATTTGCTTGTAGAATTTTTTTCCAACCTTTTACATTCAGTCTGTGTTTATCTTTTTGGTTAAATGTGTTTCCTGGAGACAGCAGAAGGATGGATTTTGTTTTTTAATCCAGCATGCTGCTCTGTGTCTTTTTTATTGATGAGTTTAATCCATTTACATTTAGAGTTAATATTGATATGTTGGCATCTGCATTTGCCATTTTGTTTGTCTTTTTTTGTCATTTTATTCCTCACTTTATTCTATTCTTCTTGATCATCCTCTGTTGGTTTTGGCTTTAGGACTTCTTGTGGAATTTTTTGGAGTGGGGGTTTAGTTATAATGAATTTCTGGAGTTTCTGTTTGTCTGAGAACATCTACATTTTTTCTTCATAGACTAAAGAGAGCTTTGCAGGAAAGTATTCTTGGCTGGCATTTGCTGTCTTGAAGTTTGTTGAATATGTTACTGCATTCTCTTCTTGTCAGTAATGTTTCTAAGTGGAATTCTGGGGTTAACCTGATTGATTTTTCCTTATAAGATTTGTTTCTTCCCCCTTGCCAATTTCGTTATATTTTTCTTTGTCTTGGACTCTTACAAGCTTTACTATTGTGTGTCTTGCTGTAATTTTCTTTTCATTGTGGTAATTGGGTGTTCTTCCTGCTGCTTGTATTTCTATATCTGTCTCCTTTTCCTATGCTTAGGAAGTTTTCTTCAATTATTTCCTTGAATAATTTCTCAGATCCTTTGTCTCTCTCCTCACCTTCTGGAATGCCTGTAACTCTCATATTTCCTCTCTTCATGGAGTCTGATAATTGTCTAAGGGTATTCTCATTTTTCTTCCTTTGCATTTCTCTCTCTTTTTCTCTTTTGGTTCTTTTCATTTCTGTATCTTCTAGAGTACATATCTGTTCTTCCATTTCCTCAGTTCTGTTTTCAATGCTTTTCCAAGAGCTCTTTGTCTCCTCCAGAAATCTTTTAGTCTCTTCCTTTTCTTTTATTTCCTTTCTTAAGGTCTCATTTTCATTCTTCAGTTCACCGATTATTTGTCTCATGTCATTATATTTTTTAATCATGGTGATTCTAAATTCTCTATCTGACAGGCAGAGAAGTTCTTCCATGTCATTGTTGTTGAGTTCTGGTGACTGATATTCTGTTTGTGGTGTGTCCTTCTCTTGTAGGCTTGCTTGGTTATTTGTATTTTTCCTTCTCCCTGGTGTTTGATTTCTAATTTGTTCTATGTGTCGGGATGTTGTACCACGGGTGTTGGCGGGCATCTCTTTGGATTGCTCCTTCAGGGGTGTTGGGGACTGTTTAACAGACTGAGACCAGCACTGGTAGGCCAAAACTCCAACAGGGTGTTGATGCTGTGGCTGTGTTGCTGGGCACTGTCTCTTACAGTTCCCTCCCTAATTATTTACTCAGTTCCAGCAGGGAATCAGTTAGTGGGTGATTTTGCTCTGGTCACTAGGTGGTGCAAGGGACCTGTACTTGTCTTCCTGTGCTTTTTTCCAGTAGTTCTCTGAGAAACCGAGTGGGAAGGGAGAGCTGTTGCTCACACTGGGTGCTGTGTCTGCCCTGTGTTCACCTGGTGTTGTGCCCATGGCTGTGTGGATCCCATGCCCAGAATTCTGCACTCTAGTTCTCAATCTCAGGGTCTCAGATCCAAATGACAGCTGCCACCCTGTGCAGTGCCCACTGTTATGGTGTGTCCCATGCCCCAGATCTTGCGCCTGGCTCTCAGTTCCAGGATGTGGTCTTGCCCCTTGCCTTGTTTCCCTTCTTCTTTTTTTTTTTTAAGATTTATTTATTTATTTATACAAGCACTGGGTACAGTCAGAAGCGCAAGAGGGTGAGAGAATTCACCAGAGCCAGTGCAGGGAGCAGAGCAGGCAGAAGGACCAAGGTACAATGCTGAGGGGTGCAATGGGCAGCCAAAGAGGTCTTTGTGCCATGTGGGACCCTCCTCCGGTGGCCAGGGAGCAGCCATGGATCGAACCAGCACTGCAGAGGCTGCGGGCAGCTTTGCAACCCAGTGCTAAACTGCTGTGCCACCAGGGAGGCCCTTGTTCCCCTTCTTATTCCAGTCTGCGTGGCCTACCCTCTCTCAGAGCTAGAGGGTGGCTTTGGAAACCCTGGCTTCCAACTATTAGGAAGTTGGTGATTTTGTTCTGATCAATAGATGGCACCAGAGATCTTTCCCAGTATCCTTCCAGAGCTATGCTTTTCCCCCGGTGGGTCTCCAGGGAACTGAGGGGGGTGGCATGAAATGCCTCAATGGTGTGGGGGTGCTTTGTCCACCCTGTGCCACGTGTCAAGGGGATCTCATACCCCAAATTTCATGCCCCATATCTCAGTTCTGAAGCCCTCAGATTGAGCAGTAGCCCAATTTCAGTGTCTGCAGAAATGGGTGCCATTTGTACCTCTCCTGTGCCTGAGCGCCTGCTTTTTTTTTTTTTTTTTTTTTTTTTTTATAGAGGCATTTTTTATTATTTATTTATTTGTTTGTTTGTTTTGTTTATACATGCACTGGGTACAGTCAGAAGTGCGGGAGGGTGAGAGAATTCACCAGAGCCAGAGCGGGGAGCAGAGCAGGCAGAAGGACCGAAGTACACTGCTGAGGGGAGCAGCGGGCGGCAGGAGAGGTCTGCGTGCCATGTGGGACCCTCCTCCCATGGCCGGGGAGCAGCTGGGGATCGAACTGGCGCCTGCTTTTTGATTACTCAGTGAAGGCCATTCACCTCAGTGATGGTTTCAGCATCTCCGCACAAACCTAGGTCGCGGGCATGGGGACCTGGGCAGCCCCTGCGATCTACACATATTTTTCTAGCTCAAGCGCTTTTCCACACAAGTTTACCAGCTGGCCTTGGGTACATGCAGGTCTCCTGTGGAGTCCTTATCTTCCTCTAATGGCACCAGGAGCGGTTAGCTCACCCCTGTGACAATTCCTGCAGGGTTCTCCACAGTTCCTGTTCGTGGCATGGGGTGACTGCAGTAGTTTCTTTTCATTCACAGTCCCACTTGATCTGTAGTTTGTTCTCGTTGTTGTTGTTGTTTTTCTTTCTGTTGTTAGGAGTGTGCCAGATTTGTGGGTAGGGGGAGGGTAGCAGGGTTCTGAACTTTTCCTCTCTTTTTGTCCTCTTTTATGGCAACTCTCCTCTTTGGGCAGTTTGCCAGAGTTGCCTGTGTATCTTTAGTGCCCTGGTTTTCACAGGGACCTGCTACTTCTCCTCCCTATTAACCTTTTTTTTTTTAAAGATTTATTTATTTATGCATACAAAAGCTGGGGGACAGGCCAGAGGTGTTGGGGGGTGAGAGGATTCACCAGAGACAGAGTGGGCAACAGAACAAGCAGATTGACCTAAGTACACTGATGAAGGGTGCAGTGGGCGAGTCAGGAGAGGTCTGCTACACCAAGTGGGTTGCTCCCTGGCTGGCCTGGAATTGATCTCATGCTGTAGTGGCTGTGGATTGCTTCATAGGTTGTGCCTTAACCCCTTGCACCATCAGGGAGGCCCCTTATTAACCTTTTTTTTTTTTTTTTAATGGGAGGACTTACTTGCAGGGTTTCCCTACTGCCATTTTGATCTCTCTCCCTTTATTTATGAAATATTGACTTAATTTATTAATTAATGATTACTAAATGTAATTTTTATCTTCTATATCATTACTTCTTTAGTTTATTTGGTGAGTTTGATAAATATTCAGTTGTTTGTTTTTTAAAAAATCTTCACAATCACTCATGAGCATACATTTTCTCTGAATATGATTGATATTGCTATGTTTTCCTTCAGAAATAACCATCAAGACATGGCATTTTACTAAATTCAAAGTGTATGATGTAACTAGAATTATAGCTGCTTCTTTCTATTTTATAGCTTTTTATTGAACTGATACATTTTCTCTCTTATGTCATCACATCTTAAACCACTAATGTTGAGGATTGCTAGGAGATTGAAGTTCTCAGGTCTTTAGCTAGAAAAAAAATTCATGAAACACCAGAATAAATCCAGCAACAAAGTTCATTGGGAATGAATGTACAGGACACAGTACAAGAGAGTGGGCAGTTTCAGTGAGAGAGTTGCCCCTAGAACATTAATTGGGATCTTGGTGGTATGCTTCTTTCCAGGTAGAGGTGTCTTTCTTAATTATTAATGCGTAATTTACTAGACCACTACAGACTTCTAGATCTGCAGACCTCCATGGACCTTTGCAGAGACCCAGCTGCTTCATCCGCATTGGCCCTGCATCTGACACTGCCTACAAGGAACATCAGTGAGCATGGCCTGGTAGGTCAAAGAGCTGTTTGATTTAAATGTATAACCAGCAGCTCAAAACAACAACAACAACTATCCATCGATTCTGGTTCTTCAGCACCACCTCCTGGTGCTATTGAGTCCATTGCTGCCCAGTCTCATGTCTAGTCCAGCCTTCAGATTACCTCATCTTCTACAAGAATCCTTTGTTTGAGACTTCTTGACACTGTGGACACTATCTGGATTAAGACAGCTGACCACTTGTAGCCTTAGAAACTTTCCTTTTTGGGTCTCTCTGGTAGCACAAAGGGTTAAGCACAGCACTGTGAAGCTGTCCACAGCCTGCAACATGAGTTTGATCCCCAGTAGGCCAAGGAGCTACCAACATGGCACAACAGACCTCTGCTGACCCTCCAGCTGCTCCCTTCAGGAGTGTATTTCAGTGAATCTGGCTGTTCTGTTTCCCACTCTGTCGCTAGTGAATATTCTCACTTCCTACCCCCCGCACCTCTGTATCTATACCCCAGTAATTTTCCCCAATCAACTTTGTTAAGTAAAACCTGATTTTGGTGAACCCTGAACCTAAGCAGTGTTGCAATTGTATGTGCAAGTGAGAACCCACTGACAGTGACTGCTTCCCAGCTTGGCACTGTTTGAACATGGTTTTAGGTCTCTTTTCGATGCTTTGCTGTTTCAAAATGATAGCCTTAAACAAGGAACAAAAACAAATAGTTTTAACAGAAATACACAGAACATATTCCAAAAAAAAAAAAAATCAACTGCTATATATATATTGTATTTTTTTTTGTTAAGCTAATTTGGATATAGAATATGAACCAAAATTCAAAATTCTATAGTATAGTTTCTTCTTTTCTAAATTTTTTTAAAGATTATTTTTATACAAGAATTGGGGTACAGGTCAGAGGCATGGGAGGGTGAGAGGATTCACCAGAGACAGAGCAGGGAGCAGAACAGGCAGACTGACAGCAATGCACTGCTGAGGGGAGCAGTGGACGAGACAGGAGAGGTCTGTCACACCATGTGGGAATCTCCCTGGCTGGCCAGGAATCAAACCGATGCAGCAGAGGCTGCAGACAGCTTCACAGCATGGCACTTAACCTGCTGCACCACCAAGGAGGCCCTCCATAGTATAGTTATATTCCTCTTCAGATGAATGTCACTATCCATTCTCAACACCAAGGCACCTTAGACCTCAGTCATAATTCATTTTGCCCCATCCACATATTGATAACTCACACTCCTCTTTGCATTTGGGATTACCAATTTTAAAGACAGATTATTAGGATTGTTTTGTTTGTTTGCTTGTTTGTTTGTTTGCTAATGTCTGCTCAATTTGTTTGTTTCTCTATATTCAACATATAAGCGAACAAGCTATATGTCTTTCTCCTTCTAACTCATTTTCATAGTATATCCCTTCCACTTCCATTCATGTTGTCACAAATGCCAAGATTTTTGATAGCTAAGTAGTATTCCATTGTGTTTGTGTGCATGTGTGTTTAGCATGTTATTAAATCATTCATCCACTGTTGGCATTTTAGGTTGTTTCTATAATGTGGCTATTGTAATCATTACTGCAATGAACATAGAAATGCATGTATCCTTCAAATTTTTATACTTTCAGTAGAGACCTACAATTAGAATTTCTGGAACATATGGTAGATGTTTAAAAAAAAAATATATATATATATATTTTTTTTTGCTTAGGGGCTGCATTAGTCTACATCCCCACCAACAGTGTATGTGTGTCTTTTATTTCAAACCCCTCACCATTGGTATATGGATATACATAATATGGTCATTGATGGTGTGAATCAATTTAATATAAATGTGCATTCTGTCTAAAATGGCATATAAGTTAAATACAACCTACCTAATATTACCAAAACTATTTATCAAAGCCATTAAACAAATATTAAATTTATAGAGAACCACAAAAGATATTGTAAAAGAAATTCTGAGGTCCTCCCCGGTGGCGCAGCAGTTGAGCGCTGGGTTGCGAAGCTGCCCACAGACTCTGCAGCGCAGGTTTGAACCCCGGCTGCTCCCCGGCCACCAGAGGAGGGTCCCACATGGCACACAGACCTCTCCTGCCGCCCGCTGCTCCCCTCAGCAGTGTACTTTGGTCCTTCTGCCTGCTCTGCTCTACGCTCTGGCTCTGGTGAATTCTCTCAACCTCCCGCGCTTCTGACTGTACCCAGTGCTTGTATAAATAAATAAATAAATCTTAAAAAAAAAAAAAAAAGAAATTCTGGGAAAAATTAAATGAGAGAAAAAAATGATTCATATTACCCTACTTCAAACTTTAAACAGTACTTAAAAAATATGTTATTGCTACAAAAATAGGTGTATAAATCAATGGAAAGCAATCAAAATTTATGCACATATCATTACCTAATCTATGTTTATCATAGCTATGTCCACATAATGGGGAAACAATAGCATCTTTAATAAATAATTTCAAGAGAATGGAAAGGCCATGCACAAAAGAAAAAAGTTGGATCATACTCTAACTCCACTAACAAAACCAAATAACAACTGGATTAAAGTTTACATATAAGACATGTTTATTCAAATATGTAGAAGAAACCACTGAAGATGTGTATATGCCATCAATGATAGCTTTGTTTTTGGAGAGTCCATTCCTATGGCAAGAGAGATAAAAAACAACAATAAACAATTGTGATTACTTAAAAATCTTTTACATAGTGAAATAAAATATAAGAATATTAAATGATATCCTACTGAATGGGAGAAAATATTCACATAATATATAAACAACAAAGGATTAATATACAAAAATCCAACTAATAGATGGGCAACAGATATAAACAGACAATTTAGCAAAGAGTGATTGGAAGACTTATAGACATAGGAAAAAATGTTTATCATTTCTTCCATTAAGAGAGATGAAGGGCCTCCCCGGTGGTGCAATGGTTGAGCGCTGGGTTGCGAAGCTGCCCGTGGCCTCTGCAGAGCCCGTTCAATCCCCGGCAGCAGGGTGAGGATCCCACATGGTGCGCAGACCTCTCCTGCTGCCCGCTGCTCTCCTCAGCAGTGTCTTCAGTCCTTCTGCCTGTTCTGCTCCCTGCTCTGGCTCTGGTGAATTCTCTCACCCTCCCGCGCTTCTGACTGTACCCAGTGATTGTATAAATAAATAAATAAATAAACAAACAAACAAATAAATAAATAAATAAATCTTAAAAAAAAAGAAAAAAGAAACTGCATGTTTGAAAAACACATTAAAAAAAAATAAAATCAAGAGAGAGTTGAAGATTAGAACTGCAATGATATATGATCTCATTCCCTTGAGAATGGCACATCTTTTAAATCCCCCCAGGAACAATTGCTTGAGAGCATGGGACAAAATAGGAATTTTGTTATCCTATTTGTGGGAATGTAAACTGGTGTTATTATTATAGAAAACAATATAGATTTATCTTAAAAAATTAAAACTGAAAACATCTCACCATGCAATCCCACACTTTGGCATCTATCCAAAGAACAAAGACCATAAATACATCAACCCAAAAAACTATGTGCTCTACAATGTGAATTATACCTCTGTTTCTAATAAGTTGATATGAAAGATGCCTACATGCCCATCAATAGATGACTGCATGAAGAGATGATATACCCACAATATGGAATTCTATTCAGACACAATGAAAAACAATATACAGGAAAATTGATTTTTTTGAGGGAATTTACATATTTTAGGATATAGGACTGAAAAAATAAATATTGGACATTTACATAGCTGATGATTGGACAAGTACCTATAAAAATCAGCAGCTATTAATAAACACTAAGAGGACTTTGAGGTTAAGAGGAAGTGGAGGGGCATTCCTGGTGGCACAGGGGTTAAAGACAGCACTAGGAAGCTATCACCAGCCACTACAGCAAGAGTTGCATTACCCTGCTGGCCAGGGAGGTGACCCACATGGCACAGTAGACCTTTCCTGTCTCATCCGCTGCTACCCTCAGCAGTGTATTTCAGTAAAAAAGACGTCTTTTCTACTCCTGGCTCTGTCTCTGGTAAACCCTCACCCCCCACACCTCTGGCCTAAACCCTAGCTCTTGTATATATAAATAAATAAAGAAAAAAGAGGAAGTGGAAAGTGAGAAAAGTAAAAGTGGATACAAGGGGGATCACAGGAAAAATATGAAGTCAGGTGATGTGTATGCTTCCAATTGTCTCCTTTATTCTCAAAATGACTAACACCATTTTGGAGCCTTACTATTACATATAAATTTTAGTATGCTTTGTTCAATTTTTTCTAGAAGCACTCTTCTTATTTTATAGGGGATTGTTTTAAATTTATATAATGCTCTTGGTAGAATGGTCCTTCTGACTGCATTGATTCTTTCCATTCAAGGGCATGGAATGTCTTCCGTCTGATTATGTCTTGCTTAAAATCATTTAATAACAACCTGTAGTTAAAAAAAAAATATACATACTAAGCCATCCTAAATCCCTGGGGAAAATCTTGCTTGATCATGAGGTATAATCCTTGTAATATATCACTGAAATCAGTTTGCTATCTTGTTGATTTATTAAAATTTATCAAGATTACTGTTCTAAAGTTTTCATGTGTTATTGCTTTTGATTTGTTTCCCTTGCTTTTGGAGTCAAATCCACCAATACGTCCCTGAAGTCAATATCCCGAAAAGTATTATTTTGTTTATAACATGTGTATTTTATGTTAAATGTGATCTTACATCCACACCTTTAATCCATTTTGGATTAATTTTTGTGCATGATATGAGATAGTTGTCTAGTTTAATTTTTTAAGATATATCTATTCTTTTTAATATTATTTGCATTAATCAAGTTATGGAAACAACTAAAGTGCGTAAGACAGATGAGTGGATAAAAAGAATGAGGTCTATATACACAATGGATTACTACTCAGCTATGAAAAAGATGATTGTTGCCATTTGCCATAATGTAGTTGAAACTGAAGGGATTATGCTTAGTGAAATAAATTTGAAGGTGACAGACAAATAGCACATCACCTCATTTACATGTGGCATATACAAAAACAAATCAAAATAAAGACAAAAATAAACTAAAAGAAATTCTAGAAATCGGACTGCAGAAATTAGCTACCACATGAGGAGGGTTGTGAGGTGGTATAAAGAGAAGAGGAGGACCTCCCCTGGTGGTGCAGGTGGTTGAGTGCAGCACTGTGAATCTGTCTGAAGCTTCTTGCAGTGCCAGTTCAATTCCCGCCGGCCAGCGAGGGTGCAGCAGATCTCTCCTGGTGCGCCTGCTGCTCCCCTCAGCTGGGTATTTCTTCAGTCTGCCTGTTCTGTTCCCTGCTTTGTCTCTGGTGAATCCTCTCACCCTCCTACACATCTGGCCTGTACCCCGGTTCTTGTATAAATAAAAACAAAATTTAAAAAAAGAAAAAAAATTAGAAAAAGAGAAAATGCATAAAAACAAGGAAAGTCACTCAATGACATAGGCTTCAGAAATATCTCTATGGATTCATCTCAAGCAACATGCAAACTGCATCAAATTAAAATATCTGTACAGTGAAAGAGACAGTAACAAACACCTTGCTTAATGGGAGAAAAAATTTGTACACCATACATCGGAAAATGGACTTATATCACAGCCTTCAGTTTCTTATAGAAATAATGTCTTTTTCCCCTCATATCATTAACAAGAAAAATTAAACTTCTAAAAATAAATTAGCCTTTTCTGATTGAGTTTCAAATATAAGCTTATATCTAAAACTAGAAGAAATAGAGTAGTGGTGTTTTGTTTGTGATGTATATTCTGAAACTAAATCTCATTGTAAAACTTACAATGACATATTCATTTTTTTCATCTTAAATATGTGCTACATTACATAAAAATTCATAATTTTCAAGATGAGTTTACTCTGCATGGTATGGAAGGTAAAGTAAAAATATATAAAATAGAAGAAGGATGTATTGTTATCTTGAAAATAGATGACAAAATATGAGTAGCTTCTGCAAAACTTGGGAAATTAAGACCCTAACATAAAGCAAGCTAAAATAATTCTCATCTCATTACTACATGCAAGGACCTGTATTTTGTCAACAACTCAAGTAAACTTGGAAACAAATTCTTCACCAGATCCATAAAATTAAAAGTCCAGTCAGGACAATACTTTGATTATGCTTTTATGAGAACTGAAGCAGAAAACCAGCAGTGCCAGAACTGTGTGTCCTACAGAGCTGTGAGATAACAAATGGTTATTTTGGGCATTAAACTTGTGACAATTTGTTATGCATTAATCAGAAATGAAGGCAGGGACTTCAGGGCATTTAGTTGGAGAGACTCTATTGTGGATAGAGTCAGTAAATTGCACATGGACAAAAAGATTGAGAGAAAATTCGAAAATGGACTATATAGATTGAACACATTGAAACTTACTCAAAGTTATATTTTCTGTATCAGTGAATTATTGACTCTTATTCTATCCCCTCTTATGTATGTTCTTTACAATCCAAAAGTTTGTGTTAATCTGTATTCATGGAGATTTCATATGATTCAATCTGATAAAAAAAATTACATCTTAAGAGTTTCCTTAATGTTTGCCCAAATGTAGGATCAGATAGTGCTAAATTTTCAATGAAAATGGTCAAATTTATGAAGTCAGAATTAGAAGAAATATCAGTAGAAATGTATAATTGATTAGCTACCCCAATGAATGAAGAACAATTTGTTCTCTTTGAGTCCCTTTACTTTCTTTTTTTTTGTATTTTTTAGTTTTCTAAATATATTGAATGCCCTTCTATAAAGAAGATAGGAGAGGGCCTCCCTGGTGGCATAAGGGGCTAAGCACCACACTTTGAAGCTATATGCAATCTCTGCAACATGAGTTTGATCTCTGGCCTGCCAGGGAGTAACCCACATGGCGAGGCAGAACTCTCCTGTCTTGCCCACTGCTCCCCTCAGCAGCGTGTTTCAGTCAGTCTGCCTGTTCTGTTCCCCACTGTCTTTAGTGAATCCTTCACCCCCCACACCTCTGGTCTGTACCCCAGTTCTTGTATGCATAAATAAATAAATCTTAAAAAAAGAACATTGAAGAGAATGTGACTATGGTAATGTGAAAGTGTGGAGTGAGAAAGCATAGTGTTTTTAGTATAAATATGACTAACAGAAGCTATTTTAAAAATGATTCCTAAACATACTTTCTTTTTTATAGAAATAATAAATGATTAGACCCCCATCTAGTTGAGGAGAATTTGCACTTATCAGTAAATAGGAATTGTAAAAAAATTATTTAATTACATAAATTAAAGTAAAAAATTCTGAACTACCAAATCAAAATTGATATATTACCCCCTATAAGTAAACTATATACTGTCAAATTCACAGTTAAAATAAATAATGGAGGGCCTCCCTGGTGGCGTAGCAGTTTGAACACAACACTATGAAGCTGCCTGCAGCCTCTGCAGCACGGGTTAGATCCCTGGCTGGGCCATCGGGGAGGGTCCCACATGGCGCGCAGACCTCTCCTGCCACCCCTGTTGCTCCCCTCAGCAGTGTATTTCATCAGTCTGCCTGTTCTGTGCCCCGCTCTGGCTCTGGTGAATTCTCTCACCCTCCTGCGCTTCTGACTGTACCCAGTGCTTGTGAAAATAAATACATAAATCTAAAAAAAAAAAAAAGAGGAAAATGCTTTAATTCTTTTTTTTTTTTTTTAAGATTTATTTATGCATGCAAGAGCTGGGGGATAGGCCAGAGGTGTGTGTATGTGGCGGGGTGGGGGGGGGGTGAGAGGATTCACCTGAGGCAGAGTGGGGAACAGAACAGACAGACTGACTGAAACACACTGCTGAGGGGAGCAGCGGGCAAGACAGGAGAGTTCTGATTTGCCATGTGGGTAAATGGCAAATTTTTACTCCCTGGCCAGCCGGGGATCGAACTCCTGCTGCAGAGGCTGCAGATTGCTTTGTATTTCAGTGCTTAACCCCTTGTGCCACCAGGGAGGCCCACTTTAATTCTTGTTATGTCAGTTTACTGTTCATCAGCATCCTTTCAGTAAGACAGTAGTCAAATAAAAATACTTAAACCTGTATGAGGACTAGTAAAATGTTAGATAAGGAGGGAAGACAAAGATTCAATAACTCACTGACAATAGAAACATTAAAAACATAACACTCATTTAACCCAAGTAGGATCCCTATC
The DNA here is from genome assembly GCF_014898055.3 of Talpa occidentalis. Taxonomy (NCBI): domain Eukaryota; kingdom Metazoa; phylum Chordata; class Mammalia; order Eulipotyphla; family Talpidae; genus Talpa; species Talpa occidentalis. Next base: position 81,403,339 of record NW_023604295.1, on the reverse strand, counting down.
ACATGTAGGTTTTGTGTAATTTGTTAGTTATAAATCTCTGTGGTCTAAGTTCTTCTGTAATACATGATTCTCAGCTTTGTGATACATTTAAATAAAGAACAAATAACTAGCTGTCTTGGCGGGCCTCCCTGTTGGCGCTAGGGGTTAAGACACACCTATGAAGCTATCCGCAGCCACTGCAGAACGAGTTCAATCCCCTGGCCAGCCAGGGGGCAATCCACATGGCACAGCACACCTCTCCTGACTTGCCTGCTGATCCCATCAGTAGTGTACATTGGTCAGTCTGCCTGTTCTGTTTCCCACTTTGTCTCTGGTGAATCCTCTCAACCCCCACACCTCTGGCCTGTCCCCCAGCTCTTGTATGCATGGATAAATAAATCTTTAAAAAAAATTAGTAGCTGTCTTGATGATGTTGAGTACTCTATAAGGATTATTTAATTTTTGTTTTCTTTTATTTTGAATGATGGGAGTATAAGAGAAGACATTTTCTATTAAACACTATGAAGAGTTTGTGTCGGCACATCAATGACCATAACTATTTAATATAACTTTACAGACAGGAACTAGATGTTAGCAACTTAAGGACTTACATGAGTCCAAATCATGAATTTCTGCTTCACATTCTTTATTTCATCATTATTTTTATTTATTTTTTAAAGATTTATTTATTTATACAAACAAGAACTGGGGTAGAGACCAGAGGTGTGGGGGGTGAGAGGACCCACCAGAGAGAGAGTGGGGAACAGAACAGGCACATTGACTGAAGTACACTGCTGAGGGGAACAGCATCCAAGACAGGAGAGGTCTGCAACCCTGTGGGTTGCTCCCTGGCTGGCTGGGATCAAACTTGTGCTGCAGTGGCTGCTGATAGCTTTAAAGTTTGCATCTTAACCCCTTGCACTACCAGGGAGGCCCCAGAATTATTTTTATGTTAACAAGTTTCACTTTTTTTTTTTTAAGATTTATTTATTTATTTATACAAGCACTGGGTACAGTCAGAAGCGCGGGAGGGTGAGAGGATTCACCAGAGACAGAACGGGGAACAGAACAGGCAGACTGATGAAGTACACTGCTGAGGGGAGCAGCGGGCACAGAAAGAGAGGTCTGTAGCACCATGTGGGACCCTCGCAGGCGGCCGGGGATCGAACTGGCGCTACAGAGGCTGCGGGCAGCTTCGCAGCCCAGTACTAAACCACTGTGCCACCAGGGGAAGCCCAAGTTTCACATTTTTTACTTCAGAATTATTTTTAATTAGCAAGAAAACTAGATAGATATCTCGATATGAAAATTTAGTCAAAAATAAATAAGGAAGATGATATGGGTTCTACTTTTGAAAGAGAAATTCACAAATATGCATATACAAAATAAAGCCATAGTTGTAACTATGATATTTATATAATTGACTGAAATTATCTGAATCTTACTCTGTTATTCTAAGAATTAATTGATATTTTTCACTGACAATATCTTAAGCACTTTAAGTTAACATATACATAGTCAGACATTGAACTGTCAGTGTAATAGAAAAATGCATAATGCATATAGCAATTTGTTCTCTATTTAGAGATGCCAGATGAAGAGTAATTTTGAGATGAAAAAAGAAATAATTTAATCAAGCTATTCTCAGCTATAAGTCCTAGAGATTTTATGAGAAAAATGTTGTTCTATAAAACAATAAAATGAAACATTATTTAACATGCCATATGAGTAAAAATAATGAACAATTTTTGCAGATAACATTAGAAATGCAAACCCTGAGAGAAGTTTGCAATATAACATTTTATTAAATTTTAGAATTCATGTTCCAGGGCCTCCCCGGTGGCGCAGCAGGTTGAGCACTGCCCTGTGAAGCTGTCTGCAGAATTCTGCAGTGCAGGTTTGATTCCGGCCCGCCAGGGAGATTCCCACATGGTGTGGCAGACCTCTCCTGTCTCACCCTCTGCTTCCCTGAGTAGTGTGTTTCAGTCCCTCTGCCTGTTCTGCTCCTTGCTCTGTCTCTGGTGAATTCTCTCACACTCCCCCATCTCTGGCTTGTACCCCACTGCTTGTATAAATAAGTCTTAAAAAAAAAGTTAAAAAAATTAAAAAAAAAATATGTTCCAATTCCTTTCTAGTTCATTTTCAGGAATAACTAACACAAAGCAATGCAATGTGTACTGTATTTTTCAAATCTTATCTATAAATAAAATCTATCTGTTGACCTTTGCTAGTTATGAAACAAATGCATCATATTATAGAGAGTCAATTTTAGACTGGGATTATCTATCAACCACCCTAAATAACTTTAAAATATTGAAAATATTCATGATAGGCTTATTAAAAAGTACTATTGTTTGTGAAATATTATTTTTATTATTGAAGCATAATAGAAAATAACTATCTGGTCAATAGATTTTGAAATGCACTGAAATTAATAATGATATGACTAGGATAGCTAACATAATCATATATAATAGCAGAAATAATATTTATTTAAATTTGACCAATGACTCTACAATTATCTTCATTTAAGAATATATATATATATATTTTTTTTTTTTTGGGGGGGGAGACCTCCGTGATCGTGCAATGGGATAAGACACAGCACTATGAAGCTATCCACAGCCAGCCACTGCTGCACTAGTTTGAACCCCAGCCAGGGAGCTAACCACATGGCGCAGCAGGCCTCTCCTGACTTGACCGACGCTCCCCTCTGCCCTATACCCCAGTTCTTGTATGCATAAATAAATCTGTAAAAAAAAAAAAAAAAGAATTTTTTTTTAAAATAAAAGAACAGGGGTGTAGGCCAGAGGTGCAGGGGGTGAGAGGATTCACAGAGACAGAGTGGGGAACAGAACAGGCAGCTTTACTGAAATAACACTGCTAAGGGAAGTAGGTGTGACAGGAGAGGTCTGCTGTGCCATGTGGGTTAGTTCCCTGCCTGGGAATCAGACTCAGGCCTTATTGGTTATAGCAATGAGACTTAACCCCTAGGCCACCAGGGAGGCCCCATATAATTATCTTCATATTTACAAATAAACTCTTGTAATTCTCTGACTTGGAACACAGGACAGTCATCCATATTCTCCATATCCCCGCTGATGTAAATCAAAATTTGAGAAGTGGCCTTAATCAAATTTTGTACTAAAATTAAAAACAAAATATATACAGTTATCAAAACTTTACTTCAAGACCTATGTGAATTATGTTCACATGTATGAGTTATCTCTATCTTGATTTTTCTGTCAACTCTGATTATATTGATTTTCTGTCAACCCATGATCTACAAACTCCCAACTCATAGGTTATTTTATGGTTTTGAATATAGTTGTCAAGCTTTTCAAAAATAAATTTACGCTCATCTTAGAGAAAAAAAAGAATGTTATAATCAAGAAGTTCTGGAAATCTTACCTATAATAGACTATTTTTTTCTACATATTTAAGCATGGTTTTATACATTATACACATTTTTATCTGAACTATGTTACATAAATGACACTTCATTTTTTACAACTAGCATGTGAACTCTCACTCTGTAACACAAATTAGTATAGCAGTGAAGCATATGAGTATATTTATATTAGTTAAAATTTAATTAACAAAGCAAGAATAAAGTAGTTAAATGTTTACATTAAAATAGATTGCCAAAATTCAGGTCAAAGAGATAGATGATTCAAAAGGATGTCATTTGTATCCTTTGATTTAAAGTTTATCAGGTCCACTTCTTTGAATTCTCAATTTATCAGCTAATACAATATGAAAAAATCTTTAAATGTGAGCCTCCCTGGTGACGCAAGGGGTTAAGACACAACCTATGAGGCTGTCCGCAGAGAGAGCTACCCACATGGTGCAGATCTCTCCTGACTAACCCACTGCTCCCCTCAGCAGTGTATTTCAGTTTGTCTGCCTTTTCTGTTCCCCACTCTGTCTCTGGTGAATTCTTTCATTCCCGCACACCTCTGGCCTGTACCCCAGTTCTTGCAGGCATAAATAAATAAATATTTCAAAAAATCTTTAAATGTACAGCAATGTTGCTATCTTGTGCTTTAATTTTTTTTTATTTTATTTCATTTTTATAAACATTTTTAAAATTTATTTATTTATGCATACTAGAGCTAGGGTATAAGCCAGAGATGCATGGGTGAGAGGAATCACTAGAGACAGAGTGAGGAGCCGAACAGGCAGATTGACCTAAGTACACTGCTGAGGGGAGCGGCAAGCAAGACAGGAGAGGTCTGCTGTGCCATGTGTGTATCTCCCTGGCCTGGCTAGAACTCCTGCTGCAGTGTCTGTGGATAACTTCGTAGTGCTGACACTTACCGCTTGAGCCACCAGGGAGGCATTTGTGCTTTACATTTTTAATGCGAAACACTTATTGATGTCCTGACATAGCAATTAAAACAAGAAAAATGCGTGTGTGTGTGTGTATATATATATATATATATATATATATATAAAGGTTTCTCCCAACCTGTTTGTCCCCCAATTTATTGCACTTCACATTCTATTTATGTATTTTGATCTGCTTCTCTATCTCTCTATCTAATGATATGTTAAATATACAATTTATATACACAAGATATTTTTTGATGGAAATAAAAAGATATCTGCACACTTCAACTTGAATTTTTAGAGTCAGCTGTAATAATTGGAAGATTATTCTGATTACAACTTTCCATTGTTATTTGGGGCATTGAGCAGTGTTTTGCTTTGTTTTTTTTCCAGTGTAGGAATTGTGTCTACCAATAATCAAATTATGGTTTTATGTATTTTCTTATTTTTTCTTTATTTTTAATACTGTTATGATAACATGGTTAACAGCATTGTATATGATTGATAAACACAGGGCATCACCTATCCCAGGGTCTGTTACCAAAAAAAAAAAAAAAAAATCGAAGCATCCATATTCCTCTACCATAGTCCATAACTGACCTTTCCCTCTTTATCCTCTATCCACCCCTCCCCTCTCTAGTGCCCTCAGTTTTAAAGTCACATTTGTAGGGTTTATTTTATGTTCAGTTTTGACTGACTTTTTGATTTGTTTTTTCTGTATTCCATATATGAGTAAAATCAAGTGTCGGAGCATGATACATGTCCCAAACAAAACTTCATAATTGATTTTTTTTAAAGATTTATTTATTTATGCATGCAAGAACTAGGGTACAGGCCATAGGTGTAGGGTGTGAGAGGATTCACCAGAGACAGAATGGGGAGCACAACAGACTAATCTACTGAAATACACTGCTGAGGGGAGCAGCGGGCAAGTCAGGAGAGGGCTGCGGCACCATGTAAGTAGCTCCCTGACCGGGGATCAAACTCGTGCTGCAGTGTCTGCAGATAGCTTCATAGGTTGTGTCTTAACCCTTTGTGTCACCAGGGAGTCCCTTCATTGTTTTTTTTATTATTTATATGTTAAAAATAGATTAGAAAACATATGTTAAGATTTAAATGTCAGAGAGACTATTATGTGGTAATCTAGGTTGGATCATTAATCTCCACCTAATTTTTGAATAAATTTTAGATTTGAAGTTCTATATTATAGCTATTGAGTATAAGAAAAGTTAAAATGTATTCACTTTTAACACTGTGTATGCAATAAGGGACTTTATTGAGTTTCATGTTTAATCCCATGTAATTATTACACAATACTTGTGAGACTAGTGATATTTTTGATTTCTTTAAAATAAATCATGACATCAGCTAAAAATATTTTTTCTTTAGATTAGGTTGACTAGTCAGGGTCTTTTGAAGTTCCATATAAATTTTAGTGTTGTTTGTTTAATTTCCCTTAAACTATGCCGCTGGAGCCACTCAAATTTTGATAGGGATTACACTCAATATTTAGGTTTCTTTTCGATGAAATGGCCACTTTTACAAAGTAAAGTCTTCTAATCCTTAAGCAGGATATTTTGGCCTTTGTTTTTTGTCTTCTTCTTTTCTTTTAATGATACATAGCTCTCAGTGTGCAGGTCTATCACTTTTTTTTTTGTTAAGTTTATTTCTAGATATTTTGCTTAGATACAATTATAAATAAGATTTCCCCCTTAATTTATTTCTACTAATTCATGATTTGCATACTGAAAGAAAGATTGTTGGATATTGGTGTTTCATCCTGTAAACTTTACTGTTTTACTTTACTTCATCCTTTAACTTCACTGTACTCAGTTATTATTTATAATTTTATATATATATATATTTGATCATGCCATTTGTAAATAGTGGTAGTTTTACCTCTTACTTTAAAATAAGGATTCCAACTAAAAATATTAAAAGTCCATTTTTAATTTATGAAGAAAATATGCCTGTCAAGGATACATCCTATGAAAGAATTCTGAATTAAAAGCCTGATCAATAAAATGAAATAATTACATCATAGGACACAACTTCTGAAGGCTTATTCAGTCATATGTGTGGAAAATATTATAAATTATGTAGAAAGTGATCATTATTTCAAATCCAAAGCCTATTCATTCTGAATTTAAATAAATTCAGACTTGCCCTTTATTTTAGGTGATGGTTACACATGAGGCTGTTTTTAAATTTTATTCTGACACAAGGGCATATAGCTAGTATGATTGAAAATGCTTTTTATTTGCTTTTTTTTTTTCCCTGATAGGAAACCAAGATTTCAGGAAAGTAATTTGAAATGTGTTATATGTAAATTATAATATATATCTAAACAGAGAAATGTCTAATGTAGATGCTAGCAACAGATCAAAAGTGTCAATAGGTCTCCCTGGTAGCCCAGGGGTTAAGTCTCAGCACTCTTACCAACAAGGCCTGCAAGTGATTCCCGGCCAGGGAACTATGGTGCAGCAGACCGCTACTGTCTAGCTCCACTATTCACTTTAGCAGTGTATTTCAGTAAATCTGTCTCTTCTGCTCCCCACTCTATCTCTAGTGAATCCTCTCACCCCTGACATCTCTGGCCTACACCACAGTTCTATGCAAAAAAAAAAAAAAAAAAAATGATTCAAATGAGTGTGGAAATTATAGTATTTCTAGTTTTGAAGGCTCATGGTTACAAACAGGTCATAATACATAAATCTACTATTTTAAACCATCCCATGAGCATGGAAGTAAATGAGTGATCAGTCTAATATTCTTCTCATTTATAATGTAGTCTTTGTGACTCAGCAATTCCACTTCTAGATATCTACCCAAAGAATATAAAAGTGTTAATTTGAAACAAAACTTGTACTCTTGTGTTAACTGCAGCATTGTTTACAAGATCCAACTTAAGGAGATGGTGTGAGTTCCCCTCATGCAATTTGCAGCAACATGAAAGGAGATGAAAGTGATTCTAAGTGAAATAAGATAGAAGGGGAAAGATGCAGACCAAATAGTGTCACTTATATGTGTGGGACACAGAGAAATGAAACAGATTAAGACAAAGCCAAACTTTAAAATCAACCCTTGAAACATGGTGTAGTGGCAGGATGTGCACTGAGCATGTTTCCAGGATACAAGCAGACAGGAGGGTAAAGGAGCCCTGGAGCCCTCAGTGGGTTTCTCTGGCTTTTATTGAGCTGTACATGTAGTGTGGCAAACAGGTACATGCCAGCAGGGGTGCTGGGGGGCCAGGAGGCCGACGGCCTCCAAGCCCCCAGCAAGTCTTCATACTGGGCTTCTCTGGCCTCTTTCTCTCCTTCTCTCTCCTGCCTTAACCCTCCCTGCCCCCCTTCTTCTCTTGGTGACTATCTCAATAACCCTCCCATGGCCCACAGAAGTAAATAAGTCAGTTAGCAACAATGTAACTGCAGGTACCCCATCTCACAGGGCAATCCTAATGGTGGGAAGGCAGAAAACCCTGAAAAACCATTTACCCTACAACCCACCCCCTCAGGGTTTTCTGCCATACATTCTACATATAAGTTATATACAGTTTTCCCGAGCAACATAAATAATTCCAAGCAGGGAACCAACCTAGTGGCAAAAGATGATTATTGGCACCAGCAGATGAGACACCATTTCTGCTGCCAAAGGCACTGCTCATTCAAGGGGGGAACCCCTCAGCATCTACCATCATACAACAGGAGCTGTCAGGCTTCCTGGCCTTCTCTGGCTGTAGTCTCAGCCACAAGCCTCACACCGCATCAACACCCAGGATGCACTCTTGGATTGGCGATTCTATACTTTGGGGTTAATCACCCAATCCTTAGGGTTTTCTGTCTGCGGTCGCTCTAACACTGGGCTTTCATAGCCACCAATGTGACACTCAGACCCCTGCACTCAGGCCACCCATTGCGCATGCACATGGGCCAGGGATCCGTGGATACAAGCTCCACATGCGGCCTCTCTTCCGCAAGCCATGTTCTCCACCCAATCCGTCCCCAAAGGGCAGGGTCTTCAACAATTCACCCTCACTCAACTGTGAGCAGGGCATCACCCACAGATAATTTTAAGAGACTCATTGGCCTTCCTTAGCATACTCAGGCTGCTTAACAGCCTCTCAGGGCTTCCCAATCTCAGCACCAGTTTTTTTAATTTTTTTTTTAAGATTTACTTATTTATTTATACAAGTACAGTCAAAAGTGCAGGAGGATGAGAGAATTCACCAGAGCCAGAGCAGGGAGCAGAACAGACAGACCGACGAAACACACTGCTGAGGGGAGCAGTGGGCAGCAGGAGAGGTCTGCGCGCCATGTGGTGTAAGATGAGCAAGACTGCAGCCATTTTGAGAAATAACTGCCATCTCAAAAGGGCACAGCTAGTTTCGTTTCGGGGCAAAAACCACATGCCAAGGGTAAACGAAACCTAGCTGGCACCATGAGAGCTATCCAATCAGGGTGGACCCTGCCCCAGGTGTGAAAATTCCCTGCATCCTGTCAAAAAAGTACAAGAACAGCTGGTTGCTCTGGGAGGGGGTTCCTCTCTCAACCTGATGAGACTGTTGTGTCAGTACACCAGGCAGAGTCGGACCCTAGCTTAAGCTAGCAATAAAGCTTTTTGCTTTTGCATCTCTGGCTCCGTGTGGTCTTTGGGAACTCTGGACGGAGTTGAGGCGCCAACTCCTAACAGTGGGACCCTCACCCAGTGGCCCGGGATCGAACCAGCATTGCAGAGGCTGCGGGCAGCTTCGCAACCCAGCGCTCAACGACTGCACCACCGGGGAGGCCCAGCTTTTGCCTTTCTAAGTTGACTTTTACCTTCTGCCTAGCTGCTGGGCAGTGCACAGGCTGCTTCTGGCCATCAAGGTCCACTGGCCACCCATGATTCCCATCTCCTGGGGTGTACAAACAATACCATCCTCCCACAGGGTCCCCAAAATATAACATTACCCTGCCAAAGTTCCTCCACCTTCAGGTGGGATTGTCAGTCCAAATCCATCAGTCTTATCCTGCATCAGCACTGGGCGAGCTCCGAATCGTGGTTCTTCTTACCCGACGGTTCTGCTGCCTCAGGGGTCATGGGCTGGTCCTCTCAGGCCATCTCCTCCTCCATTTGAGGTCTCATCCCGCAGCTCCTGGGCCTTGTCCACCTCCTGTGCTCCTGCAGCGTCTTCAGCTCTTTCTATAGCTACTGGACTCTGGTTACCACCTGTGCTGCCAAGGCACCTCCAGCGTTGTCACAGGCAAACAGTCTGTTCCTCCTCAGTCCCTCCTGACATCTTCAGAGGGCTCCAAACCCGTCTGCATAGGATCGTACTGTTGACTTACACCAATTGTAGGGGCAGGATGGCCACAGAGCAGGTTATCTATGATCCAAGCGGACCGGTCAAAGGAGGAATCCTGGAGCCCTCAGTGGGTTTCTCAGGCTTTTATTGAGCTGTACATGTAGTGTGGCAAACAAGTACACGGCAGGCAGGGCCTCCAAGCCCTTGGCAAGTCTTCATTCTGGGCTTCTCTGTCCCCTTACTCTCCTTCTCTCTCCAACCTCTTTTCCCCCCTACTTCTCCTTCTCTTGGTGACTATCTCAATAACCCTCCCATGGCCCACAGAAGTAAACAAGTCAGTTAGCAACAATGTAACAACCACAGGTGCCCCATCAGGCAGGACAATCCTAATGGTGGGAGGGCAGAAAAGCCTGAAAACCATTTACCATACACAGAGCCATAGAACTGAGTCATCAAGAGGGGAATGGGGCGAGAAAAGGATAAGGAGAGAACACAGTCAATTATTTTTGAGGAAGATTAATGGTTTGGTTGTGTGTATGCTATGGTGACTACACCTGAAGTGAGAGAGCCTATACTTTCAAAACACTAAAAGAATGTAAGCCAATCATGTTTCACTGAAGAATTTTGAAATAGGAAAACTTCAAGCTGCTGTAAAAATTTCCAACAGCCAGTATTTCAAAATTTGGCACTATGTAATATATGTGTGTGTATATTTTATATATTTATGTGTGTTTATACACAAACACACAAATAGAAGTAATGTGCATATATATATATATATATAATTTCAAGATTTAAAAGTAATATATATGTGTGTGTATATGTACATTATAGTATATCATGTACATTTTTATTGGCACCATTTTCATGAGATAATACAAGGTTTCATTAAGGTGATTTATAAAAAAAGTTTTTAGATACAATATTTACATTTTAAGGAATATATTCATACACATTTTTAAAATATTTTAAATTGATTCAAAGCTTGTTTTCTTTGCATCAGATATATAAATATAAATTCAATTGTTTCCATCCTCAGTTTTTAAAAATAAATTATGAATTTGGGGCTTCCCTGGTGGTGAAATGGCTTAAGACGCAACCTATGAAGCTGTCCGCAGCCACTGCAGCACAAGTTCGATCCCCGGCCAGGAAGCTAAGCCACATGGTGCAGCAGACCTCTCCTGACTCGCCCACTGCTCCCTTAGCAGTGTATTTCAGCAAATCTGCCTGTTCTGTTCCCCACTCTGTCTCTGGTGAATCCTCTCACCCCCCACACCTCTGGCCTATACCCCAGTTCTTGTATGCATAAATAATAAATAAATATTTAAAAAATAAATTATGAATGTGTTAATTGCATTTATAATTATTTTGTAAACTTTTATTCACTTTAGCATTAATCCATTCATTCAAATTCCCAGTCATTGTTATTAATTACTAACCTGTGTTGTTATCAACTTGTGTTATTAAATTGAAAGCATGTTTGACTGTAAAATAATTGTATATGGTTGGAGTACAAATTTTACTATTCACTCTTGAGGAAGATTATTAATAATAATTTATATGGCCCTCTATGGTGGTGCAGTGGTTTAAGTCTCAGTGCTATCAAGCTATCTTGACCCATTGCAGTATGAGTTTGATCCTGGCCAGGGAGTAACCCACATGGTACAGTAGACCTCTCCTGCTTCACCTGCTGCTCCCTTCAGCAGTGTATTTCAGTAGATTGCCCTTTTCTGCTCTCCACTCTGTCTCTGGTTAATTCTCTCACCCACCCCTGCACCTCTGGTCTACATCCCCTAATACCCCAGTTCTTGTATGCATAAATAAATACAAATCATTTTTTAAAGATTTATTTATGCATAGAAGAACGGGGTACAAGCCAGATGTGTGTTAGGGTGAGAGAATTCACCAGAGACTGAGTAGGTAAAAGAATATGCAGACTGATTGAAATACACTGGTGAGGGAAGTACTGGGCGAGATAGGAGAGGTCTGTGGCAACATGTGGGTATCTCACCAGCCAGCTGGGATCGAACCTGTACTGCAGAGGCTGAGGACAGCTTCATAGTGCTGTACTCAACCACCCATGCCACCAGGGAGGACCAATAAAAAATAAATCTTAAAATGATTTATAGATTTGTTTGTTTTTTGCTTTTGCATTTTATTCATCCAACAGAACCATGAATACTCTCTCTCTCTCTCTCTCTCTCTCTCTCTATATATATATATATATATATATATATATATATATATATATATAGTTAATTTAAATGGCACGTTGAAGTTCCCTACCTCCATTGTGTTGTCATCAGTGTCTGTTTTTAAGGTGTTAATATTTGTCTCATTATTGCTATATTTGCAATTATTTTGGGTCCCATTTGCTTGTAGGATTGTTTTCTAGTCACTTACTTTGAATCTATGTGTATCTTTGAATCTCAGATGAGTCTGCCAGTATCAACACCAAGTTGTTTTGTTTTTGTTTGGATCCAGACACCCAATCTGTGCCTTTGGATTGGAGAGTTCATTCCATTTAAATTTAGATTAATTATGGATATATGGGTATTTGCTACTCATACTGTTTTTAATTTTCTTGTTCTATTTATTTGCCTCCTAATTTGTTTTTTTGTGAATTATTTATCTTCACTTGAAAACACATTTCAATATTCCTTGCAGGTGACATCTAATGTTTGCAACCTCGTTCAGCTATTTATTTATATATTTATTCATTTATTTATATCTACAAATTTCTTTATTTCTCCTTTGTATATGAGAGTCTTTCTGGATATAACATTACTGACTGGCAGTTTTTATCTTTGACTATTTTGAATACATCATTCCATTCCCCCATTACCTGTAGAAGATCTGCTGAAATGTCAGATTTTATCCTGATGGAAATACATTTACATGTTACCTGCTTTTTCTACCAGTCGCTTTCAATATTCTTTTTTTGTCTTGAATTTTTGTTATTTTCACTAATTCTCTTGCAGGTCTTGTTGCATTCAGCTACCAGGTGTTCTTTTAGGTTTCGTAGACTGGTATATTTTATTTTCCCTGTGTTATTTCCTTAATTAGACTTGAATAATTATCTTTGCTATGCTTTACCAATTTCATTGGCATTTATATTTCACAAATGAGTGCCACTAGCTAGTAACTGTCTTTCACTTTCTGTCTTACATTATTTAAAGTATTAACCTCAAGAGCCATCAATTTTATCCTAAAAGGTCTATGTCATCCTTTAAAAAGCTGAGTAATATCCCATTGGATATTCATTTTCTATAATTTTTATTTTAAATTTGAGGTTAACATTTTGTTCTTCCATGTTTGCAATGTTTCCTTCACCTGCCGCCAAACCACCCAAACACATATGTCCTCTGCCTCCTTCCTGCACACCTCATTCTTTGTCCCTGTACCCTCGTTTAACTATAATATATATTTTTTCTTTTATTATTTTTTTTAAGATGTATTTATTTATTTATTTATTTATTTATTTATTTATTTATACAAGCACTGGGGATAGTCACAAGTGCGGGAGGATGAGAGAATTCGCCAGAGCCAGAGTGAGGAGCAGAGCAGGCAGAAGGATGGAAGTACACTGCTGAGGGGAGAAGCGGGTGGCAGGAGAGGTCTGCGCACCATGTGGGACCCTCCTCCAGTGGCCAGGGAGCAGCCAGGGATCGAACCGGCACTGCAGAGGCTGTGGGCAGCTTCGCAACCCAGCACTCAACCGCTGAGCCACCGGGGAGGCCCTAACTATAATATATATTTTTAAAGATTTTATTTATACAAGAACCGGGGTACAGGTCAGATGTGTGGAAGTGTGACAGGACTCACCAGAGACAGAAGGAGAAACAGAACTGGCAGACTGACTGAAACACACTGCTGAGGAGAGCAGTGGGGGAGACAGGAGTGGTCTGCTGCACCATGTGGGTATCTCCCTGTCCAGCCAGGATGGAACCTGCTCTGCAGAGGCTGTGGACAGCTTCACAGCACTGTGCTCAACTGCCTGTGCCACCAAGGAGGCCTTGATTAACTATAATGTTATATTCTTTCTCAGTTGAAAATATTATCTACTGGTGCCTTCCTGATGGTGCAATAGGTTAAGCATCAGCACTATGAACTTTGTGGGAGGGGAAATAACAGGATGAGAAGAAATCACATTGGCTGGCAGTTGTGGAGTATGGGTGAATTGGTGGTGGATACACTATGGTGGTAATACTTAATGTGGATACACCAATGGTATCACACAGAAAAATACATTAGTTAATTAAAAAGAAGAAGAATTAGTAAGAATAGAAAATATGTGAGTATCACAATTGTTTTTTTTTTTTTTTGTTTATTTCTGTACTTCTCTACCTTTTTTTTTTTTAATGCATCTGCATCTTCAATTACACTCACTGGTTCCTCTATCTATTACAATTCTGTGACTTTCTCCTGAGTTTTTATCTTTTGTATTTCTCTTTAAAAAACCCCATACTCACGAAGTGTTTCACCTATATTTCCTTCTATGTATTTTATGGTTTCAGGTCTTATGTCTAGTTCTTTAATCCATTTTGAGTTGATTTTTGTGTATGGTGTGAGGTAGTGGCCAAGCTTCATTCTTTTGCATGTAGCAACCCAGTTTTCCCAGCACCATTTATTGAACAAACTTTCTTTGTTCCAATGCATAGTCTTTGCTCCTTTGTCAAAGATTAGTTGACCATAAATCTGTGGGTTTATTTCTGGATTTTCTATTTGATTCCATTGGTCTGTATGTCTGTTCTTGTTCCAATACCATGCAGTTATGATGATTATGGCTTTGTAGTATAGCTTGAAGTCTGGGAGTGCGATGCCTCCATTTCCTTCTTTTTTTTTCAGGAGAGCTTTGGCTATTCGGGGTTTTTGGTGATTCCATATGAATTTCATCAATAATTGTTCTATTTCTTTGAAAAATGACATTGAAATTTTGATTGGAATAGCATTGAATCTGTATATTGCTTTTGGTAGGATGGCCATTTTAATAATGTTTATTCTTCCAATCCATGAGCAGGGGATGTCTTTCCATTTCTTTGTGTCTTCTTCTATTTCTTTTAACAGTGTTTTATAGTTTTCTTTGTAAAGGTCCTTTACCTCTTTTGTTAGATTTATTCCCAAATATTTGATTTTTTTTGTTTCAATACTAAAAGGGATGTTTTTTTTTATTTCTTCTTCTTCAGATTTATTGTTTGTGTATAGGAAGGCTACTGACTTTTCTGTGTTGATTTTGTATCCTGCCACTTTACTGAATTGATTGATGAGTTGAATTAGTTTTTCTGTGGAGTTTTTGGGGTTCTCTATGTATATTATCATATCATATGCAAATAGTGATAGTTTGACTTCTTCTTTTCCTATTTGGATTCCTTGTATGTCTTTCCCTTGTCTTATTGCTCTGGCTAGGACTTCCAGTATTATATTGAAAAGCAGTGGTGAGAGTGGACATCCTTGTCTTGTTCCAGATCTTAATGGAATTGCTTTCAGCTTTTCACCATTGAGGATGATATCAAAGACATCTTTACAGACACATCACCCAAAGCAGTGATAGTGAAGGCAAAGATAAACAGCTGGGACTACATCAAATTAAAGAGCTTCTGCACAGCAAAAGAGACAATAACAAAAACAAAGAGAAACCCCACCAACTGGGAGAACATTTTTGCACCCAACACTAATGATAAAGGACTGATCACAAAAATCTGCAAAGAGCTGATGAGAATTAACAACAACAAAGAAAATAACCCAGTCAAAAAATGGGCAGAAGAGCTAAAAAGATACTTCTCTGAAGAGGAAATGCAAATGGCCAACAGACATATGAAAAAATGTTCAACATCACTTGTAATCAGGGAAATGCAAATCAAAACTACCATGAGATACCATCTTACACCAGTGAGAATGGCACATATTAAAAAAACTAGCAACAACAAATGTTGGCGAGGTTGTGGAGAAAAAGGAACTCTCCTGCACTGTAGGTGGGAATGCAAACTGGTCCAACCACTATGGAGAGCTGTGTGGAGATTTCTTGACCTACTAAACATAGAGCTTCCATATGATCCAGCAATTCCACTCCTAGGTATTTACCCAAAGGACACAGAAACGTCAATTCCAAAGAACACCTGCACCCCTATGTTTATAGCAGCAGTATTTACAATAGCTAAGCTTTGGAAACAGCCCAAATGCCCAAAAACAGATGACTGGATCAAGAAGATGTGGTACATATATACCATGGAATATTACTCAGCATACAAAAAAGATAAACACATGCAATTTGCAGCAACATGGATGGTGCTGGAAGGGATCATGCTCAGCGAAATAAGCCAAAAAGAAAAAGAAAAATACTGGATGGTCTCACTCATAGCAGGAATCTAGAAAACTTAAATAAGTGACCAGGGAAATGAATAACTATAAGAAAGTGAAAATCAAAATCAACAAAAAACTATGAACCAGAGACACTTTTTGGGGGGTGGGGGCCGAGAGGGGAGGGATTGAGGTCAGAATGGGGCATTTGCAATTGTATGGGGGAATATAAAAATAAAATTTATTATCTAAAATAAATAAATAAATAAATAAAATAAAATAAAAAATAAAATTAAATTAAAAAAAAAAACATACTCTGATTTCATCTTATTTAGAGCTTAATTTCTTATCTTCTGTTCATTCATTTTAATTCTAATTACATTCATTTGTTTGTTTTGCTTTCTTCCTCTTTTCTGAATTGCTTTATCATTGCATTTCTTACTATGTATTAGACAGAGAGGACATAGTGTCTATTTCTATATCTAGTGTCAATAGTGTCTATTTCTATATCTAGGGGTTCTGTTTCTTTGTTCTCTCTGTGTGCTGTACTATTCGCTTTGGTACTAATTGTGCCATTCTTTGTGTGTTTTTCTTTCTTCCCTTTATTAAATTCAGATCCCAACAGCTACATGTTGGTTTTTCTTCCCTCTCAAGAATCAGGGTTCTCACCTATCTAAGCAAATCACTGGCAGGATTTCATGGTAGGTTGTGACACCTATGACCCCTCTGGTTCATTCCCTTTAACAGGTCTGGGGTCTCACCTCTCTGTGCAGATGCTGGTAGGATCTTCTAGGAAGTCACAATGCCTTTGTAGGTCCATGGGGGCACTGGCTGTGTCCTATAGAAGGTGGAAAATCTTCTGTCTCTTTGAACTGGCATTGCCTGGGTCCAACAGGGGCCAGGACCTCACAAGTGCAGGTGAACCTGAGAGTCCTGGAGGAAGTCACAAGATCTTTGTTTGTACTGGGGAAGCTGGTGGGGTCCTACTCAAAAACAAAGGCCTCTGGTCACTCCAGCTGCCTCCCTAACAAGGGTTGGAGTCACCATTCTGGGTGTGACCCACCCTATTGAATATATATTTAACAATTTATTTACCCAGCCTTCTGCCATTGTGCATTTAGTTTGGTCCCATGACTTGGCTATTGTGAATAGCCCAGAGAGTATATACATCTCTTAAAATCTAAAAAAAATGATATTTTCATATAATCTGGGTAAATAACTAGCATTGTTATTGCAGATCAAATGATATTGTCCTTTGAATATTTTTACAGAATCTGCATACTTTTTTCCATAAATGTTACACCAAATTACATTCTCACAAATAGTAGATGATTTGTTCCTTCTTTTCAGATCTTTGTTACATTTGTTATTCCCAATATTTTTGATGTGGGCTATTCTCAATGTTTATGTGCAATATGATTTCACCTTTGAAAACACTTTGATTTGCATTTCTTTTAGTACAATTTACTTTTAACAATTTTCTCATGTTTCTGTAGTCTATCTGAATGTCTTTTTTGTCCAGAAACTTTTGCACATTTTTGACTGGTTTGTTTATATTTTGTTATTCTGCCTCATTACTTTTACTTCTGGGTATTTCATTCCACTTGGTGTGATTGTAAGTGAAATTGTTTTCTTAAATTTCTCCTTTAATTAATTTTTTGCATATAGAAATGCAGCAGACATGTATGTCTTGTTTTGTATTCGGACACATTACTACACTAATTTATTATTTCTACCAGAGCTTTGTCGAGTCTTTTGGATTGTCTATGTATATTACCATGTTTTGTATGAATAGTGAAAATTTCATTTAGTTTAAATTTGGACTCCTTTTGTCTTTCTCTTACTTAATGCTCTTGCTAAGCCTTCCTGGTAATGTTGCAAGTGTATATCCTTCTCTTGTTCCTAACAAAATGGAAATATATTGTTTTTCACCTTCTGTTGTACCTGTTCTGTTCTGTTTGTACCTTCTGTTCCCTGAATGTTATCAAAGTATTTCTTTCTATCTTTTGATATGAACATGTTTTATAAGCTGGATAGTTAATTACTTAATTGATTTGATGCAAAAGTGTTTTCTAGCACTATAAATGATACAGAGAAATAAGTCCACATGTCCTTAGAGTTTCATCACTACAACCTGTCATGATCCTTCCTTCCTTCCTTCCTTCCTTCCTTCCTTCCTTCCTTCCTTCCTTCCTTCCTTCCTTCCTTCCTTCCTTCCTTCCTTCCTTCCTTCCTTCCTTCCTTCCTTCCTTCCTTCCTCCTTTCCTCCCTTCCTTTGTTTTTGATGTAGCGAATTATATTGATCAATTTTTGGATGTTGTACTATCCTTATATCCCTGGTTACCTTCTGGTGATGTGATGGGTTATATTGTTTAATTTTTATATGTTGGACCATCCTTAAATGACTAAAAAAATCTCATTTGGCCATGATGTATGATTCTTTTAATATATTGCTAATTTCAGTTTTCTAAGATTTTATAGAGTAGCCTTGAATGTATATCATCAGAGGAATTGGTCTTTAGTTTTCTTATTTTGTGATGTTCTTGGTATTGGAATAATGTCCTTACAAAAAGAGAGCACAGTGGTAATGGATCACGTTTGTGGGTGAACTGTTGGGATTAAACCTGACGGGTGAAATAAAATACTGTATAATAATTAATAATCTTGTAAGAAAATAAGTGAATTTAATAATAAAAATGAGATTTGGAACATTATGTTATCTTTAATTTATTTGAAGAGTTTGAGTAGGGTAGGTATTAGGTCCTCTTGAATTTTTCTTTGAATTCTTTTAATTTTCCATTTGACTTTGTAGTAACAAATTTTATTTGGTTGGGGACATTTTCACTACTTCTGTTGCTGTTGAGAGTCTTTATTTTTTATTGTTTAGATTTTTATTTTTATAAATTTCATTTTTTAAGATTTATTTATTTATGATTATAAGAACTGGGGTGCAGGCCAGAGGTGTGGGGGTGGGAGGATTCATCAGAGACAGAGTGGAGAGCAAAACAGGCAGATGTAATGAAATAACACTGCTGAGGGGACCAGAGTCAGGGGAGGTCTGTTCTACTATGTGGGTCACCTCATTGGCCAGGGATCAAACTCATACTGCCCAGTGGCTATGGATTGCTTCATAGTGGTGCATCTTAACCCCTTGAGCCACCAACAAAGCCCCTCATTATTAATTTAATAATCATTTTATTTTTATGCTTTTTATTTTTTATTTTATTTTATTTTTTTTATTTATACAAGATCCGGGTACAGGCCAAATGTACGGGAGGGTGAGAGGATTCACAAGAGACAGAGTGGGGAAAAGAACAGGCAGACTGACTGAAGTACACTGCTGAGAGGAGCAGCGGTCAAGACAGGGGGGTCTGCTGCGCCATGTGGTTATTTCACTGGTGGGCCAGCATCGAACCTGCCCTGCAGGGGCTGCCGACAGCTTCACAGAGCTGCACTCAACTGCCTGCGCCACCAAGGATGCCCCTTATTTTTATACATTTTATTGAGTAACAAAACAAAAACAAAACAAAACAAACAAAACAAAAACTCCCCCCCAAAAACTAAACTTTTTTTATAAAGATTTTTATTTTATTTATTTTTGTGTAGAAGAACAGAGCTACAGGCCAGAGGTGCTGGCAGTGGGGTGAGAGGACTCACCAGAGACAAAATGGGAAGCAGAACAGGAAGATCTACTGAAATACACTGCCATGGGGAGCTGTGGGCGAGACAGGAGAGGTCTGTTGAGCCATGTGTGTTAGCTCCCTGACTGGGTTCAAACTCAGAACTCAGGCCACAGTGGTCATAGCACTGAGACAACCACTCGGCCACCAAAGAGGCCCCCAAAAAATAAATTTTGAAAGTCAAAAATCTAGTATATAGAATATCTGAGACTTAACTTAAAACTGTATAAATCCAAAGACAGCAAATTATTAAAAATATAATGATCAAAAACATAATAAAAATAAAAGAAGACATAGATACTTATAAGTCTTGCTGAGTTTGTGTCACTGATAGGGAAGATGATAGTATAAGCATAGTTTGAATACATATTAATATAATTACCATAGGTTATTGATATTTTGAATTGAAAATTATGTAGATACAAGAATTGGTATTATTTATTTTTTTAAAGATTTATTTATTTATTTATACAAGCACTGGGTACAGCCAGAAGCACGGGGTGTAAGAGAAGTCACCAGAGCCAGAGGGGAGAGCAGAGCAGGCTGACTGATGAAGTACACTGCTGAGGGGAGCAGCAGGCAGCAGGAATGGTCTTTGCACCATGTGGGACCCCCACCTGGTGGCCAGGGATTGAACCGGCTCTGTAGAGGCTGCGGGCAGCTTCGCAGCATAGCACTCAACTGCTGCGCCACTGTGAGGCCCGAACTGGTCTTATTTATTTTAGAAAATGCATATTACTGACTGCTTATAGTATCTAGTAGTGGTATATGTATTAATTTATTTAATTTTCATCAAAATCTTTGTAATTTTTTTAAGGATTTATTTTTTTTTTTATTTATACAAGTGCTGGGGTATAGGCCGGATGCATGGTAGGGCAAAAGGATGCACCAGAGACAGAGCGGCAAACAGAACAGGCAGACTGATGAAATACACTGCTGTAGGGAGCAGCGGGCGAGACAGGAGAGGTTTGCCACATCATGTGGAATTCTCACTGGCCGGCTGGGATCGAACTCGCGCTGCAGAGGCTATGGACAGATTCACAGTGCGGCACTCAACTGCTTGTGCCACCAGGGAGGCCCTGTAATTTTTTTTTTTACTTTTTTTAAAGACATTTATTTATGCATAAAAGAACTGGGGTACAGTCTAGAGGTTTAGTGGATTCACCAGAGACAGAGTGGGGAGCAGAACAGGCAGACTGAATGAAATACACTGCTGAGGGGAGCAGTGAGCAAGACAGGAGAGGTCTGCTGCACCCTGTGGGTACCACCCTGGCGGCTGGGATCAAACTCATGCTGCAGAGACTGCAGGTAGCTTCACAAGGAGGCCCAATTTTTACTTTTTTATTTCTTCTTAAATGAATGCTATGTGTGGTGCTTCAGAAGGAATATGGAGTCACTCAGGCTCTTTTTTACCATGGCCTTCCAGCAGAGAGGGACCACCCCTGGTGACCTTTTGCTTTTACAGATCAAGTGCTATGGGAACAGTTGCCCCTCACACATTGGCAGATCAAAATTATTGAGGTGTTACCCTGATGTTCAACGTTATGCAGTCATATGTGTTGATACTGCCACTGGCCTGCTGACCACCTGCCCTGCCTAACACCTTGATCAGAAGGCGGCTATGGCAGTTCTAGTGCTCCTCTGGGTTACATACAAAAATCCACAGGTACTGGAAAGCAACCATGGAACTCATTTTACAGGTGTTTGGGGATAAAAGTGGATAAAGGGCATGAGTGTCGAATGAAATTCCATACACCATATAATCCTAAGGCAGCAAGAATCATAGAATGGTACAACAGCCTATTGAAACAAGGACTGTGAGCTGAGGATATTACACCAACACTAGCCAGCTGTTCCAGTGCCTATGGGATATATTACAGACTCTAATTGAAAGGAACAGAGAAAGAGGCTTAGACTCTGTGAAAGCATTGCTGTACTGTGCAGCCACCCACATCCTGCAAATACAGACTACAAATACAGACTACAAACATTTTGTTTAGGCCTGGGTTTGGGTGGCAGGGTGATATTTTATTGCCAGCCCCAGCAAGGTTGGACCAAGGACAGACTGTGTATTGGCAATGGCCCTGCACAGTAAGGGATCCTCACATGCATTGGGTCACTATAATAGTCCACTGGGGTCAAGAGTTAGAGGCTAAACTGAAATGCAATTTACATCTTGAGTAACAGGGCAATGGCCCCCACAGTGTATGTAGCTGACCCAGGGATTGATGAACAAAGGACTATTTTTAAAAAGGCATTGACCTTGTGGCCTGTCATGATTTCAACCCTTTTGCTACAGGTTGAAACCTCTGATGCCTCCTCTCTAGAGAAATGAGTATGGTACTCCAGGCTGAAGATAATCATCGCCAGCCATAGCTCAGTCTTCTGACAAGAACGCAGCTTGTAGGGCCTTCCCTGGTGGTGCAGCGGTTGAGCACTGGGCTGCAAAGCTGCCCACAGCCTGAGCAGTTCCAGTTTGATCCCAGCCACCGGTGAGAGTCCCACATGGCGTGACAAACCTCTCCTGCCTGCTGCTCCCCTCAGCAGTGTATTTCGTCAGTCTGCCTGTTCTATTCCCTGCTCTGGCTCTGGTGCCTGCTGCTCCCCTCAGCAGTGTATTTCGTCAGTCTGCCTGTTCTATTCCCTGCTCTGGCTCGGTGAATTTTCTCATCCTCCCACACTTCTGACTGTACCCAGTGCTTATATAAATAAATAAATCTTTAAAAATTAAAAAAAAATAAAAACGAACGTAGCTTGTATATTAACAGAAATACAGAACATTGAAAAGCTTGCAGGACATTCTTTTCAGGAGTGGTGGTCATGCCTGATGTCCAGCTGGCACACTACCCTACCCACCCTTGGGTGTGCAGGGTGCTGCCTGCATCTTGGTAGCATTCTGCTGTAGCTTATACTGCTGTGTGGGTTGCGGATGCAACAATTCACACTCATCACCAACAGAATCTCACAGAAGAAAATCATGTAGATTGTGCAGCAAAACAATCCTGATGAGGTAGAGTATGGGGATAGAGAAGGAATTTGGTGTCAACTAGGATATTCGCACCCTGAGCTTCTGGAAGAAAGTGACTCAACAATACTATGAAACCGTGATATATACTCCACATGCACAGAAAGGCATCTTTCATGAGTACATATTTGGCCTCATGTTGACTTTTTTTTAAGATTTATTTATTTATGCATACAAGAACTGGGGTACAGGCCAGAGGCTTGGGGGGTGAAAGGATTCACCAGAGACAGAGTGGGGAACAGAACAGGCAGATTGACTGAAATACACTGCTGAGGGGAGCAGCGGGCAAGTCAGGAGAGGTCTGTTGCACCATTTGGGTAGCTCCCTGGCTGGGGATTGAACTTGCGCTGCAGTGGCTGTGGATAGCTTCATAGTTTATATCCTAACCTCTTGCAGCACCAGGGAGGCCCCTCATGTTGACTTTTTCTAGAGATGCTGTAATTAAACTGGTGGGGCTTTCTGTCAATGCCACCCATGTATCCTGCTGAAGCAATAAAGGCATATCAGATCTATCACGGCTCCTCAGCTCTTCTTCAGACTTCCTGAATCCAGAGTGCACCTGCCAAACTTCAAGCACTTGCAGTACAATCATAATTTTGCCTTTGTCATGGAACACATCTCTTCTAATAAGTCTAATAAGTCTAATAACCTTCTAATAAGTCTATTTTTTTTCAATCATTAATTATATTTTTAGATTTTGGAGTGAACTCTAGAACACTAGAGCTGTTTCATTTTTAGGAATGTATATAATTTTATGATAAAGGTATATTATAACTCTTTTGTTCTATTTTGTCACTATTTCCACCCTTTGCAATTATAAAGCATATTATCCAAGGAAAATCCTTGACCATCCATCAATTTACTTACACAAATTCAACTATAAGTGAATTACTAGAAATGTAATTATTGGATCATGTTGTGTATATGTCAAATGTGGTGTATTAATGTTGATCAAATTACTCTATATAGAATTAGTAATAATTTTGTTACTACTAGAAATAAACAAGAATGATTGTATCCCCACAGTCTTATGAACAGTATGTTACCAAACTGTCTTACATTTGATAAAATGTCCTGGAAATACATACACTATATTTTAGCTTTTATTATCACAGGCGTTGTTAATGTATTTAAAAGCTGTTAACTTTCTTTTCCAAGAACTGATGACTCTTTTTCCATTGTTCTATGAACTATTAATGCACTTATAATTATTTAGATTGTTAAGGAAGTATTTAGATATGAAGGAAGTTAGAACTTTATTTTTACTGTAAAATGAAATTGTTATTTAAACTCATTTATATTTTGTATTTGCTCATTTTGAATTTTAAATAATATTCTTCCCTTTGTAAGTTGCATTAGGTAACCCCAATGAATCAGTGGTAAATTGTGGTGATGTGGTCAATTGTGGGCACCCCAAACCCCCTAAACCTGTAAGTTCTAAACAGTTTCTGCCAACCTGCCAGTTCTAAGTAGGTTCTGCCAACCTCTGCATGAAGACAAAATGTGCCCGAGTGAGTATGAGCTTTAATGAAAAGGAGCTTTAATATAATTAGTGTGCAATAAAGAGAAGACAAAGAATAGAGTATCCAATTCAAACACCCAAATTTATCCAGCCCCTTATGGGTAAATGTCCAGCCAAACAGGGTTGCCCCAAAGCAGGGTCCCTGCGGGGAATGGGGCAAAAGGGACCAGCAAGGCTGGGACAGAATGAGCAGGACAAAATCAAGACAAAAGCTGCCATTGTTAATTTGCACTCCCACCAGCAATGCAGGATATTTCCTTTTTCACCACATCCTTGCCAACATTTGTTGTTGCTAGGTTTTTTTTTTTTTTTTTTTTTGATATGTGCCATTCTTACTGGTATAAGGTGGTATCTCAGTGTGGTTTCAATTTGCATTTCCCTGGTTATCAGGGATGTTGAACATTTTTTGGTATGCCTGTTGGCATTTGCATTTCTTCTTTGGAGAAATGTCTTTTAAGTTCTTCTGCCCATTTCTTGACTGGATTGTTTATTTTGTTTTTGTTGAGTCCTGTGAGTTCTTTGTATGTCTTTGTGCATTGCTGATGGGAGTACAAACTGGTCCAACCACTATGGAAAGCTGTCTGGAGTTTCCTTAATCTACTAAAAATGGAGCTACCATATGACCCAGCAATTACACTTCTAGGGATCTACCCAAAGGACATAAAAACACTGATTTAAAAGAACACCTGTACCACTATGTGTATTGCAGCACTATTTACAATAGTCAAAATCTGGAAACAACCCAAATGCCCAAAAATAGATGACTGGATCAAGAAGATGTGGTATATATGTACAATGGAATATTAATCGGCAATCAAAAAAAGATAAATTCATGCCATTCACAGCAACATGGTTGGAACTAGAAGGAATTATGCTCAGTGAAATAAGGCAGAAGGAAAAAGAAAAATACCATATAGTTTTATTTATAGCAGGAATATAGGAGAACCAAACAAAATATCAGTGTAAAAAGTAATAGCAGTACAAAACACAACAAAGCAATAACAGACAATTATAATTTAGAGACATCCTGCAGGGGAGGAGGAGGGAGAGGGATCAGAGGGAGGGAGGAAGGAGCACAGGGGACTGAAGTAATGGTTCACGGGTGCCTTGGTGAAGGAAACTCTATGGGGACTACACCTGAGAGGGTGGGTGGAAGCAAATATTGCTTAAAAATGAACAATGATGTAAAAATAAAAAAAAATAAATAAATGTAAAAAAAGGAAAAAAAAAAAAAAAAAGCTGTCATTGTTAACCTCCCTATGGATCCCTCACCCAAATCTGTTTCAACCAGTCCAAAACCAAGAAGCAAGTGCAGGTTCTTCACATGTCTCTCTGCTCCATATGCCTACTCCAGGTCTCCTTCTATTCTCCATTCTTCTTGCTGCTTTCCTTTGTCTCCTCTCCAGCTTCTTATCCCCCTTGCTCAGCTTTACACTTACCTGGGTGGGGCAGGGAACCTAGGACCTCCTCTTGAGGACCACCCCACAGTGTTACAGTGATACTGAACATTGTGATGATAATAAAAGTGCTTTACATATGTCTTGCTATTTTACCATTTACACTGTAACTACCTTTGGATTCAGGATGTATTATTTGTGCGTCTTCCATTGACTAAGAAGAGTATAAAATTTTCTCAATATATTAAAAATAGGTCTATCATGTAATCCAGAATTTAGTTCCCCCCTTATAAATCCAATTAATATAAAAACGCTAATTTGAAGGGATGTCTGCATGTCCATGTTCACTGCAGCAATATTTAAAATAAGAAAATAATGGAAATGTGCATATTTAACACTTATCCAGTTTTTAATATCATAAAGTTTTGTGAATGTTTTTATAAGTTAAATTTCCTTTGATGATGAAAATTGGGAGAAAAGGTTTAATATTCACTAAGTTTTACTTAATTATTAGATTAAAATCTATGAAATATATGTTTCATTAGGATTGATTTGATATTATATACTGTCTAGTCATATGTGTAATTAATATGACAGAAATTTGTATTCTCCATATAAGAAAATAAGTAACTATAGATGTAAAGGATGTAAAGAAAAGAATATGTGTAATCTGGCTTTTTTTTTTTTTTTTTTTGCCTTCCACACAACAGACAGCCCATACCTTTAAAATGCTGTTTTCCACCATTGAAGCATCTAGCAAAGTAAAGATAGCTCTTGCATTTTCAACAACCTATCAATCCCCACTTAACAATATAAAAGGGGGCCAGGCTATGTTCTAACTCTCTGTGTTGGAGTCTCTGTCAATCTCTTTTTACCTGCCTATGTAAACAGTCTCCTGTTTTTGCATTAATGGCTATAAAATCCTCTGAAGGCTCTAAATTCTCTTTTCATCTGCTAGAACTGACAATGAACAAACCCTTCCTGGGATGGTTGCACAATAGGTAAATGCAAAATACTGTTAGGAAAATGTTTGAAAACTGTCAAAACTGATCAGAGCTGGTGAACAAAACAACATTATCACCAAGATTTATTGAGTATAAAATCATTTATTTTTTTTAAAGATGCATTTATTTATTTATTTATACAAGCACTGGGTACAGTAAGAAACACAGGAGGGTGAGAGAATTCACCAGAGCCATAGCAGGGAGCAGAACAGGCAGACTGATGAAGTACACTGCTGAGGGGAGCAGCGGGTGCGGCAGGAGAGGTCTGCTTGCCAGGTGGGACCCTCGCTGGTGGCCACGGATCGAACCTGCAGCTGCAGAGACTGTGGGTGCTTGGCAGCCCAGTGCTAAACTGCTGCATCACCAGGGAGGCCCTAAAATCATTTAATTTTATCTAAGAGTGACACATGCATTTTAAGAAAAATGTTTCAAGTTTGAATATAAAATTATATTATAGTATTAGATTTATTATCAGAATATTATGTACTTTTTAATATTTAATTTGAGTTATTGCAAAGATTGATTGGTTAAATATTCAATAATAGATAGTTGCTTGTTAGTATATGTAAATATGAGTAAGGCATCATGATCTCCCTGATTTTAATAGACATATCATAAATTCATTTGAAATTAATATGTAAATATTGTGTATCCTCAAAAGTAAGATAGATAAGAGAGGTTCAATGTCAAATATCTAAAACTTACAGCTATTATCTTCAGTATTACACATCAGAATTCATTATATATCCCATGTAAAATTTAGAAATGAAGTAAAATTTCCTTTTAATTTTTTCCTAAAACAGAACTTAATTTCATGTTGAATAAATCCATTTTAAGAATTATGTGGGAAAAATTAAAAAACTCCTAATTTAGAAATAATGCATTTTTTTCTAGAAATGTGAATGTATTGTTTTGTAAGATGCAGTTTGACATTCTGAAGATAAAATAGCAATTAAAAATGAAACATTATGGGCCTCCCCTTGTGGCGCAGTGGTTGAGCACTGGGCTATGAAGCTGAAGCCTCTGCAGTGCTGGTTCGATCCCCGGCCACCAGCGATGGTCCCACATCGCACGGCAGGCCTCTCCTGCCATGCTTGTTTTTCCCCTCAGCAGTGTATTTCATAAGTCTGCCTATTCTGTTCCCCGCTCTGGTTCTGGTGAATTTTCTCACCCTCCTGCACTTCTGACTGTACCCAGTGCTTGTATAAACAAATAAATAAATCTTTAAAAAAATAATGAAGCATTATTATCCTGTAAATATTCTCGAATTTATAAGAGCATAAAAACATTTATATATCCCCAAGAATACTGAATGCATGCACAAAAATAACATTGCATACTTGTGAGGTATATTTTGGAATGTGCAGAATATATTGATTACATAACAGACAGCTTGTAAACATATTTATTTACCAAGCAAACATGAGATATTTAAGGGTGTACTCTGATATATCTAAAATATGCACATATATAAATGTATATGTATGCTTTTCTATAAAGTAAAGTACATGAACAGTTATGTACATGTACAAACATTTTCATGTGAATCTATGTAGATAGCATGGCAATATAAAAATTTCTCAGAAGTTAAGTGTAAATGCTTTTTTTTTAAGTTTTATTTATTTAAGCATACAATAATTGGGATACAGGCCAGAGGTGTGGGGGATGAGAGGATTCACCAGAGAGAGAGCGGGGAACAGAACAGGCAGATTGAGTGAAATACACTGCTGAGGGGAATAGTGGGTGAGCCAGGAGAGATCTTCTGTGCCATGTGAGCACCTTCCTGACTGGGGATAGAACTTGTGCTGTGGTGGCTGTGGAGAGTTTCACAGTGCTGCTTCTTAACCCCTTGAGCCACCAGGGAGGCCCAAGTATAACTATCTTAAATAGATAATGGTCACCTTAACTATTATTAGGCACTGCTAACAAAACGTCCAAAGATATATCTTTATGCAGCTACTCTTGATTTGTAAATTGGAGCCTATTTTATAAATATTTATGATCTGTTTTTAATTTGAGAAAATTTCATCAAAATCTTGCTCCAATTTTCAATGTTAGAATGAATGCACTATGAGTGAGATCTGAGACAATGGTGTAACCTGGGGCTGAAAGGATGTTACAAGTGGCACCCCCTGGAGGGTGGCACAGTTGAAGATGAATAGCCCCAGATAAATATAGACTAAGTATCCGTGGGGGTGGAGAGACTGATTAGAAATATAAGAAACTACATAAGCTGCCCCTGGGATTTCAGCATTTTTGGGATTTCAGCTATTGTGTGGTCAGCCATTTCTAGGCCCCCTCATTCTGCTCTTCCAGAAGGTTGTTGTGGGTCTCCGAAGGACATGAAGAAGCTTCCAGCAGCCAACCTCAGTGAAGAACATTTCAGAGACTTTCCAGGTAGCCGAGTGACTGAAGGTGTTCCCAGCTTAATAATCTGGAAGGGAAGGTGAAGACCCAGAGCTGGTACTTCACTGAGCTGTGTGGATGTGGGCCATTTGTCAGGTTGTTTGACTGCTACAGCGGCTGTTTACAATGCTGTTTGTGCTGTGCTGGTACATCTTGACAGCTCCAGGAACATCTCCTGTGGGTGTCTTCTGCTGTCTTTGTGAGTTGGATCCCTACCATGTGCTCCACGACCTCAGTGGCATGAAGATCCATCTTAGATTCCTTTTGTTTTAGGACTTCAAAACACTGGCCACTGCTTTGGGGGAGTAAAACAACCGCTTGTGGCCTCAGTTCCTTGTTTTCCATTGTTTGTTAAATAAAACCTGAGTGGTCTTGCAATTTTGTGCACGGTGAAGAACTCAAACAATGACCAGTCATGCCCTGGACCACTTGTAGTGCCCCTTATCACCCCCTATGCTATTTGATATATTCAGTTTATTTTTTTATCAACTCTAAGTTAAAAAAAAAGTTAGATAGGAAAGATAATTGGGCTTCCAAATGAAGTCTATATAATTTTATATTTTTAGATTACAGCTGATACAAGTTTAGGTTATTTTATGCCAACTTTTCTAAAGGTTCCAGTGAAGATGTCTGTAAAAAAGTAATTTTAACATAGGTAAACAAATTAACATTTATATTGGGTAAATAACTAGATCCTTATCAAATAGCTTGAAATTAAGGAAGCTATAGAGAAATTTTAAAAAGATTGCTTAACACCAAAAATTTAACCATTTTTTATGTCTTCTTTATATTATAAACTTATTTTTTATTTTTTAAAGATTTATTTATTTGTGCATACAAGAACTGGGGTATGTGGCTAGAGGTGTGGGGTGGTGAGACGATTAACCAGAGACAGAGTGGGGAGCAGAACAGAAGGATTGACTGAAATACACTGCTGAGAGAAGCAGCAGGTGTGACAATAGAGATCTGCTGTGCCATGTTTGTGGCTCCCTGGCAGGGGATCAAACTCAAGCTACAGTGGCTTTGGATGGCTTCATAATGCTGAGACTTAATCCTATGTGCGACCAGGGAAACCCAATATATTATAAACTTATTCACTCCAACCTGGAGGAAAAAGAACACCAAAGTCTGAATTAACCAATGTTAACGTCATAAAGATTTTGTGTTTTTATTAGTTTTTGGTTTTGCTATTGTTTCAATGAAATGTGATAGTAACATGAAAGTTATTTCCATTTTTTACCTTTTATAAACTATGAGAATAGTTTATAAAATATGTAAAGTTTAAGTCACCTGTAAAATAATCATTTAAACACTAAAATTACATCTTTGAATAACCACTCAGCCTTTCATTTTCTCACCTTTGCATCACTACACTTCCAACCCAAGTAATCAAGTAAAGGTTCTGTGTATTTATATATATATATATAAAAAAAAATATATATATATATATAAATGTATATAATATTAGTTTATAAAATTATAAATAATATAGACTATAAATATTAGTCTAAGCATTTATTAGGCTATTAATATTAGTCTATAAATATTAGCCTAAATAGTCTATAAATATTAGTCTATATATAAGTATTAGTCTATAAATTAATCTCAAAACCAAACACAGCATTATGCAATTTATTGAAACTATGAGAAATTTACAACCATGTGACAAAATCATGAAAATCCACATAGACACACATGCACATGCATACATACAATTATAGTTTTGGACTTTTAATAGTATAAATACTTTAAAAATATACTTTAATACTGTACCATTATATTTATTTAAAAGATAACTATGTGGGCCTCCCCTGGTGGCACAGGCGGTTGAGCACAGCACTGTGAAGTTGTCCGCAGCCTCTACAGTGCTGGTTCGATCCGAGCCGGCTTGCAAGGGTCTCACATGCCATGGCAGACCTCTCCTGTCACTCCCGCTGCCCCCCTCAGCAGTGTATTTCGTCAGTCTGCCTGTTCTGTTCCCCGCTCTGTCTCTGGTGAATCCTTTCACCGTCCCGCACATCTGGCCTGTACCCTGGTTCTTGTATAAATAAATAAATAAATAAATAAATAAATAAATAAATAAATAATAAATAAATAAATATTTTAAAAATAATAAAAAAATAAAAGATATCTATGTGTAAATTTTCTAAATAAGTCTACAGAAAATCATGAAAGATAAAAACTGTGATTTAAGGATAGCAAGCATGGAATCATAACAGCCCGATACTTAAATCTTAGGTCAGGCAAATCCAACCTCTCTATCATCTCTATTTCTTTCCCTTTCCTTCCTCACATGGCTCCCCATCTTTTATTTTTTTCTTTCTTTTAAAAATAAATTGTGAGGCTGGGTGGGAATTGTACAGGGACTATAATCAAGATGAAAATGCATACATTGTACAAAAATGAAAAATGTAAAAATATACAAAATAAAAAATGAATGAATGAATGAATGAATAATTGCTTCTGGGGCCTCCTTGGTGGCATAATTGTTTAAACACAGCACTATGAAGCTATCGCAGCCTCTGTAGCATGAGTTTAATCCCTGGCCACCCAGGGAGATGGCACAGCAGACGTCTACTGTCTTGCCCGCTATTCCCCAAGCAGTGTGTTTCAGTACATCTGCCTGTTCTGTTCCCCACTCTATCTCTTGTGAATTCTTACACTCTCCACACCTCTGGCCTGTACCCCAGTTCTTGTATGCATAAATAAATATTTAAAAACTAAATTAATTGCTTCTGTGGAAGAAATCTTGTTACCCACTGAATATTCTTGAAAAAAATATGCCAGCTGCCTAATTTTTTAAGTATTTTTTCAATACCTACAATGATGTGTTTGTGAATATTAATGTGCTCCTTTGTGTTCTTACAGTTTTAAATCTTTGGGTACATGTTCTAATTCTAGTAAAAAATTCCTATCATTAACATGCTGTTATACATATTGAAAACTTTAATATAAATAAAGGAAACACCATAATACAAGATTTCTATCAAGCCAACATTATATTGTTATAAATAATATTGAATTTGTGCATCTATTATATAAACATGTAACTTGAGTTCCTAGAGTGTCAGACTATGATAACATCAGTATGGAGCAAACTGTGAAGTTTGTTTGAAAGTTAACATTACTAACTTACTACATTTTGCTAAGACCCTCAAGAAGATTGGGTGATTATTAAATTGGCCTCTAAGAAAAGGTCTCTGATGTGAATGAATTGGATTTTTCTATGTGGGTAATGTGCTCAGGCCAACGCAAGGGCAAAAAAATTACTAAAAGCAACAACGTTGCTCTATTGTCCACCCTACATTATTATTTTAAAAGATTTATTTATTTATTTATACAAGCACTGGGAAGTGCGGGAGGGTAAGAAAATTCACCAGAACCAGAGCAGGTAACAGAACAGGCAGACCAAGGAAATGCACTGCTAAGGGGAGCAGTGGGCGCAGCAGGAGAGGTCTGTGTGCCATGTGGGACCCTCGTAGGAGGCCAGCGATGGAACTGGTGCTGCAGAGGCTGCAGATATCTTTGCAAGCCAGCACTCAACCGCCCTCTTCCACCAGGGGAGGCCCTACCCTACATTATTAATGCTTAACTTAATATAAAGAAACCCACTATGCCATCCATACCTCCCTCCCCTTTTATTTATTTTTTAAATTAATTTTTTAAAGATTTATTTATTAATTTTATACAAGAACTGGGGTACTGGCCAGATGCGTGGGAGGGTGAGAGGTTTCACCAGAGACAGAGCAGGGAAGAGAACAGGCAATCTGATGAAATACACTGCTGAGAGGAGCAGTGGGAGTGACAGGAGAGGTCTGCCGTGCCTTGTGGGACCCTCACAGGCTGGCCGAGTTGGAACAGGCGCTGCAGAGGCTGTCGACAGCTTCACAGCGCTGCGCTGAACCACCTGCACCATCAGGGGAGGCCCTACCTCCCCTTTTAAGTGGGATTGTTCAGAAAAACTAAATAAGGACTTGATACTGGCCAAAAACCTTTTTACTGGAAGTTCTTGGGTTTAGAAAACCAATATGTGACTTTTTAAGTTGTATTCCTGTGTATATAAATGGAAATAATATGGTTAATAGAACATTTACATTGGGTATTCTGAAAAATGCAGCAAGATTCATTATATTTAAAAGAGAAAGATCCTTTATTTGATCAAAGAATGAAGCTGAAGCAATACTGAATCACAGGTGCAATGACAAAAAGTAGAACGAGTCATACAAACTTGTGTAGAGAGGGCAGACCCATCATATAAATGCCCATCATATAAACTTTTATCAACTTTATAATTTATTAAAAAATAAATAAAACCTTGACATCAAATAGTTTATTCTCCTGTTTTCTATAATTGCAATTATAAATACAGTATGAAATATTTACTTGGTATGGAATATTTCTTTCACATTTATGTTAGTGTTCCCTAGATACTATTTCCAATGACTCTTAAAAGTTTCGTTCCTTAGTGTACAGTCACTTCATATATGGCTTTCAATCTCTTTGGGGAAACAACTACTGCTTATTGTTGCTGCAACTTTGAAAGGTCTTTTCCCAAGGTGGCACAGCCTCTTCCTTTTAAATTCTTATTTTTTTTTCCTTTTTGTTTAACAGAGTAGACTTAGCATAATTTAATACATGCAAGTTGCTATTCAGAGTGTGGAGTCAAGGATCAACTACCTCAATATCTCATAGACTTGGTATATCATTAACTCTATTGAATCAGAGACCTGTATTATATCAATGGATTTAGTGTTTCCTAAGTATAGTGCAGTAGTTCAGTAATATCACACTGATATATTGGACATTTATATCACTATCTAATCTCTTAAATTCTATAATTTTTGTTTGTAAACCAAGGCATTTGGTTGGGAATTAGAAATTTGAGAGTCTTTTGTGCCCTAAAAATTCCATAAATCACAAGAAACTTAATTAAGAACTGAACCTTGGGCCTCCCCGGTGGCGCAGCGGTTGAGCGCTGGGTTGCGAAGCTACCTGCGGCCTCTGCGGCGCCGGTTCGATCCCCGGCTGCTCCCTGGCCACCGGAGGAGGGTCCCACATGGCGCGCAGACCTCTCCTGCCGCCCGCTGCTCCCCTCAGCAGTGTACTTCGGTCCTTCTGCCTGCTCTGCTCCCCGCTCTGGCTCTGGTGAATTCTCTCACCCTCCCGCGCTTCTGACTGTACCCAGTGCATGTACAAACAAACAAATAAATAAATGAACATGCCTCTATAAAAAAAAAAAAAAAAAAACTGAACCTATAATTTTAACTCTATCCCATTAATGATTAGAAACCATCATGGTGGAATTTTAGTTTACGGATTCATGTACTTGTTGTTTCACATGTATGAGTGTTCTATTTAACATTTCACAGATATCAGTAACTTTTTTGTACATTATGTTTTTAAGATTTGTTTATTTATGCATACAAGAACTGGGGTACAGCCAGAGGTATGGAGGGTGATTCACCAGAGACAGAGCGGGGAACAGAACATTCAAACTGACTGAAATACACTGCTGAGGGGAGCAGCAGATGAGTAAGGAGAAGTCTGCTGTGCCATGTAGGTTGGCTCCCATGCCAGCCAGGGATCAAACTCGTGATGCAGTAGCTGTGGATAGCTTCATAGCTTACGTCTTAACACCTTGTGCCACCATGGAGACTCTGTACATTATATTTATTGAGGCAGTGTTGATTTACAACACTGGGTATATTTTGGTTGGACAGCTTCTTACCCTACAAATATATGTTGGCACACCATAGCCACCAACAAAACACAATGATATTCCACATTAGTCCATAGTCATTTGGGAACACTCCCCCTAAAATCCTACCTCCTCCTCCTCTGGTATCCTCAGCTTTGTATTTAGATTTTATTTATTTATTTATTTATTTATCATTATTTTTTATTTTTTTTTTTGTGGGGCACTCGCCGGTGGCCGGGGATCGAACTGGCGCTGCAGAGGCTGCAGGCAGCCTCGCAACCCAGCGCTCAACCGCTGTGCCACCAGGGCAGGCCCCTGTAGTTAGATTTTAAAGGTTTTTTTTTCTGTTCCTTCACTTTATTTTTTTTTTATTCCACATGTGAATGAAATCATCTAGTATTTCTCTTTCTTGTTCACATTCATTTTACTTGACATAGTTCCCTCCAGTTCCATCCTGTTGCCAAAAAAAAAAAAGTAACATTTCATCTTTTTTATAACTGAGAAATGTTCAATTATTCTTTATGCACATGCCAATTCTTCTTTATGCACTTACCTCTTATTGGACACGTAAGTTGTTTTCATAACTGGGCTAATATAAGTAGTACTGCGAGGAATAACAGAAAGCTACATTTGGAATTTTTGTATTATTTAGGTAGATACTCAGGAAAAGGATGCTGGATGATATTGTAGATATATATATTTATATAATATATATATATATATATTTTAAGATTTATTTATTTATTTATACAAGCACTGGGTACAGTCAGAAGCGTGGGAGGGTGAGAGAATTCACCAGAGCCAGAGCAGAGAGCAGAACAGGCAGAGTGACGGAATACACTGCTGAGGGGAGCAGCGGGCGGCAGGAGAGGTCTGCATGCCATGTGGGACCGTCGCCCGGTGGCCGGGGATTGAACCTGTGCTGCAGAGGCTGCAGGCAGCTTCACAGCCCAGCGCTCAACTGCTGCGCCACAGGGGAGGCCTTGTAGATATATTTTTAATGTTTTAAGAAGTCTCCAAGCAATTGTCTCCAGAAGTTTAACCAGTTTTCATTCCCACAAAACTTTTAAGAGAGCATCTTTTCTCAACAGCCATGCAAATACCTGCTGTTTCTTATCTTTTTGTTAAGGGCCATTTTCTCAGTTTGAGATATCTCATTTTGATTGATTAGTATACAAATCAGTACTTTCTGATGCTCACATTCTTATTGGTTCTGCACTGTACCAGTTTTACTCATAAAAGGGTCCATTAATACAAAATATACTTAACTGTTCTTTTTCTAAGGATAATTGAAATAAAGCTTTCTTTGCTCAGAAATCCATGACTAGTACATAAAGAATCACAAAAAATAGCTATCAGGAATGTAAGATAATAGTCTTTTTCTACTCATTTATATGGTAAATTAAATGGGGGTTCTTGTGGCCTTAGAGTTCAATTAAATCAGGAGGTTTGTTTTGTGATTTTTAAATTTTAAGGTAACTTATGTTTTGTACCATTCGAAAAGATGTACTCAATAAACTGCTGAACATTTGATTTTCAAAATTCTGTGTTGTGAATTAAGCAATGTCTATTATCATCTTCAGTGGTTTAATTGGATAACTTTTTTATATAAAAATTGATGTTTATATTATTTTTTGCACACAAATAAATGAAAACACAGTATCTACACACACACACACACACAGGGTGATATGTGATAAGTAGATAAATATTGTCAATAATATACAAAACATGGCTACTAAAACAGAAATATATAAGGGCCTCTCTGGTGGCCAAGGGGTTAAGATACAACCTATGAAGCTGTCCACAGCCACTGCAGCATGAGTTTGAGCCCTGGCCAGGGAGCTATCCACATGGCACACCAGACCTCTCCTGGCTTGCCTGCAGCTCCCCTCAGCAGTATAGATCTGCCTGTTCTGTTTCCCACACTGTCTCTGTGGAATCCTC
The DNA here is from genome assembly GCF_014898055.3 of Talpa occidentalis. Lineage (NCBI taxonomy): Eukaryota > Metazoa > Chordata > Mammalia > Eulipotyphla > Talpidae > Talpa > Talpa occidentalis. The sequence goes on along the minus strand of NW_023604295.1, from coordinate 81,366,768 downwards.
TCACCCTCCCACCTCTGGCATGTACTCTAATTCTTGTATGCATAAATAAATAAATCTTAAAAAATAAAACATATATATATATATATATATATATTTATATTCACTGCATCTCTATTACACAAACAAAAATAATTTGGTAATAATTATTGAAGTTGTAAGTCAATTCCCTTTGGTTTACTAGTGAAAACATTGAGACTCAAGTTCAGTCACAAGTAAAAGTATTTTTTAAAAATGAAACATTTAGGGGCCTCCCCTGTGGCACAGTGGGTTGAGCACAGCACTGTGAAGCTCTCCGCAGCCTCTGCAGCATGGGTTTGATTCCTGGCCAGCCAGGGAGATTCCCATATTGTGCGACAGACCTCTCCTTTTGAGCCAGCTGCTCCCCTCAGCAGTGTTTTCGGTTTGTCTGCCTTTTCTGCTCCCCACTCTGTCTCTGGTGAATCCTCTCACCCTCCCGCGACTCTGACCTATATCCCAGCTATTGTATAAATAAAATAAATAAATCTTTAAAAAAATGAAACATTTAGCTGCATCAGGAAAAAGTCTAAAATAATGCATCTTGACTCCTAGAGCAGTGATATTTATTCTAAAATTTATTTTCTTGTTAATGACTTTCTATTATGTCTCTACACAATGTGTAATTAAGATATATTTTAAAATTTTTAAGTTCTACCAATAAAACATGCTCATTTTTAATGTCAAATAATCCAACACTTTCTTGTGCTATGTTTTTAACAGCCCAGTGAGACAAATGCTGCCACTTTATTGTTCAAAGTAATAAATGGCCAACTGCTTGGGAAGTGGTACACTGCATTGGTATGAAGTTTTAATCAATAAATGGCTAGTTATCTCAGTATTTTGAATTCAGTAATTGCAGGATAGAAGAGCATTCCTGATGAGAATACAATAGCAAAAATACCACCAAGCGATTACAGCTATTTGACAGTAATAAAGTATTACTTTTACAAACATTCAGCATTTTTCATGGTTAATATCTATTTTGAAATTTAATATTTCACAAAAAATAACACATGTTGCTTTAAATATTTCATCAGATAGCTCTCCTGACCACCTATGACTATGCAGAGGTTTCTTTTTAACAAACCATTTTCCTTTGCAAAGCTGAGGCAGAAGCTCTCTTGCTCATCTGTGATTATGCAGGTGCTTCTTTTTCTCCTTTTCCTAACAAATCTGTCCTTTTAAAATATAAAAGTAACGAACTATAGAAATGATCCCTGAAAGTATGGAGAGCTGTGTGGAGATTTCTGGACCTACTAAACATAGAACTTCCATATGATCCAGCAATTCCACTCCTAGGTATTTACCCAAAGGACACAGAAACATCAATTCCAAAGAGCACCTGCACTCTATGTTTATAGCAGCTCTATTTACAATAGCTAAGCTTTGGAAACAGCCCAAATGCCCAAAAATAGATGACTGGATCAAGAAGATGCGGTACATATATACCATAGAATATTACTCAGCATTCAAAAAAGATAAACACATGCAATTTGCAGCAACATGGATGGCGCTGGAAGGGATCATGCTCAGCGAAATAAGCCAGAAAGAAAAAGAAAAATACCGGATGGTCTCACTCATAGCAGGAATCTAGAAAACTTAAATAAGGGACCAGGAAAATGAATAACTATAAGAAAGTGAAAATCAAAATCAACAAAAAACTATGAACCAGAGACACTCTTTGGGGGGTGGGGGGCGGGAGGGGAGGGATTGGGATCAGAATGGGGGGGTTGCAATTGTATGGGGAATATAAAAATAAAATTTATTATTAAAAAAATTCACTCACAAAATAAAGGCAAATTGCAAAAATTAAAAAAAATAAAATATAAAAGTAATAAGTAAATATTTTATTGATTCAACAACTAACTGAAATATAAGATCAGTATTTATAAATAACTGTCATTGAAGCATCATCCATCATTGTGAATGTATTAGAATACTAATGATAATATAAAACATAAAAAATAGGCATATTTTCATTTTCTAATACTTTTTTTTAAATATTTATTTATTTATTTATACGAGCACTGGGTACAGTCAGATGTGCGGGAGGGTGAGAGAATTCACCAGAGCCAGAGCAGGGAACAGACAGGCAGACTGACAAAATACACTGCTGAGGGAGCCGGGGGCAGCAGGAGAGGTCTGTGCACCAGGTGGGATCCTCACCAGTGGCTGGGGATTGAACCGGTGCTGCAGCTTCGCAGCCCAGAGCTCAACCGCTGTGCCACCAGGGGAGGCTTCTAATACTGCTAAGCAATTATTTATTGTGTATATGAGAAGAGTACTGAGTTTAGTACCATAAAGACATGAATAATATGACCAAATACTTTTTTACTTTAAAAATAATAATTTTGAAATACATAATACAATTTAATTATTCTAACAAATATTTTCTTGGCATTATAATTTCAATTTTATAAAAATGCAAACTGAGACAAAGACAAGTTAAATTGTCTTTTCATTTCAATAACTATATGAGTTTCAAGATTTGAATTAAATTTATTTGAAAGAAAATTATCCTGTATTTAGGTCAAATTTGAGAATAATCAGGTCCTATTGTTCATTATACAGTAATAGAAAAGAAACACTATTAACAACTAAACTGGCATATTATTTGTGACTAAATAACCATTTAAGCAAAATAACAAGAGGGGTCTATAGAGATAGAGTTAAAATTTGAATATGGTAAATGCACAATTATTTCCATCGGAGCCTCAGCTTGAGTCATAAGTTTGGACAGAAGAATAAAAAATAAGGTTAAAACCAGAACTTTCTGCTTTCTCCAGAAGACTGTTCTATGTTCCAAAGATAAACCGCGTCTCAAAAATAAATGATCGGGAAACAATCCTATAAGCAAATGGAACAAAAACATTATAGGACCATAATTATAGCAGATAAAACAGACTTCCAACTAATAAATTTAAGAAGAGACTAGGATGATAAAGAATGATTAAGGGGGGAATGCAATAGGAAGACATAGCACTCATCAATATATATGCACCAAATGAAAGAGGACTTAAATATATAAAAAATCTAATAACAAACCTGAAAACAGACATCAGCAATAACAGATAGTTGCAAGGGACTTAAACAGTACACTTCTATTATTGGTCACATCAACTCCACAGACAATCAACAAGGGTACAGTAACCATAAAGAATTACTCCATAAGCACTAATTAGAAATTTATGAGCACTGTGAATACACATTCTTCTCAAGTCCACATGGAACATTCTCCAGGATAGATCACATGTTAGATCATGACACAAATACCAAAAAAAAATCATAAAGATGAAAATCTTATCAAATATCTTCTCTGATCACAACGGCATCAAAGTAGAAATCACCCACCTAGTAAAAGAAGGTAAAAAAATGCAAATGTTTGAATACTCAACAGCATTTAATATTGTAAGAATACATGATTCTTGAGAAAATTGATGACAAACTTTATTTTCTTTAAAGATTTATTTATTTATTTATACAAGCACTGGGTACAGTCAGAAACGCGGGAGGGTGAGAGAATTCAACAGGCAGGCGGATGAAGTACACTGCTGAAGGGAGCAGTGGGCGGCAGGAGAGGTCTGCGCGCCATGTGGGACCCTTGCCCAGCAGCCGGGGATCAAACTGGTGCTGCAGAGGCTGCGGGCAGCTTCGCAACCCAGCGATCAACTGCTGCGCCACAGGGGAGGCCCTGATGACAAACTTTAAAAGAAAATAATAGGGGAAAGCAAAATTGAAATATCAGAAATTAATATATACAGAAAAATGATACTAAGATTGTAGCATAAAGCAATACAGACTCATATAGAGTAAAAAGAAAAATCCTACTTAAACAATCTAACCTTACAGTTTAAGGAACTATAATGAGATGAATGAGAAAAAAGAAAATAAATAAATAAAATTTTTAAATGGAGCAGAAATGAATAAAATAGAAATCAAAAGATGGTCTAGAAGTCTGTTTCCTGAAAAAATGAACAAAATGGAACCTCTATTTAAACTCACGAAGAAAAAAAAAATTGTGGAAACTCTAGTAAATAGAACCAGAATTAAAGATAAGAAGCAGCAACAATTATCTCAGAAATATAGAGGATCGTAATAATACCTAACTCTCTCTCTCTCTCTCTCTCTCTCTCTCTATATATATATATATATATATATATAAAATAATCTAAGAGAAACATATCAATAATCAACATGCCTAATAAATTATGAGAAATTTACAATTTCTTAGAGTTATACAATCATATGAAACTAAATCAGGAAGAAACAGAAAAGGTGTACAGACCAATTATAAAGAAGTGAATTGGAATAATAATCAAATGTCATAAAAAACAGAAACCCAATGCAAGGTGATTTTACAGTGATTTCTACTAAACATTCACAGATGAATTAATACTTTTCTCTTTAATCTCTCCCCAAAAATTGATGAAGAGATAATGCTTCCAAGCACATTTTATGAGAATAATATTACTCTGACATCTAAAACAAAGGTCATTACAGGAAAAGAAAATTAAAAGCCAATAACATTGATAAACATGAAGGCAAAAATTCTCAATAAAATATCAGCAAACCCAATTCAATAGTATATTAAAGGAACGTGTATCATGATGATGTGGGATTTATTCCAGAGATCTAAGTGTATTTAAACATTTAAAAATTAATCAATGTTATTCACAATATCAACAACAAGAAAAATAAAAATCATATAATTCTATCAGCAGATGAAAAGAAACAATTTGATAAGTTTAAATATCCATTTATAATAAAATCCTTCAAAATGGAGGCAGTAGGGATATAATTCAAGATAATAAAAGTAATTTATTATAAAACTGCAGCTAAGATAACATTCAAATATGAAAAAGTGAAAGTTTTTTCCACCACAGAAGTTACAAATAAAAAGATACTCACTGTAGACACTACCTTTCAACATAGTATTTGAAATCCTAGCTAAAGCTATAAGGTAAGAGAGATAACAGTAATGCAAATTTGAAAAAAAAAATAAAGGTGTAAAACTATCTCTATTTACAGATGGCATAGCAATATACATAGAAAATTCTCTGGACTACAAACAGAATATTATAAGCAATACAAAAAATACAGTAAAGTGACAAGATAAAATTTCAATCTATAAAAAAAAGTAATTATGACACTATTAGCAAACAGTGAACTAAAAGAGAAAGAAATCAAAAACAGAATTCCCACTGCTACATCAAAAATCGTTCAATACCTAAGATTAAACTTAGCAAAGAGGTGAAAAATCTGAACACTATAAATTGTGCCATTGTGAAAAGAAATAAATTACCATTTTACCTAAAGCAGATTACACATTCAATACCGTCCATACAAAAGACACAATGACATTCTTCAAAGAAATAGAACAAGCAGTGCTGAAATTTATATACAACAGCAAAATACCTTGAATAGCCAGAGGAATTCTGACAATGCAGAAGAATGGAGGTGTTACACTCTCAGACTTCAAGCTGTATTACAAGTCACTTTAACAAACGGTATTAGGAAAACTAGATGGCAACACATGCGGAATGAAACTAGATCACTCTTAGAACATTTAAAAAAATTGGGGGCCTCCCTGGTGGCACAAGGGGTTAAAATGCAGCACTATGAAGCTATCCAAAGTCACTGCAGCAAGAGTTAGATTCCTAGCCAGGAAGGTGACCCAGATGGCACAGCAGAACTTTCTTGACTCACCCGCTGCTCCCCTCAGCAGTCTATTTCAGATACAATTATTCTGCTCCCCACTCTGTCTGACCTGTACCCCAGCTTTGGAAGCATAAATAAATATGAAGATTTTTTCATAAAAAAACATTTACAAAAATAACTCAAAATTGATTAAAGACTTAGATGTAAAACCTGAAATATAAAATACATAGAAGAAATTATATACAAACTCTTTATGACAATGGCCTCTGTAACATCTTTGGGTACTCAACTCTTATAGCAATAGAAACAAAAGCAAAGGTGATCAAATGGCACTATGAGAAAATATTCGAATACTATCCTTCTGACAAAAGGCTGATAGCCATGACTCATAAAGAAAATACACAACTCAAAAAAAGAAAATAACCCAATCAAAAACTGAACAGAAGATCTAAATCAAAACTCCAAAGACATTTAAATGTCAGTAGGCACATGAATAAACTATCACTGATCATTAGAAAAATGAAAACCTAAGCCACAATAAGAATCTGTCTCATACTAGTGAGGATTATCCATTTCAAAATGTTTAGAAACAAGACCACCCTGGTGGTGCAGGGATTAAAGTCTCAGTGAAATCAAGCTATCTCCAGCCACTGAGACATGAATTTGATCCCCAGTCAGGGAGCTAGCTTACATGGCACAGCAGATCTTTCCTGTGTTGCCTGATGCTCCCCTCAAAAGTGTTTCAGTATATCTTCCTGTTCTGCTCCCCACTCTGTCTCTGGCAAATCCTCTCACCCTCTACACCTCAGGCCTATACCCCAGTTCTTGTATGCATAAGTAAATAAAATAATCTTTTCTAAGAAGTCTAGAAACAAAAGTATTTGTGAAAATGTGGAGATAAAGAAAAACTAAAACTTTGTTATTTGGTTTATCCCCTGTGGAAAACTATATGGAAGATTCTCAAAATATTGAAAAATGATCTATCATTTTATCAGAAATTTCGGTCCTAGTTATCTATGCAAAGAATGCAAAAATAAATAAACAAACAAATAAATAGATCTGTTAATTTGAATGAACAGACGTTCACTGATATAATATTTACAAGAGCTAAATTATGGAAACAAAGAAACTGCTCAATGACAAATGAGTGGATTAAAATATATTATACACATGCATACACACACACACACATGCACACACACATCCACTCCCCCAAACATATAAACTGTACTACTTAGCTATAAAAATGATGAATGTTGCAATTTGCATCAACATGAGTGAAACTGGAGAGAATTCTGTTAGCAAAATAAGCCTGAAGGAGAAAAGACAAATACTGGATTGTTTTACAAATATACTTTATATAGAGAAATAAATAATGAATAAAATAAAACCAAACCACAGAAGAAACTCTAGTAAGCTTACTATAAAACAGAGAACGTGGGAGGGTGCACAGACTATGATGCAGGACTCTTGGTGCCTGGATGGGTGTGGTTTGGATACGTGGATTTGAAGAGGTGGGATCCTATATTTCTGAATCATAGTCAATATTGTAAACCACTATATTCTTAATTAAAAAATAAAACAATGAGGAATTAGCAAAAAAAATATTTATGCAATATTGAAGACTGTGAGTTAGGATTAAAAGCCATGATGAACCTTGACAAATCTATTTGAAAATCATCGCTTTGGTTCTGTAAAGCATAAAATACATAAAGAATGCATATAAACATGATATAATAGCTAGAGATGAGATTCTATGAGTTGTAAATAGAAAACTGATGAAGTAACCTACCTTTCATGCTAAGACATTAAAAATATTTTTTACAGGGGCCTCCCTGGTGGTGCAAGGGCTTAAGACACAACCTGTGAAGTTATCCACAGCCACTGCAACACAAATTCAATCCCTGGCCAGGGAGCTACCCACATGGCACAGCAGGCCTCTCCTGGCACGCCCACTGCTTCCCTCAGCAGTGATTTGCAGTCTATCTGCATATTCTGTTCCCCACTCTGTCTATGGTGAATCCTCTCACCCCCCCGACACCTCTGCTCTGTACCCCAGTTCTTGTATGCATGATAAAATAAATCTTTAAAAATAATATTTTCTACAGGCAATGAGAAAATAATCAGAGACTGTACTATGACAATGATATAACATTAAATGGTTCCAAGAGTGACAGAAATCAAAGATTTTATTATTTGACAAGAAATTTTGAGGACTTAACTAATGTTAGATACCACAAACACACATACACACACACATATAGACTAGTTTTGAAAATCATTAAATAGGATGATAAAATGAAGCTTAATAATGACATATATTTGGATATCACTCTATTGCCTACGATTGTTTTAAATATTACCGCTTTAATTCTTTGGGGTGAGATACAACAGAAAGACAATGCAGGTATTTTATCAGTATTTTAGGAATTTGGAATTCATATTAGAAAAATAAAGAAAAGCAAGAATTTGGACTGCTTGATCCTTCTCATCTTATAACAAGTTTTAATAGCAAAGGTAAAACACAATGCATTTTAATCTGCATGGGTAAATGTCTATAATTAAATGGGATACTTGTTCTTGAAATATTGAATAAATTATTTGTGCTTGTTCACTTAAATCTAGAATAACATACTAATAATTAAATCAATGAATATATGCTGAGCACCAGCTAGCATGAATGAATCACTGTCCATGCCATAAAAATATCCAAAGCCTGTAGAAAAGACAGAGATCAACTTGATTACTTTAAAAAATATTTTTCTTTATTAATTATTAAATTAAAAAAAATCACAGTAGTGATTTTCATCCATAATACAACAGAAGTGATTAAGGCAAAATATCATTGCTTTAAATATTATAAACTATGAATAAGCTATGGGGAATCTTATCATGAGTATGAATCCAGTTCTTATAATCACTTTTGGATAGAGTCTGATAGGAAGACATTTGGAACTGTACTCCAAAAGCTCTGAAATCAATGTGTTACTATAAAATATAAATGACCTCTGAAACAAGAAGAAGATGAAGGATTTATAGCTCATCTTCCCCCATAAAACTTCGTAACATGGAATCAAGGAGATTTCTCTGGGAAAAAGGGAATAGATGGAGTTCAATCATGTTAAAATTTTAAAATATCTATAAACACCTCTAGATCAAAATAGCACATGGCTGAACATCCACCAGTGCAGAATCTCTAAATATTTGATGCATTTATAGATAGACAAGTGCAAACTCTCAGCAAACTGGAAGAAGAAAGGCTGGCAAACAACCTGAAAGAATTTGGGTCAGGTTAAATCTATCATTATTAATAAGCCATCTGAATTGAATTATGAAAAACCTACCTAGACTTTAATTTTTATAGTAATATATGATAATTGCTTTATTAGAGGACACAAACAAGAAAACAGCTAGAATGATCTTTCATTTCCATATTGATAGCCAACTATTCACTGACTTAGGAACTTAAGTCATGGACTGCACAGAGAAAATGACATAACATATATATTCTCAGTTTGGAAATTGACTTATAAATTAATATTACTCCCTCTTCAATCACTGATATTCTGTTTTCCACATTCACAAAATATGTTTAAAGTGTTGTGTCTAGTTTTTTATATCACAATTCACAAGCAGAAATTAAAGGCCTACTGACTGTACCATTATATATTTGAAGACCTCTATATGCATTTAGTGAAATAGAATTGTAACTCTCTGTGTGCTATAAACAAAGATACTATACCAAAAATACCAGGCCTGTAACAAAACATTTAATTGTGCTCCACTGGGAAAAACATTCAATAAAAATATTAATTCAGATATTGTATTTCACAGTAAAATTTATATTAATATCTTACATTATGACAAAAATGAGGGAAGCCAAACAAATGAAAACTACACTTATTTAAAATGAATAAATTTAAAAACTTTATTTTAAAAATACTTTATGATATATAAATAAAATACAAAGTGTTTCAAGCATTTTACTAGAACAAAGTATAATTAGTAAGTTTGTAATAGCATGTAATAATGTATTTCATATACAATGGAAGCTAAAGTCAATGATTATTTTTAAAAATATGGTGGTGCAGTCAGTTGAGTGCAGCACTGTGAAGCTGTCCGCAGCCTCTGCAGCGCAGTTTTGATCCCAGCTGGTGGGCTGGCATGAATCCCACAGGGTGAAGCAGACCTCTCCTGTCTCGCCCACTGCTCCCCTAAAAAGTGTATTTCGTCAGTCTGCCTGTTCTTTCCCTGCTCTACTCTGGTGAATCTTCTCACCCTCCTGCATGCATCTGGCCTATATCCTGGTTCTTGTGCGCATGAATAAATAAATCTTTAAAAAAATATATATATATAATTAAAATAGTGAGGAATAATTTTAGCACAAATGTGAAAGTCCTATGTACTATAAACATCAAATAAAATAATTTAAGATAACATAAACAAATGGAAAGATATCATGTTTATGATTTGTAAGACTTGATTTTATTAAAGTGACAATTCTTCTAAAGTGATTTATAGATTTAATGTTGCCCCAAATGAAATCTTAGCATTTTTTTATTGAACTTGACTAGCTTATTCAACAATTTGTACACAATTTAAAATACTGACATAAAAATTCAACATGCATTTCATTTTTTCCTGCTAACTGAAATCTCGTGCTTTTTATTTATTATTTTAATTATATTTTATTATTTTAATTGTGTTAACATTAGAATTCTCCCTATCAGTTTTGTCACAAAGGGTGGCCTCCACCAAATCAGCAACAGTCTAACACCATAGCCCTTTCTGCTTCCTTCCCTTTTTGTTCCTACTCCTTCCTTTCTCCCTTCATTGGATGCTTCAGTTCTGTAATCAGTTTTCAAGATTTATTCTTATTTTTATTAATTAATTATTTTTTTTCTTACACTGTCATAGTCCCCATAGTTGTCCTGCATCATGGTGAACCATCACCACGTTCCCTTGTGTTCATCCCTCCCCTGTTTCCCCCCCTCTTACCCCCACTTTCACTGTATGCCTCAGTTCTTTTGTGAGCTTACTAGTTTTGAGTTTTCCTTGACTTTTTGTTTGGTTTGTCTATATTCCACATTTAAGTTAGACCATCCTGTATTTATCTTTTTCCTTCTGACTAATTTCAGCTAGCATAATTCCTTCCCACCAAAAATGGGCAAAAGAACTAAAAAAGACAATTTTCCAAAGAAGAAATGGAAATGGCCAACAGACATAGGAAAAAAAAATGTTTAACATTGCTAGTTATCAGGGAAATGCAAATGAAAACCACAATGAGATACCACCTCATCTAGTAAGAATGGCCCACATAAAACAAAACAAAACAAAACAGGAAACAACAAATGATGGATGAATGTGGAGATAATGGGACCCTCTTATTGATCCAGTCATCTATTTTGGGGCATTTGGGTTGTTTTCAGGTTTTGCCTATTGTAAATAGTGCTGCAATAAACATAGGGGTATAGGTGTTCTTTTGAATCAATGTTTTTGTGTCCTTTGGGTAGATCCCTAAGAGTGGAATACATAGTGGAATATTATGTGGTAATCAAAAAAGATAAGCTCATGCCATTTGCAGCAAGGTAGATGGAGCTAGCAGGAATTATGCTCAGTGAAATAAGCCAGAAGGAAAAAGAAAAAAAAAATATATTGGATGGTTTCACTTACAGCAGGAATATAGGGGAAACAAATAAGATATCAGTGTAAAAAATAATAACAGTACAAAAGACAACAAAGCAAAAACAGATGATTATAAATCAGACATACTGTGCGGTAGGACAAGGGAAAGGGATCAGAGGGAGGGAGGGAGGAGAGCAGGGGTTGAGGTGATGGTACATGGGTTCATTGGGGAAGGAAATTCTATGGGGACTACACCTGAGGGGAAGGGGGAAAGCAAATAATGTATTTTTTTTTTTTTTAAATTAAAAATTAAAAAAAGAGGAACCCTCTTACACTGCTAGTAGGAGTGTAAACTGGCCCAGCCACTATGGAACTCTGTAGAATTTCATCAGAACACTAAAAATGGATCTACCAGATGATCCAGCTATTCCCCTCCTAGAAATCCACCCAAAGGACACAAAAACATTAATTTGAAAGGAAACTTGCATTCTAGTGATTATTGCAGCACTACTGACAAAAGCCAAAATATGGAAACAATCCAAATGACCCAAAACAAATAAATGGATCAAAATTGCATGATATATCTATACAATGAAATATTACTCAGCAATCAAAGAAAGACAAACTCTTGTCATTTGTGTCATAAGTTAGTTTTTTAATGTTGTCTTCCCTGGTTCTTAGTTTGGTTACACTGGACTCCATATATTAGAGACACCAGACACCATCTATTATTTATTTTTTCTCTTTCTAAGTCTATCTCTTCCAACACCAGACATGTTTCAGCAAATGAGAGTTTATATTTCTAACTGTTGAGTAATATTCCATTGTGCATATGTACCACAATTTCTTTATACACTCTGGACACTTAGGTTGTTTCCATATTTGGGTTATTGTAAGTACTGCTATGAATATAGCAATGCAGGTTTCCTTTCGAATCAGCGTTTTTGTAACTTTGGGGTAGATGTCTAGGAGTGGAATTGCTAGGTCATATGATATATCCAATTTTAGTCTTTTTAGAAAGCTTCATACAGATCTTCATAGGCTTTATTTTTTTTTTATTTTCTTTTAAGATTTATTTATTTGTTTGTTTGTTTATTTATACAAGCACTGGGTACAGTCAGAAGCATGGGAGGGTGAGAGAATTCACCAGAGCCAGAGCGGGGAGCAGAGCAGGCAGAAGGACTGAAGCACACTGCTGAGGGGAGCAGCAGGACCAGGAGAGATCTGCACGCCATGCGGGACCCTCCTCCGGTGGCCGGGGAGCAGCCGGGGATCGAACTGGTGCTGCAGAGGCTGCGGGCAGCTTCGCAACCCAGCGCTCAACCGCTGCGCCATCATTTTTATTATTTTGTGGGACCCTTGCCAGTGGCCAGGGAACCAATCGGCACTGCAGAGGCTGCGGGCAGCTTCGCAGCCCAGCGCTCAACTGCTGTGCCACCCGGGGAGGCCCTCTGCACACGTTTGCCAGAACTTGTTTCTATTCATTTTGATGTGAGCCATTCTCACAGGTGCAAGATGATATCTTATTGTGGTTTTGACTTGTATTTCCCTTTTGATGAGTAAAAATATATCTATATCTATATCTATCTATATCTATATATATATATAATTTAAAAATATTTGAGTACTTATAGTACACTGTTGTTATACTATAAAATTACACTAATCAGGACAGTATTTTTTATCATAAGCACAGGCGCAAAGGTAGCTAGATTTCAACATAATTTTAGAAAACCTAGTCAGATTAACTATGTAAGAAGAAAATAGAAAAGGAATTTAAATTAGAGAATAAATAATTCTGTCACTATTTGAAGAGAGAGATGAATATATAGAAAATCTTAGTGAATAAACCCAGAAAATACCAAAAATAAAAAATGAATACAGTATATTGCTGTGATTAAAAATGCATGCACAAAAGTCTATTGAATTTCTATAAACTAACAATGAATTATAAGAGAGGGAAATTAAATAAACAATGAAATCACAATTATATCAGGAAGGAAATACATATCTTGAATTAAATTGAGCAAAAAGGTAAACGAGGTATATACTTCAAATCTATCAGACATAAATTAAATAGACCATGATGCAAAGTAATGAAAAAATACTCTCTGCTCATTTTTTAAAGATTTCACACTGTTAATTGGTCTTCTTACTTAAAACAATTTAATGATCCAATGAATGACTATCAAAATCTCATGTCATTTTAAAAGGATATATGTGTGTATGTATGTATGTGTGTGCATATGTGTGTATATATATTATACATCAGTGTGTATATATACACACAATATATACACACAAATCATATATATATGATTTGTATGGAATCACAAAATACCATGAATAACAAAATAATCCTCAGCAAAACAGAGGTAGGGAAGGAGAGAGAGAGAAATAGTGGTATCATGCTCCTTGATTTCAAGTCATACTATACAACTATAGAAATAAAGACAGATTGATATTGAAACAATACACCAATGGCATATAATTGAGAATCCACAAACAAGCCCACAGTTAAATGAAGTAAAGTTTTGACAAAGGAGCCAAGAACATACAACAGAGAAAGAAAAGTCTTTTCAACAAATAGTGTCAGGTAAACTGGACACCCATGTGCAAAACAATGAAACTACATCATTATTTAATACTATGCATGAAAAAATATAAGTGAAGAAAATAAATTGAAATGGAAGAAAGACTTAGATATATGAACTGAAAATATAAAATTCATAGAGGCAATTTTTTAATCTGGTTTATTTAGCTTTTAGTTGTGCCTGGGGGAGAGAATGATAGAATCTCATAATTCTGCCATGTTGTGGGGGGTTAACACATCATTTTTGAATCAACAAATAATTAAAGTATAGTATAAGGTAATATTAAGAATATGTTTATATCTTGAGTCTCTCTGGTGATGCAAGGGGTTAAGACACAACCTATAAACTTATCTGCAGCCACTGCACCATGAGTTTGTTGCACATGGCATGACAGAGCTCTCTCTCCTGACTCACTGCTGTTCCGCTCAGTAGTGTATTTCTATCAGTCTGTCTTTTCTGTTCCCCACTCTGTCTCTGGTGAAATTTCTCACCTCCCACACCTCTGGCCTGTACCCCATTTATTGTATGCATAAATAAATACATTTTTTTTAAAAATAATATATTATTATCTTTAAAATTATATGGGAGAGCCTCCCTGGTGGTGCAGGTGGTTGAGTGCCGCAATGTGAAACTGTCCACAGCCTCTGCAGTGCGGGTTTGATCCTGGCTGGACTGCGAGAATCCCACGTGGCGAAGCAGACCTCTCCTGTCTTGCCTGCTGTTCCCCTCAGCAGTATATTTTGTCAGTCTGGCTGTTCTGTTCCCTGCTCTGTCTCTGGTGAATCCTCTCACCCTCCCGCACATCTGGCCTGTACCCTGGTTCTTGCATAAAAATAAATAAATCTTAAAAAATAAAAAATAAATAAAAAATAAAAAATAATAAAATTATATAGGATAATTTGAAAGACATACTTTTTCTTCAAGTTTTTTTAATTAATTAATTTTTGTTACATCATTGTTCATTTTTGTAGAATATTTGATTTCTCCCCTCAGATGTAATCCCCTTAATTCTCCCATCAACACCGTAGCTGTGAACTTTCACATAAACTTTAGTGCTCCTCCCTCCCTTGTTTTGACTTGCTCCCTGTCCCTTCCTTGCTGTATTTCTCACATCTATAATTTACCTGCTAGATTTGTCTTTTATTTGAAAGACACAATTTTCATAACATAATTTAAAAGAATTGAATCAGTTGCTTAATTAATATGTTAAAACTCCATTTCCATATAAATTCATTAATGAATTTTATGAAACAATTAAATAGGAAAGAAGACTAATTATATTTAGAATAAGAATAGAAGGGAACATTTTTGATAGTATAATTTTATAATTATATATTACACCATTATTTTGTAATTATAATAGTCTACAATAGACTAAGAATAGAAAGGAATGCCCAGAACAAGGAAAGTTATGTACAAACACCTGAAGTGTTTTTTTTTTTTCTATCAAGATCAAACAGATAAATAATTTTCTATATCACCAGTTGTTGATTTACCTAATATTGGAAATCTTAGCCAGTATAGTGAGGCATAAACATAAATAAAAGACACATCAACTGTAAAGGAAGGAGTAAAACTTGAAAATAAATATTTTACATATGTAGGAAAATTGTCTATAGAAAATATCATATAACTGGAAATAACTATTAGAATTAATAATTGTGTCTTGTAATGTTGCATGATATAAAAATCTACATAGAAAACCTAGTTTTCCTATATAACAAATGAAACATTGGAATTTAAAATTAAGCTGCAGCATTTATAATGTACTATAAAATAAAGTTATTGAAAAAAAATAAAAACCTACATGTGAAAATCGACAGACGTACAAATCACCCTTGAGAAGATCATGTGTGACCTAAAGTAAAAGAGATAAATTATATACATGAATTGAAATATTCTATATTGTAAATATGTTAGTCATTCCCAAATTGATCTGGTTTTATTTTTATTTTTTAAAGATTTACTTTATTTTATTTATTTATGCATATAAGAGCCTGAGTGTAGGCCAGATGTACAGGGTAAGGTCAATGAGAAGATTTACCAGAGACAGAGTGGGGAGCCGAACAGGCAGATTGACTGAAATACACTGCTGAGGGGAGCAGTAGGCAAGACAGGAGAGGTCTGCTGTGCCATGTGGGTTAGCTCCCTGGCCAGGGATCGAACTTGCGCTGCAGTGACTGCCAATAATGTCATAGTGCTGAGACTTAACACCTTGGGCCACCAGGGAGGCACTGATCTGAAGTTTTAATACAGTCACAACAAAAAGTCCAGGAATCATTTTTGTAAGTTAATGTAATTATTTTTGTATGTGATCCAGTTACATTGAAAGGCAAGGGAACTCAAATAATCAAAGCAATCCTGGAAATAAGGAACATTTTGGAGGGACTCATAATTTTATTTTATATTTATATTTTTAAAAAAATATTTATTTAATTATTTATACAAGCACTGGGTACAGTCAGAAGTGCCAGAGGGTGAGAGAATTCACCAGAGCCAGAGCGGGAACAGAATAGGCAGACTGATGAAATACACTGCTGAGGGGAGCAGCGGGTGCATCAGGAGAGGTCTGTAGGACCCTCGCTGGCGGCCGGGGATCGACAGCTTCGCAGCCCTGTGCTCAACCACTGTGCCACCAGGGGAGGCCAATAATTTTAAAATTTAACAGAAGGCAGTAATAAAGACAATGTTGCATTGGTGAGAGTATAGACACAGAGATAAATGGACCAGAGTAAGTATCTTGCTGCACATTTAGAATTATAGAGACTTTTTTTTTTTTTTTTTGTGGGACCCTTGCTGGCGGCGGGGGAATGAACCGGCACTGCAGAGGCTGCGGGCAGCCTCGCACCCCAGGGCTCAACCGCTGCGCCACCAGCGGAGGTCCTAGATAGTGACTTTTAAGCAATGACACAAAGTCAATTAAATAGAGAAATTATGATGTTGTCTGGTTGGCCACCTATGTGGAAAAAAAAAAATGAAACTATACAACTCATGATTTGTTCAAAAATTAACCTAAAATGGACTATAGACATATATTTAAAATTATATAACTTCTAAAAGAAAACATTGGAGAAAATATGGATTAACGAGATTGGTTAAGTGTTTTTAGACATGACAATAATGCAAAAATCCATTAAACAAAGATAAAGGTAACATGAACATTGTCAAAATTAAAACCATTTAGTTTGAGGAAAATCATAGCATAGAAAAAAATGACAAAATAAACTATATAGGACCTCTCTGGTGGCATAAGGGGTTAAACACCACACTATGAAACATTCTGCAGCCTCTGCAGCAGGAGTTCGATACCCGCAGCCAGGGAGAAACCACAGGGCAAAGCAGACCGCTCCTGTCTCGCCTGCTGCTCCCCTCAGCCGTGTATTTCAGTCAGTCTGCCTGTTCTGTTCCCCACTCTGTCTGTGGTGAATCCTCTCACACTCCCCACATTTCTGACCTGTACCCCTGCTCTTTTAAACATAAACAAATAAATCTTTTAAAAAATAAAAAAATAAATTATATACTGGAAGAATATAGTTGCATATCATATATCAGCTAAAATTATTACACATTCGTAATATAAAGAAAAAAAATCTTATGGAATAAAAACATATAGGTAAAATTCATGCATAGGTATATCACCAATGGAGTTATAAAAATGGAAATTAAACGTGTGAAATTATGTTCAATATCATTAATTATTAGATACACATATTAAAATGATGGAATATGACTACACATCCATTAGAGTGAAACAAAATACCTAATAAAATTAAGAGATTGTGAGAATCTTAATCAATGGAACTCTGTCAAATATGTGGTAAAAATACAAAATGGAACAGACATTCTGTAGAATAATTTACCAATTTTTATTAAGATTTTTAGTAGACAGCATCTAGCAATGCTACTTGCAGATATTTTCCCAAGTAACCTCATAAGACCTATCCACACAAATCCTACATATGAAATCATAATCAACATCAACCATATTGTAAAATATGGGAAAAAAAGATGGCATTTAACAGATAACTATTAAGTTATCTGCTTTATTAAGATCCATGGAACTGTACAACACAAAACATACATTTTGCTATAGTCAGACTTCAAAAATCAACTCTGATATTGGATGGTCACAAAAGTAACATAAAATATGACAAAATATATAACTATTTCAGAAAGTATAACATAGGCATATTCTTAGCTAAGAAAGGAGCTTAGCTAAGTAACTAATGTTGGAAAAGATGCATGGTTAAAGGTAATAATTATACATCGATGTTGTATTCTAGTTTGTAAAATTTGCATAGGCTTGAAGATTAGTAATTCTAAAATGTTAAGTGTGAACAAGTAAGTAAATAAACTGTGGATACTGGGCCTCCCTGGTGGCACAGGGGATTAAGAATTTATGAAGAAATCCACAGCCCCTGCAGCATGAGTTCGCTCGCTGGCCAGCCAGGGAGAAACCCATATGGCGAGACAGACCTCTCCTGTCTCTCCCGCTGTTCCCCTCAGCAGTGTATTTCAGTCAGTCTGCCTGTTCTCTTCCCCAGTCTGTCTCTGGTGAATCCTCTTACCCACCACATCTCTGGCCTGTACCCCAGCTCTTATATGCATAAATAAATAAATCTTTAAAAAATAACTAAACTGTAGATAATGAGAGCCAAAATTTTCAGGTGTTTCAGTATCAGTGAAAGCTGTTATAAAGGTGGAATATTAGGACAAATACAGAAGTGATAATTTGGTATGGCAATACTAGCATTAATTCATATTTATTTTAACTGATAAATAGGCAAATACCAAAACCTGTATTAGTATATATACATATGGTTCCTGACTCTATGCCCTGAGAAGGTCTACAAGGAACAACACCTCAATAGTAATGTGAACTCCTATTGCCTAGATATTGGTTACTATATACCAGTCTTCAATCAAAGGACACTCTACAGAAATATCTGGCTCTATCTATCCATAGAACAGGACATATAGAAAGTAATCTTGGAACATAATGTATTACCAGGAGGTAAAACAGTTCTCAAAGTAAAGAGATGGGCCATGTTAAAAGGACGGAGGAGCAAAGTAATTAAGAATTCTCAATGACCGCAATTAGAACAATTTGAGATATAAAAGTACATGGTAATATCGACAAAGTGAGTAGTATTGGATACTTATATAAATAGTTCAATGAGTAAATTAAATAATGGTAAAAATATTTATTGAACATTAAAACTAATAAAATGCCAGAAGAATTATGCAAATAAAAAAGAGACAATAACAAAAACAAAGAGAAACCCCACCAACTGGGAGAACATTTTTGCACCCAACACTAATGATAAAGGACTGATCACAAAAATCTACAAAGAGCTGATGAGACTCAGCAACAACAAAGAAAATAATCCAGTCAAAAAATGGGCAGAAGAGCTAAAAAGAAACTTCTCTGAAGAGGAAATGCAAATGGCCAACAGACATATGAAAAAATGTTCAACATCACTTGTAATCAGGGAAATGCAAATCAAAACTACCATGAGATACCATCTCACACCAGTGAGAATGGCACATATTAAAAAAACTAGCAACAACAAATGTTGGCGAGGGTGTGGAGAAAAAGGAACTCTTCTGCACTGTTGGTGGGAGTGCAAACTGGTCCAACCACTATGGAGAGCTGTGTGGAGATTTCTGGACCTACTAAACATAGAGCTTCCGTATGATCCAGCAATTCCACTCCTAGGTATTTACCCAAAGGACACAGAAACATCAATTCCAAAGAGCACCTGCACCCCTATGTTTATAGCAGCACTGTTTACAATAGCTAAGCTTTGGAAACAACCCAAATGCCCAAAAGTAGATGACTGGATCAAGAAGATGTGGTACATATATACCATGGAATATTACTCAGCATTCAAAAAAGATAAACACATGCAATTTGCAGCAACGTGGATGGCGCTAGAAGGGATCATGCTCAGCGAAATAAGCCAAAAAGAAAAAGAAAAATACCGGATGGTCTCACTCATAGCAGGAATCTAGAAAACTTAAATAAGGGACCAGGAAAATGAATATAAGAAAGTGAAAATCAAAATCAACAAAAAACTATGAACCAGAGACACTTTTTGGGGGGTGGGGGGCGGGAGGGGAAGGATTGGGGTCAGAATGGGGCGTTTGCAATTGTATGGGGGAATATAAAAATAAAATTTAAGATAAAAAAAAAAAAGTGAACATAAAAAAAAAAAGTGAACATAAAAAAAAAAGAATTATGCAAATAGAAAAATAGTTATTTTGGGAATACTAAAATCCTTTTTTTAAGGTTTATTTATTTATTTATGCATACAAGAACTGGGGTACAGGCCAGAGGTGCAGGGGTGTGAGGATTCATCAGAGACAGAGTGGGGAACATAACAGGCAGACTGACTGACATACACTGCTGATGGGAGCAGCGAGCAAGTCAGGTGAGGTCTGCTGCACCATGTGGGTAGCTCTGTGGCCAGCCTGGGATAGAACCCCTGCTGCAGAGGCTGTGGATAGCTTCAAAGTGATGTGTTGAAACTTGCACCAGCAGGGAGGCCCAACACTAAAATCATTAATCATGCTAATATTATTGGATGAAACGTCCCCAAAATAAAGAATTTTTTCATAACCTCCAGGAATCCCTCCCAAATACTCAATTACTGTGTTGGTTTTAACTTATCTTTATATACCTTTTTTAATTTATATATATATATATTTATTTATTTATTTATACAAGCACTGGGTACAGTCAGAAGCATGGGGGCGGGGGGTGAGAGAATTCACCAGAGTCAGAGCGGAGAGCAGAGCAGGCAGACTGACAAAGAACACTGCTGAGGGGAGCAGCAGGTGGCAGGAGAGGTCTGCACGCCATGTGGGACCCTCACCCTGAGGTCAGGAATCAAAATGGCGCTGCAGAGGCTGTGGGTAGCTTCTCAACCCAGCGCTCCACAGCTGCGCCACTGGGGAGGCCCTATCTTTATATATCTTTACAAATTATATCCTATTCTATCTTTCCGGGTAATTGGGATTATTTATCTTCCTTTTGGATTTGAGTATTCAGTGGCTTGCTTTTTTTACAGTTTTAAAAGGCAGAAACTGTAAATATATGATAAGATGGCAATAGCTTACCTCAACCAAATGACCAAGGTTAAAATTGTCAGCAGTTATTATTCTGATGTAATGTATTTGTTTATAAGGTGTGATTAGCAGAGCTTACACATTCTGTGATATTTGCCATCTCCTTCATCTATGTTGAATCAGGAAGATAATTGAAAAACTAAATCCATAAGTTCTTGTACAAAATATCCTATTCTGTTCAACTTCTTAAATGTCTTAAAATCATAGCCTAAGCTTTGTCACAGATTGAAGGAGCCTAAAGGGATATTAAAAAATAGATGTAAAATGATATTCTGGACTGGATCCTAGAACATATAAATTACATCAGTGGAAAAACTGGTGGAGTCTACAGTTCCTGTATAATAATTTACCAACTATTTAAATATTTAGATTTAGATAATTATCAATGATAATATCTGAGTAATAAATATTTCATGGTTATGAGGGGAAGCTGTGTGGAGTATATATGGAAACTATTATATTTTTGCAACTCTTCCATAACTCTAAAATTAGCATGAATCAAAAATTTGGAAAAACTTGTTTCAATCCTTGAATCTTTAGTAAAATGTCTTAAGCTATTCTTACAATTCTCTATATGTGGTACTCTGATAAATTTATATTTCAGAAAACAATTATGCTGCCTTCAGTGGGAGGCCAGATAGGTAGATCATGTTCTAAATGATCTGAAAATAAATGTCCTTATTTCTTCCCTAGAGTAGGAAACAGTTTTGAGCAATAAGAGCAATTATATCTTGGGAAACATGATATTCTGAGGTAATCACATACTTTCCTTTATGACTAAGAATGGAAGATCTTATTATTTGGGAAATATAATGATGGATGGAAATACAGGATTAAACCCTAATACAATGGCAATGGCAAAAGAAAACATTTTGTTAAAAAAGTGAAAGTCTATTGAGTCCTCATTCAGGCAAACCCAGGGAACATCAATATGACAAATGCAGGTGATTCTTGACAATCCAAAACATATGCCAATCCTTATTCATATAAATGACAGTAAAAACTGCCCTTTCCATTTCTAAGTGGCACCAAAAGGACTACTGAGTTTTAAATATATGCAGCAAGTTAAAATATGTAAAATGTGACTTTTCACTTTTCCTGCTAAAATAATTACTCTAACTCAGAAACATAGTGTGGTCAAAAGGGATCTTGATTTCAACCATGTGAAGACCCCATGCATGTTTGTAAGTGCAGTGCCACATAAATCCAACAATCCTCTTACCATCCATTTCTTCTGATGCCCTTTCTTTGCTTTTCTTGGTTATATATCTATTCAGATGAAATTCAGAATGATCGCTTCCCCTACTGGAACTTTCCATGGCACTTCTAATTTTGCCATAGAGTGTACTAATATCACAATAACAATCAACGTCACCCTTGCTTCCCTCTTTCGTATACTGAGAGAAGATAATGAGTATTTTGTTGCTATAGGTAGGAGTACATAAAGAAAAAAAAAAAGAAAAACTGGCCCCACAGTACATACACTAAATGCTATTTTATAATACCTTTTCAGAATAAATAATATATATGGAGTCAGTTTTAAAAATAGGACAAATAAATTGAGTATCTAATTTAAGAATCTCATTTTAACAAAACATACTTTGGCATTACCTTCACATATGGTGATTTTTTTTTTTTTTTAAGATTTTCTTATGTTTAAGCAGGTGGTGGGGGGATGAAAGGATTTGCCAGAAACAGAGCCGGGAACAGAACAGGCGAATCTGCTGAAATACACTGCTGAGGGGAGCGGCTGGTGAGACAGGAGAGGTCTGCTGCGCCATATGTGATTTATCTCCATGACCAGGCATGGAAACCAGGCCACAGTGGTGATAGCGCTGAGGCTTATAACCCCTACTCCATCAGGGAGGCCCCGTGTGAGTTTTGTTTTCGTTTTTAAGATTTACAGTCAGAAGTGCGGGAGGGTGAGAGAATTCACCAGAGCCAGAGCGGGGAGCAGAACAGGCAGACTGACAAAGTACACTGCTGAGGGAAGCAGCAGGGGCGGCAGGAGAGGTCTGTGCGCCATGTGGGACCCTCACCGGTGGTCAGGGATCTAACCAGCGCTGCAGAGGCTGCAAGCAGCTTCGCAACCCAGCACTCAACCGCTGCACCAGGGAGGCCCAGTGTGGATTTTTGATAGATAGAAAAGCACTAGATACATTACCGGTGTGTCAGACTTCTAATTTTTCTGAAAACAGATAAAGGTAATTCAATGTCTAATAAATAAAATCTCATAATATTAATATTATTTTATTACTATATATCTGTAATTATATCTATATCTACCCCTTCTTATACTTTGGACTTAATTGTGTTTTCCCCCCAGTTCTTGTTGAATCTTTAAATTTCATGTGATAGTATTTGTAGGTATATAAGTAAAGCAATTTAAGGGGTAATTAAAGTTAAGTGAAATTATAATAATGTTTCTAATCTGATAGGATTAGTGACCATTTAGAAGATACATTAACTCTCTCTCTCTCTCTCTCTCTCCCCCACCCCCGCCCTCCCTCTCTGACACAATGAGAAAGCCGCTATCTACAAGTATACAAGTCAGGGAGTAAATTTTCAGTGGAAATTAAATCTACCAACATTCTGACTCCTTAGCCTACAAAACTGTAATAAATTTGTGCTGTTTAAGTCACCTAATCTATGGCATTTCATTATGACAGCCTGAGCCAATTTAGTACAATTTTATGAAACTGAAAATTCCAGTGTATCCATCTCTATCTATAATAAGCTAAGCCTGAGCTCAAAGAGATGTATCCAACTCTGACCCAGTGCCACATAAATCTACCTCTTCTTGTCTGTAATTTCCCCAGACCATCAGTGGTTTCTGCCATCTAACACGTAATTGTTTTATTTTGTGTTCATGTGGAATGCTTCAGGATTATTAATGGATATCTCTATGAGAAATGCATGTATCAGTTATAGCAGAGTGTTTATACATAATTTGTTTTGCTTTGTTACTTCATGTTTGGAATAAAATTACATTATTTTTCACAAACTGCATCTGATACTATAATCCTCCAATTTCCTAAATGTTTTCTCTTTAAGTTGTTGCTTTAAAATTCGCTATTTGTAGCTAAGCTTTGGAAACAACCCAAATGCCCAAAAAATAGATGACTGGATCAAGAAGATGTGGTACATATACACCATGGAATATTACTCAGCATTCAAAAAAGATAAACACATGCAATTTGCAGCAACATGGATGGAGCTGGAAGGGATCATGCTCAGCGAAATAAGCCAGAAAGGCAAAGAAAAACACCAGATAGTCTCACTCATAGCAGGAATCTAGAAAACTTAAATAAGGGACCAGGAAAAAGAATAACTATAAGAAAGAAAATATCAAAATCAACAAACAACTATGAACCAGAGACACTCTGTGAGGGGTGGGGGGCGGGGAAAGGAGGGCTTGGGGTCAAAATAAAGGGGTTCTAATTGTATGGGAAACATAAAAATAAAATTTGAATAAAAACATAAAATTTGCTATTTGTACTGTAAATTTCTATGGGGTTTTTGTAAACACATAGGTCATATAGTTATCATTGCAATGTCATTCAGAAGAGTTTCACTGCCCTACAATTATATATGTGCTACATTACTTTCACCATCATGCAGAAGAGTTTCTCATCTCTAAAAAATCTCCTGCAGAACCTACTAAGATCTATCCTTTCTCCAAAAATAGTCCCTATTTATTCTGTGTGTAATTTTGTCTTTCCAATAAAATTTCTAATAAACAAAATTCCATACTGGGATTATTTTAATTTATTTCCTTTTCATAATTTCTCTTCAATCTCTGATAAAGTTATGTATACTGATAACTCAAGCTAGTTCTTGTTCTACTTTATATCTTCTTCAGGGTACCACACCTTATAAGCCAAATTGGATCATTTTTAATCTGAGGCATTTGACTGGGCCATTTGGCCCCGACCAGATCTCTTTCCATTTTCAATATGAATAATTAACTCAATGTTGAGTGACAGCTGAAGAGCTTGAAATTGATTGGTCACCTTAGCTTGAACCCGATTAACCTATTTAGATTGAAACTGATTGGTTCATTCAGCTCAAACTTAATTGGTCCTTTTATGATTCTGGCTCCAGACATATAAGGCAAGTACAGGCCGCCTGCCCAGACTAACCAGTACTGAATCAGGGTGAGCTTGTGGACAGGGGCTACAGATTTAATATGACAGTGACTGACCAAATCCTGGGAAAATCTGTCCACTTGAATGGGCTATATTATGATTCAATTTGAGTCAGTTCTTGACTGCATAGATGACACCTACTGCCCCACATAGGCAGCACTGTTGGGGATTTATTAGGCTTGTTTTGAATTAATGCCTATCTATGGATTAATCATTATAAGCAAAATACTTTGTTGACTCAATAGCAAACTTCAATAGTTATATAATATCAAATACATTAATCATTTTCTTCTTATTTGTCTTTCAACAACTATTCCTCCCCAACCATGGACACTCCCTTTTTCTGTATTACTGTACTAGCATCCTAATAATTTTAATAAATTGCATAGAATAAAATAAAAGTTTCTGATCTCATTAAAATATTAAACAAATATGCTAAAATGGGTATTGCTGATCTTGGTAATGCCTTTCAACTTATCTTTTTAAAAGAACAATTGAGATTCACTTGCTCAGAATTCTGGAAGATGGAAGTCTATGATCAGAGACTGAGGTATCAGTTTTAGGGCCTAATTGAAAGCTCTGTTTCTATCTTGAAGATAATCACCTTGCTATTGTATCCTCACATAGAAAAGAGAAAGAACATAGATGATGCTTCTTGTAAGAACACTAATCTCATCTAAATGCCAAACCCTCTTGATTCATCTATTTCATTTATTTCCCAGACTCATATTTCTAAATATCACCATATTGAGGATCAAGGTTTTGAGATATAAATTACCACAAGAGAGAATTTAATGTGTGTCATTCTAACACTAGGCACACCCCACCATTCATGCCCATCTCAACTGCAAAGTGCATTAAACTCCATGTCAACATTCCATGTATTAATTCATTTCAGCATCAACACGAAAGTCTAAAACCTAAGTCTTTTATAAATATTTAAATCAGGCCTTGGTGAAACTTGATTTATTATTTATTATAAGACAAAAAATCTTTCTCTACTTGTGAATCTCAGAAAACAGGCAAGTCATGTGCCTTCAAAAGTCAATTATTGGATAAGTAGGTAAAGGGTAGGCATTCCCAATCAAAAAGGGAGAAACAGGAGGGAGAAAGATGTCATGTGTAGCAAACAAGAAAAACTCCTCTAATTCTTTTGACTTAAAATTAACAAACTTATTTGCAGCAACATGGATGGAGCTGCGAGGGATTATGCTCAGTGAAATAAGCCAGAAGGAAAAAGAAAAATATTGGATGGTTTCACTCATAGGAAGAATGCAGGGAAACCAAATAAAGTCTCAGGAAAAATAATTATAATAAATCAAAAAACAAAATTAACAAGCAACTATTAATCAGAGACTTTATGAAGGGGAGGGAGAGGGAGAGAGATCAAAACAGGGGATGGAACATAAGGGACTTTGGTGATGGTGCACGAGTGAATTGGTGATGGGAATTCTGTGGGGACTACACCAGGAAAGAAACAACATGCACTGTAAAAATAGAAAGAATTTTATATATATATATATATATATAAAATTTATATATACATATGATTTATATATATGATATATATAATGATTTATAGATATTTATATACAAATCATTCTTACTATGTTATATATAATGCATATATAATATGTAACAATAAATATATAATATATAATAAATGATATGTATGTATAATAAAAAAGAACAAACTTTAATTGTTACCTTAAAAAGTCATATCCAGATTTAGAAATGTTATCTAAAATTGAAATTAAAAGTTTGAGATTTTGACCATGTAAAATAACTAAACCAAGAAATAGACATAATGATATCATCTGACATTAAAATATCTACATCAAGGGCCTCCCTTTTGGTACAGGGGTTAAAGACATAGCTATCAAGGTATTACCATCTGCTATGGAGCAAGTTCAATCCCTAGCCAGCCAGGGAGCTACCCACATGGCACAGCAGACCTTTCCTGTCTTACCCGCTGACCCCCCTGGGCAGTGTATTTTAGTAAATCCGCCTGGTCTGCTCCCCACTCTCTCTGGTGAATACTCTCACCCCCAAATCTCTGGTCTACTCCCCAGTTTTGTATAAATAAATAAATAAATCTTTAAAAAATAAAGAAATAGCATCTACATCTACATTATTTAACTCATTCCATCAATGTTCCTTTCAGTACAAATTGACTTTGTTTCTCTAATAGAATACCATAAATTGTATTACTAAATGCTTATCCTGCCATATCTGCAGTATTCTTTTCATAATAAACTTTTATCAGTTTTTGCAATATTAGTTGGCTGACAATCTTCCACATCTTTAAGTTCTACTTAACAATTTCATTTTCAATTTATCTCTTTCATTTCTCATTTAATTGTAAGTAGTCAGGAAGACCTAAGCACTCCTTTAACATTTTGTTTAGAAAGCTGATCACACAGGGGCATCCACAGGGGGAGGTGGAGGGAAAGGAGCAGGGGTGAGAATAAGGTTGGAGAGAGCAAAATGGGCTATGACGGAGGACTGTAAGTGCTATGGTGGTGGGTGCGCTAGAATGACTATGCCTGCAGGGGAATATTTTATGCTTCTGAACACTAACATGTATGTAAACCAATGATATTTCAATAAAATAAAATAAAATAAATCTCTGGTACAAATCGCATTTAGTTGTAATGTATAATCTTTTTTTTTTAATCTTTTTTTTTTTTATAGAGGCATGTTTATTTCTTTATTTATTTGTTTTGTTTGTTTGTTCTGTTTACACATGCACTGGGTACAGTCAGAAGCGCGGGAGGGTGAGAGAATTCACCAGAGCCAGAGCGGGGAGCAGAGCAGGCAGAAGGACCGAAGTACACTGCTGAGGGGAGCAGTGGGCGGCAGGAGAGGTCTGCGCGCCATGTGGGACCCTCCTCAGGTGGCCGGGGAGCAGCCGGGGATCGAACCGGCGCCGAAGAGGCCGCGGGCAGCTTCGCAACCAAGCGCTCAACCGCTGCGCCACCGGGGAGGCCCTGTATAATCTTTTTTAATGTATTGTTGGATTCAGTTTGCTAAGATTTTATTGAGGATTTTGCATCTACGTAAATTCAGGGGATTTGTCTAAAATTTTCTTTTTTTGTGTTTTGTATTTGGTATTAGAGTAATGTTAGCTTCATAACATGTCTTTGGGAGGATTACTTCTCTCTAAATTTTTTGAAAGATTTTGAGCAATATAGATATTAGTTCATGTATGAAAATTTGGTATAGCTCACTTATGAAACCTGGCATTTTGTTTTTGGGTGAGTTTTAATTATCATTTCAATTTCCTTACATGTGATTGTTTTATTCAGATTTTCTATTTCTTCTCTATTATGCCTTGCATGCTTTTATAATTATAAGAATTTGCCAATCTTATGTAGGTTGTTGAACCTGTTTGTATATAAGCATTCATGCTCATCTCTTACTATTCTCTAAATTTCTGCCATGTCTACTGTAACTTTTCCGCTTTCATTTTTGATACTGTTTATTTTAATGTTTTTCCTCTCTTTGTCTCTGTGAACCTAGATAGAGGTACATTTATTTTATTACTTCTTCAAAGAACAGGCTTTTTGGCTTCAGTGATTTTTTTGAACTGTCTTTGTGATTTCTGTTTATTGCTGCTCTAATTTTTATTATTTCCTCCGTTCTACTGGCTTTTAGGTTTTTTTTTTTATTGTTGTTCTTTCTCTAGTTCCTCAATATAAGAGCTATAAGAGCTTGAGTGTTTTGTTTTTTTTTTTGACTTTTTCTTGTTCTATGATATAGTCCAATATTGCTATATACTTCCCCATTAATAATACTGCTTGAATGCCATTGAGAAAAAATGTATGTTCATCTTTTTTTTTTTTTTTTAACATTTAGTGTCCTGTAAATAGCTATTAAGCCCATTTGATCTATTGCTTTGTTTAGGGATATTGTATCCTTATCTATTTTCTCATCAATCCGTCTATTGGTGAGAGTAGGGTGTTGATGTCTCCTACTACATATTTATTTTCTCCAATATCTTATTTTGTATTTGATAGTAATTGTCTGATGTATTTTTGTGTTCCTTAGTTTAGTGAATAATTATTTGTGTTATATTTTCCTGGTGTAATGTTCACTTAGTCATTATATAGGGGCCCTTCCTTGCTCCTGTTACCCCTTTAAGTGGAAGTACATTTTATCTAATATAAGTACTGCTGTCACAGCCTTCCTTTGGTTGCCACCACCATTTAGAGTTGTTTTTGAACATTTTATTTCAATCTACTTATTTTTCCTCTTGGATTTAGGTGCATTTCTGGAGCCAACAAGAGGTTGGCTCTTAATCCAATAAGAAACTGTATTTTTTTATTGGTAAGTTAAATCTCTGAAAATCAATCAATGTGATTCACAACATTAATGAAAAGAAAATAAAAAATATGATTGATCATATATGTAGATGCTGAAAAGCCATTTGATAAAATTCAACAATCATTTATTATGGAAATCCTTCAAAAACCGGGGCTAACTGGAACATGTCATAATATAATAAAAGCCATATAAGAAAAACCTACATCTGGCATAATTTTCAATGGTGAACAAATAAAGTTCTTCTCATTAAGGTCTGGTAAAAGATAGAGATATCCTTTCACACCACTACTCTTCAACAAAATAATGGAAGCCCTAAAAAGATCAATTAGGCAATAGAAATATATATGAAAATAATCCAATTTGGGAAATAATATGTAAAGCTACTATTATTTATAGATGGCATGGCAATGCTTATAAAGAACCCTAAAAGAATACAGATTAAAACTAATTAAATAATAAATTCTTTCAGTAAAATGCCAGGTTATAAAATCAATACAAAAATATCAGTCGTTTTCCTATATACAAACAATGAGATAGAAGATGAATAAATTAATAGAATCGACACATTTACAATCACACACACACACACACACACAAACATGAGATACCTGGGCATAAAAATAACAGGGGAGGTAAAGAACTTATACAAGGAAATCTATAAGACAGTGTTAAATGACATAGAAGAAAATACAAAGAAATGAAAAGATTCCCTTTGCGCGTGAATGAAAGCATTAAAATTTTTAAAATGGCCATCTACCCAAAATAATTTATAAATTCACATCTATCCCAATAAAAATTTCACTGGTATTCTTCAAAAGAATGGAACAAATATTACTGAAATTCATATGGAATCATAAAATAATACAAATAGACAAAACTATCCTGATAAAAACAAAAGAGGAAAAATGGCTACATCGCAATTCCAGACTTTATACTCTAAAGCCATACTAGTTAAAACAGCTTCATGATGGAACCAAAATAGATGCATTGGCCAATAAAAAGCAATCATTCTGCATATATATGTAACCTATGTCAAAGGACTGAATAAAATACACTGTAACAAGGAAAGCCTCTGATAAATGATACTGGGAAAATTGTAATGCCATATGTAAAGAATGAAACTAAACCACTACCTCACACCATACACAAACATCAACTCAAAATGGAAAAAAAAAAAAAATGGCTGTAAGAACTGAAACACTAAATAGAAAAAAAAAAATGTTCTAAGACACAAATATTTGAGATATCTTTACAGATTGATCCCCAGCATCAAGGAAAACAAAAGTGAATGTAAACAATTGGGTCTACATCAAACTAAAAAAAAACTGTATAGTGAATTACACTGTAATTAAAATGGAGAAACACACTATGAAATGGGAAAATATTTTATGCAGATCATACATATGAAAGAAACTGATATCAAATATTAACAAGATCTTATAAAACACAAGAAAAACAAAGCAAATAATGTAATAAAAAATAGGCAGATTAGGTAGAAAAACACTTATCCAAATAACAGATACAGATAGCCAACACCACAAGAAAAAAATGTTCATCATCACATATAATCAAGGGAATCCAAATCAAAAGCATAATGAATAAGACTCCATATCAGTGAGAACAACCCATATCAGAATGCTCATTAATAAGTGCCTGGGAGGTGGTGGGATAAATGAATATTCTAACACTGTTGGTAAGAATGTAGATTTGCCTATATCCTTTAGAAAACAGTGTGTGGGGTTCAGAAAAGACTATAAATGGATCTACAAGTGCTCAGCAATTCCACTTCTAGGTATCTTTCAAAAAATTACAAAAAATAATTTGAAATGAAACCTGTATCCTCATTTATATAGTATAACTATTTAAAGTAGACAAGAAATGGGGCCTCCCCTGGTGGCGCAGCGGTTGAGCGCTGGGCTGCAAAACTGCCCACAGCCTCTGCAGCACTGGTTCGATCTCTGGCCACGGGCGAGGGTCCCACATGGCGCGCAGACCTCTCCTGCCCACCCGCTGCTCCCCGCAGCAGTGTATTTCGTCAGTCTGCCTGTTCTATTGCCTGCTCTGGCTCTGGTGAATTCTTTCACCCTCCTGCACTTCTGACTGTATCCAGTGCTTGCATAAATAAATAAATAGTGCTTAAAAAAAATAGACAAGAAATGGAAAAAAACAAAACAAAACAAAAAAAACAAAAAACAACAAAAACAAAACAAAAACAAAACTTAAATGCCAAAAAGCAGAAGAGTGGACAAAGATGATGTGTATATCTACGCACGGAATACTACTCAGTAATAAAAAAGTTAAACTAATGGCAATTGTAGCAACATGGATAGAACTTGAAGGGGTTATATTAGGTGAAATAAGCTAGAAAGAGAAAGATAATTACTGCTGGTTATTGTCACTTATATTTAGGATATATATTTTTTTTAAAAGTGTCAAAGACATTTTTTTTCTAAAGAACTGGGGTACAGGGCAGAGGTGTGGGGGTGTGAGAGGATTCACCAGAGACAGAATGGGGAACAGAACAGGCAGACTGACTGAAATACACTGCTGAGAGGGACAGTGGGGGAGACAGGAGAGGTCTGCTGAGCCATGTGAATAGCTCCCTTGGCAGACCAGGGGTTCAAACTCATGCTGCAGAGGCTGGGAATAGTTTCACAGTGCTGTGCTTCACAGAGGTTGGGGACAGCTTCAAAGACTGGGGGCATCCCTGGTGAAGTAAGAGGTTTAGTTGAGCACTGTGAAGTTATCTCCAGCCACTGCAGCACGGGTTTCATCCCCAGCCAAGGAGAAAGCCAACATGGCACAGCAGTCCTCTTCCATCTCACCCGTTGCTCCCTTCAGCAGTGTATTTCAGTTGATCCTCCTGTTCTGCTCCCCACTCTGTCTCTGGTGAATCATCTCAGCCCCCTGCACCTCTGGCCTATACCCTAGCTCTTGTATGCATAGATAAATAAAATAAATCTTAAAAAATAACTGGGTAATTTGGGGAGAACACAGAGGACTATGGTGGAGGACTAATGGTGCTTTGGTTGAAAGACTACACTTGGGGGGTTCTCTATTGTCAAAACACTAGCAAGTATTTAAATTAATGATAATTCTATAATAATAATAATAAATAAACAATTTTACTAAATACAGAGAAAAACAGAAACCTCATACACTATTGATGGTATATAAACTTGTCAACTCCTATGGAAATGTTCTCAAAATATTAAAATGAGTTCTACTGTATTATCTGGCAATTCATCTCCAAGGAATCTACCCAAGGAATGGAACAACACTAATTTTTAAAAACTGAATTTTTATGTTCACTACAGCACAAGGTACAATAGCCAAATTAGGAAACCATTTAAATGCCCAAGAACTAACGAGTGAAATAAGAAGATATGGTATATATACACAGTGCAATAACTCAATTATTAAAATACAACAATAAAGTGTTGTCATTTTCAATGACATGATGGAACTGAAGGGATTATGTTAAGAAAAATAAGTCAGAAGGAGAAATAAAAATATTGGATGATTTCACTCATGTGGTGTATAGAGAAGGAAAATAAAGCATCTTGTAAAGCTGAAACAAAACAAATCCTAGAAGTCTTGCTAAAGAATTGAGAGGTAGGGGTCAGAGAAAAAGAAAGTATGGCAGGGACTCAACATGGAGGATTAGTGGTGGGTGGTAACATATATCTGAAGAGGTATGAATCTATACCTGTGAAGCATATGCAGTGTTGTAGACCAGTATTGCCTCAATGGGAAAAAAAACAAAAAAAAAACTAAAGAAACCTCCTTAAATATCAAATTCCATCACTCACAAATGATACCTTCCATAAAATAACTAGAACACAGTTCAGCCAAGCCCTTTGCCACACTATAACAAGGATAGTCTTTCCTCAGATAAATCACCAGAATTGTCAATACTGTCCTTGATTCCAACCTGAGCATTTCCACACACTTTTTTTTTTTTTTTGTAGGCAGCTTAAGTGCCTATTCTTTTACCAGCCTTTCACTATGCACCATAAGAATGAAATGAAATGCTCCAACAAATTTTAAATATTAAGATAAATTTCCATTTATGCTTTCAACCCTAAGGTTTGTGTGTCTGATGTGTGTGTTGGTGTTTGTGCAGAAAGCTTTAACTTTATAGTTGCAATGTGATGACCAATCCACTGAAATTTAGATTATCAAAATATTAGAAATGTGTCTCCTGACTGATTTTTTGATAAATTACTTTTTAATATACTCTGATTTTAGATGAATTATATTTTTAGTGGTATATATTTTATAAATGCTGTCATAGTCCTTAAACGTCAGGGTATATAGAATTTATTTCTGAATGAATAATTGTAAATCTTAAAACTTGATAGAACGTAGTAATTATATGAAACAATAACAAAGAATACTGAGTGTATTAAAAAATATATGTGGAAAATGCTTTTTTTTTTTTTTTTTTGGTGGGACCCTGCCAGTGGCCAGGGATCAAACTGGTGCTGCAGAGGCTGCAGTGCAGGCAGCCTCGCAACCCAGCGCTCAACTGCTGTGCCACCAGGGGAGGCCCTGGACAATGCATTTTTAAAACAAACTTGTTAACATTTCACTACTTTCTAAATATTTTGAAAGCTAAAATCTATGCTCCCCTTCAATTATGTAAACTGAAATAAATTCAGCATAAAAGTATGTAGTAATGTAGAATAAATATAAGAAGGCAATCTTTAAAAATTAGAAAAAGGGCAGAAATAATAATTATCATAATTTCAAAATGAATATTTACTGTAGAGTGATATTTCATATTGCAACTATTTTGTAACAATGTGATTTTAATCACTTAAGATAATTTGTTTATTAAACCTTGTCATTATTAGTTATAAGATGTGAATTGTGTTAACTTGTATTTTTTTAAACATTTGTTTATTCATTTACACAAGAACCAGGGTACAGGTCAGATGTGCGGGAGTGTAGGAAGATTCGCCAGACACAGAGCAGGGAACAGAACAGGCAGACTGACGAAATACACTGCTGAGGAGAGCAGTGGGTGAGACAGGAGAAGTCTGTTTGCCATGCAGGTTGCTCCGAGGCCGGTGGGGATCAAACTGGCACTTCAGAGGCTGTGGACAGCTTCACAGTGTTGCACTCAACCACCTGCACCACCAAGGGAGGCCGTTGTATATTTTTTAAGATTTATTTATTTATGCATAAAAGTGCTGGGGTACAGACCAGAGATGTGGGGGTGGGTTGGTGAGAGGATCCACCAGAAACAGGCTGGACAACAGAACAGGCAGACTGACTGAAATATACCGCTGAGGGGAGCAGCGGACGAGACAAGAGAGGTCTACCTCCCATGTGGGTTTCTCTCTGCCCGCCGGGGATTGAACTTGTGCTGCAGAGACTGCAGATTATTTCATAGTGCGGTACTGAACCCCTTGTGCCACCAGCGAGGCAAAATTTGTAATTTTTTTTAATCCTTAGCTTTTTAAAATAAAGTTACCTCAGAAATTAAATTTTACTACAAAATAAAAGATAAAGTATTCTGGTTTTCATTCATCTTACCTTTTTATGTTTAGTATAATCACCTTGTAATGAATTATTTTGTATAACATTTGAATAACAGATGTTTGGTACATATAGTTTTTAAAAATAAATCAAATTTTCAATATTCTTAGTATAATTGTTAATTAAAAGAATCCTTAGATTCCTCACTTTATTTTCTAAAACAGACTAATTAAGAATCATGAATGATACCTTACACTTTCATTCTATCTTCATGACCATATGTAATATACCCTGAATTAGCAGGTGACTTTCAAAATATATTTTTGTGCACCATCTCTCACTGATCTAATAAAATAAATTATAGTTAGGGTTGTGTGTATGATATAACTTCAGGTTTACTATGGCACAGACATGGGAGGAAGATTTTCAATGATGTGTAACTGTTTTCACATATCCCTAAATTATCTATTAATTTTAACAATTAAATTGACCATATAATATCTGAAGGCCTAAATACAGGGATACATGGAAGAGGTTATAATATTTTCTTCCCTTTGGGATCAAATATATATCTTGTTTTCCTGCAGGTGACAATGAAGAATTTCATTGGAACTCCTAACCAAACTGAGATCATTAATTGTGTATCTCTATTAAGGACATTTTCATTACAGTAAAGTGTTTCACTGATGGATAAGATAGATTTTAAAGAAGACTACAATTGCAAAACAATTTTCTTTTCAGGATATGAACTAGTGAGGGATTGAGGACAGGGTTAGAGAAAGACCACATCAACAGACTTATAGAAACACATAGGAAGCACATTGCAGCTCTTAGGGATAATATGGTACACTGTCTGATGAGGAACATTCTTTTCTGATATTGTAATTAGCTGCTGTATAGGAAGAAGACAGTCCTTTACCAATATTTCCTGTGCACCCAGGAACCTGACTCCAAAACAGAAGTTTATAGGAGATAATTTATCACTGATATCTATGTGAAAAAATTTCTCTCACTTTGAGATTGTAAGATGAAATTTGGGGAGAGATTTATTGCAATTAAAGAGAAGACACAATAGCTCTAATCATGAGAGTGTTTTTGATAATATGTTAATGTTATAGAATCAGATATTAAAGCTAAATCATAAAAATAATTTTATACAGTGTAATGTGGGTTTATAACAGAAACTTTAAACTATCCTAAATAATATTTCAGAATCACATAAACAATTTTTTTATTTTTTTAATTTTTAATATAACTTTAGAGTTAGAGAATTATTTATCTGAAAGAAAAAATTATTATTTTGTTCATATATCCATCTACAGCAATAGTTGGCATTTTTTTTAAATAAGTGTTTTAGTTGCAGTTCATCATCTGGCCTCCATAAAGTTAGTGTCATTCTAGTACTAAAACTGTCATAGATAGTATGTGAACAAATGATATGGCTATATTCAAAAATTACTTTATCTACAGAAATAGGTCATGTGCAAGCAGCAGGCCATAATTATCTATTCTTAATCAAAAGTGTATTTACAAATTACTTTTCAATTGAAACACAACTTTAAATTTAAAAAAAATATTTTTGAATTATAAAAATCATAGCACCACATAAACACATATACAATATCATATATTGAATGCTCATTGGTTTGACTTTTGGTATGGTAAAAATAAATCTTATTATAGTTCAATATGGATACAAATAAGTTATAATAGATTATGATAACTATATTGAGTCAAGTAGTCTCTATCTTATCTCTGCCCATGTTGAGAGTTCTGGATAAAAATTAAGCATCATTATACAATTTCTCAGTTACAAAATACAAGAGATAATCTGTTCATCATGAGGACAGATACCACGCTCCAAGCTTCTCTCAGGAGATTTTCCCAACTAATCATTGATAAACAAAGGACTTAAGAACGAATCTAATAGGTTCACCAAAAAAAAAAAAAAATACATAATTTTGGACCAAATCCATGGCTGATGGTTGAAAATTTTCCTATGGGCCAATCATGATAATATACATGTCTGGAGTGACCCATGTTCTTGGACATGGATGATAAATATTAATTTCAAAGAAACTCCCTTTATTTTTATTTAATTTTTAAAAGATTTATTTATTTATTTATTTATTTATACAAGCACTGTGTACACTCAGAAGCACGGGAGGGTGAGAGAATTCACCCGAGCCAGAGCGGGGAGCAGAGCAGGCAGAAGGACCGAAGTACACTGCTGAGGGGAGCAGCGGGAGGCAGGAGAGATCTGCGCGCCATGTGGGACCCTCCTCCGGTGGCCAGGGAACAGCTGGGGATCGAGCCCACGCTGCAGAGGCTGTGGGCAGCTTCGCAACCCAGCGCTCAACCTCTGTGCCACCGGGGAGGCCCTATTTTTATTTTTTAAAGATTTATTTATTTATGCATACAAAAACTGGGGTACATGCTGGAGGTGGGAGGGGGTTGAGAGGATTCACCAGAGACAGAGTGGGGAACTGAACAGGCAGACTGACTGAAATACACTGCTGAGGGGAGCAGCAGGTGAGACAGAAGAGGTCTGTTGCACCATGTGGGTAGCTCCCTTGTGGACTGGGATAGAATTCATGCTGCAGAGGCTATGGATAGCATCATAATGCTTGTGCCACTAGGGAGGCCACAAAGTAACTCCCTTTAGAAAAAATTGCAGTTTGATAACATTTTGGATGACAGTATAGATCTTAGATTATATTTAGTTGTATATATATAAAATAAACTGGTGAAATAACATTTTCATATATACTATATAGTGTTATGGATTATTATTATATAGATTATGAACATAATCTTACAGTATGGTGACAAATAAAAACAGCTGTCAGAGGATAGATTCAATTATTGTAATCATGGCCATAAGAAAATAAAAAGAAAAATATACTAATTATGTATACTAGTGGAGTATTGAATTTTTTTTTTTTAGTGGGCTGGAATATTGTATTTTTTGTTTGTTTGTTTTTGTCCCTCTCCTTTATTAGCATAACCTTTTTTTTAGGTACAACTATCTAATATAATATTCTATAAAAGTATAATGTCAGACTTATGCTGAATTATTTTTCAATTTATTGTATATAATTCTTAGAGAAATGTGGTCAGAAATTTTAAAAAATGCTGTTAATTCATACCATTTAGGGTCTGTATGGCAATTAAGTGACTTTTCGCGTTGTCAGAAAAGACAAATTTCCTTTTTTCCAATTCTGTTAAAATATCTTTTATTTTAGATAAAAAATGAATGTAGCTGGCAAACAGGAATGTGTGTACCAAGAGTTCATGAAGAATATTGGTGGATAATGGTGGAAGGGGGCAGGCAATTTATAAGATACTACCATCAGTATTTCATCTGACTTCTTAATAGAGAGAGTCAGGAATCAATGAGAGAATGGAATGACTTACGCAAAATACTCAAAGCCTAAAAGATTTTTTAAAGATTTATTTATGTATACAAGAATCGGAGTACAGGCCAGAGGTGTGGGGGTGAGAGGATTCACCAGAGACAGAGTGTGGAGCAGAACAGGCAGATCAACTGAAATACACTGCTGAGGGGAATAGCAGGTGAGTCAGGAGAGGTCTGCTGCACCATGTGGGTAGCTCCCTGGCAGGGGATTGAACTCGTGCTGCAGTGGCTGCGGATAGCTTCATAGGTTGCATCTTAACCCTTTGCACCACCAAGGAGGCCCCAAGCCTAAAATATTTTATTCTTCAAGACTGTCCTCAAGTTATGAGGGAAAACTTACGCCATTTACAGAAAACATAGACTGAAGAAATTCACAAACACTAGATATTTACAGAAAAACATAACAAACCAAACACATAAACAAAAAACATTGAAAGAATTTCTATCTTATTCAAAGAGTAGGACATGCGCACAAAAAATAAACAAGGAAATACTCAGAACCAGAAAACTAAATACAAAAGGTCAGTAGCAAATCTTCATATTTCAAAAACTCAACTCAATGTCAATAGATTGACCTGACAAATCAAACGGCACCAAGTGACTGGCTGGATCAGAAAGCAAATCCCACTTCAGCTGTCTACATGAGAGTAAACCGATCTTCAAAGGTAAGAATAGACTCAAAGGAAGTTGTTAAACAATTCTCCAAGAAAATAAGACCAAAAATAAAATGAAAAAACATGTACATATTAGATCAGTCATATTAGATCAGGTAAAATAAACTTCTGACTAATATAGGTAACAAAAGTCATATGTATTCACTATATAATGATTAAGGCATCACTATGTCAAGAAGAAATAGCACTATTAATATTTAGTTCCAAAATAATGGGCAAAAGTATACAAGGGAACTATTTTAAAACCTTAAAAGAGATACTGGTAGCAACACAATGTTAGTAGAGGTCTTCAACACCCTATTTCATCAATGGACAGGTAAATGAGATAGAAAATCAAGAGGAAACAATACCCTTAAACCCAAAAGTTATTAACAGTGAGTTTAATGTACATTTAAAGAAAATACCATTCCAAAAGGCTTATACAGATTCTTCCCACGTTCTTATAGAAATTCTTGAGGAGAAACAAGATATTTGGTCACAAATTAAGTGTCAATAATTCTTCAAGATTGAAAATATTTGATGTATGTTCTCTGTCAAAAATATTTTCAAACTATAAATAAATTACAGAAAACATCTCAAATATGTGGAGACTGGGAAACATTAATGAAAGACTATTGAATTAAAGAACTAATCAAAAGTAGAAATTAAAATATAAAAGGTGAGCGATGAAAGCAAAGACAAGAGCTACCACAACATATGAGAAACTGGAAAATCATTAGATAGTGGCAAGTATATAACTATAAAGGCCCACATTAAGAAACAAGAAAGAGTTCAACTAAATTATCTGAACTTATACCTTGAGAAATTAGAAAACGGAGAACAAAGAAAACAAAAAGAAGTTAGAAAGAAGTAAATAATAAAAAATAGAGTTGATATAATTAAATAGAAAGTAAATTGTCCAAAAGATAAGCAAGAAATATCTGATACTATTACTATTTGCATATGGCAAAATAAGATACTAAGAAAATCCTAAACATCCTACTGAAAAAAATTACAAAGAATAAATCAATATAGTTAAGTGACATATTAAAATTCAACATAAAATGGTCAGCTGCATCTCTGTATCCAAATAATGACCTAGAAGAAAAATAAATGAACAATTTCATTTACATTAAGATTAAAACATATTAAATATATGGGAATAAACCTAACAAGGGGCTAAAGATCCAATCAATAAAAAATATAAGTTATGGTTAAAAGTCATCAGCTAACTTAAAGATTTTTAGTGACTAATAATAGATTCAAATACTTTTAGAGAAAATACATTTTAATATAATCCCCAAATAATTATTTAATGTCCACACAATAATAACAGCTACAATTGATCAACAGATGTTATGAAAAGATATTGGTGATCTTATGTACATAATTAATACCTAGAAAATATCAGCAAATTGTTTATAGCAGTTTATTTAAAATGATATTATAACACCAAACTAAATTTATCCAACAAAACAAGTTTGAATTTTCATTTAAAATTAATCAATGTAATTTAAAACATTGGATATTACTAAGATAAAGGAGAATAACTTTTTGGATATCTATGGGGATATAATTTATTTATAGTTGGACAAGAAATACTTTATTTTTTGATGATGCCTAGATGTCTAAGTTTTGATTCCTGTCTAGTGAGAACAGATATACGTACACCACAAATAAACTTTGGACACTGAATTGTTACAAAGGCCAGAAGTCAACTAAGCGAAGATGTTAGCTGTGAAGATGTTCTATGACTGACCACAGAGACATTCAACTTATCATAATCCATACTCCTTCAGTTCCATGTTATGGCTGCAGGAAGGAAAGATAATAATAGAATATAAAGACCTAAGTTTGTGAATAAGCACAGCTTGACCCAATACATCTAGAGGATACTTATTATTTAAGAGACAAAGATTTAATATCTTCAATTTTCACCTCATTCACAGAAAAATAGATATACCCACAAAGTTAACAAATTTCTTAAAGTGCACAAGTTGTTATCTCCCACTCCTAATATGAGAAAATTATCAGATGTCCAAATTGTGAAATGAATTATTAATGAACCCCAGACCCAGGCAGTCAGTTTTGCACAAAGGCATACAAATTGAAACCAAAGTTTTGAGAAGGGGTCTAATACATATAGAAATCTGAAAGCTGTCTCACAGGCCCTAAGTTTGCTCTAAATAATCTCTTTAATATATTTTTCTTTGGATTGTTTATCAAGTAATGATTTTTTTAGTCAACACTAAGATAAAAATAGCAAGTTTAATAAAGTGCTATTTTAAGGTTAAACGCTCTTGAGTATCCCCAATGTTTATTTCTTAACTGAAATTTTGAAACTGATCTTATGGGCTCAACAGCTGTCTTGACTACTTTATGAACTTTGGAGGATTTTTGGTGACCTTTGTACAAGCACTGATAGTTCAAGCCAGTAACTCAACATGTTTTGTGTGTGTAAAGATCAAATGCAAATATGCTTGTGTCTTTCATCTCTGTGATACTTGCTAGGATTTTCTCTTCTGTTACAGCACCATCACTCCTTGCTTTTTTAATAAAAACCTCAAGTAAATATTTACTACAAAGTTATTTTCTTTTAGATATGGCTGAGGAAACCAATATATTTCAGTAGATGAGAAGCTAGCTGATAGAGCCAAAACTTTTTTCAATACATTTTAAAACAGTGAATTAGAAGTAGAATCGGGGCCTCCCCTGGTGGCGCAGCGGTTGAGCACTGGGTTGCAAAACTGCCCGCAGCCTCTGCAGCACCAGTTCGATCCCCGGCCTCCGGTGAGGGTCCCACATGGCGCGACAGGCCTCTCCTGCTGTGCTCACTGCTCCCCTCAGCAGTGTATTTCGTCAGTCTGCCTGTTCTGTTCCCCGCTCTGTCTCTGGTGAATTCTTTCATCCTCCCGCACTTCTGACTGTACCCAGTGCTTGTATAAATAAATAAATAAATCTTAAAAAAAAAAAAAAAATAGAATGGTGAAAAAATAAATTCTTCCCTTCTGCAGTTTTCTTTCCTATGTCTCTCTCTTATATTCATATTCCTACTATACTCACAGAACTCTGATATCAAGTGAGTGAGGGACTTTTCCACAAGTAATTCTGACACCAGCTACATGTCTTGCAATTTAACTCATCTACCATTATCTCCTCAGAGATAGTATCAAACCTCACAGATTAAGGACTCATGTCACAAGACTGGACCCAATCTCATTTCAGATGTAATTGCAAGCCATGTTATTGCATGTCCTATAGGGACAGAGTTTCTCATGATCCTTCCTCTCATTCAATTAATTTGTTTAAGCAAATCACATACCTGAGGAAAAAGTGTTATGTTTACAAATTTATTATTAAAATAAATGATAAAGAATACAGGCAAGCATTTGGTGGAAGAAGTGAATAGGGTAAGGAAGAGGTACTGATTTTCCATATCTTTTCCAGGTGTACAAGGTATGGAGGTATTCCAATAGTTTATTATGGAGGACTATGGGAGCTTTGGTGGTGGGTGTCTTGTGGTAATCTACATCCGGAGAAGTGTTATGCTGTACACTGGAATCATATACAGAGTTGTAAACCAAATTTGTGTCCAAAAAAGCCCACACTAATACCTATAAAATACTAATAGACATACATGTATATTATTTTATTCTCCCATTCACTGCCTAGAAGGCACGTTTTAAAACTTCTTTACAACTGATTCTAAATTTTACGTGGAAAATAAATTTTACGTGAAAATTTCTAAATTTCTAAATTTTATGTGGAAATATTGCTTTGGCAATATTGAAAAAGATAAACAAAACTGTTGAATTTGTACTATCTAATGTCAAGATTTACCATAACTCATTAGTAAATAAAAACATTCATTATAGTTAAAATAATAGAAGGATAAATGAACAAGAACATAATAGATTTCAGAAACACAAAAAAATCAAGTAAAATCAAGAAGGTAAGATAACTTCCAAAAATAAGGTGATCTTATGAAATGTCCACATAGAAATAGAAGCATTAACCACTCATTACACCAAAGAAAAATTTCTTTGAGATGTATTAAAGACCCAAACTTAAAATCTAGATATAAAAATCCTAGAAAGAAATATTACAATATATTTTCTTTCAAATTATTTTTAAATGATACAATTTTATTTTATGGTGTTTATTTTTTCCCTATACCAAACCACCCTTGCACATATCCTATCCCTCTCCCTCCCCTAGCCCTTCCACCTTTTCTTCTGTTCTCTCTGGTAACCATTATCTTTTTTTTTTTTTTAAAGATTTATTTATTTATTTATACAAGCACTGGGTACAGTCAGAAGCACAGGAGGGTAGAGAATTCACCAGAGACAGAGCGGGGAACAGAACAGGCAGACCGACGAAGTACACTGCTGAGGGGAGCAGCGGGTGAGCAGGAGAGGTCTGCGCACCATGTGGGACCCTCGCCAGCAGCTGGGAATCAAACCCAGGGAATCTCAACCACTGTGCCACAAGGGGAGGACCTCATTTTTTTTTTTTTTTTTAGCTGAGCTCATGCTTTATTCCTTCTTTTCTTTGTGTGTAAACGTTTTGTTTCATGATTTTTTCTTTTTTTTTTCATTTATTTTCCACAGATGAGTGAAACCATCTGATATATCTCTTTCATTTTTTGACTGATTTTACTCAACATGATCACCTTGAGGTTCTTCCATTTTGTCCCAAAGGCTATCATTTACCTTTCTTCACAACTGAGTAGTATTTCACTGTGTATATATTCCACAATTTCATAACA
Source organism: Talpa occidentalis (assembly GCF_014898055.3). Classification (NCBI taxonomy): domain Eukaryota; kingdom Metazoa; phylum Chordata; class Mammalia; order Eulipotyphla; family Talpidae; genus Talpa; species Talpa occidentalis. The sequence continues at coordinate 81,322,942 of NW_023604295.1, read as the reverse complement.
CATTCATCTGTTGAAGGGAACCTATATTGATTGTATGACTTAACAATTGTGAACAGCAATGTTATATACATAGACTTAGATAAATCTTTCCATATTATAGTTTTCATATACATTGGATAAATGTGTAATAGAGGTATTGTTGGATCATAAGCAATTTCCATTTGTATTTTCATGGGAAATCTACATACTGTTGTCCACAAGAGCTGTATCAACTTGCATTTCCACTAAAGTGAGTGAGATTTCCTTTATCACAACAACCCTGCCAACATTTGTTAATTTCATTATTTTTTATATGGGTAATTCCCACAGTATCTCAATGTGGTTTTAAATTATTCCCCTAATGATAAGGGATGTTGAATATTTTTTTCATATGTCTGTAGGCCAAATGAATTGATCTATTTAGGTCCTTTTCCTATTCTTAATGGGGTCATTTATTCTCTACTCCTGGAATATATAAGAACTTTGTAAATTTTTTATATTAATGTCTTGCCTGTAGTGTGCAAATATATTTTTTTTAACATTCTGTAGACCATTTTTTCATTTCCCTGATGGTTTCTTTTGAGGTACAAAAACTTTCAAGCTTGATGTACTCCCACTTACTTATTTTTGCTTTTGTTTCCCTTCCTGTTGGAGTTGCTTTCCCAAATACATCTTTGTGGCAGATGTACTGTATATCTATATCTTCTTTTAAATATTTTATGTTCTTTTAAATATTTTATTGTTTCAATTCTTATGTCCAAATCTATAACCATTTTGAAGTATTTTTTTGTATGTGAAGTTAAATATAGACCTTGCTTTGTTTTTTTGCTGGTAGCTAACCATGTTACCTAGGGTTATTTATTAAAATGGCTTCCCTACCCACAAGCAGTAAAATACAAAACAAAGAAACAAAAATATCCTTGATCTTTTCCAAAATGAACTTTGAATTTTAATTTACTGTTTCCAAACAATCAAAAAAGTAAAATCTAAAATATTCTATAATAAAGCACAAGAATGGATGGAGATGAAATATAGAAATCAATGTAGTTATAAGAGAAAATGTTAAATTAGTTATTTCATCAGTATCTTCTCTAGTATTTGGAAATATGACCTATCCATTTCATGTAAAATGATACATAAATGACCACAAAGCACATGTAAATGCTCAAGATGACTGGTTATCAGCAAAATGAAAATTAAAACTCCAAAATATAAAATTTCTAATCCAATAGAAATTTCATAATTTCAAGCTAGGAACAACAAAAATGTTCATCATCTGCATGAATTATGGTATATTTAACAGTAACAATGAATTGAATTGTTACAAATATAACAGAAAGATTAAAGTTCAAAAATGAAGTTATACACAAATGAGTATGTCTTATATCCATTTTCAGCTCAACGAGAGTTTTATCTTTCATTCCATCTTAAATTATCTTGAAGCAAGCATAATGTAGGAAAAAATGTATATTCAGTAATGGCTAAAGTCAAAGGAGAACTGGGAAGGATTTTTAATGCTACATAATGATTCTAATGTTGAACATAATGTTAGTACATTTGGTAACTATTGATGATATTCTCTGTCCAATCTTTACTATAGCAGTTGTCACATGGTAAATTTCCCATCTCAACCATTTTTTCCACAGTTACTTATCAGTGCTAATCATTTCAATACAAGCAAAAGGCTTACATTCTCCCCATATTGATTTAAGTACATCATCATGCAGAATTTTAATTTCCCATTTGCTGCTCAAATTATCCCAGATTTAGCCAATGGCATAGCCTTATCGAAGATGGCAGATTGCCCCACCTCTGTTGATATGACTATACTGGACATAATAATTGCATGAGTATCAACAATTGAAAAATCATGACTAATTGGTAGTTTTTCTCTGAAATCCTAGAAGTACTTAAGTCATTTTATAAACAATGTACTGAAGATATGTTTAAGACAAAAGGGAAAAAAAAACACAAACTTTTGAAGTATAGATAAACACCAAATATAACAAATGTGAATATAGCTTCAGTCAGGTTTGGGTGCATTCTATGTTAATAGTTTCAGCATTTCTATAATGACACCAATGATGCAAAATAAATGTTATAGTAGAAGAATGTGTGTCCGGGCCTCCCCAGTGGCACAGCGGTTGAGCGCTGGGTTGCGAAGCTGCCCGCAGTCTCTGCAGCACCGGTTCGATCCCTGGCTGCTCCCCGGCCACCAGAGGAGGGTCCCACATGGCGCGCAGACCTTTCCTGCCGCCCGCTGCTCCCCTCAGCAGTGTACTTAGGTCCTTCTGCCTGCTCTGCTCCCCGCTCTGGCTCTGGTGAATTCTCTCACCCTCCCGTGCTTCTGACTTTACCCAGTGCATGTATAAACAAACAAACAAACAAACAAATAAATAAATAAAACATGCCTCTAAAAAAAAAAGAATGTGTGTTCTCCCATGTTGCCTTATTGTTGGTTATTCTTTAATAATCAATAGATACTCCAGCTCTTTTTGTTTCTCAGAGAAGACTAAAATAAATAAGATAAAAAAGGAAACAAAAGTAGAATTATTACATTTAATACCTGAGATATGGCATAGTTCCTAATATCTTCTAAAAAGGGTCATGATGGGAATGTTGCCTTTTAATTATCAGAAATCAAGTTTTTATACTACTCTGTAATCAAAGTGCAAAAGCGCACCATAAAATTGATTGCAACAAGAAGAAAATTGAAACAAGAAGAGATGGTATATAAATACAATAGACTGTTACACAGTGATCATAAATGATAAACCCATGCCATTTATGGCATCATGAATGAAGCTGGGAGAGATCATGATAAGTGAAGTAAATCAGAAGGAGAAAGATAAATATCAGAATGTGGCACTATATGTGGAATATAAATTAACTAAATTAAAAGTCAGATAAAGACAAGCTTTAAAACTAAACCTTAAGGGCCTCCCCAGTGGCACAGAGAGTTGAGCACAGCGCTGTGAAGCTGTCCACAGCCTCTGCAGTGCCAGTTCGATTCCCGGCCGGCCAGGGAGATTCCCACATGGCACAACAGACCTCTGTTGTCATGCCCACTGTTCCCCTCAGCAGTGCATTTCGGTCTTTCTGCCTGTTCAGCTCCCTGCTCTGTCTCTGGTGAATCCTCTCACCCTCTCACGCCTCTGGCCTGTACCCCAGTTCTTGTATAAAAATAAATAAATCTTTTAAAAAAAGAAGTTCTTGGCCCTCCCCTGGTGGCACAGGTAGTTGAGCGCAGCGCTGTAAAGCTGTCCACAGACTCTGCAGCGCCGGTTTGATTCCACTGGTCAGCAAGGGTCCCACATGGCACGGCAGACCTCTCCTGTTGCGTGCACTGCTCCCATCAGTAATGTATTTTGTCAGTCTGCCTATTCTGTTCCCCACTCTGTCTCTCGTGAATCCTCTCACCCTCCCATGCATTTGGCCTGTGCTCCGGTTCTTGTGTAAGTGAATAAATAAACCTTTTTAAAAAAAGTTCTTTAAATAACTCAAAAATATATAAGGCCAGGTATTATTTTTCTAACTGAAATCTACACTTACTACTTCTCTGTGATTCTATAACTTCCTGGGCAACTATAACCTGGTTTCTCTCAGATAGATAGATAGATAGATAGATAGATAGATAGATAGATAGATAGATAGATAGATAGATATAGACAGATAGATAAATAAATAGACAGAAAGAAAGAGAGAGAGAGAGAGAGAGAGAGAGAGAGAGAGAAAGAGAAAGAGAGAAAGAGAGAGAAAGAGAGAGAAAAAGAGAAAGAGAGAGAGAGAGAGAGAGAGAGAGAGAGAGAGAAAGAGGGAAAGAGGGAAGGAGGGAAGGAGGGAAGGAGGGAAGGAGGGAAGGAAGGAAGGAAGGAAGGAAGGAAGGAAGGAAGGAAGGAAGGAAGGAAGGAAGGAAGGAAGGAAGGAAGGAAGGAAGAAGGAAGGAAGGAAGGAAGGAAGGAAGGAAGGAAGGAAGGAAGGAAAGAAAGAAAGAAAGAGGCCGAGTGACTTAAATACACTGCTGAAGGGAGCAGTGGGCAAGTCAGGAGATGTCCGCTGTGCCACGTGGGTGGCTCCCTGGACAGGGATTGAATACGTGATGCAGTAACTCTGGATATCTTCATAGATTGCTTCTTAACCCCTTGTGTCACCAGGGAGGCCCTCCACTTTGTCGTTGGTGATTCCTCTCACCCCCCACACCTCTGCATAAATAAATAAATATTTAAAATAAAAGATTCTTGATGAAGAAAGAATGGATGCGTTAACTTTACTTTCTGTAAGATTAAGAATCTTCTCTTGTTAAACTTAATTCTTAAAGGCTCAATTAAACACTACAGTCTAGCATTTATGAGGACAGTTCATGATTATTTATTACACAGTATTTATTTTATATTTTTAATTATAGTATTCCAAATAAAATTTGTTATAGTGTTATCTTATTTTGCATGTATAAATATGTTAGTTTTTCAAGCTATAGTAATATTTGAAAAAAAGGATATCTGCATTCAATCTTAGATCTGAAAATTACCCCCCAACGCATGTCTAGTAATTGGATGAATTTTGAATCAATATTTTTCATTCTACAAAACTTGGTCTACAAGTATGTTGTGTATGAAAATGTCTTTCAACTATAAATTATCATTTGAAATGAAGTATATTAATATCATTTACACTCTATTTCTCAAAATTGTTATCCTGAATGGGAGCAGCTTGGTTTCTTTTGTGTGAGCAAAATGTATATCATGAGGGTTATAATGCCACCAAATTGTAAAGGTAGAACTACATTCATGCACAGTTGTTGCAATCAAATATCTAGAAAAGCTAACAGTTAACACCAACCTAAAAATCATATAAATAAATATTGGTAAATTTAATTTCATTTAGAAGAAGTAGAGAGCATGGAAAAAGAACAACAATAAAACAACACATAAAACTACTGCATAAAGTTATAAAACTTGTATTCAAAGCAAGATTTATCACCTGTTTTTTTTTTGTATTTTACTTTATTGCATTTATTAGTAGATTCCACCACATAAATTTAACATTGTCTTCTGGATCTAATTTTTCCCAGGAGTTGTAGCTCTTATTCATGTATGTGTCCCAAGAGAGAAAACAGTAATCATCCTGAAGCTATAGAAAGAACAGCAATTCTGAACTCACTTACAAGTAATAGAAAAAAAAAAATGAAAGCATACTGAGTTTACAAAAAAGTCAAAGCTGGAAAAAAAGCTCAGCACCAAAGTGATATTTATCACCAGGAAATATTCCTGATATAAAAAATGAACAAGGTGTTTAAATTTTGAGGAAAAGCATTTACTACCCAGAATTAAATCAATTTTATCACTTGCAAGCTGTTTTAATCTGTCACAGGGAAGAAAAAAAATGATGATTACATATTATAGGTAGGTAAAGGTATCACTTTTAAAAACAATTATTTGAGTTAGGACAAACCTGAGATAAAACAGTCTCAAGACCTATCAATACATTTTGTTTGAAATAATAGTTTTTGACAATTATATAGCATAATAAAAAGCTGTCTGTGAAGTCAGTGACTTAAAATTATATTTTTCATCATGAAGTACACTAACAAGCAGTTAGTAAATATTTAGTGGCAGATTGACTTAAATGGGTATTGATCCTACAAAGAATACTATTTAAAAACAGAATGCTTTCTCTTAAGACAGGCATTTCAGTAAGTCATATCAAGTGCAGCATTTTTGTCTCATATTATTGCTCTTCATAAAGTAGGAAAATTACATTTAATTTCCAATCGTTATTTATCTGATGGATATATTCCTAAAACACTGGAATAGAGGATTGAACATGTTCAGCTTAACTATATCCAAGAACAACTGGAACTAAAGCTTTATATATATATATATATATATATATATATATATATATATATATATATCTTTTAAACTTACACAGTATTAAGGTAAAATGGTTAAAAAACGGAAGACTGCCCACTCCCAAAAAAAATATACATTTGGGCAATAACATAATGTTCTAGAAAATTTTGTTCTGGGCACTGCAAACATGATCACCACAAACAATATAACAAAATTTTCTCCTAATAAATGTTAGTGACTGGGCCTCCCTGGTGGTGCAGACAGTGGAAACACAGAGCTGTGAAGCTCTCTGCAGTCTCTGCAGGGAGGGTTTGATCCTGGCCTGTCACAGAGATACCCACATGGCACAGCAGACCACTCCTGTCTCACGCGCTGCTCCCCTCAGCAGTCTATTTCAGTCAGTCTGCCTGTTCTGTTTCCCACTCTGTCTCTGGTGAATCCTCTCACCAGCTCTTACGCTGGGGTACAGGCGTATCTGTACAGGTACAGATTTGGGGTGGTTAGAGGATTCACCAGAGACAGAGTGGGGAACAGAACAGGCAGACTGACGAAATATGCTGCTGAGGGGAGCAGTGGGCGAGACAGGAGAGGTCTGCTGCGCCATGTGTGTTGTTCCCTGGCTGGCTGGGGATCGAACTCATGCTGCAAAGACTGTGGACTGCTTCATAGTGCTTCTACCACCAGGGAGGCCCAATAAATAAATATTTTAAAAAAATAAAACAAAAATAAATGTTAGTGGCCGAACACATACATTCAACTTCCTCTTGCCATACTTGACTTTGACATTACTCTTCAACCTGAAGAAAGTTCAATTTCAAAGACACACTTAACTTTTTTTAGTTGCTCTATTATATGTAAAGTTTTTTTTGAATAAAGTTAGCTGTTCATGCCATGATCATGTGTCCTGGCATATTAAAAGCTGAAATAGGGGCCTCCCCAGTGGTGCGGCGCGTTGAGTGCAGCGCTGTGAAGCTGTTCGCAGACTCTGCAGTGCAGGTTAGATCCCCGCTGGCAAGGGAGATTCCCACATGGCTTGGCAGACTTCTCCTGTCTCGCCCGCTACTCCCCTCAGCAGTGTATTTCCGTCATCTGCCCGTTCTGCTCCCTGCTCTGTCTCTGGTGAATCCTCTCACCCTCTCATGCCTCTGGCTTGTACCACAGCTCTTGTATAAAATCAATCAATCAATCAATGTTAAAAAAAAAAAAGCTGAAATAAATATTGCCAACATCTGTTGACTGCTAAACATCAAAGACTGTAATAATATTAGCTGATTCAGCATCAATCCAATTTACAGTTAAATAGACATGTAAAATTTAATATTCTTTTTTTAAAAAATATACTCTTTAACATACACTCATTTTTAATATTTTTATTTTAATTTTTTTGCTTAGAAGAACTGAGGTGTAGGCTACAGGTGTGGGAAGTGAGAAGAATCACCAAAGACAGAGTGTGGAGCAGAACAGGCAAAGTACTGAAATACACTTCTAAGGGGAGCAGTGGGCAAGACAGGAGTGGTCTGCTTTACCATATGTGGGCTAGCTCTCTCACTGGGGATTGAACTCAGGCTGTAAAAGTGATAGCACTGAGATTTAATGCATAGGCCACCAGGGAGGCCCTAAATTGTAATATCCTTGCCCAAACAATCAATGTTATTCACTACATCAATAAAAATAAAGATAAAATGGATGTGATTATAACAGTAGGTTAAAAGAAATGATTTGACAAGACTGGATAATCATTTATGAGAAAAACTCTCAAAAATGGGAATTGAAGGAGCACACCTCAACAAAATAAGGCCATAGATGACAAATTCACACCTATAACCATACTCAATAGTGACAAACTGAAAACTTTTCCTTTAAAATGATGAACAAGTAAAGGATGTCCACTTTTTCCACTACTATTCAACATAGCATTGGAAGTGCTAGCTAGAACATCTCGGCAAGAGAGATATATGGAAATTCAAATTGGAAAATAAGTGAAATAATCATTATTTGCTGACAATATGATAATATACATAGAAACCTAAAGATGTGATTATAAAAATATTAACAATAAAACATTATTTCAAATGGCATCCTACAAAGTCAATATAAAAATTGGTTGCCTTCCTATATGCACATAATGAACTGGAAGATGAAGAGCTCAAGATAATAACTCCATTTACAATCATAAATACTTTCCGACTAACCTAACAACTCCAATGAAAAGCCTATAAGAGGAAAACTATAAACATGGTTAAGGGAAATGAAGACACAAAGGAATGAAAATATATCCACATGTACTGACTCAATTATCATTGCTAAAATTATCATATTACCTAGAGTAATATACAGACTTAATGTAATATTTATCAAATTTTAATAACAGTCTTCCAAGAAATAGAGCAAACATTATTGGACTTTTAATGGAGGCACAAATTACTGCCAATAGCCAAATACATCCTGAGAAAAAAAGAAGGAAAATGGAAGGATTGCATTTCCAGACATCAAATGGTAAAGCTCTAGTAATCAACATTATGGTATTGGAATACATACAGACACACAGACCAATGGAAAATAATTGAAATCCAAGTAATAATCCTACACTTATAAGGCCAGTTAACTTACAACCAGTCTCTTAAACAGATGATGGCAAAATTGGAAGGCCACATGTAAAATATGAAACCAGTTCACTACCTCACACCATATGCAAAAATTAGCTCCAAATGGATTAAAGATTTGGATTTAATACCTATAGCCATAAGATACATTGAAGAAAATGGGTAAAATATTCCACCACATTGGCTCCTGTGATGTCTCTGGGTCTCAACTCCAAAGGCAAAGGAAACAAAAACAAATATAAATAAATAAGATTTTTTGAAACTAAAAAGCTCCACACAGCAAAATAAAGCATGGTTAAAATGAAAAGACACCCTACAAAATGGGAGAGATTATTTGTATTTATACATCCTATAAGATATTAATATCGAAGTTCTACATAGATACAAAAAAGGATTGAGGACCTCCCTGGTGGTGCACGTGATTGAGAGCCGCACTGTGAAGCTGTCTGTAGCCTCTGCAGTGTGGGTTCGAGCCCGGCCAGCCAGCGAGAATCCCACATGGCAAACAGACCTCTCCTGTCTTGCCTGCTGCTCCTCTCAGCAGTGTACTTCATCAGTCTGCCTGTTCTGTTCCCCACACTGCCTCTGGTGAATTATCTCACCCTCCCGCACACCTAGCCTGTACCCTGGTTCTTGTATAAAAATAAATAAAATCTTAAAAAAAAAAAAAAAAGGATTAGGGCCTCCCCAGTGGCGCAGCGGTTGAGCGCTGGGTTGCGAACCTGCCCGCAGCCTCTGCAGCGCCGGTTCGATCCCCGGCTGCTCCCCGGCCACCAGAGGAGGGTCCCACATGGTGCGCAGACCTCTCCTGCCGCCCGCTGCTCCCCTCAGCAGTGTACTTCGGTCCTTCTGCCTGCTCTGCTCCCCGCTCTGGCTCTGGTGAATTCTCTCACCCTCCCGTGCTTCTGACTGTACCCAGTGCATGTATAAACAAAACAAACAAATAAATAAATATAAATAAACATGCCTCTATAAAAAAAAAAAAAAAAAAAAAAAAGGATTGAATCTTGCCATTTGCAACAACATGGATGGAAGTAGAAGGGATTATTAGAAGAAGAAAGACAAAACATGAATGTTCTCACTATTATAAGCAATATATATTGGTTATATATATTTGTTTAATATATAATATTATATATATATACACACACACAAAAAAAAAAAAAAAAAAAACAACAACAACAACAAATCAAATCAAATTAAACAAACCTGAGGAATCTGACAGTAGAATTGAAGCTACCAGAAATGAAGGGAAAGTTTCAGGGCCAAAGAGTGGTGGCCCCAGTGGACTAAGGGAGGATTATGAGTGCTTTTGTTGTGAACATGTTGTAGTAACACAATTGTGAAGGAATGTGAACCAATATCCCTAAATCATATAAAGTGATTTTAACTCAATAAAAAAGTAAATCATGGGCCTCCCTAGTGGAGTGTGGGGTTAAGATGCAGCACTATGAAGCTATCCACAGACACCACAGCACCAGTTTGATCCCTGGCTAGGGAGATGACCCACATGGCATAGCAGACCTCTCCTGACTTGCCTGCTGCTCCCCTCAGCAGGTTATTTCAATACATCTGCCTGTTCTGCTCCCCACTCTGTCTCTGGTGAATACTCTCACCTCCCACATCTCTGGCCTGCACCCCAGCTCTTGTATGCATAAATAAACAAATCTTTTTTTTTTTTAAGATTTATTTATATATTTATTTATTTATACAAGCAGTGGGTATAGTCAGAAGCGCGGGAATGTGAGAGAATTCACCAGAGCCAGAGTGGGGAGCAGAACAGGAAGAGTGACGAAGTACACTGCTGAGGGGAGCAGCAGGCATGGCAGGAGAGGTCTGTGTGCCATGTGGGACCCTTGCCCTAGCCGGGGATCGAACCGGCACTGCAGAGGCTGCAGTCAGCTTTGCAAGCCAGCGCTCAACTGCTGCGCCACCAGGGAAGCCCAATAAATAAATCTTTTTTTTTTTTAAAAAGTAAATCATTAAAAATTATATGTTTTTCAAAACAAGTAAGATTCTTGCTAAATGGAGTTAAGGGTAGAAGCTATAATTCAGAAATCAAATCCAAGGGGCTGCTCTTAATTCTTGTCTTTGTAAAGTCAAGACCAGAGTTAGGCAGAGAAGCAAGAGATTTATTGTCAGATAAGAAGAAGAAATCTCTCTGAGCCAAAAGGTATCCCAATTGGGTTAACCATAAGGGACAAGAAACAGTTGTTCATGGGGTTATGATGAGCATGGGGTGGGGGTTTGGGTATTAGGTATCTTGGTGTTGTTTCTCTTGTTGATTGGTTGAGACTCTCTTAATCTCCCAGGTTACTGGGCCTGTTTTCCCTATAACCTCTCTCCATTACTGTAACATTGTGTGTTTTCTGAACACTCAGTTCCTCACTGAGTTGGGACACCCTGGACCTACCTGACGGCCTGTCCCAACCTAATATCTGCCACCCAACTCTGGGGTCACATCAAGAGGTAGATCCCCTCCACTAATTGGTTCTTTTCATTCTTCAAACCCTTATTAACAATTTTGGTGTGTCACCTCTTTGGCCTGTGTCTATATCGTCTCTTTGTAAAATTTTCTCTTATAGGTTAAAAACAATCAAACTCCAGATGGTGGTCCAAATAGACACAACCATATTTGTCCCAAAAGATTTCGACCGGGAACCCTGGACAGACCCACTTCAGAGGACAAACCCTTGGCGTCCTTGGTGGCATAGGGGTTAAGTCTCAGAGCTATCAACATTACGGCCTGAGTTTGATCCCCTGGTAGGGAGCTCACCCACATATGAAGCAGCAGACTATTCCTGTCTTGCAGTGTTTTTCAGTTAATCCACCGGTTCTTTTCCTCACTTTTGGGTGAAACTTCTCACTCCCTACATCTCTGGTCTACACCCCATTTCTTCTACAAAAAGTAAATAAAGTGTACAATCCCAACATCCTCCACCCACACTCAGTAGGAAGTGGCCAGAATGGCTATCTCCTTCTTCCCCTAATGCCAGTCTAAAGAAGGGATTGAAGGAGGAAGTTAAGAGATGATACAGGCAGTCTGTTGGGATCAGGATGTCCCAAGACTTTGTATTACAGTGAAATTGGAGCAGTTGGTTGAGGTCAGGGTATCCCAACCCATTAAAAATTGAATTTTCAGAACATCCACACAGTGCCAAAGCAAGGGACCAAATCTTGTTATGGAAAACATACCAAGAAACCTGGGAGCCTTGGTAACCTGGGAGATCCAGTGAGTGTCAATCAATCAACAACAAACAACACTGAGACACCTGTAGTCTAAACCCTCTCACTTTGTCCACTATAGATACATAAACTCCTGCTTCTTGCCCCGTCAGTGGCTACCCACTTGAGACCCTTCTCCTGAGAGAGCTTTCCTGTCCTTCTTATCTGACAAAAAAATCTCTTGCTTTTCTACCTAACTGGTCTTGATGTTGAATTCTTTCCTCCCAGAGACAATTACTAAGAGCCCCTTTGTAGTTTGGCTTCACCATGACATCATTCCTAAATTTTATCATGTGTACTAAATCCATATCCCACTATGTAATTTTTAGGTTGAATATCTTAGTAAAATGCCCATTTCATTATTAAGATTGTCACAGTTTTTAAGATACATGCAAATGTCATGTCCACAATGGAACCATTTACTTTTATTGTTATTTTATTTTTTATTATTTTTATTATTTATTTTTATTATTTTATTTTGTTTCTTTCATTGTGAAAATTTCATTTTTTATAATACTGCAAATTCTCCTCATTTCTCTTTCATAATTTTAGTAATAAACCTATCTGAATTTTTGACTCATGGGAAATATCACTTACCCTATTTTTTTTTTAAGATTTATTTATTTATTTATACAAGCACTGGGTACAGCTAGAAGCATGGGAGGGTGAGAGAATTCACCAGAGCCGGAGCAGGGAGCAGAACAGGCCGACTGACGAAGTACACTGCTGAGGGGAGCAGCGGGGGCAGCAGAAGAGGTCTGTGCACCATGTGGGACCCTTGCCAGGGGGCCGGGGATCAAACCGGCACTGCAGAGGCTGTGGGGCAGCTTAACAAGCCAGCGCTCAACTGCTGTGCCACTGGGGAGGCCCGACTTTCCCTATTATTTTTAAAGCCCAATGGATGAACAGAAATAAGGCAGTTTATCTCTCTTAAGAAAACCCTTTAACAATCTCATATGGCACAGAATCCCTGGTTTTTACCAACTGTTCTGTTGCACTTGCTCAAGGGTGAGGGACAATTACTCATAGGTAAGGGATTGCCACTGAGAGAAGTGAAAATGGATCAGGGATAAGGACCAGTGAAGTCTCTTCTAGAAAAACGGTTTTCACGTCAAATCTGATAAAAAGGACATTCCACAAATCATCACTATCATGGTGGTTGAGACTGAATAATCATATCCAAAGGTAAGCAACCTGAATAAAACAGAAACACATGTATAGGATGGTTAGACATTCTTCTTCTATTTGAGTCATACAAAAATTATGAATAAACTAAGACAAAAACCCAAAGAAAGAATCGATGATTCAAATCCGGTTTATAAAAATAGTTAAAACTATAGAATAAATCAGTGCTGCTTTGTTTTGTTTTTTCTTGTTTTCAACAAAATATCCAACCAGTTTTAACTGTCTTCAGAATTTGTATGAACAACATCAATCTTTGTTTTAATATTTCTTATGCAATTTTATAGGTGCATAAGAATTCTGTTGTATTTGTTCATTGATGCATTACCAGTGAGTTCCTTATTCACTTATATAAGTTAATCATGCAAATTTCTCAAGAGAGTACCATAAATTGAATCATTGTTCTTTCCACCCATACAGTAATTAAATTTAACTGTTAAAAGTTAACAAATCAAGGATGATTTTTTTTTGTATGCAACAATATGATGTGGGTAAAATTTCTTTTGAATATGCATTAAAGTGATTCCTGTGCAAAGAATGTAGAGCATTATATTTCATATCATGCTATTTTTGTTAGACAAGGATAAATGACAGATACAGTGGCCTTATTCTCATGGATTTGACAGTTGTGGGAGTCTGATGTTCAATAAGAAAATAATGAGTAATTACATTTATGATAGGAGAACTATGATGGGGAAAATTTATTGGATACTAGATATGACTGTTTACTAGAGTATTTCAAAAGGAAATCTATATTAGCTGTGACTTGAAAAAATGTGACCAAAAAACTTGCATTTTAAAGGAGGAATTATATTTCAGACAGAGGATGGGAAAGTATTGGAGTAGGGACAGGCAGGGTATGTTCAAAACAGTCATCTGTGAAATGATTTTCCTTTATTCTCACTAACCATGTAAAGACAATCTCCACTCTCATAAATAAGCAACTAATGCTGCAGGAGAGTAATAGGCCACTTGTCTGAGATGAGTAAGAAAAGTCAATTTCCCCATTACAAGTCATGGTGTGATGGTGTGCAGAGAGAAAGAGTTCTCAATCTAATAGAGCCATTTACATTTCATTGGGTAGTGACAGTTTAAACAGTTGAAGTTTTCCTCAGGTCCACAAGGTTCAATTTCTCTACATTCATAACTATACTAGAGTCAAGAGAAGTAGGAAAAGAAAACTGGAGCCTAGCATTGGAAACCAAACATTTGTTTAACATGCAATTCTATTTCATCAAATTTCAACTAGTCCAATATCTAAGTTTGTATCTGCAGGGACAGGAGAGGCACTGAGCAGGTTATCTATGATCAGAGCAGACCAGTGAAGGACAGTCCTGGAGCCCTTGGTGGCTTCCCCAGGCTTTTATTGAGCTGTTACATAGGGAGCAGCAACCAGGTTCACGGCAGGCAGGAGTGCCAGGGGGCCAGGAGGCCAGTAGGCCTCCAAGACCCTGGTAAATCTTCACCCTGGGCTTCTCTGGCCTTCTTTCTCCCTTTCTCTCTCCTGCTCCTTCTTCTCCTGCCTCTGATTCTCTTGGCAACACTCTCAATACTCTTCCCATGGCCCACAGAAATAAGCAAGACAGTTTGCTACAATGCAACAACTGCAGGTGCCCCATCAGGCAGGGCAATCCTAATGGTGGGAGGGCAAAAAAGCCTGAAAAACCATTTACCCTACAATCCACCCCCTCAGGGTTTTCTGCCATACAATCTACATTTATACAAACATATACAGTTTTCCCTTAAACATAAACAATGCAGTCCTGGCCCACGAAAGAAAATACAATTGAATAATACAACAATACAACAGAAATAAATCCAGGCAGGACACCAACCTACTCGCAAAAGACAATTATTGGCACCAGCAGGTAATCCACCACTTCTACTGCCAAAGGCACTGCTCATACAAGGCAGGGGAACCATCTGGCTATGGTCCTGGCCACAAGCCTCACACCACATCCACCCCTAGGATGCACTCACTCTTGGATTGGTGATTCTATACCATTGGGGGTAATCACCCAACCCTCAAGGTTTTCTGTCTGCGGTTACTCCAACACTGGGCTTTCACAGCCACCAATGTGACATGCAGACCCCTGCATTCAGGCCAACCCACTGCACAAGCACATGGCTCAGAGATCCATGGATACAAGCTCCACATGCGGCCTATTGGGTTCCCTCTTTGGCTTGGGCTCCACCACAAGCCACGTTCCCCACCTGCCCCCCAAGGACAGGTTCCTCAACTCCTCACCCTTACTCAGCCATGAGCAGGGCATCACTCATAGGTGATTTTAAGAGACTCATTGGTCTTCAAAGTACTTAGGCTGCTTAACAGCCATTCAGGGCTTCCCAATCTCAGCACCAAGCTCTTGCCTTTCTAAGTTGACTTTCCTTTGCCTAGCTGCTGGGCAGTGCACAGGCTGCTTCTGGCCATCAAGGCCCACTGGCCACCCCCAGATTACCATCTCCTGGGGTGTACAAACAATACCATCCTCCCACAGGTTCCCCCAAAACATTACCCTGCCAAAGTTCCTCCACCTTCTGGTGGGATTGTCAGTCCAATTCCATCAGTCTTTTCCTGCATCAGCACTGGGCGAGCTCCAAATTGTGGTCCTTTCTTCCCCGACGGTTCTGTTGCCTCAGGAGTCGTGGGCTGGTCCTTGCAGGCCATCTCCTCCTCCACTTGAGGTCTCTTCCCGCAACTCCTGGACCGTGTCCACCTCCTGTGCTCCTACAGCATCTCTAGCTCTTCCAGCAGCTCCTGGACCTTGATCACCTCCTGTTCTGCCATGGCACGTCCAGCGTTGTCACAGGCAAACACAGTCTGCTACTCCTCAGTCCCTCTTGAGATCTTCAGAGGGCTACACACCTGTCTGCATCGGAACATCCTGCTGACTACGCCGATTGTAGAGGCAGGAAAGGCACTAAGCAGGTTATCTATGATCCGAGCAGACCAGTAAAGGACAGTTCTGGAGCCCTTGGTGGCTTTCTCAGGCTTTTATTGAGCTGTTACATAGGGAGCAGCAACCAGGTTCATGGCAGGCAGGGGTGCCGGGGGGCCAGGAGGCCAGTAGGCCTCCAAGCCCCTGGTAAGTCTTCACTCTGGGCTTCTCTGGCCTTCTTTCTCCCCTTCTCTCTCCTGCCTCTCTCCTGCTTCTTCTTCTCCTGCCTCTGCTTCTCTTGGCGACTCTTTCAATACTCCTCCCATGGCCCACAAAAGTAAACAAGACAGTGTGCTAACAATGTAACAACTGCAGGTGCCCCATCAGGCAGGGCAATCCTAATGGTGGGAGGGCAGAAAAGCCTGAAAAACCATTTACCCTACAGTATCTTTTTTTTTTTTAAGATTTATTTATATATTTATTTTTTTATACAAGAACAGGGGTACAGGCCAGATGTGCGGGAGGGTGAGAAGATTCACCAGAGACAGAGTAGAGAACAGAACAGGCAGACGGACGAAATTCACTGCTGAGGGGAGCAGCAGGTGAGACAGGAAGAGGTCTGCCTCACTATGTGGGATTCTCGCTGGCGGGCTGGGATAGAACCAGCACAGCGGAGGCTGTCGACAGCCTCACAACAAGCCACTCAACCGTCTGTGGCACCAGAGGAGGCCCAGTTTGTATCTTTCCTATAGCATTTTCATATTCATTGCTAAGGGATCTCATCAAAGCACATTCAAAACAATTTTTAGCCAGCACATCATAATGTTGCATTCCATTAAATTTTCCTCTTTGGCTTTTACTAATCCAACTTTTATTATGCCTTCAAGTCCAAAAATTATTTAGGTTTTATTTTAATTATTATGCAACATTTTGTTCCACTTTCTCCTATTCCTCTCTCCAACACTCTGTTTTTCCATTATTTTTCTTTAATCCTTTTCAATCATACCATTTATTATATCAATATTAGGTCAATCTTTGGAGACATTTAACGTGACCTACACACTGCACTTTCCAACTCTAAATGAACTATTCTTTTTGACTTGAATATTTTGTTTCTGGCACATTTCCCCTTTGATGAGGATTACTAATATTTGACATCACTATCATATTGTTTATATATCCACAACTAATTAGAGCTATAGACACAACACTGGAAATTTTTTTATTTCCTGTTTTAATATTTATTTTGTCAGCATAGAGTGAAGAAAATATGTATTTTTAAGCTTTTTTTTTTTTTTTTCCTGGTCTTTCCGAGAATCAAATTATTAGAAAACCTGTAATTATTGACACATATAAACAATTAGTGACCCTGAATTCCAGAAAAAATAACATATACAAAATATTACTATACCATATATATATATATATACACTATTTCACAGTATCAATTAGGTTATCTGTTTATAATATAAATTTGCTCTTCCTTCCCTGTTCACCTTACTGACTTATAAATGCTCTTTTGTTGATTTATAAATGTTATCTGCATTGCCTCGAAGTTTTGTCTTTCTTGCCTAAATCACAAGGCCATTTTTACATATCCATTAGGCATAACTGTTATTTAAAATTATATTTCTTCTTAGCACTGTTGCAGTTGTTAGATATTTTCATTTATAAAATAATTCATTCAGTAGCTTATAAACTGTGATTAAAATCTCATTTGTTTTCAGTTTATAATCTAAGTATAGATAATTTATTTTCTCTAATCTACTAGTTAGCTTTTATTGGCACCCTTGTATGAGAGTTATCAAATATAATTCATGTATCACAAGTTATCTCACATTTGTATGATAAAATTCATGTTAGTTAATGTCTAATTTTATTTAGAATATAATTTATATCATTTTTCTTAGCATTAAAGGAAGCTATGTTAGCATATTAAAATTGAACTTTGAACAATGCAGAGGTTTAATGGTACTGATCCCCATGCAGTTGAAAATCTCCATGTAACTTTTGCCTACACCAAAACTTAACAACAAACAGCCAGTTGCTGACCTGAAGCCTTATCAATAAATAGTGGATTAGTAAAATATTTTGCATATAGTATATTTTATAGTAATGTAAGCAAGATTCAGGAGGTATCAGCTTTATAGATAAGGGCAGAACTGATCATAAACTGCGGCAGGCTGCGCCTCCCATGCTGTCTCTTGACATGGTCCGGGCATTGGGGGAGACTCCCGAGAAGAGGGGAGTTCCTGTGCTCCCCCAAAGAGGGAAAGTTGTAATTCCCAGAAGAGGGGAGTTCTTCCACCTCCCAAAGAAGATCTGAACTAGGGAGTCTCCATGGCAATGCCTGCTAATGCTCTCCTCTTTGTTCTTGGTTAATGCAGAAGTTAGTTAGTTATTAATTGGCATGTGAAAACCCAATTCAGACCTAGACATCAATTGATTTGCACCTAGACATTAATTGATTTGTTATTCTTACACTTGAATCAGTATCAAAGAAAGTACAAAATGCTAAAGGTATAGCTAGGAAAGAAATGCCCTGGCCCTGAGAACTATGGAGAACAAGCTGCCCTGAACCAGCTGTGCTTGAAAGCCAGAGCCTAACAAGGGGGTGCATGCTTGAGGCAGCAGTACATTTCCTGGTGTATGCAAGAGGTGAATATTTCGCAGGCCGTGTGGGGGTTAGGAATTTCTAGTTAAGAGTTAGATCTCAGTAGAACTTAAATAGATTTGATTAGTTGTTTTAGACCACTTTGAAGTAATCAATAAATTAACCAAGTTAATTGAGTGCTAGGAGATAGATGGATTTTAGTAATTGGATATAGAATAGGAATTTTACACCCTCTCTATAACTGGGAAAGTTTAATTGTTGCCAAATGTTGTGCTGTCTTATATGATTGATCATGCTAGTAAATGAGCTGTACCTAGGAAACTAATTGTTCTTAAGGTTACCAGAGAAATGCCCTTTAGGTGTGAGACCTAGGGAGTCTTTACATGTTCATGAGAAAATATGTATTGATTGTTTCTGTTCTGCCTCAATGCTTATGCTGATGTAATCCCACCACTTGCCTTAAGGTATAAAGACCTGCTGAGACCCTCAGTAGGAGATACTTGCACAGAAGAAGGTGTCTGTGTCTACCTCTCTCCTACCTCGCTCCACTTCCCCTCAGCCCTCCAGAAACTTCACTGACACCGTCCTCTCTTTTCTGAGATCCCTGACATGACTTCTAGCCGGAGCTGGTCTCCAGCAATAAACCCCTTTGGTTTATGATCACAAATCTGTAAAGTCAGTCTATCTCTGTTTGAAATTGTGATGCTCACTTGTCTTCTTTTAGGGATTTTTTTTTTTTTTCATATAGGACATTTCCATTTGCCTTTAAAGCCTGCTCAAGCAAATACTCTTTCTTCTCTCATTTGGGAACTCATCTGCTGCCTCTTGGACAGTAGAAACTGTTTCTCCTGTTTTCTTGATATTTTATTTGTAATATTTTATTTTATATAATTCTTACATCATTTTTCATTTTTGCACAATGTATGCATTTTCATTTTGGTTATATTACCCATACAATCCCCACCCCCTTTTCCTGACCCTAATCCCTTTTCTCTTCTCCCCTTCCTCCACTGTAGTGTGTCTCTGGTCTATAGTTGTTTGTTGATTTTGATTTTTACTTTGTATTAATTAGTCTTTTTTCTGGTCCCTAATTTAGGTTTTCTAAATTCCTGCTATGAATAAGACCATCCAGTAGTTTTCTTTTTCTTTCTGACTTATTTCACTGAGCATGATCCCTTCTAGCTCCATCTATACTGCTGCAAACTGCACATGTTTACCTTTTTTTTTTTTTTTGATTGCTGAGTGATATTCCATCTTGTATATGTACCACATCTTCTTGATCCAGTCATCTATTTTGGGCATTTGGGTTGCTTCCATAGCTTAGCTATTGTAAATAATGCTGCTATAAACATAGGGGTGCAGGTGCCCTTGGAATTACTGTTTCTGTGACATTTGGGTAAATACCTAGGAGTGAATTGCTGGATATGGAAGCTCTATCTTTAGTAGGTTGAGGAATCTCCACACAGCTCTCCATAGTGCTTGGACCAGTTTGCACTCCCACCAATAGTGCAAGAGAATTCCTTTTTCTCCACAACCTCACCAACATTTCTTGTTGCTAGTTTTTTTTTGTTTGTTTGTTTGTTTTTGTTTTTGTTTTTTAATATGTGCCATTCTCACTGGTGTAACATGGTGTCTCATTGTAGTTGTAAACACTCCATGACATACACCTCAAAGACATCTTTACAGACACATCACCCAAAGCAGTGATAGTGAAGGCAAAGATAAACAGCTGGGACTACATCAAATTATAGAGCTTCTGCACAGCAAAAGAGACAATAACCAAAACAAAGAGAAAGCCTACTGACTGGGAGAAAATTTTTGCACACAATGCTAATGATAAAGGACTGATCACAAAAATCTACAAAGAGCTGATGAGACTCAACAAAAACAAAGAAAATAATCCAGTCAAAAAATGGGCAGAGAAGCTAGAAATAAACTTCTCCAAAGAGGAAATGCAAATGGCCAACAGGCATATGAAAAAATGTTCAACATCACTTGTTTTTTTGATATTTTAGATGTCAAATCACTTTCTAAAATAATAAAACCATGATTGCTGCCATTAAATTTTACAATTTTAGATCCTCCACCTACACTTTCCTTTAAATTATCACATAATGTCTTTTGTTTTTCTCAATTGAAATTTCTCAAATGAAATGTGTCTATAGGTATGACTTTCTTATAGAAATCCTGCACCCACATAAAAGATGCATTTTAAATGCAAGGTAAAAAAGTTATTTCACATAATATGCAAGATTTTTCATACTTTGTGGCATAACTGAAGAAATAACTTCACAAATTTTCTTTTCATTTTGTGCAATGATCCTGATGCTTGATGCATTTCTCTTAAAATGTTGGGTAATCGCCATGGCGCACCTCAATCAACACTGAAAACCATGAAATTCAAGCTTTTATTTTAATGTCATTTTTCTATGTTTCTTGGGAACATTTACATCGTCACGAGTGGCATTTCATATGGGTTGCTTTGTGCTCTTCAAGATTTATAATGTTTACCTACACAAGAAAAGTATGAAAAAAGTGCAAGAGATCACTATTTATGGCAATAAGCAATTTACTGGAGGGAACTGTTCATGTAGAGATGAGCAGCTTCACACAGCATTTTAAGCAGAAACAACACTTGAGTTCACTCAATAGCAACAGGAGGTGGTTATGGAATTATTACACTGTTACACAGTAAAATGCATTTAATGTTATTCACTTATGATTTATTGATAATGCGTGTTTCCATTTGTTTCTAATACTCTCAAAATTGCATAATTATTGCCTGTAAGTATTAATGTACATAGATTGTGATACATTTTAATTGTTTATGAAGGAAATATTTGTATTTTAAGTAGTGAAGTATAAAATAGACAATCATCTCCATATGTTTTGTGGATTCATGACATAACCAATTTTTTCATACTTTTT
This sequence comes from Talpa occidentalis, assembly GCF_014898055.3. NCBI lineage: Eukaryota > Metazoa > Chordata > Mammalia > Eulipotyphla > Talpidae > Talpa > Talpa occidentalis. Next base: position 81,301,680 of record NW_023604295.1, on the reverse strand, counting down.
CCATGTTTCTAGGCTGAGATTCATCTGCAGGTTTTTCTTAATTGCTCCAAATATCAGAATAATTTTCCAATATATTAATTGAAAAACAATACTAAAGGGTACTCAAATAGTTCAACCATGGTCTGTTCAGTGATCAACTATATGTATATAAAAGAAATTTAATACATGTAATAATGGGCATCCCTGATGGCCTAGGGATTAAGTCTCAGCTCCACCACAGCGAGGACCTGAGGTCGAACCTCCACAAGGGAGCTAACCCACAAGGCAGAGTAGACCTTTCCTGTCTTGCTGGCTGCTCTTCTTAAAATTAGATTTCAGTAAATCTGCCTGTTCTGCTCCCTACCCTGTCTCTGGCGAATCCTCTCACCACCCATCCCAGGCCTACACCCTGTTTCTTCTACACAAAATAAATAAATAAAATCTTTAAATGTATATGCAATAAAATAAAGTTTCTTATTTTTCCAATGATAATCAGTTCTCATAGAAGATTAAAATATTGTAGTAAATAACATTGATTTAAAAACTCTGACTTGTACACATATTCATTTTTCTTATTAATAAATCAATCAATTAATTAATTATTGAGGTAATATTTGGGTACCTTCATTGAGACACTCGTCATTTTATTCTCTGCTGTCCCCTTCCAATTTTGGTAGCCTTCATATACAGCCACATATCTGTGTATTGCTTTTGGTTTGGTTTTGTCTAACATTTTGTTTTGTTTCCCTATCTTATTAACACACACATAATCAGGGTTTTCACATAAGTTGGCTATTGTAAATATTTATGTTATGAACACAGTAGTGTATATTTCCTTCAAATTTGTGTTTTTATTTTCTTCAAGTAAATACTTACAAATGGAATTGCAGTATTGTGACTTCACTTTCAAATGTAACATCACTTATGATTAGAAAATTTTGTGATACTGCAATATTTTATGTGATAATTTTATATATAATTTATGTGTATATTGATATTAGTACATATAAACATGTGTATATATGTATGCAAATATATACACATGCATATTATAATCTACCATAATGTTTTACATACATGCATTCACAAATGTCCCCAAAAACATTTTTTCTAGGTTTAAAATTAACTCTTTAGGATGAATAAACATATGCTTTGATTAAGTAGCATTATAATATTTTAATTCCACTGCTGTTACTTGATAAAATAAAGATATTCTAGGAAATATATTATAAATAACTTACAAAAAACAAATGCTAAAGTATTTTTGTGGTCATTTTGTCTTTGAAATGATTACAATTTAACAAAGATTTATTTTAATTAATTCTAAATTATAATGAAAATCAAATAGATATTCATGACATTCATAGTAATAACAAGTGAGTTTCTGTAGATGAATGTTATTAAAATGATTACTAAAGTGACTGATGGTAATAAGTTATTAATTTTTAGATGGTGCTGGTATATTTTTAATTTTTAATTTTACTGCACACTGGGCAAAGCTGATAATAAAAGTTGAAAATGGTCTGAAAAACCAAATAAATGTTCTGGTCAATAGCTCAAATTTTTTGAAATTCTCTAAAAGCCTTAAAAACTAATTAAAGAGTTGATAAAGAAATTCTCCCGTAAAAGGGCTTCACTTTTTCTATGAAGCTTTTTTGGAACTTCTATATTCTTCACTGGAAAATATAAACACTTTTAAGGAACTGATGAATAGTTAATGATGATTAGATTAATCAAGTGGGATCCAGGCAAACATAACAGAAAAAAGTAAACATAAAAAGAGCACACCCCCTGTCCTGCATGTAGAGGCATTTCTTTATGATGACTTCTATCCTTCATCCTTTATTTCTACTTATTTTCTTGTATTTTCTACTATTTATGATTATATATGTACTTGTGCAGATTATTGCAAAATAATGGACATACATACAAGCCCAAAAACGAATACATGATATGCCTATGGCTTTCTTAATTTTAATACATTACATATATCACATTAATAAAATATAAAATCCAATATTAATTTAAAAATTAAATATTCTTGGGGCCTCTCTGGTGGCCCAGGCAGATGAGTGTAACACTATGAAGGTGTTCGTGGCCTCTGCAGTGCGGGTTCGACCCCGGCCAGCTGCACATGGTGCAGCAGACCTCTCCTGTCTCGCCTGCTGCTCCCCTCAGCAGTGTATTTCAGTCAGTCTGCCTGTTCTGTTCCCCACTCTGTCTCTGGTGAATTCTCTCACTCCCCCACACCTCTGGCCTGTACCCCAGTTCTTGTATGAATAAGTAAAATAAATCTAAAACGATTTAGTGTAAGTGTGCAATTGAAAACATTCTACCTCTCAAAAAGGGCTATAAAGTAAATGAGCAGTTGAATGGATTGTAAGTCCTTCATTGGAAAATACATGACTAAGACATTTAAATTTATTTTTTAGATTTTAAATATGTTTCTTATTTGGCATACGTAATTGAATCCAATTATGTGCAATATGGGAAAACATAACAAAGGGTCAGTCAAAGCCAAACCAATAATAAACTCTTAACATCTGATTACAAAACTGAGGCAACCAGAAGAGGAGGGTGGTAGGGTGGGGGTGGGGAAGTGGGGGAGTGAAGGGGCCTAGTGGAACATGATGGAGAATTCCTGGGCATTGTTGGTGGGCTGGGTCTGAGCACATATATATTTGTGGAGGTTTGGACCTATAACTCCAAGAACAAATACAAAGTTGTAAACCTACTTTATCTCAATAAACATGATTTAGACAGGAAAAAAGAATTATGACAAGCAAGTGTTTAAATCTTCAGAAATTTCATACTAAGAGGAATTAATGAGGATTAAAGAATGACTGATAATTTTTACCTCATAAGGAGTGTCAACACTATATTCAACATTTATATTGTATTTATTCCCTTCTATTCACATTCTCCATGGGTTCCTCCAGAATTTGTCACTATGTCTCACATCTTAGTACCCTCTACCCTTTTATGTATTCTAACATTTTCCTTCTACTTTGTCTATACTCTTACTGAACACAGAGAAATTAGTGTGAATTTGAAAATACATATTCATACACGTTTATTAGAAAATAACAAATGTCCTTATAATGAATTATATGATCTCTCCCTGGCATATAATAAGATACAACACAACACTTAGAAATGCATAAATATAACATCATGGATGAATTTCAAAGCCATCATTCTGAGTGAAAGAAGTGAAGTTAGTGTCAAAGATTATGCATTGCATGAGTACATATATAGGACATTCTCTAAAATCCAAAACTATAATGCCCACAAATATTGTGTCTCCCAGGGTTAGAGATAGAAATAATGGTCTATAAAAGGCAGTATTTGTTTGTGTGTGTGTGTGTGGGGGGGGGTGATGGTTTTATCTCCTGTCTTCACTGTATTTACACAAATATGCACATGTTCTAAAGCTATAGGACGGACATAATTCAAATATTTACTTGTTTTAATTAAATAAAATTAATTAATAATGATTTGTATGTTTTTAAGTGGCTAACTATAGTTTTTATGTTCTTGGTTAATTATTCATTCAACTTCTCTAACCAGTGTTTCCTCATATGAAATGATAAAAATGCTTGTCAGGCTTTTCGGCACCCCCACCATTAGGATTGATGTTGGATCCTTGCGGTCCTGAGTGCATGCCTGATAGTGGGCACCTGAAGTGGGATGTGGGCATATGTAGGCGTGTTCACCTGCACTGAGTCTGGGCCTATAAGAGTGGCGTCATGGGGACACTAGGGGAACAAGCAAGAGAGCAGAAGGAGAATAAGAATAATGAAAGAGAAGAGAGAAAGAGAGAACGAGACCATAAGAGAACACCAGAGAACCCAGGAAGAGTGAAGATTTACCAGGGGCTGGGAGGCCTGCCAGCCTCCTGGCCGCCTGGTACCCCTGCCTATCCAGTAACTGGTAAACTCAGTAAAACCCTGAAAAAGCCACTAAGGGCTCCAGGACTCCTCCTTCACCCATCTGCTCAGATCATAGAGATTCTGCTCTGGCCCTTAGTACCACTATACTGCCAGCTTTGATATATAATGTTGTTCTCCCTATCTTATTCTTCTGTGTTGTTGTTTAATTGAATTTATTCAGTAACTGAATAAAAATAAATGTTTTATTTATATTTTTCAGAGAAGATTTAATTGATCTCAGTTTTTTTAAGGCAATCCATGGAGTTAACATGTTTTTGCTAGGGAACCATTTATATTAGAATCCCTGTAGTTTTACATAGCAGATGAGGTGAATTTCAAATAGTATGTATAAATTAGTAGTTAATAAATTGTTAAATATCTTTATAGAACTACAACATCAGAGTAAAATATTTGGATTGCATTTATCATATAAAGGTGATATGCTTAAATGAGTAATTACAAAAGTAGTTATGAATGAAGTTATCAAATCTTAAATCTTAAGATTTAATAGATGATACTGAAAGAATTTTCCAGATTCATTAATTATAGTAAAATTCACAGACTTTTTTAAAGATTTATTTATTTTTATACAAGAACTGGGGTAGAGGCCAGATGTGCGGGAGGGTGAAAGAATTCACCAGAGACAGAGCGGGGAACAGAACAGGCAGACTGACAAAATACACTGCTGAGGGGGGCAGCGGGTGAGATAGGAGAGGTCTGCTGCACCATTTTGGTTAGCTCCCTGGCTGGTCAGGGATGAAACTTGGCTTCAGATGCTGCAGATAGTTTCACAGTGATTTGCTTAACACCTTGTGCCACCAGGATGGCCCTACATGTGAATTTAGAAATCAGATTTGTTTATTCATTCTTCTTGCAATCAAAGTGACCATGTGCCTCTAACTGATTTAACACTATTGGTATAGCATATCTCTGCAGTGCAGGGTGATTATTATATATCTTTCATGAGTATGAAAGTCTCATAACTCACAGACATCACAAAGCGTCTATGGATTTTGAGTTATGAGGTCATCTATGGGAATAAAGAAGATAATCACATTTAACCTGTAAAATAATCAATTTGCTTTATGAGAAAACTATTTTTTATTTATTACTAGTTCAAGAATGGCAAAGAACTAATAAAACACCAATGGGAATTTTTTGTTCATAATTTCAGGCTCTTTTGGACTGTATCCTTGCTTATTTTAGTGATGGTCATACAGACGATAGCAGAGAAAAATAAAGATATATTTCATTTAAATTTTTTGGTTGTTTTTTAATATTTATTATGAATATTAATATATAATTTTTTTAAGAAAATGACTGTTCTCTGCTATACTTATTAATTTATTTTAAATAAATAAAAAGCAAACTGACATGCCTGGTCCTAAAGAATGTGACTAAGGATGCAGTATTTTAGCTTTCTGAAGAATTTGTACACACACACACATACACACGTATAGGTATACACATATATGCGTGTGTTTGTGCATATATACAGGGACGTGTGTATGTGTGCATGTATATATATATACATATATATATATATATATATAGAGAGAGAGAGAGAGAGAATTAGTGTAACAAATAAATTAAAGTCCTAAGAATTTGTTTTAAATATTTATTTATGCATACAAGAACTAGGGTGCAGGCCAGAGGTGCAGGGATTGAAAGGATTCACCAGAGACAGTAGGGAGCAGAAGAACAGGCAGACTGACTGAAATCCACTGCTGAGGGGAGCAGCAGGTAAGAGAGGAGAGAGGTCTGCTGCACCATGTGGGTAACTCCCTAGCTGGCCAGGTATCAAATTTGTGCTGCAAAAGCTATGGATAGCTTCACAGTGCTGTGCTTGACACCTTGCACCACCAGGGAGGCCTTCAAATCCTCATTAATTCTTAACTCAAACATCTAAAATATCTGTATTAGCCATTCCTCCTGTTCTGTTCCCCACTCTGTCTCTGGTGAATCCTCTCACCTACCACATCTCTGGCCTGTACCCCAGATCTTGTATGCATAAACAAATAAATAAATCTTTAAAAAATAAAGTATTTATATTCTTATTGTGAAATATATTTGATAATGTCATGTTTATATGTTAACCAAACAAAATTCAAAGCCATGAATTCAGTCAAAAATCTTCAAAGAAACTGGACAAATATTGCTGAGATACATGAAATTACAAAAGACTTCCAATAAACCAATTCTAAAACAAAATAAAGAAAAATGAAGACATCTAAATAACAGACTTCAAAAGATAATGCTAAGTTCTAATATTCAAAACATTATGGTATTGGAAATAAGTGGATGCACTGATCAATGGAATAGAACTAAAAGGCTAGAAATAAGACAGCACTTTTATAGACACTTTACAATACAGAATGCATATGCACTGGAGTAAGGATTCTTGGTGTTGAGAAAACTCTTTAATCATATAACAAAGAATGAAACAGCACCACTATATAACACTATACACAAACATTAACTGAAAATGTATAATAGACTTGGATATCATAACTCAAACCATAAAATACATGGAAGAAAACATAGGCACACTACTGATTTTAGTGATTTCTTTGTGGAATTATATACACATACATGCATGTGTATTTAGGTGCATATATGTGTATTAAGGAAGAGAAGCAAAAGCAAAAACAAACAAAAATTCATCAAACTCACAAGCTCTGCACAACAAAATATACTATCATAAAACAAAATGATACCCTACCAAATAGGAGAAAATATTTATAAATCATTGTAAAAAGGGGCTAATCCAAAAATGTAAATAAATAGCCTGATCAAAAATCAGTCATACAGACATACAGATGGTTAAGAGAAACATGAAAAAATGCCCATCATCACTTACTAGAAAAAGGTAAATCTAAACCACAACGCAATACCACCACATATTTATATGAATGACCCATATTAAAAAAAAAAAAAAAAGAAGAATGAAAAACAAGAAACAAGCAAATGCAGCCCTTAGAAAAAAACAGAAGGAAGCTTTCCTAAAACATTAAAAAGGTATATTTTATATGATCCAACAATTCTACTACTAGGTCTCTACCTGATGAATGGAGAAAAAACTAATTTATTTGTAATAGCCAACTTACAATAACAATCTAAGTGCTCTATAACACATGAGCAGATTAAGAAAATATGATGTGTGGGGCCTCCCTGATGGCACAGGTGGTTGAGGGTCGCACAGGGAAGCTGTCCACAGCCTCTGCAGCGCAGGTTCCATCCCAGCCGGCTGGCGAAAATCCCACATGGCTAGGCAGACCTCTCCTGTCTCACCCGCTGCTCCCCTCAGCAGTGTATATCGTCAGTCTGCCTGTTCTTCTCCCTGCTCTGTCTCTGGTGAATCCTCTCACCCTCCTGCGCATCTAGCCTGTACTTCAGTTCTTGTATAAAAAATAAATATATCTTTAAAAAAGAAAAAAAAAGAACTAAAAAAAGAAAATATGATGTATATGCACAATTAGACTGGACCCAGCCTGAGCATCATAGGGCCAGGCTCTGCTTTATGGACTTTTGCATAGTCTAAGCAGTCTGGCCCAAAATAGCTCTACCCACCAGAGAATGTATACTGGAAGGTCCACCTGTGACAACAAAGATCTGATCCATTGGAGTCACAGGAGTTCTCACCTTACCCAGCTGCCATAGGGGCCCAGGCATCATGCAGACCCATCCATACCAAGGTAGAGAACCAAGAGGTCCCACCCACCAACATCAGTGGTCTAGTCAATGGGTGCCACAGGAGCCCCAGATCCCAATTCACTCAGCTGCCACAGTAGCCCAGGCAGAAAGCTGATACATCCATACCCTAAAAGATATCCAGAAAACTCGCTCACTGACAGAATAGTACAGTTGGCAGGAGCTAAGAGCAGAACTGCAGTAACAACTGCCCCCACCTCCACCTACCAGCCAGAGTGGCCCAGACTCCAGGCATATCCACAGACTCCCTGGTAAAAGCATCCAGAATCATGCCTACTGTCAGGAGTGGTCAGGTGGCTGCACACATAGAACAAAAGTGAAAACAAACAATGGGGAGAAAGAAAAATACAAACTGTCCTGGGAACAATTCACCACAGAAAGAAAATCAGCCTCCATAATCAAACAACACTAACACAGTAATTTCTCTGTCTGACATATAAAGAATTCAGAATGACCATAATTAAAATACTAAAAGATAAAGAATGATAAGAGGAACACCATCAACAAATAGAATAATGAGTTTGACTATTTAAATAAGAAAATAAAAGAACTAAAAGATATTAAAAGATGAATGGGGTAATTAAAAAATTCTGGCAAACCCCAGGAAAATAGAATAGATGAAATGGAAGAAGAATCAATACCCTCGAATATACAGATACAAAAAAGAGAGAGAGAAAAAAAAAAGAGCAGGAAAAAAGATAAAGAATGAAGAAACACTTTGAAAATTATCTGACACTATATGGAAAGTAAATAGAAGCATCACAGGAATCACACAGGAGAAGAGAAAGACATGGGGACTGAGAAACTATTCAAGGGAAAAAAAAATTGAAGACAACTTTCCAAACCTGGAGAAGGAAATGAAGATAGACATACAGGAAGATAGAAGAACACAGAACTACCATAATGAAGGGAAAACTACAGCCAGATATATAATAAAAAAGTTTTGAAGAGAGAGAGAGTAATAATAATAATGCGTATTATTAGTAGTGTTATTAGTAGTATTTAGTAGTTATTAGTAGTATTATTAGTAGTAGTATTTAGTAGTTATTTAGTATTTAGTATTTATTTAGTAGTAGTATTTAGTAGTTATTTAGTATTATTTAGTAGTATTTAGTAGTTATTAGTAGTAGTTATTAGTAGTATTATTATGGCGAAGAGAAAGAAATAATGATGATGATGATGATGATGATGATGATGATGACGATGATGATGATGATGATGATGTAGCTGATGAGGGGAAATAATTTGATAATGTATAAAGGAAAACCTGTTGGGCTTATGTCAGACTTCTCTGAAGAAACACTATAGATAAGAAGAGAATGGAACAACATATTCAAAAAATCCAAGACAAACAACTCTTGCCAAGAATAGTTTATCCTGGGGTCTCCCTGGTGGTTCAAGGGGTTAAGATGCAACCTAGGAAGATATCTTCAGCCACCACAGCTTGAATTCGATTCCCCGCTATCCAGGGAGCTACCCACATGGCGCAGCAAACCTCTTCTGACTCACCCGCTGTTCCCCTCAGCAGTATACTTCAGTCAATCTGCCTCTTCTGTTCCCCACTCTGTCTCTGGTGAATCCTCTGACGCCTCACAGTTCTGGTCTGTACCCCAGTTCTTGTATGCATAAATAAATAAATATTTTTTTATAAAAAATGTATACTTTATCCTACAAAACACTGGTTCCTCTATAAGGGAAAAATAAGGATCTTCTCAGACAAAGAAAATGTTTAGAAATTTGTTACTACTAACCACCCACTCCAAGAAATATTACATATTAGCTTTAAAATTCAAGCCAGGGGCCTCCCCAGTGGCGCAGCTGTTGAGCGCTGGGTTGTGAAGCTGCCCGCAGCCTCTGTGGCGCCGGTTCAATCCCCGGCTGCTCCCCGGCCACCAGAGGAGGGTCCCACATGGCACGCAGACCTCTCCTGCCGCCCGCTGCTCCCCTCAGCAGTGTACTTCGATCCTTCTGCCTGCTCTGCTCCCCGCTCTGGCTCTGGTGAATTCTCTCACCCTCCCGCACTTCTGACTCTACCCAGTGCATGTATAAACAAACGAACAAACAAACAAACAAACAAATAAATAAAACATGCCTCTATTAAAAAATAATAATAAAAAAAATAAAATAAAATTCAAACCAACAGAGGGATGAACAGGAAGATTGAACAAGGTACTGAATAGAATGACAAAATGATCACCTAGCTAGAGCAATTATGCAAGAGAAATATATGAATAAAAGGGAAAGAAGAAATAAAACTATCATTATTTACAGATGATATAATTATATATTTATGTATAGATAGGTAGGTAGATAGACAGACAGACAGATAGATAGATAGACAGATAGCTATATAGAGTCCTTAAAAATCCACAGAAAAACTAATTAAAACATAAACCAGTTTAGTAGCAGGTTACAAATCAATACACAAAAAACAGTCACCTTCCTCTATGCAAACAATCAGTCTGAAGAGGAAGAAATTAGAAAATCATCACTTACAATTTTACCTTAAAAAAGTATATATCTTGTAATAAAACTAACAAAAGAGATGAAAGACTCATACAAGGATAATTAGAAAACACTGTTAAAAGAAACAGAAGACAAAAAGAAATGGAAAGTTATTCCCAGTTCAGGAATCAGAAGAATTAACATTCTCAGAGTGACCATCTTACCAAAAGCAATTTACAGATTCTTTGCAATAGCATTAAAAATCTCGGGCCTCCCTGGTGGTGCAAGGGGTTAAGGTGAAACCTATGAAGCTATCTGCAGCCACTTTAGCACAAGTTCTATCTCCAGGCAGGGAGCTACCTACATGGTGCAGCAGACATCTCCTGTCTTGCCCACTGCTCCCCTCAGCAGTTATTTCAGTCTGTCTGCCTATTTTGTTCCCCATTCTGTCTCTGGTGAATCCTCTCACCCCCTGAACTGTTGGTCTACACCCAGGTCTTGTATGCATAAATAAATAAATTTTTAAAAAAGTAAAAACAGTCCATGACATAACCTCAGAAACATCTGTGAGAATTCTTCAGATGCAAAGAAAACAAAGGAGAAGATTAACAGCCAGGACTGCATCAAACTAAAAAACTTCTGTACAACAAAAGAGCCAGTAATCAAAACACAGAGACATCCTAACTTAATGGGAAAATCTCTTTGCACACCACACAACTTATAGTAGAATGATATCAAAGATCTACAAAGAACTTACTTAACTCAACAAAAGCAACAAAAACAACTGAGTCAAAAAGTGTCCAGAAGAACTAAAAAGACATTTCTTCAAAGAAGAAACCCAAAGGGCCAAAGGGCATATAAAAAATGCTCAATGGAATTATTTATCAGGGAAATTCAAATTTAAACCACAATGTGATACCCTCTCACACCAATAAGACTGGCCCACATTTAAAAACAAACAAACAAACAAACAAACAAACAAACAAACAAACACCTGAAAACAACAAATGCTCCTGAAGATAAGGAGAAAAAGGAAACTTCTTATCCTGCTGGTGAGAATAAAAACTGTCTCAGCCACTATGGAAATCCATGTGGAGATTCCACAAAACACTGCAAATAGATTTACCATATGAACCAGCAGGAATATACCCAAAGAACACAAAAACACTAATTTAAAAGGAAACTCCACTCCTATGTTAATTTCAGCACTGTTTGCAATAGCCAAGATATTGAAACAACCAAATGTCCCAAAACAGACGAGTGGATAAGTGTTGTTGTATTTGCACAATGGAATATTGATCAACAATCAAAAAAAAAAAAAAGACTCATTCCATCTTATGCCATGTGTAGCTACATGGATGAAGATGAAAGTGTAGATCCTAAGTGAAATAAGTCAGAAGAAAAATGATAAATATCAGATTATTTCACTTATATGGGGAATACAAAGAAAACAAATAAAAAATCATGAAAAGACAAAACAAGCAAGCTGATCATAGATCTGAGGCATATAACAAGGGAAGGAGTGAAATGGGGATCCAAACAGGGGAGAGAAAAACACAAGGGGATATGTTGATGATCATGGGTTATATGGCGGCAGGAGAACCATGGGGACCACACCTGAAGGGAGAAACCAATTACTGTACAAAAATGAACAACGATGTAAAACAAACAAACAAACAAACAAACAAAATATATATATATATATATATATATTATACAAAATAAGACTGCTGACTGCCCAGAACAGTGTTGTAAGACACATTATCTCAATGACAATTTTAAAACACATAAAATTAAGGAATAAACATTCTAGATTGCATAATGGAATTAAACCAGTATTAACCAAAGATGTTGTCTTATTTAAATCACAAAAGTTTTAAAATAGCAGCTGGGATATTAGGTAGAATCCTGAACTGCATTGAGATTCATTTTTATCTCATTTAAACAGTAATATAGCAGCAACACCTACTTCATGACATTGCCTTATGTATGAAATAAATTAATCATGTAAAATGCTTAAAATGGATTTTTCAGAAAGTAAATGACAAAAATTATGAAGGAAAACCATAATTTATACAGAATATTTTATTTCTTCACAAAGACACAGTAAACTAAATATCCACAGGAAACTAATGAATAAAATTAATTATAATTCACATTCATAAAACTAATAAAGTAAAATAAAAGCACTGAGGAAAAGAACCTAGAATAAAACACATAAGAATTCACAAAAATAGATGACTGGATCAAGAAGATGTGGTACATATATACCATGGAATATTACTCAGCATTCAAAAAAGATAAACACATGCAATTTGCAGCAACATGGATGGCACTGGAAGGGATCATGCTCAGCGAAATAAGCCAAAAAGAAAAAGAAAAATACCGGATGGTCTCACTCATAGCAGGAATCTAGAAAACTTAAATAAGGGACCAGGAAAATGAATATAAGAAAGTGAAAATCAAAATCAACAAAAAAACTATGAACCAGAGACACTTTTGGGGGTGGGGGGCGGGAGGGGAAGGATTGGGGTCAGAATGGGGCATTTGCAATTGTATGGGGGAATATAAAAATAAAATTTAATAAAAAAAAAAAAAAAAAAAAAAAAAAAAGAATTCACAAAAAGCTATACACAAAAAAGCATGAAAGAGCAAACATTTATTTTTTTTCAGTGAAAAATGTTTATTTAAAAATAGTAATGATGGTTCACATTTTATTTATTTTTTTAAGATTCATTTATTTATTTATTTATTTATTTGTTTATGCAAGAACTGGGGTACAGGCCAGATGCACAGAAGGGTGAGAGGATTCACCAGAGACAGAGTGGGGAACAGTACAGGTAGACTGACGAAATACACTGCGGAGGGGAGCAGTGGCAGGCAGTGACAGGAGAGGTCTGCCATGCCATGTGGGACCCTAGCTGGCCTGCCGAGATGGAACCAGTGCTGCAGAGGCTGCGGGCAGCCTCACAGTGTGGTGCTAAACCATCTGCACCACCAGGGGAGGCCCTGGAGTGCGTTTTAGACAGGAAAAATGAAAATCATCTTAGAGTTGTCAATGTTCTGTAAGATATTTTGATTCAAATGTTCAGTTATTATGACAATATCAAGAAATATTCGCAATTTGCCAGGTAAGGTTATTTTGTCAAACATACTGAATAATTGAAGCTCAGAATAGGACTGAGATCATGTAAGGGAGTCAATTATATAGTGATAATTGATACTAGACTTTTGGTGGTCATCATAATCTAGCAAATATAGATATAAAATTATTGTGCTCTATACCTGAAACCTATATACAGTTAAAAATAAATGTTACTTCAATAAAAAATATATCTTGGTTTTTGCATCAAAACATATTCTTATTCTTATTATTACTATTATTTTTTACTGAAGTATAAAACCTAACATCACCTGGACTAATATTATATTCTCCGATACACATCTACTTGTATTCACTCTTCTTCTTTTTTTAATTCAATGTGTGCAATTATACTTTGCTTTGGCCTGCAGTTATTTCTCACTTTATTCCTTCCAAATCTTCCAAATTCTTCAAGATCTACATTCTAACATTCCCTTTGGTACCTCAACAGTAAGTTGAGCTTTACCCCCTTCCCTCACTTTCTTTTTTTTTTCACATTTTATTTAATTTTTTTTTATATTCCCCATACAATTATAACCCCTCTTTTCCCCGCCCCCCATCCCTCATAGAGTGTCTCTGGTTCATAGTTGTTTGTTAATTTTGATATTTTCTTTCTTATAGTTATTCTTTTTCCTGGTCCCTTATTTAAGTTTTCTAGATTCCTGCTATGAGTGAGACCATCTGGTATTTTTCTTTTTCTTTCTGGCTTATTTTGCTGAGCATGATCCCTTCCAGCTCCATCCATGTTGCTGCAAATTGCATGTGTTTATCTTTTTTGAATGCTGAGTAATATTCCATGGTGTATATGTACCACATCTTCTTGATCCAGTCATCTATTTTTGGGCTTTTGGGTTGTTTCCAAAGCTCAGCTATTTTAAATAGTGCTGCTATAAACATAGGGGTGCAGGTGCTCTTTGGAATTGATGTTTCTGTGTCCTTTGGGTAAATACCTAGAAGTGGAATTGCTGGATCATATGGAAGCTCTATGTTTAGTAGGTCAAGAAATCTCCACACAGCTCTCCATAGTGGTTGGACAGCAAAGACATCTTTACAGACACATCACCCAAAGCAGTGATAGTGAAGGCAAAGACAAACAGCTGGGACTACATCAAATGAAAGAGCTTCTGCACAGCAAAGGAGACAATAACAAAAACAAAGAGAAACCCCACCGACTGGGAGAACATTTTTGCACACAACACTAATGATAAAGGACTGATCACAAAAATCTACAAAGAGCTGATGAGACTCAACAAAAACAAAGAAAATAGTCCAGTCAAAAAATGGGCAGAAGAGCTAAAAAGAAACTTCTCTGAAGAGGAAAATGAAATGGCTAACTGGCATATGAAAAAATGTTCAACATCACTTGTAATCAGGGAAATGCAAATCAAAATTGCAATGAGATACCATCTTACACCAGTGATAATGGCACATATTAAAAAATCTAGCAACAACAAATGTTGCCGAGGTTGTGGAGAAAAAGGAACTCTCCTGCACTGTTGGTGGGAGTGCAAAATGGTTCTTCCCTAACTTTCACAACATTTGCTGACTATATCAAATTGCCTGACTCTGATATATACAATTATTTGTAACTGCATGATTCACAGAGAACATAATATTAAGTTGGGAAAAACTGACTACAACCAGTCCAGATCTTTTTTATTTTACAATTAAGTTCTCTGGACTTGCCACATTTAATATTTCAAAGCCTTTTTTGTAAGATAAAATATATCATCCCTCTGCATTCTGTAAGATAGAATATGTCATCATTCTGTAGCTCTCCTTCACCCAATCATCAAGTTCAGGTGCTGAGAATCCACTAGATATTAATTAATTCTGAAATCCAAACTAATGCATTGACTGGAGAAATTCTATCTTAGAAATTAATTATAACCTTTTTGATGGCAAAACTTGTGGTCCATGTGTCTTCTATACTCTTGAGCATACTTATTAGATATAAGAATATATGAAGCCCTAAATTTCTTGACTCCATGTAATCTTCTTCTTGCAAATGTAAAATACAAATGCACTTCGAAATATTTTACATATATAATATGTATGAATATTATCTCATGTAATTTACTGATGTAAGAGTCTAATTATATGGTTGGCAAAATGGTTAAGCAATGAAATCATGTTTTAAGATAGATCAGATATCAAAGACTCTAATCAAAAGCTTGATCTTTGTATTTAGTAACTGAAGCAAACTAAATCAGGTGTCTTTTAGCTTGACTCATTATATAGTTTTATTTAGGCTCTTTGAGATAATGTAAAAATGTCATTAGAGAAATACTTTGATGCAAACTATTTTTCTATGAATCTCAATAAATAAAGCATATATAACAAATGTCCCTGGTATCAGTTTTACCTTAAGTGGCATTTTTGTATAATTTTATGCAATTGTATTTGTTTTAATCACCATATCTGCTCACTGGTCTACTTCTATGGTTTCCATGAATATCCATCCACTGTCTGCTGAATTATTTACACAGATCGACTGTAGTGGGTGGAGTGCAAGATTAAATTATGCTGTTGTTGCTACAACTTTGCACTTTTGGTCTCTTACTGAAATCCTATATCAAATAAAATTAATTATTGCCCTGATGATTTATAATACAGTTTTCAAATACATGTTTACCATGTATCAGGCACTATTTTACAGATTTTGTAACTCTTTTAATTGCATTAAAACCTACCATATATGTGTTGACTATGTTTATTTTTCAGATGAGGTTAATTAGCTTATCCAAGATCACATGGCAAATGACAAACAAAAATGAAGATATGATCCATCAGAACCTATGGGATGTAAGAAAAAGCAGTACTAAGAGGGGAGTAAATAGCAATTCATATTTCAAATGAATTTTTGACATTGTTGTATATAACTGAACCGCTTTGAAATATCTTTTGATAATGCATAAGCACACATTAAAATTTGATTTGGTATTTCTAACTCTGAAAGTTCATTTGGAGAAAATTACCTTTAAAAATGGTATGATTTTACATGTATACATGCAAACTGTATGTAAAATGATCATACAAAGTGTGATTATACACATGGGATAAAAAAGATGAGTTAATACAGGCAGATGTGTATAAGAGAATATACCATTAGCCCATATGATGTTAGGTTTTATAATTCAGTAAAAAAAATTACACTATGTATTTGTATTTACTATTAATGAATGTAATATAATATTATTTTATATAATATATTATTATTACAAGGAAACTAAAATACCTAGGCAAAAAGTAGATACATTATGACATATTTATTTGAAGTAACTGCATTTTAAAATTATTTAAAAATAATCTTCATACTTAATCTGTAATTGCATTGTAAGTGGTTAGTTCATCTTGTTATATAAACAAATCAGTATTTCAATTGTTTTAATATATAAAATATGCAAACAGAAATGGGAATAAATACATAACTATGTAGATAATTTTGCATTAGAGTAGGCATGTTGATCTTTTTTTCTAAAATTCCTTTGAATTGTCTATATTTTCCCCCTAGTTTTTATCTTAAATTAATGAATGCAAGAAAATTGTGCTGAAATATTTGACATCACAAAATTTTAATAAATAGTCCCCTATCTGTGACTCTCCCATTCCAAAGTGACAATCATAATGTCACTATTCTACTATTTTTCCTGGATATTTCTAACAAAAATATGCCAACATTGTTCTGAGTCAATAGCAATTACAGTTTGACTTCCAAATACAGTAAATAAAATAATTTGTTTCCTTACAAAACCTACCTTTTAATTTAACTTCTAAAGGAGTTCAATTCTAATTTATTGGCTCCATAATTGTATTTTGTTTGTAATTGTATAATGCATGTCTTTAGTAATATTTTCTCACATCCAGTCTTAGCAGTGCAATTTGACACGATTTTTTCTTAAGCAAATTTGTTTTCCATTGCAAAATATGGTTCTGTTTTTTATATTCTGAGTTTTTTTAAAACCAATTACTAGCTATCTCTTACTTTTTAAGAACATTGGTCAATGCACCATTTTTTATAATTACACTCATCCAAAGCTATTTAGGAAGTATATCCATTTTGTGTACTCTTTTCTGAGGTGCTGTGATTCTGTGTGCCTTTGTTGCAAATTGGAATGCTCTCCTTGGACCTGCTATTTGATAATGACATGATATCCCCTTGTTTTCACACTTTCCATCAACTTGATAAATTTCCTCAATTTAATCTTCTAATAATTTTAGAAGATTTCTTTATATTTCAGCATTCAATAATATAGTATATGTAATAATAATACAGTATATTCAATAATACAGTGTATGCAATAATACAGTATACTGCAAAGCTTATGTTTGCATATATACATGGATGGTGTATTATATTACGCATATGTATATATATAGATATATATATGCACAAGAGTGGATGTGTATGCATGTGTGTGTATATATATGTGTGTGTATGTGTGTTTGTGAGTCTGTGTCATTCACTTCTTCCACTGTATAACATCCTGCTCTCATTTCCCCACTCTTTAAGAGAGCACAGAAAATTGAATCAAAGAAATTTAGAAAATATTAAAAATAATAATTTCAAAAATTAAATTAACAGATTGAAGCTTTAAATAAGAAATTATTGTTGGTATAGGTTGTACAAAGCTTAATTGGTGGAATTAAAAAAAATCTAGAGAAAATTATGGCAACAGAATTAAATTCAATTGTGAATTGAATCAGTGACTTCAAAAATAATATTATACAGGGCGTCCCCGGTGGCACAGCGGTTGAGCCCTGGGTTTCGAAGCTGCCCACAGCCTCTGCAGTGCTGGTTCAATCCCCCACCGCTGGGTCAGGGTCCCACATGGAGCTCAGACCTCTCTTGCCACCCATTGCTCCCCTCAGCAGTGTACTTCTTCAGTCTGCCTGCTCTGTTCTCCCCTCAGGCTCTGGTGAATTCTCTCACCCTCCTGCGCTTCTGACTGTACCCCGTGCTTGTATAAATAAATAAATAAATCTTAAAAAAATAATAATACACAAAGGCTCCAGGAATTACAAGAGAAATATGATTTAAAAAAAAAGTAGAAATATTTTGAGAACTATTCAACTCTATTGAAAGATCATATATGGATAATGGGTAGCCCAGAAGAGAGATGTGGACAGAGGGCTTATTTAAAAAACTTTTTTTTTTTAAGATTTATTTATTTATTTATGGAAGCACTGGGTACAGTCAGAAGCACGGGAGGGTGAGAGAATTCACCAGAGCAAGAGCGGGGAGCAGAACAGGCAGAAGGACAGAAGTACACTGCTGAGGGGAGCAGCAGGCAGCAGGAGAGGTCTGCGCGCCATGTGGGACCCTCCTCCGGTGGCCGGGGAGCAGCCGGGGATCGAACCGGCGCCGCGGAGGCCGAGGGCAGCTTCGCAACCCAGCGCTCAACCGCTGCGCCACCGGGGAGGCCCTTATTTAAATAACTTTTAGAGAAAAACTCCCACAGTTTGGGGGAAGGAACAAAATATCCAAACCCATGAACCTAAAATAACAACTTACACTATAAGGAATTAAGTAGAAAGAAAAAAGAATGACTGAAATCAAAATCTGCTCAAAGGAAGGAAACTAAAATTAGCATAGAAATAAATGAAATAAAATTTTAAAAGACAGTTCAAAAGAGCAAGGTATTTTTTTTAAAAGTAAATTAAACAGACAACCCACTACCCAAGCTCATTATGAAATAAATAGGAAAAAACCCTCAATATATAGAATCAGAAATTAAATGGAGAATTTACAACAGATATCTCAGAAATACAGAGGATCTTAAGAAAACACTATGAACATATTTATGCACATAAATTGGATAACTAGAAGAAACTAATCAATGCTTAGAAACATCTATGCTCCCAGTAATAAATTTGGGAAAAATAGAACTCCCGAACAGACCAATTATTTTTTTTAAAAGATTTATGTTTATTTATTTATTTATGCATACAAGAGCTGGGGTGTAGGCCAGAGTGGTAGGAGGGGTTGAGAAGATTCACCAGATTCAGAGTGGGGATCAGAACAGGTTATCTACTGCATACCCTGGACCATGTGGGTTATCTCCCTGGCTGGGCCTTGAACTCAACTGTAATGGCTGCCAATAGCTTCATAGTGCTGAGACTTAACTCCTGCACCACTGGAGGAGGTCCTTACCTTATTTCATTCTCTAATTTCATGTAGTGTTTACTCAGATAAGTGAGATATAAACCTGATGGGGGTAACTTTATAGGTTTTCTGCTTTCATTTCCTTTTTTTCTTAATTATTTTATTATTTATTTTCTATATTATTGTTCATTTTTTTTAAATATTTTCTATATTATTGTTCATTTTTTAAACAATATTTGCTTCTCCCCACCCTCAGGTATAGACCCCATAGAGTTTCCTGCACCAATGCACCCGTGCACCATCACCACAGTCCCCTGTGCTCCTCCCTCCCTCCCTCTGATCCCTCTCCCTCCTCCTATCCTGTTGGATTTTTCTTGTCTTGAGTGTAGGCTTCATTATATTTTGGTAACTTGGTGTTGTTTTATATACACAAACTTGTATATGCACTTCCTTTTTCCAGGTGGGGGAAGTTTTCTTCTGCTAGTATGTTTTCAGTTCCTTTCTCTTGCCCTCTTCCAGAATACCCATTATTCATATATTATCTTTTCTCATGGTGTCAGATAATATGCATAGTGTCTCAATTTCATTTTTCCATTGTATATTTTTGTCTTCCACCAGGATTCCTTGCACATTACCATTTCCAAGTTTAGAGATTGAATTTTCCATTTAGTCTAATCTACTTCCATAGATTTCTCCAGAATTTATCACCTTTATTGATCTTATTATGTTCCACAATTCCACATTTTTTTCTGTTTTAAGCTTCAAATTATTTTTCCTGTTCATTAATTTTATTTTTCCAGTCATTTATGTGCTTTTGGAAATTTGTTTTATCTTTTTTAATTAGATTCCCTGAGTTATCTGGTGTTACTTTATTTTTTTTTTCTCCTGTGTTTTCTTCTATCTCTTTAATTTTCCTTATTATAGCAATTTTGAACTATTTGAGAGGGTGATAAAATTGTTGCTGTCTTTGTGGTTGATTTTGAGATTTGTTCTCTCCTTATAATGTTATATTGCTTGAAAGTTTCAGTTGCCTTCTTTTTTTTTTTTTTTTTTGTCTACCCAGTTTGTTGCTTTGAATTTCCCTCTTTAAGACAGACAGATAGATAGATAGATAGATAGATAGATAGATAGATAGATAGATAGATAGAAAGATATAGCAGTAAATGAAAGAGTTGAATTTTCACATTACCCACAGGTGATACTGTGCTTTTATTTGATTTTAGTTTTATGGCTTTTGCATGTCCTGAAAATTAATCTTACCTGGACTTGGAAGATATTATAAGATCAACCACTTTTGCATATATGCAGGGCTGGGGTATCAGCTAGTTAATACTTGTGGCAACACAGATATCCTCCTCACTGGTCCTCCAGCTCTCATAATCTGCATTTTCTGTGCTCTTGTACTTCACATGGTCAGGGCATATTCTGAGATGTGGGAAAAGAAGCATGCAGTCCAGCACAATGTCTTTGTTATTTTTCTTGGTGACTCAGACCATGAGGTGCACCCTAACACTTTCATACATGTTTTGCTGTACTCACCAGGATCAAAGTACTGCAGTATTGTAATGGAATATTATTTTAGAAAGATAGGAAATCACAAATATATTTGAAAATTTTCATTTTTATAGTAGCTGAAAAGTATTGTTTTCAAGTATTGAAAAACAACAAAACATTCATGCTTTACCTGAGATAACTGAGCATATAATATTTGAAATACTTCCAAAAATGTTGCATGTCGAGGAAAAGGAACTCTCCTGCACTGCTGGTGGGAGTGCAAACTGGTCCAACGACTATGGAAAGCTGTGTGGAGATTCCTCAACCTACTAAAGATAGAGCTTCCATATGATCCAGCAATTCCACTTCTAGGTATTTACCCAAAGGACACAGAAACATTAATTCCAAAGAGCTCCTGCACCCCTATGTTTATAGCAGCACTATTTACTGTAGCTAAGCTTAGGAAACAACCCAAATGCCCAAAAATAGATGACTGGATCAAGAAGATGTGGTACATATACACGATGGAATATTACTCAGCAATCAAAAAAGACAAACACATGCAATTTGCAGCAACATGGATGGAGGTAGAAGGGATCAGGCTCAGTGAAATAAGCCAGAAAGAAAAAGAAAAATACAAAATGGGGCCTCCCCTGGCGGCGCAGTGGTTGAGAGCTGGGCTGCAAAGCTGCCCGCAGCCTCTGCAGCACCAGTTTGATTCCCGGCTGCCGGCGAGGGTCCCACATGACACGCAGACCTCTCCTGCCGCCGGCTGCTCCCCTCAGCAGTGTACTTCGTCAGTCTGCCTGCTCTGTTCCCCGCTCTGGCTCTGGTGAATCCTCTCACCCTCCAGAACTTCTGACTGTACCCAGTGCTTGTATAAATAAATAAATGAATAAATAAATAAATCTTTAAAAAAAGAAAAATACAAAATGGTCTCACTCATAGCAGGAATCAGTGACCAGGAAAAAGAATAACTATAAGAAAGAAAAAAATCAAAATCAACAAATAACTATGAACCAGAGACACACTGGGGGGGGAGGGGGACTGGGAAAAAGGGATTGGGGTCAAAACAAGGGGGTTGCAATTGTAGGGGGAATATAAAATAAAATTTAAAAAAAATAGAAAATATCAAAAATATCAAAATTTGGTTGCCCTACATATGCCAGAGACAGCGTGGGGAACAGAACAGACAGACTGACAAAATACACTGCTGAGGGGAGCAGCTGGTGAGACAGGAGAGATCTGCCGTGCCATGTGGGTTTCTCCCTGGCCAGCCAGGATTGAAACTGCGTAGCAGAGGCTGTGGACAGCTTCACAGTGTGGTGTTCAACTGCCTGTGCCACTAGGAAGTCCCACAAAATATATTTTTTAATCTAATATATTCAGCTAAATGTATTAAAGTCAGAGGTACAAGGGAAATTTTTGCCTGATTGTTAACATAATTCTAAGAACAAAGTCTATGGTTACACATGAGAAAGGTGCCGAAATCCTGCACCAGCACCTGTAACTCATGACTTTCAATCATGAAACCTTTATTAAACATCAAAAATTCAGGATTAGAAAATGAATAATACATTATCTCTGCCCTTGGGGTTATTATAGACAATGGAAAAGACAGGCTTGTAAACTAATCACAGCAATATGATATGATGATAGTCATTTTAAAAACAAGGGGCACTATAAGATTGGAAATTATTACTTAGAGATAAAATTATAAGTGAATTGTTGATAACAAAGTAATGCATTTGATATATTATATTTAACTATATTAATATCAAAAGAGCATTTATAATGAACTGATGGAAATTGTCTAGAAAAATATAGGTAATGTATGCAAATGATAATGTAAGAATATTTTAAATTGGTAAAGTAAAGAAATAAAAAACTGGTGAAATCTGGTAAGAAAAAATGGGTAAGAAAAACTGGTAAAATCTGGAAAAAAATGAACAAGCAATTTGCAAGGAAAACATCAAGCAAAAAATCAAACAAATTGCCAAAAGGAAAGAGTTATTGGAAATAAATTAAAATTCCAGTAACATCAAATCCTGGCTTCTGCCAGCATACTGGAATCTCATTTGGGGCTTCATAGGACCTTGTTCTACATAGGGACCCTCATACAAACCCTTTGTGAGCATGACAACTTCAGGCCTGTCCCCCTGTCTTAAAGGACCTAGATATTCACTGCGGGCCCCCATTTACACTTGAACGTGAATCTCACTCAGCACACAGGAAAAATAGGTTCTCTCTATATATCAGAAATATTCAGCAAACTTTTTCCCTCCTGATCACCAGAAACAGACCCTAAGCCACCACTCCTCGGCATGGCAAGTACCTAGTTACTCAGCATCTTGACCCAGCACACACCCCAGCCCTCTCAGCAACCAGAGGAAAGGGCAAAAGTGCTTTAAGGATAGCTTTAGCATCATCCCACATCCTATACACCTCAGTTACTGTACCCACCATCAAGTAACACCCAGAATAGGGGGATATGGAATCATACATACACAAGCACACACACAAATTAAAGCAGAACATACCAAAAGCAAACAATCAGGACAAGGAAACATACAAACGATCAAACAAACCCTT
Organism: Talpa occidentalis; assembly: GCF_014898055.3. NCBI lineage: Eukaryota > Metazoa > Chordata > Mammalia > Eulipotyphla > Talpidae > Talpa > Talpa occidentalis. Next base: position 81,278,279 of record NW_023604295.1, on the reverse strand, counting down.
AGGCAAACAATACACCACATGGAGAAAATCAAACTCCAGAAGCCAACAACACTGACAGAGATGAATTCTTCATCCTATCAGAAAAAAAAAAAAAAATCAAAATTGCCATTATTAAGAAAGTCAAATAATTTGAAAAACACAAAACACATAAAAACAAATCAGAGATATAGAAGAAAATGCACAAAAATTAAACTAATATTATGAGAAACATAATTGATAAACCAAAGATCAAGATTGAAACTTAAAATGAGAAAATAAAGGAACTACACTATATAAAAAGATCAATGGAGGAGGTAAATATTCTGGAAAAAGCCAAAAATGTAAAATAAATGACATAGAAGAATGAATCAGTATTCTTAAATATACAGACACAAAGAGAACTAAAAATGAAAAGATATGCTAAACACAAAGAATGAAGAAACATTTTTACAATTATCTGACACCATGAGGAAAGGAAATATAACAGTCATAGGAAACCCAGAAGAAGAAGAGAGAAGGGACCTGACAGATTTTTCAAAGAAATAATTGAAGAAAAATTCCCACACTGAAGAAAAGAGAAATAGATATACAGGAAGCTGAAAGGATGCAAATTATATAATGAAAGTAATACTAAAGCAAGACACATATTAGTAAGCTTCCAATTGTGTAAGACAAAAAAAAAAAAAAAACATAATGAAGCTGAGAAGAAGAAAAAGACAACCTATAAATGAATACCTGATTAAGCTAACATCAGACTTCTCTGAAGAAACACTACAGGAAAGAAAGGAATTGAGTAAAAACAAAAAACAAACAAACACACAAAAACTCCAACACAAAATATGCCAGCCAATAATACTGTATCTAGAAGACGGTGAACACTGGTGCTATGGTGGTGGGAGAATTTCAGGGATTACACCTGAGGGGAGAAATAAAATACTGTCCAAAAATTAACAATGATGTAAGAAAATGAACTTAATTAAAGTTTAAAAAAATAAACAGCATAGCACACCCATATAATTAGGAAGAAACAGAATATCTTGCAAACATATGAAGATAAGTATATGGAACCATCATCGATATAATGATATTTTATGAACTATTGTTTGAGTATATTTGGAACATTAATTTGGAAAACAATTGCCAATGTTCAAACATGAAGGTAAAAACATAAATACCTCTTATGCTTGCAAGTCTACTTTTTATTACATAGCTTACAGAACATTAAGCATGTATTTACTAAAACATTGAAATAGTTTCATAAGTCCAAAATTAGAAGCTTACAACACGTCTATTTTCAGTATAACAGTTAAATAAATTACATAGTTCCATACAATAAGTCTGCAGATTTGCATCATGAAAAATACAATTAATATAGTGAAAGTCTTTCCAAAAAGTCAGCTAAGTAGTTAAGAGTGAGAAATATGAAAGAGTGTGAAACTTTTAGAAACCAATGAATGAAAATTTCAATGGGCCATTTCAGAAATTCTGGAATATGTAACAATGGTTAATGATGAATTAAGATGGAAAAGTTGAAAAGATGTTGATGAGAGCATTATATTTTCTAAACTTAACTGTTGAAAGTGCAAAAACATTTAAGTTTTTATATAATGAAATTATGATTATATTTACCATTTCTAAGTATGTATATAATGAAAAGGAAACATGTAGCAGAGGCAGTGTAAGAGAAAATTGATCATAAAAAATATGAGAAGATTTTTGTGTCTTTTATGGGACTATATTGGGAAATTAAAAAGTAACATCTTAAGTTTATTCTCAGGAAGCTTAGAAATGTTATATAAAGGACACTAAGAATTTGATGGCACAGTTGCGACATCTGTTGCCATACACGATATACAGTGACAATATTATTTAACAATTAAGATGATGAAATCTCTGAAAACTGACTTTCTGTTTTCAATTTCAGTGCTACAATTTACTCATGATCTCTCCTAGAGAGATCATGAAATTTTGGTGTCCTGACTTATATATCTATAAAATGAGTAATGTAGCATTATCCACTATATGGGATTATTAGAATGGTTAAATTAATTCATGCATATAAAGTACTGAAATATTTTTTTCAAGCAAAGATAAGCACCAAGCAGAATTAAGTATAATGTAAGCACCTATCTTTATTCTGATCCATATAGAGGGCACAGTTTATGGATGCCCTTTTCAGACTTCACCAAGATTATTACATTTTTGTTTTTGAGGTAACATTGGTTTACACTATTGTATATGATTTAGGAGAATAGTTCACACCACATCAAATGTATGGTTACCACACCACAACCACCACCAAAACACTCATAATACCTTCAAGCCCCTACTTTGTTACCAACCCCTCCCAACCCCGTAGTAGCCTTAGTTCTGCAGTATATTTCTAGGTTTTGCTTTGGCTTAGTATATATTCCTTTATTGTTACTAACTATGAGCCTATAGAGTATGCTTTCCCTAAATTCAAACAGGCTTTTGCACCAGCTAGCTACTAACTAATGAGTCTCTTTGCTTGTTGGTTTGTGCTCCTATTTTGTTTTGTTTTGAATTCTATTATGCATTTATTTTTTTTAGTTTAGACCCATCATTTGATTTATTTATTTCTGTATGTGATTAAGCAAAATTTTACTTTGCAGTAAATGTGTTTTATTTTTTTTTAACAAAATTGAACTTGGAAACTCAATTTTATCTTTACAAGACTATTGTGAGAAGAGTACAGTGTTTCCGTATGACCCTGTACCCAGTTTCCCCTAATTTTAACATCTTAGATTGCTGTAGCACAGTTGTCAAAACTAGGAAACCATTCACTATCACTGCTTTGGATGATGAGTCTTTAAATATGTTTCTGAGAAGAATGTCTGGTAGTGTTTTACCTATATTTTCTTCTACATATTTCATGGTTTCAGGTCTTATGTCCAGTTTTTTTTTTAATTCATTTTGAGTTGATTTTTGTGCATGGTGAGAGATAGTGGTCTAGTTTCATTTTTTTGCATGTGGAGGTTCAATATTCCCAGCACTGTTTATTGAACAAACTGTCCATGTTCCATTGCATATTCTTTGCTCCTTTGTCAAAGATTGGTTGTTCATATAAGTGTGGCTTTATTTCTGGGTTCTCTATTTGGTTCCATTGGTCTGTGTGTCTGTTTTTGTTCCAATAAACACCTGGAATTACATCAAACTGAAAGCTGCTGTACAGTCAAAGAGACATTAACCAAAACAGAGAGACATCCCACTAATTGGGAAAAAATCTTTGCACTCCATTCAACTGATAAGGGACTGATCACAAAGATATAAAAAGAACAGACAGGGCTCAACAAAAAACAAAATAAACAATCCAGTCAAGAAATTGGCAGAAGAACTCAAAAGACATTTCTCCAAAGAGGAAACACAAATGGCCAACAGGCATATGGAAAAATGTTCCACATCCCTGATGATCAGGGAAATGCAAATCAAAATCACAGTGAGATACCACCACACACCAGTAAGAATGGCACATATTAAAAAAAAAAAAAAAAAACACACACACACACAAGAAACAACAAATGTTAGCAAGGATGCGGTGGAAAAGGAACTCTCCTACATTGCTGGTGGGAGTGCAAACTGGTCCAACCATTGTTTAAAGCTGTCTGGAGGTTCCTCAGTCTACTAAAAACGGAGCTACCATATGACCCAGTAATTCCACTCCTAGAGATCTACCCAAAGGACACAAAAATACTGATTCAAAAGAACACCTGCACCCCTATGTTTATTGTGGCACTATTTACAATAGGTAAAACCTGGAAACAACCCAAATGCCCAAAAATAGATGACTGGATCAAGAAGATGTGGTACATATACACAATGGGGTATTATTCAGCAATCAAAAAAGATAAACTCATGCAATTTGCAGCAATGTGGACAGAGCTAGAAGAAATTATGCTCTGTGAAATAAGCCAGAAGGAAATAGAAAAATATCGGATGGTTTCACTTATAACAGGAATATAGGGGAACCAAATTAGACATCATTGTAAAAAAATAATAACAGTACAAACACAACAAAGCAAAAACAGACAATTATAAACCAGAAACATACTGCAGAGGAGGAGGAGGGAGAGGTGTGAAGGGAGGGAGGGAGGAGCACAGGGGACTGTGGTGATGGTACCTTGGTGCCTTGGGGAAGGAAATTCTATGGGGACTCAATCTGAGGGATGGGGGAAGCAAATATTTTCTAAAAATGTAAAATAATGATAAATGTTAAAATAAAAATAATTGAAAATAAAAAGAAATAAAAAAAGAAAGCAAATGAACAGACAAAATTAAAACAAAACAAAACTAGGAAACCAACACTGGTGCTATTAACTGAACTCCAGAATTCATTTGGATTTCAATAGTTCTTCCATTAATAATTTATTTATATTCCAGCATTCCATCAAAATAGCACACGGCATTATAATTCCATATCTCCTTTGTCTCCTCTGGCCTGTGACATTTTCCTATTCTTTCTTTCTCTTTATGAACTTGACAGTTTTGTGCAATCACAAGATATTTGTCTTTTAGATTCTGGATTATTTCAGTGAAAATTATGATTTCAATATTTATAAATGTATCAGAATTTTATTATTTTTATAACTGGATAATATTCCATAAGTTATGCACACATCACATATATAGAATGTATATACATGCTATACTATATATATATATATATACACTATATACTGTATTTGTATATATCATATTTTGTTTAATCATTTACTGATCATTATCATGTGTTGTATCCACATTTTTCCTATTGTAAATAATACTGCAATGAAAATTGGAATACATTTATTAGAGTTCCTGTTTTAAATTCTTTAGGGGTATAAATTTTGGAGTAGAATGGGCCCATGCTGTAACTTTATGAACGAGAGAATGAGAAAGACAATAATTACATGAAATTAGCTCTCATAACCATGGAAGCGAACAAGTTCATACTATAGGATAGGTTAAAACCAAGTAAAAGTTGATGTTGAAATTTAAATCCAACAGTAATATTCTGGTAGCATTACCTCTTCCTTAGGGAGCTCAGTTTTACTTATTAAGGTTTCCAACTGATTATAAGAGACACAACCACATGATGGAGGGTAATTTACTCAAATTATACTGGTTTAAACTATTTGATTTATCATTGCCACAGGATGCTATACCACCCTGGGAAAGCAGACATACATAATTCAGGTATTTTTGTGTTGCATTTCTATCCATGAGTGAGTCTGAGAGTAAGTTATACCCCATAAAAGATTATGAAATTTTAGGAATGCATGATGAGGTTGAGTCAGATTTTCACTTTTGCTGACACTATGCTGGTTAGTCCTTGCTTTGTAGATGCATTTTTCACCTTATCTACCTCTTCTCTGTCACGGTTATCTATGTAATAAAGACAGAATCAATAAACTTCCTTGATATTTGGCAGAATATCAGGGTTGAGAAACAAAGGATAGTCAGGGTATTTCTTCCCCACTTTACTAGAGACCTCCTGGTATCCATTTATCTACCACAACTGGTAAACTTATGTTTCATTTCTGAAGTTCCAGAACTTGTGATCAATTACATGTCCTCACTTCTAATATCTATTACTCTCTTGACTCCTCTGAGAGCATGCTTATATTTTACTTGCTTTTCTTGGCTTTTTTTTTTTTTTTAAATTGAGGTAATGTTGGTTTACATTGTTTGCATGTAAGTGTCACATCTTCTCAATGTGTTCATCTGTTTTTGGGCATTTAGTTTAGTTTTGTTTTGTTTTTCCATATTTTGTCTAATGCAAATAGTGTTGCTATGAACATGGGAGTACAGATTTACCTTCAAATTAGTGTTTTTGTGTTCTGTGTGTGGATACCCAGGAGTGGAATTTCTGGGTTGTACTGGGAATTCATTTGTAATCTTTTGAGAAATCTCCACAGTTTTCCATAAAGGCTAAACCAGTCTACATTTCCATCAACAGTGTAAGAGGGACCCTTTCTCTTCACATCCTTTCCATAACTTTCTAATTATTGGTCATGTTGATATGCACCATTCTCATGAGGTGGTATCTCACTGTGTGTTTGATATGCTTTTCCTTCATGACAACTGATGATGAAAATTGTTTCCATGTGCTTGTTGGCCATCTGTGTCTTCCTTGGAGAAGTGGTTATTTAGCTCTTTTGCCCATTTTTTTGATTGGGTTATTTGTTTTCTATCTGTTGAATTGTATGAGTTCTTTGTAGATATTTGACATACGTCCCTTATTAAATACATAGTGTGCAAATAATTTCTCCCTTTCAGTAGTGTGTCTTTTCATTTTAGGTTTGGTTCCTTAAATTGTGCAGAAGTTTTTTAGTTTATTGTAATCCTAATTGTTCATATTTTCTTTTGTGTTCTTGCTGTTGAGGACAGATTCACAAAGATATCACTGAAATATATATATACATATATATACATATATATACACATATATATATATCACAACTTATGTTGTGATATATTTTGCCTGTTTTTCCATATATTGTATGGTTTAATATCTTATCTCCAAGTCTTTTATTAATTTTGAGTTGAATTTTGTGTATGGTGTGAGATAGTGATGTAGTTTCATTTCTTTGCACGTTTCCAGTTTCCCAGCACTATTTATTATTTCCTGGTTCCAGTTACAATCTTGAATAATGTGTTGAAGATTATCTGTTCATATATATGTAGGTTTATTTCTGAGATATAAATTCTATTTTGTTGGTCAATTTTTCCAGTCATGCTGCTTTAAATAGTGTGGCTTTATTTATTTTTTAAAGATGTATTTATTTAAGCAGACATGAACCGGGGTGCGGGCCAGAGGTGCAGGGGGTGAGAGGATTCACCAGAGACAGAGTGGGGAACAGAAAGGGCAGACTGATTGAAATGCACTGCTGAGGGGAGCAGCGGGCAAGGCAGGAGAGGACTCTTGTGCCATCTGGCTCACCTCCCTGGAGGGGGATCAAACTCGTTGTGCAGTGGCTGTGGACAGCTTCAAAGTGCTGCATCTTTTTCTTTCTCTCTCTCTCTCTTTCTTTCTTTCTTTCTTTCTTTCTCTTTCTTTCTTTCTTTCTTTCTTTCTTCTTTCTTTCTTTCTTTTCTTTCTTTCTTTCTTTCTTCTTTCTTTCTTTCTTCTTTCTTTCTTCCTTCCTTCCTTCCTTCCTTCCTTCCTTCCTTCCTTCCTTCCTTCCTTCCTTCCTTCCTTCCTTCCTTCCTTCCTTCCTTCCTTCCTTTCTTTCTTTTTAAAGATTTATTTATTCATTTACACAAGATCCAGTGTACAGGCCAGATGTGCGGGAGGGTGAGAGGATTCACCAGAGACAGAGTGGGGAACAGAACAGGCAGACTGACGAAATACACTGCTGAGGGGAGCAGCGGGTGTGACAGGACAGGTCTGCTGCGCCATGTGGGATCCTCGCCGGCCGGCCGGGATCGAACCAGTGCTGCAGAGGCTGCAGACAGCTTCACAGTGTGGCGCTCAACCACCTGTGCCACCAGGGGAGGCCCAAAGTGCTGCATCTTAACCCCTTAGGCCATCAGTGACACACCCCCCAAAATAATGTAGCTTAAAGTATTGTTTGAAGTCTGGCAGTATGATGTCACAATTCTTCTCTTTTTTTGTCAGGATTGATTTTTCTATACAGATTGTTTTGTTCTGTTTGCTCCATTTCTTGGAGGAACACCACTGGAATTTTTAGTGACATTGCATTGGTACTGTACATTGCTTTTGGTAGTGTGGCCATTTTAATAAGTTGATACTTTCATGCCATGAACAGGTAATGTATTTCCATTCTTACTGTTTTCTTCCATTTCTTTTAGCATTGCCTTATAGATTACTTTTTATAGGTCTTTCAAATTAATAGTCAGGTATCCTTAGGTATTTTTTTTTAGTATGATTGTAAATTATACCATTTTCTTCTTTTTTAATTCATTGCTTACATATAGGAAGGCAAATGATTTTTGTGTATTGCACTGAACTGGCTTATTGCTTCAATGAGGTTTCAATTGGGGCTTTAGGATTCTCTGTATTATCATATTTTTCAAATAATTACAGCTTTATTCCTTTTTTTTTTACTTATTTGGAATCATTTTATACCCTTCTCTGACCAAATTATTCTATATATGGCTTCCAGTAATATGCTGAACAGTAGTGTTGTGATTAGATAATTTCATCTAATAAAGAGATTTGGGAGGAGAGGCTTTCTATTTTTTCACCATTACGAATGGTGTTAGCTGTGGGGTTGTAATGTATGGCTTTTATTATGGTCAATATATTTGGTTTATACCCAGTTTTTTGAGGGCTTTCATCATCAATGTACATTGAACCTTATCAAACACATTTTATATATGTCGATGTAATTATATAATTTTATCTTTCTTTTTGTTAATGTGGTGAATGTCATTGATTCATTACTTGAATATTGAATACTTGTATTTTTTGTATAAATCCCACAAGGTTATGGCATAAAATCATTTTAATAGCTTCTTGGTTTGTATTTGTTAAGGGAATATTGAGGAGTTTTGCATGTGTGTTTATTAGGGAAAATGGTCTCTGGTTTCTTTTTTGGTTTAGTCTTTGTTTGTTTTTGATATTAGCATAATGTTGTGCTCATAATACTATGTTTTGAAGTTTTACTTCTCCCATTTTTGGGGAAGATTTGAAAAGTATAGTTATTAGTTCATTTTTGAGGATTTGGTAAAACTCACTTGTGAAGCCACCAGGCTTGGGCTTTTGTTTTTTGAGAAAGTTTCAACTATTGTTTCAATTTATTTTCTTGTGATTGGTCTGCTCAGTGTTTTCATTTATTGCCTATTCAGTCTTCAGTGGTTAAGATCTTTCTTGTTTATTCATATGGACCTATATTACTGTATATTTCTCTCTTATTTTAATTCATTTGATTTATTTTTTAAAGATTTATTCATTTATGCATACAAGAACTGGGATAAAGGCCAGTGGTGTGGGAGATGAAAGGATTCACCAGAGACAGAGTGGGGAGCAGAACAGGCAGATCTACTGAAATACACTGCTGAGGGGAGCAGTGGGTGAGACAGGAGAGCTCTGCTGCACCATGTGGGTGGCCGCATGGTGGCCCTGGCTGGCCACAATAGAATTCATGCTGCAGAGGCTGCGGATAGCCTCACAGTGCTGTGCTTAACCCCTTGTACCACCAGGGAAGCTCTGTACATTTCTCTCTTAATGATGATTTTATTGTATCCCATATATTCTGGAATGGTATGTCCACATTGTCACTTGCATCCACTATTTTTTTCTTCTTTGATTTTCTCTTTTTAGTCTTCCAATTGTAATCTTTTTCGTATCCAAATATTAAATGACTTCCCTAGATTATTTATGGTCATAGAAGATGCTGGGTATGAGTTTAATCATCAAGAATGTGTTTATACTTCCATTATGATCCAACATGCGGGCAAACCTAGACAATGCTCCATGTGCAGTTCAGAAAAAAAATGTGTATTAGCTTAATGCGGGTGGAGTGCTTTATAAATATCTATTATAACATATGGTCTGATTATTTGTTTCAGGTGTTTGCAACTCTATATATTTTCTTCTTAATTGATCTTGCCATTGGATGGGATATGGTGTCAAATCTCCCACCCACAAATGTGTTTTTTATTTTTTCAGTGTTTGTTTTGGAGTTGGTAGTATTTACCTAATGTATTTTGGTGTTTCTTTGTTATGTATATTTACGTGCATTATGCCTTTCTGATATATTGTTCCCTTAATCATTATATAAGGTCTATCTTCATATCTTTTTTTTAAATATTCTTTAGCTTGACATTTATCTTATATCATAGAGCTATTGCTTCGTCTGCCTACCTTTAGGTCTCATTCATACAGGATTTTTTCCAACCATTTAATCTCTGTATGCTTATCTTTAGACCTTAGGTTTGTTTCTTGGATACAGGAGAAGACACTAATATGTTTCTTAAAAAAAAAAAAGATTTATTGATTTATGCATACAAGATCTGGGGTATAGGCCAGAGATGTGTGGGGTGAGAGGATTCACTAGTGACAGAGTGGGGAACAGAACAGGCAGACTGACTGAAATACACTGCTGAGGGAGCAGTGGGTGAGCCAGGAGAGGTCTGTTGCGCCATGTGGGCTGCTCCCTAGCTGGGGATCAAACGCCTGCTGCAGAGGCTGTGGATTACTCCATAGTGCAGTGCTTAACCCTTTGTGCTAACACGGAGGCCCTGTAATCTATTTGTTAATCCAACTAGATACTCAATGTTTTTAATTGGTGAGTTAAATGCATTTTACATTTAGAATGATTATTGATATATGAACACTTGGTAATGTAATTTGGCCATAATTTTGTGGTCCTATTTATTTTCCTTGTTCAGTTCATTGTGTCTGTTACTTCCTTCAGTTTACATACTAGAACTTCTCTTAGTATTTACTAGGAATAGAGGTCTAGTGGGCGCAAACTCCTTAATGATCTTTGTTGGATAAGTCCTTTATTTTTATCTTATATCTCAAGAAGAGTTTTGCAAAATAGTTTTCATGGCTAGCAGTTTTGGCCTTTTGAGTATTTTGAACTTATCATTCTCTTTTCTTGCATATAATGTTTCTTGAGAGGAGTCCAATGTTAGCCTGATTGGGATTCCTTTGTATGTTATCTATCTGTTTCTTCTATCTTGCCAGCTTTATTAGCCTCCCTTTGCCATGAATTCTTGCACATTTCACTGCTCTATGTCTTGCTATCTTATTTTGTTTAGCTATCCTAATATTCCTTTCACCTCCTGTATTTAAGTAATTAGTTTCTTCTCCTGGCTAAGGAATTTTCTCCAATATTTCCTTAAATATATATTCTGTTCCCTTTTCTTTCTTCCCATCTGGGAGTTCCCATTATTATTATTATTTTCCTCATGGAAAATATCCTGTAAGTTTTTATTAGATTTTTTCTTTTATTTATTTATTTTTGGTTATTATTTTACTTTTCTTCTCTCTTTCATTTACATATTCAAGATCACAGAGTCATTTGTTTTCCATTTGGTCTATTCTAATTCTATAGATTGCTAAAGTATTTTTCATCTTCTCTAGTGATCTTTTTTACAACCTGCAACTCCATCATTTATTTATTTCAATTTTGTTTTTCTGTTCATTGATTTTTTTAATCATTTTTCTTTTTACTGTTTTGAGTTTTCATTGTATTATTCCATTTCTTTGAATTTCTTCATCATGGACAGTATTTAAAGATTTATTTATTTATACAAGAACTGGGGTACAGGCCAGATGCATGGGAGGGTAAGTGGATTCACCAGAGACAGAGCTGGGAGCAGAACAGGCAGACTAATGAAATACACTGCTGAGTGGAGCAGGGGGCACAACAGAAAGGTCTGCCACACCATGTGGGACCCTCACCGGCCTGGCCAGGATCCAACTGGCACTGTAGAGGCTGCGGACAGCTCACAGTGTGGTGCTCAAACGCCTGCGCCACCAGGGAGGCCCCATCATGGACATTTTGAATTATGTATCTATTATAGGAAATATATCTTTTCCACTGGAGTATCCCATTGATGGTCCTCCCCACCATCTCAGCCACCAAAACAATCACCATGACCTTACCACTTCTGTGGATCTGCTCCTGGGGAGCCCACTGGAGACTTGCCTACTGATCCAGACAACCTGTCAGGCCCTAGACACTGCTGCTCAATCTAATTTGTGTCTGGGGATCCCACTGGTATCCCAACAACACTTGCGACCAAGGACTTGCTCTTTGGATGCCCCATCTAGTTTACCTACCACCTGGTTAATTCCCATAATAGTGGGAGAGTCTGATGGTCAAGAACATGCCAGCATATCACTGGGGACATGCTGAGGGACAAGTTATAAGCAGGCTTGCAAGGCAAGGGTCTGCTGTTCAGTGAGTAGCAATCTTGTTTTTATTAGCAGTAATGAACAAGCATGATTGATTATGTGACGATAGCAGAGAAGCAGGGTCCAGGGGAGACAAATGGTATCAAATTTATGGGCGCAAGAGGAGAACATACATCACATATACAGGGAAGACTTCCAGTACGATACATGGTGTAATTTCTGAGCTACTCCCAGACCACTGCAGACCATGGCTATACAAAGGGCTACCTAGGTGTCCCTGGCTGCCTCTTGATATGGACCATTGTCTTAAGGCAGTCATGCAGAAGTGCCTTATTCAATTATTTTAAACACACAGGTGCAAGAGAGACCAGACACACATAGGTACAGAGGCCCCAAGTGGTAGAGAGGCCAAGGGAGAGAAAGACCCACCCTCAACCAAAACACAAGCTACAGAAGGGAAAAAAAAAAAAAAAAAAAAAAAAAACTGAAAGCAAACAATGATGAGAAAGTAAAAGAAAAATGGTCAAGAAGGAAAAATAGAACACAGAATGAAGACAGATCTCCAGAACTCAATTATGCAAACATCAAAGAAAACATTTTTCATGTCAGATAAGAATTCAAAATCGCCATGTTAGGAAAAATCAAAGAATTTGAGCAGTACAAATAAAACTCAGAAAGATGATCAGAAATATATGAGACATGCTGGAATCCAGTTGGAAAACAAACACTGATTGGATGGTGGGGATAGAATCACTCCCAAGACCATTTCTTACATATGCAGGTATACTCTTTGAATAAAGTTTCATAGCTATACTTACTATTTTTTAAAGATTATTTATGCATACAAGAGTTGGGTTGCAAGCCAGAGGTACGGGAATGGGGTGAGAGGTTTACCCAGAGACAGTGGGGAGCAGGACCAGTGGATCTACTGAAATACACTGCTGAGGGGAGCAGGGGGTGAGATAGGAGAGATTAAAAAAATATATATATATGAGGGCCTCCCTGGTGGCGCAGCACTTAAGCGCTGGGTTGCTAAGCTGCCTATAGCCTCTGCAGCGCTGGTTCGATCCCTGGCTGCTCCTCGGCCACCAGAGGAGGGTCTCACATGGCGCACAGACCTCTCCTGCCTCCCACTGCTCCCCTCAGCAGTGTGCTTCGGTCCTTCTGCCTGCTCTGTTTCCCTCTCTGGCTCTGGTGAATTCTCTCACCCTCCTACACCTCTGACTGTACCCCAGTGCATGTATAAATAAATAAAAATAAATCTTTAAATATATATATATATATATATATATATATATGAGACAACACAGAAAAGGGAAAGAATGCTATGAAAAAAAAAATCTATGAACAGAAGACAAAATTGAAATGTTGAACATGAAAATAATAGAACTCAGCATTAAAAAAAGGGTACAAATTTTACAGAAAGCTATGGAAAGATAATAAATAAACCTCATGGAAGATGAATCATTGAACTCAATGACATTAATAGGAAAAGAATTAAATGGAAAAAACAAGAGATATACAAATGAAAAAGAAAGAAGAAACTTTTCCAGAAATATCTGAGGAAACTAAACATAAGAATCATAGGAATCCCGGCAGGAGAAGAAAGAGAGAACTTGAAAAACTATTTAAAGAATTTGGACCTCCCTGTTGGCACAAGGGGTTGAGATGCAACCTCTGAAGCAATCCACAACCACTGTAGCATGAGTTCGATCCCTGGCCAGGGAGATGACCCACATGGCGCAGGAGATCTCTCTTGACTTGCCCGCTGCTCCCCTCAGTAGTGTATTTCAGTCAATCTGCCTGTTGTGATCCCACTCTGTCTCTGGCGAATCCTCTCACTGCCCCCATCTCTGGCCTGTGCACCAGTTCTTCTATGCATAAATAAATAAATCTTAAAAAAAAAAAAAAAACACAGTGAGATACACCTCACACCTGTGAGAATGGCCCATATTACAAAAAAAAAAAAAAAAAAAAAAAAAAAAAAGGCCTAAATTGTTGTGTGGAAAAAATAACCCATTATACTGTTGATGGATATGTAGGCTGTGACAAAGACTGTGCAAAATTCTGGGGAGGTCTTTCATCACACTAAAGATGGATCTTCCACGTGACCTCACTATTCCACTCCTAGCAACCTGTGCAAAGAAAGCAAAACCACTAATTTGACAGGAGACATGCACCCCTACGTTTATTGCAGCATTATTTACAATAGCCAAGATATTGGAACAATCTAAGTTTCCCAGGCAAATTAATGATCTAGAAGATGCATTAGGCCTCCCTGGTGGCGCAGGGGTTAAGCACAGCACTGGGAAGCTATCTGCAACCTCTGCAGCATGGGTTCAATCCCTGGCATGTCTGGGAGCTACCCACATGGTGCATCAGACCTCCTTTTTCTCACCCACTGCTCTCCTCAGCAGTGTGTTTCAGTCAGTCTGCCTGTTCTGTTCCCCACCCTGACTCTGGTGAATCCTCTCATTTCCCGCACCTCTGGCTTGTACCCCAGTACTTATACACATAAATAAATAAATCTTTTTTAAAAAGTACATACACAGGGCGTCCCTGGTGGCACAAGGGGTTAAGACGCAATCTATGAAGCTATCCACAGCCACTGAAGCACTGTAGCACTAGTTCGATCCCAGCCAGGGAGCAACCCACATGGCACAGCAGACATCTCCTGACTCGCCCGATCTGCCTGCTCTGTTCCTCACTCTGTCTCTGGTGAATTCTCTAACCCCCCACACCTCTGGCCTGTACCCCAGTACTTGTATGCATAAATAAATAAATCTTTAAAAAATTACATACACACACACACACAAAGGAAGGCTACACAGGGTTTAAAAAAATAGATAAACTCATGCCTTTTGAGGCTATATGGATGAAACTGTAAGGGATTACGCTAAAAAAAAAATAAGTCAGAGTAGGAAGATAAATATTGGATTATTTCACTTCATGTGGACAATAGAGAAACCAAAGTTCAAGACAAACTTTGAAAAATGACCACAGAGGCATCCAGCAGCATAGGGAGAAGAGAGGTTATGAGGGGTGAAAACAGGCTGGGACATGCATAAGGGACCATATTGTGAAAATATATAATTGAACAAGTTTTCCATTATCAGTTGTATAATGCATTTGCATCATTTAATGTGATAAACTCAATTTTACAAATTGAGTAGTAGACCTCTCCTGTCTCACCCGCTGCTACCCTCATCAGTGTATATCATTCAATCTGCCTATTCTTCTCCCCACTCTGTCTCTGGTGAATTATCTAACCCTCCCATGCCTCTGGCCTGAACCCTAGTTCTTGTATAAATAAAAATAAATCTTAAATAAATAAATAAATAAATAAATAAATATTAACTTTTCCTCCCAAGCCACACAAATCAATCATAAATTAACAAACTTCAGAAAATCTTATTCAGTAAGCTATATTTAACAAATATTTATTTAATATGTGGCAGAAAATGAATAATATTATGAACTAAGTAAGAGTCTTGCTGAAAATAACATGACAATCAAATAACCATAAATCATCAATATGTAATTTATTACTGAATAAGTCACTTATGAATAAAAAAGTACAATCTTCATTATCTCTTCTTTTTCTATTTTATGTAATTTTCCATTTTTGTACAATGCGTGCAGTTTCATTTCTGTTATATTCCCCATGAAATTCCCACCACCCACTCACCCATGAAACATCACCATGGTCCCTTGTGCTCTTCCCACCCCTGTTTTGATCTTACTCCCTTTTCCCCCACTACAGAATGTCTCTGGTTTATAGTTGCCTGTTGATTTTGAGTTTTACTTTATTATAATTACTTTTTTTTTCCTGATTCTTATTTGTATCCTCCTCTATGTTCCTCTTATAAGTGAACTAGAAGGGATCATGCTCAGTGAAATAAGCCAGAAAGAAAAAGAAAAATATTGGATGTCTTCATTATCTCTTTAAAGCATGGCCAAGCCTCGTATTGGAGTGGTGGGTCAATGAAGGTGTCCCCTAAAAAAATAACAGTTTGCATTAAAATGTGAACGATGAAAAAAAAATAAAAAGGCAAATTTGAGTGTAATAAGACAGGAATCTACTTCCTGCTGGCACCGAGGATTATATGCATATAAGGCTTCAATAAAAACAAAACAAAAACAAACAAACAGAAAAACACAGCAAAAATCCCATACTACTATCCAAGAAATCATGGATGATTATAGTAAAAAGAAATTAGTGAAGGTGTTTAAGAAGACTGCCTGCAATTTCTTAAAATAGGATTTCCCTTATGTCCCTTTCCACGAATTTAAAAACCTCATAACTAGTATAATGTAACTATTTGGGATCTGCTTTTGAATTAGACTAGTGTAACTCCTTTCTGAAATAAACTCAGAACCATCCTCTCTAGTTTATTTTTTATTTTTTTATTTATTTTTATTTATTTATTCATGCATATAAGAACCGGGGCAGAGGCCAGATGTATGGGAGTGTGAGAGGATTCACCAGAGACAGAGTGGGCAACAGAACAAGCAGACTAACTGAAATACACTGCTGAGGGGAGCAGCAGGTAAGACAGGAGAGGTCTGCTGCACCATGTGGGCATCTCCTTGGCCAGTGGGGATCGAACCCATGCTGCAGAGGCTGTTGACAGCTTCATTGTGCTGTGTTCAACTGCCTGTGCCACCAGGGAGGCCTCTAGTTGTTTGTTTTTTAAATATTTATTTATTCATTCATTCAAGAACTGGAGTGTAGGCCAGAGTTGCAGGGCATGAGAGGAAACACCAGAGACAGAGTAGGGAGCAGAACAGGCAGATTTACTGAAATACACTGCAGAGGGTAGCAGCAGGTGAGACAAGAGAGGTCTGCTGCATCATGTGGTTTAGCTCCCTGACCAGAGATCAAACTCATGCCACAGTGGCTGGCGATAGATAATAGCACTGTACCTTTAACCCCTGCACTACCAGGGAGGCACCAAGCTCTCTAATTTTGAAGTCCCTCATGAATGTATGAATTTATATATGTGTGTATGATGTATGAGTATATGCAAATATGTACAATGGTTTACAAAATTGTATATGATTCAGAGGTATAAGATCACATCTCCTCAGAGTATGACACACCACCACACACACCACCAAAGTCCTCATTTTAACCAGAGATCAAGCAATAGGCACCTAGCAGTGTCCAACCTGAAACAAAGAGATAACATGATGCTTTGACTAAGCCCAGAACCCCAAGATCACGATCAGCTCTGTCTGGCCAGAAGCTCCTTGGCTGTCTCACTGCAGAATTCTCTGCCCAAAGATGCCACCACCTAAACAACTCTTAGTGAAACTGAAAGGAGAAGATGGGGTAAGGAAGCAAACTTACCATTATAGAGAGTCTTCAGTGAAAAAAACAATATGCCTTGGTGTCTCCAACTGGCCAGAGTTCAGAGTGGTCACCCTTCTTCTAGTGAGGTCATAAGGCATCTGGCTTGCCACCGAGGTCTCTTTGACCAAATAAAGCCTGGTGTATCAATGTCCAACACCAGAATATGAAGTCAAACTTCTATCAGAGTTATATTCTTGACAAGGAAAAAAAAAATTCAGACTGATGTCTCAGTTATGTAGGCAGTTGTAGAGCTTGTGATTTGCTATCAGAAGCTGCTGCCCAATGCCATGTGAAATAACAAGTAGCATTTTTTCCCTTTAGCTTTCATAAACACAACTTGCTTTTAAAAAATAGACATACCAGTTATTAAAATAAAAGGCATACATTATTAAAATAAAAGGCATGTATTATAAGGATGCATATAACATCCAAGAATAGATTTATATCTTAACATATGTGCATTTGATGAGAAAAGAAAATGGTATGAGGAAGAGTCAGGGTAACGTGGAAAAAATAAAATAAAATGAGTTGAGTTTCCATGAATTTATATAGTTGTTGAAAATAGAAAATTGAAAAAAAAAAAAAACACAAAATAGAGTAGTTCATGCATGGCTTTCAGCCAGACTCTACCTCATCTCACTGTAGTCTCAATCACGCAAAAGTGCAATGCTAAAGCAATCAATTTGTATTTGCCTAGTAAGGAGCAATGAGGTAATCTGTGCAAGACAACCCTCCCCATGCTCTGACTGAGAAGTTAGTTTTATCTAAAAATATAATTTCTTTTGTTAATAACTTTCTCCTACTGAAACAGTGTACTAGGGGTGCTATTGGGGGTTAAAGATGGTATCCAGTAGAGGACAGGTCGTTGTGGGTTCTCACCTGCACACAACTGCAAGATTACTCAAGTTTATGGACAACAATGGAGATTATTTATCTAAAAAAAAACAGGGAAAACAGAGTTATTAAGGTCACAGTGACTAGCTGTCTCATGCCAAATAGCTTCCACACAGTGTTGACACCCCCCCAAAAAAAAGGCCACTTACCCAAGATGTACTGCCCCATCAAAGATGCCACCTGGAGCAGGTGGCACACCAGCAGCAGACCAGGATCCAACTCACAGTGGCAACTGGAGCTCCTCACAGCCAGGGTCACTGAGATGACATCACAGCACCTATGGCAACAGTAAGGCCAGGCTGGACAGCACCAGGCGCTGAACTGGGCAGCAACAGAGGCAGCAGCTCCAGGAGTTGGTGACAGATGACCAGGCATTAGAGCTCTGTGAGTTGTTGGCCACACCGAGAAACAGCTCTTTGAAACACCTGAACTGATAGCTCTGGTGCTCCTTTTGGCAATATCAAAGGCAGGGCAGGAGGCTACTACAACAGCCCAGTTCTGCGAAAGCTTCAGCTTCTTTCTTTGTAGGTTGGCTGCCGGTTTCTTCTTTCTCTTGAGGCCAGGAACAGAGTTTCGCAGTTATCATGTGCCCTGTTTTATATCATCTTCAGGGTCCCCAGACCCTATCTCCCTGACTGGACCATTTCCAATTCCGAGTGACCAAATGGACCATTTTAGGGTCAATCATGAGGTGATTAAATAATATTCTTTCATTTTGCTCACAGCTGATTGGCCTATTCTTGGCACCTAATATAAAAAGGAAATCTGGTGACTGCCTACCCTGATCTCAGGGTAGGCTTGTGTGGTGGTAGGCTCCAAGAAACCACAGCCAGAGCCAGCCTCTACCTGCAGCCTGGGCTCCCGTGGGTATGTAAGTGGAGTCCTGCAGCATGGATGTCAGGGCAAAATTGACATTTCTTTCATTGCCATTTAAGCAGCAGGAACAATTTAATAAATGTGGTGGGTTTAAATGTCAGTGCCAAAAGTTGTTGCTAATGGGCAGTCCCTCCCTTGGGTGCCAGCCAGGTTAGATGAAACAATCAGGAAGTATCAAGGAGGGTGCGGGACCCTAGAGGCGAATATAAGGAAGCATAGGAGTTGTCCCTGGATCCCAAGAGGCTGATCTCTGCCTGGACGTTTCCTACTCTGTGCCTGTCTCAAAAAGAAGAGAGAAACTTCCAGCTGTTGACTTCCAAAGAGAAAGAAGCTAAAGAGTTTTACAGGGACCAGGAGGCTGGTCCTGCCTCTGGTCTTAGTGCTAAAGTCACCTGGGAACAGCATCCACGGTCTCAGGCCTGTTGTCTCAAAGAAATATTCACTGCATTGTGAGGAACCGCTGTTTGGTGCTGCTACCTTTGCTGTTTCTTGTTCCAATGTCTGGTGCTGGTCATCCAGGTCTTCAGACTGTTGCTGTGGGCTGCTGCAACATCATCTCAGCAGCCCCACTTGTGAGCGCCTCTTGGCTTCCATGCACTCCAGGACCGCACTGGTCTGATGGTGCCATACTGCGATCATAGGCCTTAAAAGAAGCAGATGCCATATTTGATCTGACCACATAGTTTCAAAGTGCTACCATCTTTGGAGTAAAGCTGCATGTTCTCACATAGAAAAATTTACACAAAATCAAACCTCTAAACTTGTGGCTAGAAACAAACTGCATACATATACACAAGGTTTTCACAAGGTCCAAGCCAGTTTTTCTAATATCAGGAAGCAAATCTACACATATCTTAAACAAGCACACTAGAGAAAAAAAATCCACATTTGCACTTATGGTAGCCAGTGCCATGGGAGGGCACATTTCCCCAGGGGCTGACAAACTCCAGAGGGATCCAAATCTGCTACAGGGCAGGAGAAAGGGTACCCCAGGAACCCCAAATCTGCCTTCCCTAAATAGGTTCTGCCATATGCTGCATCAAGACAAAACCCACTCTAGTGTGTAAGACCTTCAATGGAAAGGAACTTTAATGCAGTTAGCTTGTAATAAAGAGAAGATTAAAAAAAAATATTTATCTATTTATCTATCTATTTATTTATTTATTTTTAAAGAGACACGTATTATTTATTTATTTATTTGTTTGTTTGTTTGTTTGTTTGTTTATACAAGCTCTGGGTACATTCAGAAGCCCTGGAAGGTGAGAGAATTCACCAGAGCCAGAGCGGGGATCAGAGCAGGCAGAAGGACCGAAGTACCCTGCTGAGGGGAGCAGCGGGCGGCAGGAGAGGTCTGCGTGCCATGTGGGATCCTCCTCTGGTGGCCGGGGAGCAGCCGGGGATCGAACCGGCGCCGCAGAGGCCGCGGGCAGCTTCGCAACCCAGCGCTCAACCGCTGCGCCACCGGGGAGGCCCCGAGGAGATCAAAAAAATAAAAAAATAATTTAAAAGTTTTCCCATGAAACACCCAAAGTTACCCATCTCCTCATGGCTAAATGCCCAGCCAAACAGGGCTTGCCCAAGCAGGGTTGCTGTGGCCTAAAAGCTTGCCATAAGTCTAAGGCACCTTCTGGTTGAGAAACACAGTGAAGGGGCAGAAGTGAGCAGATTATTCTGGAAGGAGTAGAGCAAAATCAAAATCAAAATAAAGGATGCCATTATCAACCTGCCCATAGTTCTCTCACTCACATTTCTATCCCTTTCAAATGACTTCTTCCATTCCCCCTAGTCCCTGGCACAAGTTCAAGGTCTAGAAGCAAGTTCAGCTGCTTCACAGGTCTCTCTGCTCCATGTGCCTCTTACAAGTCTTCTTCCTCATCTCCTTCTGTCCTCCCTGCCTTCTCCTTCTTGTCCTACTTGCTCAGTTCCACCCTCTCTCAGAGGGGGGCAGGGACTGGGATCTCCCCTTTTCATGGGGATTACATTATAGGGCCACAGCTGCCAAAAAAGTAAAATACCCACCACCTTTGTGCTTGCATTACCTACAAGCTGCTTCTGGGACCTGATGCCAGAGCCCCCCAAGGAAGTGGGGTATTCTGCTACTCAACCCAGCTAGCTTCAGACAGGCCATCAAGTCTGGCCCCAGCCACCCTGTAGCCTTCCGTGCAGGGTAGTCTAGGAACTGCTCAGAGGCCACGCTCTGTACAGCCACTGCCAGTAATACAGGGCTCCTAAGACACGGGATCATGTGTAGGGTGGGAAGGGGTGCTGCCTTCAGCTGGTGAAAATTCCCAGCTCCCATGGATGTGGAGCTTCGCCCTGGGGTAGCAGGGCAGGAAATGGCCATGCCTGGAGGTTTTTTTTTTTTTTTTTTTTTAAGATTTATTTATTTATGCATACAAGAGCTGGGGTATAGACCAGGGGAGCTGCGGGGGTAGGGGGGTGAGAGGATTCACCAGATACAGAGTGGGGAACAGAACAGGCGGATTGACTGAAAGACACTGCTGAGGAGAGCAGCGGGCGAGACAGGAGAGGTCTGCTGCACCATGTGGGTCACCTCCCTGGCCGAGATTGAACTCATGCTGCAGAGGCTAAGGATACCTTCACAGTGCTGCACTTAACCCCTTGCACCACCATGGATGCTCCCTGCCCGGAGTTTTTGCCTTCGATTTCTGTCTTCAATTCCTGCATTTAGCAGGGTGGAAAGATCAAGTCTTCTCCCCACCTCTCTTCTGTGGGGCTGGAGTTTCACTACCCTCTTTCTGCTTATAAATACCCTCCTAATTGTGTAAGTCTATGTAGTGTCTATAAGGGATCCTGCAGACTAAGAATGTTTCAATAAAGCCATTTAAGTTTCTATATTTTGTTTCTTAAAACAGTGTACAATAAATTGAGAAACATGATTAACTTAAAACCCTGTAGCTAAAGTCTAAAAAAAAAACAAAAAACACTGCGCCCATATTCATGTATGTATAATTTATTAATGGAAAGTCAAATTAAATATAATTGTATTTTAATATCTCCATTATCCTATTTTTAAAAAAAATATTACTATAATAATAAAATGTATAACCTTTCACTCCTTGCCATGTAGAAAGTCAACATAGATGGTGATATATGTATAGATGAGTATACAGAAAAACAGAACAAAAAACATAATTAATAGATGTGATTAAAATTAATTTTGGCTTTTAAATTTAGTGGTAGTTGAAGTTAAAATGTTCCTAACAGAAACAAAATTAATTCAAAATCATTTGAATATCAATGGGAATCATTCAATATTTTGAGGGAAAAATCTAGTCAGAAGAAGACAAAATAAGAGGTATTTTGCTAATCTCCAACCCTCCTGCAGCAAAACAACAAAATATTTGAATAAAAATAGTTTTCTAACAATGCCAGGGTAATAGTGATAGCCAAAGCACATTCTGGCATTAAAATATTTCCAGTTCATAACTCCACACTAATTAATTTGTTGTTTGTTTTATATTTTGCAAATAATAACTATTAGGATGTTTTAAAGACATCTGATGGATTTGTAGAAGTTTGGAATAACCAACCACTCACAAAGATTTCATGGTAATTGTAGGGTAAATGGTTTTCAGGCTTTTCTGCCCTCCCACCATTAGGATTGCCCTATCTGATGGGGCACCTGCAGTTGTTACATTGTTGTAAGCTGTGAGTTTAATTCTGTGGACCATGGCTCAGTATTGAGATATTGGCCAAGAGAAGCAGAGGCAGGAGGCAAGAACAAGAGAAAGAAGAGGAGAAATAAAGCCAGAGAAGCCCAGAGTAAAGTCTTGCCTGGGGCTTGGAAGCCTGCTGGCTTCCTGGCCCCCTGGCCCCGCTGCCTGCTGTGTACCTGGTTGCTGCACTACATGTAAAACTCAATAAAAGCCTGAGAAAGCCACTGAGAGCTCCAGGATTCTTCTTTACCTCTCTGGTCTCCTCCAATCATTGAAAACCAGCTCTGTGCTCTTCCTGCCCTTACAGTAATGCATTTCATTATCTATATGTTTGTCTGAGGTTTCTTAGTGATGTTTTTAAGTTAACAATGTTTCATTGATAATTTCCATTGTATTAATATTAGTTGCAATTTTTACTACATATATTAAGGTATAATTTACAAGTAAAATTGTACACATATATGCATATAGAATATGATGTTTTTGTTACAGGGCAGGGAGAGGGCAGCCCGACCCAGCAAACCTGCCTGCTGTAAATAGGTTCTGCCATCTGCCACATCAACACAAAACATATGAGACTTTAATGGGAAGAGGCTTTAATACAATTAGGAAACAATACAGGAAAGGCAAAGAATATAGTTTCTAAATCAAACACCCAAAGTTATCCGTCCCCTTGTGAGTAAAAGTCCATCCAAATGGGATTGGCCTAGAGCAAGACCCCAAAGCCTGCCACAAGTCTAAATCATCTTCCAATGGGGACCCAAAGAAAAGGATCAGAAACAACCAGACAGGTCTGGAAGGAAAATAACAAAATCAAGACAAAAACCGCCACTGTCACCTCCCCACGGTCTCTCACCCACATCTGTGTCAACCAGTCCACAACCAAAAGGCAAGTGCAGTTTCCTCATGTGTCTCCTGGCTCCATGTGCCTCCTCCAGGTATCCTGGTTCTCCATCCTGATGATTCCTTCCTTCCTCAGTCTCCTCTGCATATTGATTATCTCTCTCTCTCTCTCTTTCTCTCTCTCTCTCTTTCTCTCTCTCTCTCTCTATATATATATATATATACACATAATTATACAATATATATGTGTGTGTGTATACACACACACACACACACACATATTCAAAATAAATATACCCATATTCTCAGATAGTTACAAGATTCTTGTTTTCATGGTGAGAAAACCTGAAAAATAAACTGACAACTAATTTCAAATATATAATAAAATTATTAACTAAAATCAGCAAAGGGCCTTCCTGATGGTGCTAGGGGTTGAAGACAGTGCTATGAAGCTATCCACAGTCTCTGCAGCATGAGTTCAATGCCCGGCCGGCCAGGGAGCTGCCCACATGATGTAGCAGACTTCTCCTGACTCACCTACTGCTCCTCTCAGCAGTGTATTTCAGTCAGTTTGCCTGTTCTGTTTCCCACTCTTATCTCTGGTGAATCTTCTCACACCCCCCCCCCGCCCCCGTCACCTCTGGCCTGTACTCCAGTTGTTGTATGCATAAATGAGCAAATCTTAAAAAAATTAAAAAAAAAATAAAATCAGCATACTGAAGAGCAAGTCTCCAGAAAATTATCTTATAAATTAAAGCTTCTCCCTTTTGATGATTATATAATAATTTTCCCATCCCACAGTTCTTTATAACCACCATACTATATTCTGTTATTATGAATTGTCCCTCTTTTTAGATTTCTTACATCAGAGATATCAAGTAGTATTTATTTTTCTGGGCATCTCTGGTGGCTTAAGAGGTTAAGCACAATACTGTGAAGCTATCCTCAGACTCTGCAGCAGGAGCTCAATCCCTCCCGCTGGCCAGGGAGTTACCCACGTGGCACATGGTGCAGCAGACCTCTCCTGTCTTGCCCACTGCGCCCCTCAGCAGTGTATTTCAGTCAGTCTGCCTGTTCTATTCCCGCTTTGTCCCTGGTGAATCTTCTCAGACTCCACACTTCTGGCCTGTACCCCAGTTCTTGTATGCATAAACAAATAATTTTTTTTAAAAAAAAGGTAGTACTCATCTTTTCATGTCTGGCTTCTTTAAAATCTGTGTGTATGTGTGAGTGTGTGTATTTACATAACTTGACAACTGTGAATAATGCTGCAATCAACGTGCAAGAACAAGTATCTCTTTACGATAGTGTGATTCATTTCTTTTGGATATACACCCAGAAGCTAGGCTGTTGGATTATATGAAAGTTCTGTTTAAAATTGTTTGAAGAATTTTCATGCTGTTTTCCAGATGGTTGTACACATTTACATTCCCACCAACAATATATAAATTTATTTTTCCCCACATGATTACCAATACTTACCCTTTTATTTTTAGGATAAAAACTGTTTACCAGGTAAAAGGGGGTACTTCATCATGTTTTGTTTTTGTATTTCTGTGATGAATAGTAATGTCTTGAGCATTTTTCATATATGATGGGTCATTTTATGACTTCTTTTTTAAAATTTTTATTTAGAAGAACTGGGGTGTAGGGCAGAGATGCAAGGAGTAAGAGGATTCACCAGAGACAGACTGGGGAGAAGAACAGGGAGATATACTGAAAAACACTGCTAAGGGGAGCAACAGGAGAGACAGGAGAGGTCTGCGGCACCATATGTGTGTTAGCTCATGGGTCTGAGATTGAGCCCAGGTTATTGCTGTAACAGCACTGTGACGTAATACCTAGGCTACCAGGAAAACCTCAATGTTTATGCCTTCTTTAGAAAAAAAATGTCTGTTTGGGAAGTTGCCTATTGATAAAATAAATTTTTATAATTGCATTGTATGAGTTCCTTATTTATTTTGGATATTAACATTGTATAAGATATATGACTTTTACATACTCTATGTCATTAACATAGTTTGTCTTTTCAGTCTACTGTTTCTAAAAACATTTCAGGAGTCCCTATTATTTACTTTTGTATTGGTTATCTGTATTTTTGGAAACAAAGGCGAAAACTTCCCAAAACCAGTATCATGGATTTTCTCTCCATTTTTTCCCCTGAAATTTCATGGCTTCAGGTCCTACATTTAAATCTTCAAACCATATTGAGATTTTAAATATGCTGTTAGAGTACAATGCCACTTTTTTTGCATGTGGATATCAATTTTCCCAAAATAATTTGTTAAAGATATTATTATTTTCTTATTGGGTATTTGTGACATTCTGATTGAAAAATAGTTGAGTGTATGTGTGTTTTATGTTTGTTTTTTTTTTCCTGAAGTATCTTGGTCGATTTAATTTAATGTCTGTTTATAGGATAGTACAAAAATGATTTCATTGCTATAATATGTAATAGAGTTTAAATCACAGAATATGACACCTCCAGCATTGCTTTTTCCCAAGATTTCTTTGACTATTCAGTATACTTTGTAGTTGTACAAGAATTTTGAAACTATTTATCTAGTTTGAAAACTATCATTGGGATTTTATTTTATTTTTTTTAAGATTTATTTATTTATTTATACAAGCACTGGGTACAGTCAGAAGTGCGGGAGGGTGAGAGAATTCACCAGAGCCAGAGCAGGGAGCAGAGCAGGCAGAAGGACCGAAGTACTCTGCTGAGGGGAGCAGCGGGCAGCAGGAGAGGTCCCTGGGATTTTAATAAAAAAAAATATATTGACTCTATAGCTTGCTTTGGGTATTATGGATATTTTTTTCAAATAATTTGCCATTAGTTTGCAGATTTTTCTGCTTAATCAAGTCTCCTATTGATAGTCTGTATTGTGTTTTTTATTAAATCATTGTATTCTTGAGATCCAACATTTTTGGATGGTTCTGTTTTTGAATTCAGTTACAGTTATTCTAACAAATATAAATGACATATGTCCCTCTGTATTTATTTTATTGAGGAAAAAGACTCTTTAAAAATATTGAGGTAACATTGCTTTACAACGCTGTATAAGAATTGAAGAATACGTTCACACCTTTTTACATGTATGTCACCATATCACCCCAGCTGCTAAAGCACCTATACAACCTAGATCACTGCCCCTTCCCGCTTCTGTTACCACCTTCACCTTCCCTCTGCTCTAGTATTTTCAATTTTGTAGCCATATTTCTAAGGTTCATTTTGGATTTTGGTTCAGTTTTTTTTTTTTTTTTTTAGTTCTTTGTGTTGTTTCTTTATAATCCACACATAAAAAATGAGGAATTATTGACATTTGTGACAACATGGATGGTTCTGGAGGGAATTATGATGAGTGAAATAAGTCATAAGGAGAAAGAAAAAACACTTAATGATTTCCTTCATAATTCTTTCTTTAAAATAAAATATTTTTCATCAAACATTTATCCACATGGTACATTCATATTTAACAATATTAATATACTCCTAATTGAAAATGTAATTTTGAGATAAATGACAAAATTTCTTAAAGTTCAAATACGATGCCATTCATAAAATAGATGCATTCGTTTCAGAGTAATATATGTATGAATTTTCATTCTGTAGAAAATATGGCAAAATGTGCATTTTCTTTCTTTTTTTAAATATTTATTTATTTATTTTATATAAGAACCGGGGTACAGGCCAGATGCATTGGAGGGTGAGAGGATTCACCAGAGACAGAGTGGGGAACAGAACAAGCAGATTGCAGAAATACTCTGCTGAGGGGAGCAGTGGGCTCTACAGGAGAGGTCGGCCGCGCCATGTGGGACCCTCGCCTGTTGGCTGGCATCAAACCAACACTGCAAGTTGTGGACAGTTTCACAGCATAGCGCTCAACCACCTGCACCACCAGGGGAGGCCCAAAATGTGCATTTTCAAAGCGAAAGACATATTCTGAATTTAAGAAAACGTTACCAGGTGTCAGACAGGAATTGGCTAGATGGAAACATAGATTGCAGCAAAACAAAACTAATAACTCCTGAAGGAAAAAAAAAAAAGACAACTATGAAACATAACAGGAGTAATGTTCATAAAAGTAGCAGCCCCAGTGAGCAGTGGAATTGTCTAAGTTGCTAGCCTACCTGGGTGATCAAATTGAGCCACAGTGGCCTGGTTAGCTTAGCAAGTAGCAGAATTGAACTGGCAAGTCCTTACTCAATCGTCCATGGCAAATCACAGCAAGAGCTAGGATGTTACCTGGAAGCAGACCCACCAAGATGTATCTCCTGTGAGCTCCTAGAAGTGTTCTGTAATCAGACCTGCTACAGTAAGAATCTGCAGACATCTCTGATCTCTAGGATATGCTGGAAGAAACCTTTGTCACAGAAGAGTCCAAAGACCTCAACCAGTCTCAGGATGGCTCTGGAAGCAGGCCAAATGTGATAGGCCCCCATGTACCTCAGTAAGACCAGGTGAGAGTCCTGGAAGAAAAACAGAATGGGAATTTCCCAGCAAGCAATGGAGCAGACCCTGCCAAAGGAAGCAGATACGATAGGTCCTGGCAGAAGCAATTACATGACTAGGTCATAATTGGCTGCATCTCTTGGAGCAAGGACATCATTTGGACAGATAATCTGTTGGATAGGAGAGGTATTTATTAGCTCGCTAAGAGACCAGTGAAGTAGCCAAAAGGGTTAACACAGAGTTGCTTCATCATAAATTGAATAAGAGTGAGGTGGATACAAGAACATGAAGTGAATAGAGTGTGGAATAAGGGAAAATGGTGTCAGGTCAGCCAGCTCATCAGAGGCCATAGGAAGCAGGGAAGAAATTGTGTGGAGGCATATACCTTTGAAAGATGGGAGAAAATTATGGAGGTGCTGGGTTGCTCCGTAATCAAAGAAAATAATGGATTAGTCATTCTGATCTATAGTCTGACCCATCATTCTGCAGACTGGTTCTTACTTTCTGAGTCACAAAAAGAGCACTGGGACCAAGTCTCATCCTAAATTCTGCAGGGGAGGGATATCAGACATATCACAAACGCAAGCCAGTCTATCCAAGCACATTCACACCATTTTTAAAATCAATCAATTAATTAATTAATTAACTAACTAATTAATACAAGAGCTGGGGTACAGGCCAGAGGCATGGGAGGGTGAAAGGATTTACCAGAGACAGAGCAGGGAGTAGCATAGGCAGATGACAGAAATATACTGCTGAGGGGAGCAGCAGGCGCAACAGAAGAGATCTGCTGTGCCATATGGTATTCTTGCTGGCAGGCTAGGAATCAAACTGGCACTACAGAGGCTGTGGAGAGCTTCACAGCATGGCGCCACCAGGGAGGCCCCACACCAACATCTGAATCCATCCAAGTCCCTCTGAAACCTGCTAACTCAGTACCTAAAAACCAGATCTGAGTACATGCAGAGGCCAGCAAAGTGAAATGCACATATGCATTCATACACACACGCATGAGCAAACAGGTAAAGTAAAATGTTAATGATGTTTTTAAAATAATGTAACAGGAAGACTACTAGTAGCATAATGAACAACAGAAATCTATAACGCATGGAAATATGAGACTTCAAGAGAATAAGATACCACAAGGTAAGAAAACACTCCAGAACCCAAACACATAAAGTTGTAAGATTATATATATATATATATATATATATATATATATAATCTTACATATGTAAAATTATATATATTGTGTGTCATATTATATATATATAATTTATATATATATATATATTATATATATATGTCAGATACAGAGACCACAGCTGCTATAACAAAGAAACCCAAAAAAGATAGAATAAAACTCAGAAAGGCCAAAGGAAAACAAGAGAACCCACATATGTAAAAGAAATTCAGAGAAACTAATCAAAGGGATACAACAAAATTAAGAAACAGAAATTTATTAGTTTGAAATAAAATCATTGGCCAGTCAGTAGAAATTGAGAGAATAACTGATATTGAGGAGGTAATAATCACAATAAATGATATCAATAATTGTAGGCATTAAATTAGAATATATCAAATGAATTACCAAATCAGGAACCTCAAGGATAACAATTCACTGAGGACCCAGGAAGATGAAGAGAGAGTGACATGTTAGAAAAAAAAAAAAAAATGAAGAAACGGTTAGATAAATATCTCATGTCCATTAAAAGAACAACAGGTACCCCAGAGGGGAAGAGAATAAAACAGAGTCTAGTCAAGGAAATAATAGAGGAAAACTTTCAAATCCCTTAAGTTAAAGGAATTTAATTAGATACTTGAAAATAAAAGCCACCTGGGGGCCTCCCTGGTGGCAGGAGTTAATCATAGCACTGTGAAGCTTTCCTCAGCCTCTGCAGCAGGAGTTTGATCCCTGGCTGGCCAAGGAGCCACCCACATGATGCAGTGGACTACTCCTGTCTCGCCCACTGCTTTCCTAAGCAGTGTATTTCATTCAGTCTGCCTGTTCTGTTTTCCACTCTGTCTCTGGTGAATCCTTTTACCCCCTGCACCTCTGGCCTGTACCTCCAGTTTTTGTATGCATAAATAAATAAATCTTTAAAAAAATAAAAGCCACCTGGTTAAAAATGCAATGAAATAAACACCAGTAAAAATAATGGGGAGATGTGCAGAGTTCAAGACAATGAAGGACTATTGACGGTAGCTAGGTGGTAATAGCATGTAGCATATGAAGGTATTCCTTTCATGGTCACATAATGCTTCTCAGCAGAAAAATTATGGACAGGAGAGAATTGGATGAAAACATCCTGCAAGACTTTATTTCATGTATGTTGGAGAAATGTTTGCCTTTCCAGAGAAACTAAAGATGAACTTTGAAAGCACTAGACCTTTTTTAGGAGAAATGTTGAAAGGATCATCTCTATCTAAATCAAAATGAAGAAAATCTATAAAAAATTCAATAAAGAAATAAATATAATCAGAAAACTAAAGAAAATAGAAGTCTTAAATACCCATATATCAATAATTATTCTAAATGAAATGGACTGAACTCTCCGATCAAAAGGCAAATAGTGATTTTTAGATCCAAAAGCAAAACACAACATTCTGTTGTCTCCAGGAGACCAGTTTTACTCCCAAGATAAATATAGATTCAAAATCAAAGGCTAGAAAAACATACCTCCAAGGAAATGGTACCTAAAAAAGACATGGATGCACAATAAGTATATCAGATAATAGAAATTCAAGTTTAAAAAGGTAACAAGAAAAAATAAAGTACTCTGTATAAAAATTAATGGATCAATATGGATCAATATATCAGGAATATATATTGATGGATCCAATCAATGAATCAATATATCAGGAAGATATATTGCACCAATCAAAACAGCACCAATCAAAAATATATAAAACAATTGTTAACCCTAAAAACAGATATTGGTAATAGCTCAATAATATTTGCAAAATTCAACTCCCCTCTAAATCAGTGAACAGATCAAAAAGATAGAAAATTAACAAGAAAACAATAGCCATATATGATGAATTAGAATAGATAGGCCTCCTAAATTTTTGCAGGTCACTATTCCCTCCCAAAAGCTAAGCATATTATTCTCAACTATACAAGGGTGATTTTCCATGATAGATTATATGTTGTATAAAATGAAGTATCAGTGAACTCATGAAGGATGCTTTCCCAGCCCAGAAATCTTGATGTGTCCAAGGCACTAGCAGTGCCACAAAGTGCCAGGTAAAGCCAAGACCACCACTGTGTTGTGATGGGGAACACACATCCAGATTAGAATCTCACATCAGAGTAGTGATAAACCCCAGGGGGGGAAATGGGGAGATGCAAAACACAACAAATGAGACCTACAATAAGCATACAGTAGTACTGTAGCTTACAAGAGGTCAAGACAAAGAATATTGAAGCTGGCTAGGGGTGAGAAGCAGACAGCCTATAAAGGTAGCTGATCAAGTTAACATCAGACTTTTCTGGAAAAAAATACTATAGGAAAAGAGAGAATGGCATAATGTTTTCTAAATGTTTAAAGATTAAAATCTCACAGCCAAGAATACTCAAAATGATAATGTTTTCCTAAAGATATGAGGAAAAATAAAAGTTTTCTTAGATAAAGAGAAATGGAAGGACTTGGCAAACATTGAAGACTCCTCTCCAAGAAATAGTGAATTAAACTCTTGCATTTAAATCAAAGATAGAAAAATATACAAAAAGGGCCTCCCCATGGTGCAGCAGTTGAGCGCTAGGCTGCAGCCTCTGCAGCGCCGGTTGTTCCCTGGCAGCCAGCGAGGGTCCCACATAGCGTGCAGACCTCTCCTGCCACGCCCGCTATTCTCCTCAGCAGTGTACTTTGTCAGTCTGCCTGTTCTTCTCCCCGCTCTGGCTCTGGTGAATTCTCTCACCCTCATGCTTCTGACTGTACCCAGTGCTTGTATAAATAAATGAATTAATCTTTGGGAAAAAAAAGAAAAAGAAAAATACACAAAAAAATACACAATGAACTGAAAAAGGAAATAGATAGAATAGATAGAACCACAAAAATAAAGGACAAAACAGAAGCAACAGATTTTATATATCAATAACCACTCTAAATGCAAATGGATTGAACCCTATCAACTAAGACATGGAGATTCTGGTTGCGTAAGGAAACAGAATCCAACCTTCTGTTGTCTCCAGAAAATTCTCCAAAGACAAGTATACACTCAAAGGGCTGGAAAACAATCCTACAACTGACTGGGACCCCAAAAAATGTGGTGATAGCCATAAAAATATCAGACAGAATCAATTTCTGATCAGATTTAACAAGCAATAAAGATGGACACTGTATAATAATTAAATGAATAATATACCAGGACAACACTACATCAATGAATATATACTCACCAAACAAAGTAGCACTGAATATATTAGCCAATTACTATCAATTCTTAAAAAAAAAAAAAAACACGGAAAGTATATTGGGACAGGATAGACTTAAAAATAACTAGACAACATATGCCTAATAGATATTTATAGGTCATGATCCCATAAAAAATCTGAATATGCATGCAATATTCTACTATAATGACCAAATATTGGGTCACTAATCTAGAATCAACAAACTAATGAAGATTAAAATTATATATTTTTTTCTGATTGTAGAGTCATCAAACTAGAAATAAAATAACAATGGAATCAGGGACAACTCCCAATACATGGAAACTGAACAACACACAGATGATAGATTACTGCGTTAAAGAAGAAATCGAAGAAAAAAAAATAATACCTCAAGACAAATAACAAAGATGACACAAAATTCCAGAACTTATGGGACTTAGCAAAAACAATATTAAAAGGGAAATATATACAAATACAGACCCACATAGAGATACAAGAATGCAAATATATAATCTTATCTTCCACCTTGGGGAACTAGAACCAAAATCCAGTAAGAAAAAGGAAATAATAAAAATAGATCAGAAATAAATAAAAACCACAAAGACAGTCTGAAAGATTACTGAAAACAAATGCTGGTTTGTGGAGAAAATAAACAAGATAGACAAAACTCTGGCTATGCTCACAAAAAGTAGGGGAGAAAATGCAAAGAAGATGAGAAAGAAGGTGTAGTAGTTACAAGAGATACTTCAGAAATTCAGAAAATAATAAGACATTACTATGAGCAGCTCTATGCTAATAAGTTCAACAGACTACAACAGATGAACCATTCTTAAAATTATCCAACCACCCAAGACTGAATTGGGAAGGAAAAGAAAACCTTAACAGAATAATCACAGGCAAAGAAATTGAAACAGTATTCAAAATTCTCCCCAAAAATAAATGCCCAGGACCAGATGTAGTCACATGTGAGTGTAACCAAACCTTAAAGATGAAAGTATATCTAAGCATCTCAAAATCTTCCAAAATATTCAGAAAGAAGGAATACTCATAAATCAATTTAATGAGTCTAACATTATGCTAATACCAAAAACAACACATCATCACCATCATCATCATCATCACCATCATAAAAGAAAGCAATTTTTCTAGTGACAACAGATGCAAAATCCTGAAAAAAAATCTTAGCAAACTGAATACAGTAGTACATTAAAAGAATTATACTCTAAGACTTTATAGGGCTTATTCCAGTAACGCATCTGGTATAATGTTCACACATGTTCAACATCCAAATATCAGTCAAGATAATTCACAAAATCAACAAAAAGAAAATATGAAAAACATGTTATCATATTAATAAACACTAATAAATCATTAGGTAAGTTTCAACATTCATTTCTGATAAAATTATCTCAAAAATGAAGAAAAAATGAACTTATGTTAACATAATAAAAGTCATTTATGACAAATGTACAGCTAATGTCATTCTCAATGATGAAAAACTGAAAGCTGTTCTACTAAGATATGGTATAAGACAACTATGTCCACACTTGCCTCTACTAGACAGCATAGTATTAGAAGTTCTAGCTAGAGCAATTAAATAATAGAAAGATATAAAATTATTATGAATTGGGAAACAGATGTAAACTATCATTATTTGCAGATCACATAATAATTTCCATAGAGAACCCTCAAGACTCCATGGGAATAAAATCAAAACAATTAGTTTAGCAAAGTGCCACAATTCTAATATCAATGCACAAAAATCAGTTGTTTTCCTGTATACAAACATGACTCCACTGAAAATATAACTGAAGCAATAAATCAGTTCAATAACATGAAAGGTTAGTAACTCAATATAATCAGTACAGTTAAAATGATACAAAAATCAGTTGCCTTCCTACATAAAAACAATGAAATATTAGAGAAAGAAATTAAGAAAATAATCTCAACTATAATCACAACAAAGAAAATTATATACCTAGGATTAAACTCAATAAAGGACAGGAGGATACTGTACAAACAAAACCTTAAGACATTGTTAAAATAGAAGAAGACACTAAGAGTGGAAAAGTATCATCCCATCTCCAGTTTTGGAAGAATAAACACTGTCAAAATGGTCATCCTACACAAAGCATTGTAGAGATTCAATGCAATCTCTATCAAAATCTAAATGTCATTCCTTAAAAAGCATTGTACACAAAGCATTGTAGAGATTCAATGCAATCTCTATCAAAATCTAAATGTCATTCCTTAATGACATAGTACACATATTACAAAAATTCATATGAAACCAAAAGACTCCTGATAAACAAAGAAATCCTGACAAATAATAGGAGGAAGAATGGTGGCAGTTCACTTCCAGATATCATCCTATACTATGAAACTTTAATAATTAGCACAGCATGGTACTAGAAACAAAACCAGACTGACAGAACAATGAATTTCAGTTGAGATGCTAGAAATAAACACCTATGTGGACATTTAATTTATGAGAAAGGAGACTAAAGTACACATTAGAGCAAGGAAAGCTTTATCAATCAATGGTATCGGGGGAAAAAAAGGAAATCCACGACGAAGAATAACGAAGCTAGATCTATATCTCACACCAAACACACACACACACACACACACACACACACACACAATCAAATAGGCAAGACTTGCAGGTAAGAGCAAGACTTGAAGTCATAAAATATAGAAGAAAACATAGACAAAACACCTTGTGACATTAACTTCAGTGGTGTATTCGCAGATATACCCTCAACATCAAGAAAACCAATAGAACATAACTACATCAAACTAAAAAGAGACAAGGTACTTAATGTGAAATTATATTCAAATACCGTACATCTGACAGGGTGCTGATCTTGTCGGTATATAAATAACTCATAAAACTGAACAATAAGGAAAAATCCAATCAAAAAAAAAAAAAAAATTGGCAGAAGAATCAAAAAGGCAGTTTTCAAAGAGAACTTACAGCTAGCCAACAGGCATATAAAAAAAAAAAAATGTCTATCATCACTTAACATCAGTAAGTGCAAATCAAAACCACAATGAGATACTTCCTCAAGCCTGTGAGAATGGCCCATATCAAAAAGAGCAAAGCAATAAGTTCTGACATGTATGTGGAATAAAAGGAATTATTTTACATTCTCAGTGGGAATGTATCAAGCCCCCATAAAGCAGTATGGAAGTTTCTCAAAAAATTAAAAATAGATCAATAATATAATCCATCACTTCCACTCCTAAGTACCTACCTAAAAAACACAAATACTCCAATTCTGAGGGAAAATATCACCACCAAGTTCATTGCAGCATTATTTTCAATAGCCAAACTGTGGAAACTACCTAATTATGCAAATGCAGAACAGTGGATCAAGAAAATAGGGTGTATATACACACCTCTAGATATATACATACCTCTAGGTATGCCACCAGGGAGCCCCTGTTCATTGGTTTTATACACTCTCAGTTTCCTAAACTGACTGATTGTTTTGATCAGTTTTTCTGTTGAGTCTTGAGGGCTCTTTATGAATATTAACACATTATCAGCAAATATTTAATTTAAGTTCCTCTTCCCAATTAGGATTCCTTTTATGTATCCCTCTTGATTAATTGTTCTAGCTAGGGCATTCAATACAATGTTGATTCGTAGTGGTGAGAGTCAACATCCTGCTAGTATTCAGTAGCCTCAGTCATATATGTTTCATGACCTCTCAAAAGACCCCCACAACCTTACCTGTTGAGATGAGTGAGATCTCAGATTCATACTAGGGAAATACCAGAATCATGCCAAATCTAATAATTTCCCAGGGCACCTCACCAGATGCCCACCAAAATCAGTGAGGTCAACAAAAGCCACATCTAAAGTACCTCAAGACAGATGACAATAAAGAAACAGTTTTCTAAAATGTGTAATAAAGAGCAAAAGCAGTACTAAAAAGGAAGTATATATATCATTACAGACTCATATCAAGAAACACAAAAGAAATAAAAGAAATCACCCTCTCACTAGTTCCAAAGAATTGGGAAAACAACAACAACAACAACAACAACAAACAAATTCAAAAATTCAGTAAAACAGAAATAATAAATATCAAAGTAGACATAAATAAAATAGAAATTCAAAAAGATAGTCCAAAAAATTAATGAAACAAAATGCTCATTCACTGAAAAAACTAAAATAGACAATGTTTGGGCCTCTCCTGGTGGTGCAGGTGGTTGAGCACCATGCTGTGAAGCTCTCTGCAGCCTCTGTAATGCCAGAGACAGAGCATATGGCTTAGCAGACCTCTCCTGTTGTACCCACTGCTTCCCTCAGCAGTGTATTTCATCAGTCTGCCTGTTCTGCTCCCAGCTCTGTCCCTGGTGAATCCTCTCACCCTCCCGCGCATATCTGGCCTGTACCCCGGTTCTTGTGCAAAATGAATAAATAAATCTTTAAAACAAATAAATAAAAAAAAATAGACAATGTTCAAGATGGAAAATAAGCTAGGTGAGAAGCTTCACCTAGCAGGAAGCTTCTCAGTGGTTCAGGTTAAAGGACTGAATGCTTCTATGGTGGAGTTTGTGTGGTAACATAATCTCAGGAGTTGTGAGCATACTCCTCGTAATCATATGCAATGTTGTGAGCCAATGTTGTTTCCATAAAAATAATAAATAAAATATAATAAAATGCAACACTAGGCATTGTAGACCATGCATTAATCCTTCATTTCTTCAGAAGGCGAATCTAAGGAAGAAAAAAAATTGGTCTAATAAATTAAGTTATAGAAAGAGAGGGAATTACATTAAAACATATTGGGGAGGGAATATAAACAGGAAAGTAAATAATTACATTGCAACTCTCTAAGTGCTACACTAAAGGAAATGAGAAAATACTGAAAATTAATCAGGTAGCAGTTAATAAATATGCTCATATAGGGCCTCCATGGTGGTGCAAGATGTTGTGACACAACCCATGAAGCTATCATAGCCACTGCCACACCAGTTCCATCCCTGGCCAGGGAGATACCCACATGGCACAGCAGACCTCTCCTGACTCACCTGCTGCTCCCCTTAGCAGTGTATTTCTGATAGTCTGCCTGTTCTGCTCCCACTCTGTCTCTGGCAAATCCTCTCACCCTCCACACATCTTGCCTGTACCCCAGTCCTTGTATGCATAAGTAAATATATCTTTAAACAAATAAATAAATATGTTCATATATTTGATATTATTTCATATTTTAAATTTCTTGAGATATTTGATTCTTCCTTAGAGTTTGAGGATTATAACAATTAAATTAATCCCAGTGTCCAAGCAGTTTCATTCATAACAGCACTCAATAAACTGTAGGGATAATTTTGATATACAGAATTGAGTTTCTATTTTATTATAAGCATATCTTATTGTACATATAAAAGCAGGTTAAATGACACATAATTTTAGTCAATTATAGTGTGAAGTAATGAAATTTAGTAATTTCAGGAGGAAGAAGTAAAAGAAAACAATGCATCAAAACAATATCAATTGAATGTATCAATCAGATGTAGTATATAATACCAATGCAATGACAGTTGGCTTTTCATTTTGAGATTTACATCTGTGGGAGATTTTAAAATACAGTCACATAGTGACAGTTTTCAAGTATACTTGCACTCTGATTTCAGAACTCAATTCTGATATGATCATGTTCTAAGAACTCCTTTTATGCTTTTTGAATGGAGTTAACATACAAACGCTTAAATATCCAGTTCCTCGGAAGTATAAACCCTTTCAAGTACAAGGGAATCCTAAAAAAAAAAAAAAAAAAAAATAGACATTGGCCAGTAGGATTAATCAGACTCTGCTCATATTATCAGTTATTTATACACCAATTCACCAAATAAGCACCCCTACCACCATAATGACTTGAATGCACACAGTGCTCAGCTGCCAGGGCAAAGCGTACAAGCTGG
The DNA here is from genome assembly GCF_014898055.3 of Talpa occidentalis. NCBI lineage: Eukaryota > Metazoa > Chordata > Mammalia > Eulipotyphla > Talpidae > Talpa > Talpa occidentalis. The sequence continues at coordinate 81,240,032 of NW_023604295.1, read as the reverse complement.
TTTTATTGCTTTAAAAACACTGAATAGAAAAGACATTGAACAAGGAAAATTAGGATGCCAGAGTTTGTTCTCTTAATTTGCAATAGGAAATCACTCTGTAGTATGAATACATATATCAAAATTGTCTTTTTTTTCCAAAGAAGTATATAATATCCAATAAAATACACCTTAGCAGCAGTGATAGTCATTTTTCTATCTGAATTGCACTGATATATATTTTTTAAAGATTTATTCATTTATTTATACAAGTACAGGGTACAGTCAGAAGCATGGGAAGGTGAGAGAATTCACCAGAGCCAGGGCGGATAACAGAACAGGAAGACTGACGAAGTACACTGCTGAGGGGATCAGTGGGTGGCAGGAGAGATCTGCACACCATGTGGGACCCTTGCGGGCATCCAGGGATCGAACTGGCGCTGCAGAGGCTGTGGGCAGCTTTGCAACCCAGCGCTCAATCACTGAGCCACTAGGGAGACCCTGCACTGATATCTTAATTTGATATTTAAGTTAGGTAACCACCAATCTCCAGTAATAGTCTTATAGTTAGCAACAATGTCTTCCTGGCACTCATGAACTTGGGGGCATATTGAATAATCATCTATTAATGGAAAGTAATTATTTCTATATCCATGATAGAGAATAGCACTGTTGTTTCTTCAGTTTGGTCTCAGACTTTGTAAAAAAGATTCTTATTTTTATAAAGTAGAAATTAAATGTGTGTTCCCTATGAGTGACTGAGTTAGACAATTATTTGTCTCATTCTGTCTTTGAAGTATATATAAGTTAAATATATAGATATAGATATATAAACATGTATAGTCTCCACACTAGAAAGCAAATTAAAAATGGAATAATTCATTATAGTTGACAGCTTCAAGCCTAAAACATTTCTCCCTTTAGAAATGTCATATATTGGGCCTCCCTGGTAGTGCAAGGGGTTAAGAAGCAGCCTATGAAGGTATCTGCAGCCACTGAAGCACAAGTTCGAAACCTGGCCTGGGAGATACCCAAGTGGCGCAGCAGACCTCTCCTGACTCGCCTGCTGCTCCACTCAGCAGTGTATTTCGGTAGATCTGTCTGTTCTGCTCCCCACTCTGTCTCTGATGAGTCCTTTCACTCCCCACACCTCGGGCCTGTACCCCAGTTCTTGTATGTATAATTAAATAAATCTTAAAAAATAAAATATAGAAAAAGAGTAATGTCATATATACCAATTTATAGTAACTATAGTTGATGATATTGTATAGATGATTTATATTCAAAATGTGGCATATGACAAATGTCATACCATACTAGTTGTCTCAAAGAATTAGAAAATTATAATGAGGGCCTCCCTGGTGGTGCAGGCAGTTGAGTGCAGCATTGTGAAGCTGTCCAGAGCCTCAGAAGTGCCTGTTAGATCCCCGCTGGCCTCAGAGCAACCCACACGGATGGCAAGCAGACCTCTCCTGAATCGCCTGCTGCTCCCTCAGCAGTGTATTTCATCAGTCTTCTTGTTCTGTTCCCCGCTCTGTCACTGGTGAATCCTCTGACCCTCCTGCACATCTGGCCTGTACCCTGGTTCTTGTATAAATAAAATAAAATATTTAAAAAATATAATGAAAATATTGCCATAGCATTTAAGTTGATATCACAATTTATTTTAAGCAACATAACATTTCATCTTGGAAAAATCTCTAAAATGTGTATTTATCATAACTGCTTCACATTGTAAACATTGACATTCTAATTAACATATATCTCTGTTAAATCACTTACTTATTGAGTTTCACTTTATATTGTTGACTTCAGTAAGAAAAAGCTATCATATATTTTTATATAATAATTGCTGAATGACTAAATGAAAATTTTAGGATATAACTATTCTTATATTTCTGCATTTTGTCATGATAGCAGTTGAAGCTACATATTTAATTGATTAAATATATTATTTATTGATAATTATTAAGATGATATTGTTAAGTGAATCTTTGACTCTACCACCAAAAATCGATCAATTTAATAATATAAATGTGAACCAAATATTGTGTCTATCTTAATTATTTAACACTAAATTTCAATAAATAACTGATAGAAACAAACAAAGGATAAATAGCCTGTGTAAGAACATGTTTTCTTAATAAGGAACACAGTTCAAGTGAACCCATGAAGAGTATATCTGAGTGGTTGTTAAAGATAGAGACATATTTACATTGTGAAACACTCCGTGGCCATGTAGTTGTCAGGGCATCTGACACACTTTATGGCTGCAGGCATTTTCTTATTTATATAATTCTTCCTAAACTAATGGTAAATTGTGAAGTTTAGAAATTGTAGTGTTTTGATAACATTAGAGAAAAAAAATGATGTACACATTAATGATCCTATGGAATGGCAGAAAAGGATTATTGAAATTATTCATATCATTAGGTATACACTTAAATTAAATAGAGGGCCTCTTTTGTACTTAAATCTCAATAATACCCAGCGAAAACCTGAATTTGATCCCCAGCGAGGGTTCCTATCACTGGAGATCAAACTCACATATGGTGTAGCAAATATTTCCTGTCTCACACGTTATTCCCCTTTGGCAGTATATTTCAGTAGATCCGCTTGTTATGTTCCCCACTCTGTCTTTGGTGACTCTTCTCACCCCCCACACTTCTGGCCCTACACCCCAGCCATTCTATGCAAAAATAAATAAATAAAAACTTAAAAAATAAATATTAAAATATATTTTGTATTTTGACAAACCTCCACATTGCTTTCCATTGAAAGGTTCAATCCTATATTGTCAAACTTTTAACAAAGATGTAAAACAATGGCACTTCGTTAATAAAGGAAAAATAATAGTAGAATAAGAGAAAACCTTGCAACCTAAAATTAATTATGTTTTGTGTTGTATATCTCATAAAATTAACCTGAATTTAAAATAATTCAAAATAGGGCCTCCCCGGTGGCGCAGCGGTTGAGCACTGGGTTGCGAAGCTGCCTGCAGCCTCTACAGCATCGGTTCAGTCCCCGGCTGCTCCCCGGCCACCGGAGGAGGGTCCCACATGGCGCGCAAACCTCTCCTGCCGCCCGCTGCTCCCCTCAGCAGTGTACTTTGGTCCTTCTGCCTGCTCTGCTCCCCGCTCTGGCTCTGGTGAATTCTCTCACCCTCCCACGCTTCTGACTGTACCCAGTGCATGTATAAACAAAAACAAACAAACAAACAAATAAATAAATGAAACATGCCTATATAAAAAATAAATAAATAAAATAATTCAAAATAATTTAGAATAGAATAATGTTATGGGCCTCCCCTGGTGGCACAGGGGATTGAGCGCTGTGCTGTGAAGCTGTCCACAACCTCTGCAGTGCTGGTTCGATCCCAGCAGGCCAGTGAGAATACCACATGGTGCAGCAAACCTCTCTTGTCGAGCCCGCTGCTCCCTCAGCAGTGTGTTTTGTCAGTCTGCCTGTTCTGTTCCCCGTTCTGTCTCTGGTGAATCCTCTCACCCTCCCGCGCATCTGACCTGCACCCGGTTCTTATATACATAAATAAATAAATCTTAAAAACAAAGAATCATGTTAGGTAAAATAAATTATATTAGATGCAGCAATAGAAATATTGGCATTACTTAGGGTGTGGACAAGGAATTCAAGCAAGGCCAATTATGGGTGGAGGGTGCAGATCAAAAATATAAATAATCAAAAAATAATTATTTTAACTTCAGTGTGCAATTGATTTTAACATTCACTTCAGATAATTGTGTGACCACACATGAATAATAGTTAAATAGATATCCTTACTATGATTGATGTCATGTTAACCATGATTTTTGAAAAATTATCTTTTCAATATCTTGGAGATTAAATGGCCCATCATTACAGAGACATACACTGTATGATTTCACTTATATGTGATATATAAATAAACAATATTAATGAATTAAATACACAAAATTAAAATTTTTGATTGAGATCAAATTAATGGTTACTTGAAGAGAATGGTAAAGGTGGTTGGAAAACTGGAAAAAGGGCAAATTATATAGTGAGGAGCAAAATGCGATTTTTGTGAAAAATTTATGTATATTGCATATGAACATATGAACATATGTTGATGTAAAGTTATTTAATATTATAATGCATTGTTACTGAAAATGACATTTTTTAATAAAAGATGAAGGTTATCAATGTAATGAAAATAATTTCAAATCATATATCTAAATACATTTTGGTGCATAATTTTTAAAGTTTTTGAAAATCAACAAAGAGTAATAAAATTTCAATGAAAAAATGACAACAACAATATCTGTAATATCTGTGTGTCAAATGATATTTGGATGTAAAAGAATTAAATTAATCAACAGGGCCTCCCTGGTGGCACAGGCTGTTGAGTGCTGCACTATGAAGCTGCCTGCAGCCTCTGCAGAGTGTGTTCGATCCCAGCTGGCTGGCAAGAATCCCACATGGTGCGGTAGACCTCTCCTGTCTCACCAGCTGCTCCCCTAGCAGTGTATTTCAGTCAGTCTGCCTGTTCTGTTCCCTGCTCTGTGTCTGATGAACCCTCTTACCCTCCCGCACATCTGGCCTGTACACCAGCTCTTGAATAAATAAAATAAATCTTAAAAAAAATACTCAATAAATGGCCATTAACAAAATACAAAATAAAATTACATAAATTATACTAACACATCTATTAGAGTATTTAAAATTAAATTGAATTCAATATTCTAAATAATTGTTGAAACTGGTGTGTTCATGCAACGGTTGTAAGAAATCTATACACATGTATACAATTATATATACAATTACTGTTTTGTAAGAAGTGTGCTATTTATTTTTTGTTTTTTATTGTATTTTTTATTGGTTATAACATTGACTTACAATAGTTAACATTTTATTGGCTTATTTAACATTCTAAAAAAAGATGCATGTTTCAAAACCACACCAGCCATGAAAGCACAGACAATGCTCTATCATAGTCCACTGGGTCTGCTCCCAACTTTCCTCCTAATTTCTCATCCCACCCTAAATTCCACATTCAGTTTTTTTTTTTTTTTTCCAGAAAACTCCACAGTGTTTTGCACAGAGCCTTATCCAGTCTACAATCCCATCATCAGCGTACAAGTGATCCTTTTTCTCCATGTTCTTGTCAACTTTTATTGTTTGTTATATTCCATATGGAACCCGATCTCATGGGTGTCACATGGTATCTTTATGGTTTAGGCTGGAATTTTCCATATGATGTTATGATGAAAATTTTTATTACCTATTCACCATCTGAATGTCTTTATTGAAGTGCTCTTCTGTCCAATATTTTTTTTAATTGGCTTATATAGTTTGCATTGCCATTGTATTGTATAACTTCTTTTTTATATCTTGGTTGTTATCTCCTTGTTGGATGTATGGTGTACAAGTATCCATTCCCATTTCAAAGGATGTCTTTCCTTTTATTAGTTGTTGTTGTTTTGTTTTGTTTTAATTTGTGCAGAATTTTATTTTGGTTTGTTACAGTCTCATGTACATATATATATTTTAAAAATTTATTTATTTATACAAGCACTGGGTACAGTCAGAAGCACGGGAGGGTGAGAGAATTCACCAGAGACAGAGCGGGAAGCAGAGCAGGCAGAAGGACCCAAGTACACTGCTGAGGGGAGCAGTGGGCAGCAGGAGAGGTCTGCACGCCTTGTGGGACCCTCCTCTGGTGGCCGGGGAGCAGCTGGGGATCGAATTGGCACTGCAGAGGCTGCTGGCAGCTTCGCAAACCAGCACTCAACCGCTGGGCCACGGGGGAGACCCTCATTTATATATTTTTATTTTTGTTTCCTTTTAACTTGGGGCTGAGTCCTCAAAGGTATTCCTGGAATGTGTTGTCTATGCATTGTTTATGTTTGCTTTTATGAATTTTGGAGCCTCAGGTCTTACATTCAATTCTCAAATCCATTTTTGAATTATTTTTGGTTTTGGTATGATAGAGTAGCCTAGTTTATTTCTTTTGCATATGGCTGTCCAGTTTCTCCAAAACCATTTGTTGAAGAGATATTATTTCTACTTTATGTTCTCTTGGTTCCTTTCTGTAAATTAACTCCTCATTAAATGTGTATGTATTTCTGTGCTCTCAATTCTACTCCATTGGTCTTATTGTGTGTTTTTATTCCAGTAATACACTGTTTTGGTGACTATAGCTTTATAGTAAAAATCCAGCTTGTGGTTTTGAATAGACTTTTGAAGATTTGTGATCTGTACTTTTAAATCATATATAGTATTGCAAAGCAATGTTACGTCAATAAATAATAAATAAAAGTAATTTATTGAAGACACATACACAAAAAATGCATATGATTCTTTACAGCAAATTTACTCCTAATTTCCAAAACTTGGAAATAAGCAAGAAATCTGTCAGCAACTGAATAGCAAAATTTGGTATATGCACACTATGGTATATGACTCAGCAATAAAAAATATACTAACAATCAAGTCATGAAAAGACATAGAGAAGTTTAAATGCATATATTCTGAAATACGATAAGAATCAGTTGGAAAGACTTGGGTGAGGAGGGTTGAATAGCCAGAACACAGAATATTTTTTAAGATAGTGAAAATAATCAGTATGATACTATAATTATAGATAAGTGTTTTTATACATTTATTCAAATTCACAGAATGTTTAACACCAAGAGTGAATGCTAATGTAAATTATGGGGGTTTTGAGATAATGATGTGTCAATGAAAGTTTATAAATTTTATCAAATGTGTCATTTTTGTTGGGGTTGTTGAGAATCTGGTAGGCTATGTTTATGTGGGGGCAGCAATTATACTAGAAATCTCTGCACCTTCTGCTCAATAAAATTCTAAAAATAAGTCTATTAAAATGCATTAGTATGTTTTCATGCATAAAATTCAATAAAGGGTAACTGAAAAAATAAAGTCAATGTAGTGGCAAAAAAAGTAGATGAGCATTCATCTTTCTTCCTGAAAAGCACAGCTTGAAAAAGATTTCCCTAAAACTATAAAAGAGAGGGTCCAGTGAGTCAAATAATCTTGTAATTCACCAGTGTTCACAGAAAATAACTACTCAACAAGAAATATATTTATCAAAATTACATACAAAGTATAGTCTTTGTCATTAATACCTTGACAATACTTTGACAATCTTCCATACTTATACTTCAAACAACAGTGAATACATACTGAAATTTTTATCCACTTATATATGCTAATGTGAGCTCTTGATTTTTCATCTTACCCAGAGATAGCAGAGAAACTACACAGTGAATCTGATATTTAGAGTTTGCTCATCTCACTGCCCAAATTTAAAAAAAAAATTAAGAAATTCAAAACAAAACAAATTTCATCCATTAACAAAAAAGCAGAGAGTTATTTTCCAACTATATTAAAAACATTGTTTGACATTAAAGAATATATATATATAGATGTTCTATGTAGCAGATTGTAAATAATGGCCGGTTATAATGATAATACTTGTGGAGGTTTACTTCTACTACTCTCAGGAATTCTATAAGGGAAAATACATTTAGGGAGAATGTTGGAGGCGGCCACCCTGCGTAGTAAGCAGAAGGGCCTTGACCCGAGTCTCTAAGGCATGTGAAAACACATGTGTCTCGGAGGAAAACCTCTGAGTGACAGGACTTGGTGTTGAGAGCCTGGAAAGTGACCTGCGTGGAGTCGGGCTTCTACATCTCCACAGTCTGAGAATAACAAAATGGAGAGATCCTGCACAGTAAGCAGAAGGGCCTTGACCTGAGTCCCTAAGGCATGTGAAAACACATGTGTCTCAGAGGAAAACCTCTGGGTGACAGGACTTGGTGTTGAGAGCCTGGAAGTGAACTGCGTACATCTCCACAGATTGACAACAACAAAATAATGAGCGAACTTCCCAGGCTCAGGCTAGGAGGCGATAAGATTATGTGTGTGAGAACTAACCGCCTGGTATCCTACTGTCTGAAGTAAATAGATAATAGTAAGAAAATAAACTAATCATTCATACGTGTTATCATTATGTGGTATGCTTTGATGTTACACCTGCTACAATTAAAATAGTATATAATAAGCACTAAGACAATAAAGATTTGCTGCATGCTGGACATGACAGTCCCCCATGTCTGATTTCCTTCACCGTTGCGGGTCAGGACTCACTAGAAGTCCACAGGCGAAACATTTTCTTTTTTTCTTTTTTTAAAAAGATTAATTAATTTATTTATACAAGCACTGGGTACAGTCAGAAGTGCGGGAGGGTGAGAGAATTTACCAGAGCCAGAGGGGAGAGCAGAGCAGGCAGACTGACTAAGTACACTGCTGAGGGGAGCAGCAGGCGGCAGGAGAGGTCTGTGCGCCATGTGGGACCCCTGCCCAGCGGCTGGGGATTGAACCAGCGCTGCAAAGGCTGCGTGTATCTTTGCAACCCAGTGCTCAATCGCTGCACCACGGGGGAGGCCCTAGGGAGAAATATTTTCAATGTAATTATTGGACAATTTGATCAGTTGAAGGTTAAATCAGTAAAGTATAATTGGAAATGTCTGACTAACAGATTAGGAGTAAAACTAGATGGAGTGACACATCTGAAGAAAGAAGTGAACATTCTGTGACACATTAGAAAAAAAGGCATCTTACCTGACACTTCAGGGTTGTTTTTTTTTTTTTTTTTTTTTAAGATTTATTTATTTATAGATACAAGAACTGGAGTACAGGCAAGAGGTGCAGGGTATGAGAGGATTCACCAGACACAGAGTGGGAAGCAGAACAGGCAGATCAAGTGAAATATACTGCTGAGGGGAGCAGTGGGCAAGACAGGAGAGGTCTGCTGCACCATGTGGGTAACCTCCCTGGCCAGGGATTGTACATTTGTTGCAGTGGCTGCAGATTGCCTCATAGTGCTGTGCTTAACCCCTTGCTTCACCAGGGAGGCCCCAACATTTTGGTTTAGATGATTACATAGTAAATGATATTTAAGCTGAAAAGGACCTGGAAGACCCTGTGCTTACTTCACATTGGAGGTAGGGGAATTGGGGTTGGTTTAATTTTGTGAGTTAGGCAAGCCCTGGATTGGATATTATTGCCCTGATTCCGTGCTACCTTATATAGGTCACTTATTCTTCCCAGATATTATTTTATTTCCCTCTGTAAAATGAAGGCTTTAGGATCTGTGGTCACCGAGAGTCATTCTTGCTCCAAATTATTTGCTTGCTATGGTCTTGTCTCTTTTTATGACTTTCCCTTTGGTTATCTGATTCATGAGGAATGGTTTTCTTTTGAAAGTATTCTAAGTGTAACACCGACCTTTCTTTTCCAACGTAAACTTAAAAAAAAAAAAAAAACTATACACCAAAAAATTGTCAATCATTTATCTTCTATATGATATAACTATCCCAAACCTAGATACTTAACACTGGAAAATAATACATACAATAATTTTATACAAATGTATATAGAAGACTTTTTATAATCACTCTAAACAGGAAATGACCCAGATGTCCCAAATGAGTAGGTGGATGAACAAATTATGACAAATTAGACAAATGTATATATTATTTTGTTATATAAAGTAATGTGCTATCGATACAATGGAACCTGAAAATGGTTATACTCAGTAAGTCAGATCAAAATAATACATGTTTTAGGGCCTCCCTGGTGGTACAGGCAGTTGAGCACAGCGCTGTGAAGCTGTCCGCCGCCTCTGCAGTGCCAGTTCAATACCTGACAGCCGCAGAGCAACACATATATCACAGCAAATCTCTGTCTCGCCCGCTGCTCCCCTCAGCAGTGCATTGCAGTCAATCTGCCAGTTCTGTTCCCGGCTCTGTCTCTGGTGAATCCTCTTACCCTTTGGCACATCTGGCCTGTACCCTGGTTCTTGTATAAATAAATAAATCTTGAGCCTCCCCAGTGGCGCAGCGGTTGAGCGCTGGGCTGCGAAGCTGCCCACAGCCTCTGCAGCACCAGTTTGATCCCCGGCCGGCCACTGAGGGACCCACATGGTGCACAGAACTCTTCTGCACACCCGCTGCTCCCCTCATCAGTGTGTTTCGTCACTCTGCCTGTTCTGTTCCTCGCTCTGGTGAATTCTCTCACCCTCCCGTGCTTCTGACTGTACCCAGTGCTTGTATAAATAAATAAGTAAATAAATAAATCCTTAAAAATTAATCAATCAATCAATCTTAAAAAAAAAAAACCTTTAAAAAAATACATGTTTTAAATCTTCATTTAGAGCCTCCCTGGTGGCACAGTGGGTTGAACACAGCAGTGTAAAGCTGTCCACAGCCTCTGCAGTGCAGGTTTGATTCCCAGCCGGCCAGGGAGCTACCTACATGATGCAGCAGACCGCTCTTGTCTTGCCCACTGCTCCCCACAGCAGTGCTTTCAGTCAATCTGCCTGTTCTGCTACCTGCTCTGTCTCTGGTGAATCATCTCACCCTCCAATGCCTCTGACCTGTACCCCAGCTCTTGTATAAATAAATTCAAAAAAATTACTCAAAAAATAAAAAAAATATATCTTCATTTATATAAGATCCAATAAATGCAAACCAATTTACATTAAAATAAAGCAGACTTCTTCATATATGAGTTCACATGTAAAGAAATGCCAAAAGGAAGTATGACACAGGGAATAAGGAAACTATTGAGGATGAAGATGATAGCTCATAGGTGTAAACATATATCAAAACATCAGATTGTATGCTTTCAGGGTGCTATAACATTAATGTAATTAATTATAAAAGAAGCAAGTTTGAGACAATTCATTAAATCAAGTGTATCTCCATGTTCATATGAACTGTTGACTAAAGCATTGTCCAAGCCCATAGTTAGTTTACATGCTTCTAGTCCAGACCTCGAATCTTCCATATGTACTTCTTGTACATATGGTCTTCCAGTCATTCTTATTCCACAAGCTAATGAGTAGTCCAGGCCATCAGTCACTGCACATAATTATGTATATATTCTTAACTCAGACCACTTCAACTTTGACATAAGTATATGATCCTTGCTCTTCTTAAATCTGTTCATTATTAACATTTTTACAGTATTATCAATTATATATTGCTGTCATTCATTTTTCAGTTAAATGAACCCCTTGACTTGACTTATCTACCAGTACAGCTCAAAAGTTTTCTTCTTCCTTCATCTAGTATTTTTTTTTAAGATTAATTTATTTATTTATCTATTTATTTATTTATAGCCATGTGGGACCCTCCTCCAGTGGCCAGGGAGCAGCCGGGGATCGAACCGACGCTGCAGAGGCTGCGGGCAACTTCACAACCCAGCGTTCAACAGCTGCGCCACAGGGGAGGCCCATTTTTCATCTAGTTAAATGGGGACCACTCCTCTTCTTTATTTTTTCTGTAGAGAAAACACCTTTTTCACACCATGGAGTTTCATGGAAGCCTAGAAATATCTTCTACTATTTATTAATTTTCTCTTATCTTGTTGGACTCTATTGCATGCAATATTTCCATTTTATTATGCAATAATATTGAGCTATTCTATCGTTATGACTTGTTGGAACATACTCAGGGTGAGTAGCTCCAAATGAATAGGCACTTAGTAACCCAGAGTCAAGCATTTGTCTCTATCAGAAACCAGGATCATGCCACAACATATTCTTAATATCCACTACAGAAGTATAATATTGCTCCAGAACTCCAATGATCTACAATGAGATTTTTCTTACTGGATCAGGCCCAAACTGGATCATTCCCTGCCAATGATCTTCTAACAAGATAAGATCTACCAATATTGTATCCATTTGCAATGAGTAAAGTGATTTAAATTGCACCTCTAACTTATAGAAGAACACTTTTTTGTTTTTGGCCTTACTTAAATATGGCAAATTTTCATGCCACAAAGAAGTATTCCTTGCTGTAGAATCTATTATTGCCAAAAAGTAGAAGCAGATCATGTACTAAAGCTCATTTGAAGTGATTCAAAATGCAACAATGTCTTCAACTTTGAAGAGAATATCTTGCCATGTTCTGTCTAATGAGTCTGCAAATATTTTATAGAAGTCGCAGATACTTCTCCCTTCAAAATTTTTATGTGCCACCCACTGGAGCACCAGTAGATTAACTAAGCAAGATGCATGCTAGCCACCTCACAGTTATTAGCAAGATCTATCTGATTTTTTCAGGGGTCATACCAGTAAATTACTGGAGTTACAGATCCCAAATACAGTAAGATTTGGGATCACTAAATATTAATCCATTAAGACTTCAAAGGAGCCTCCTGGTGGAACAGTGGGTTGAGCGTGGTGCTGTGAGGCTGCCCGCAGCCTCTGCAGTGCAGGTTCAATTCCCGGCTGGTCAGGAGATTCCCATATGGCATGGCAGACCTCTTCTGTTCTGCCTGCTGCTCCCCTCAGCAGTATATTTCCGTTGTCTGCCTGTTCTGCTCCCTGCTCTGTCTCTGGGGAATCCTCTCACCCTCCCACACCCTGGCCTGTACCCCAGCTCTTATATAAAAATAAATAAATCTTAAAAAATAAAAAGACTTCAAAGACTACACCATGATTAACCATTACTCACTCTCTGCTCCATTCTTTCATAAAATGTATTTTTTTGATTTATTCCCTTGGTTGGAAATGGAAATTTTCTGAGGTTTTAACTTGATCTTTTATTTTACCGAAGCACTACAATCCAGGTCAAGGACTAAGTTAGGGACCACCTAACTTTGATGGATCCATTATAATACACAGAGACTAGGGGAATAGTCATTGAAGTTTAGTAGTTCATTAAATACTTGGCCCCTCTTTGCCTCCAATAAAATATGGGATGTTAATGACTCATATTGTTTATAGATATAAATATCAATCATGATGCTCTGACCAATAATCTTTAAATATCAGGCAATTTAGCTTTACACAATGTATAGTTACCTAAATAAATGTCTACACATTATTGGGTAAAGGACTGGGGGATCTATTAAAGTACACACATAACTGCTTAAGTCAAAGTTTTCTAGACCCAAATATTGACTCATCCCTGAGAAGTGAGAAAAAGACCGTAAGTCTTTACTGGGGCAAACACCCTCATATTCCTGCTCCTCCATTTAGGCTTTCTTCTGAGTTTAGATATTAAAAAATATCTTTTTATGTTGCTTATTTGGGTCCAGGAAGTGCCATGTTTTATTTATTTACCAACTTTTCAAAACCCTCTCAATAAGGCCTCCTTGCCATTCCCCTGACTTTGTTGATTTTTACAATTCATGACCGTGGGCTTCAGGTAAATAAGCAATAACACATATTCTTTATTACCCTGGTTGCCCATTATTCCCTTTGCCATTGAAAAAAAAAGTTCTGTGGCTATATCTCCCTCTATCAGATCTGGTCTGTAGAGGCAAACCCACTCATAATGATGTTGGAGGCCCTCTCACTAATAAATTATTTAGCCTTTGTCTAATGTTGTGCCATATGGATCTTTTTATGGAAAAATGTCATTCATGAGTCCTCTGGTCTCAGGTTATTTGACCATTTTGTTGATTATCCCAGAGCCTTTTTATTCCTTTTTTTTTTTTTTAACCATCTTCCATCAGACATATCAACCTCACTCAGTGTATGTCATCACTTTCTCCAGGCTTTAAAGAGTATCCTAGTAGTTACTATGCATAATACTCAGGGTCCTTGAAGAGAATTAAATCATGTGTTCTAAAAAAGTGCTCCTAAATCAATGAACTCTTGCTAATTTAGTTTATATTCCCAGTCCTTTAGAATATATAGAAACCAGGTGGTGTTACTTAACCACTGTAAAAAATCAACAAGGTGAGACAAGCAGTCAAAGGGGATTTTAATTATGGGAATTTGATGAGTAAGTTAAAAAAAAATGGTGTTGCTAGGGACAAAATCCAATATCATTAGTGCTCCCTTAGATCCTGTTGTCACATGCTAGCTAATTTTTGGAGCTCCTTTGGGTTGTGGTCTCTTTCATTCTATATCATTTTTAGCATATTGCCAGCCTGGTTATGCTAAGATTTAACTATAAAATTTCTGAAATCACTAGTTCACTGAAAGAGCAGAAACAAACCTTGCAATTATAAGGAATAAGAATATTTGCAACAGAGTTTAATGAAATAAAAATAATAATTATACAGTAGTTCAAATTTAAGAGACAATGAAGTATTATTCAATAATTAAACACAGCTCAATAAATAACTACATTATTGAACATTCTGGCTAGAGCAGTGAAACAAGATATATCTTTATAGCATTGCCAAAGAACATTTTTTTTAAGTTTTATTTATTCATGCATATATGAACCGGGTTACAGGTCAGAGGTGTGGGAGGGTGAGAGGATTCAACAGAGACAGAGCAGGGAACAGAACAGGCAGACTAATGAAATACACTGCTGAGGGGAGCAGCGGGCGAGACAGGAGAGATCTGACACACTATGAGGGACCCTCGCCTGCCAACCAGGGTCGAACCAGCACTGCAGAGGCTGGAGACAGCTTCACAGCGCTGCGCTCAATCGCCTGCGCCACAAGGGGAGGCCCACCAATGAACATTCTTAAAATGGTCATCATTTACAAAGAAATATACAGATTCAGTTAAATCCCTGTTAAAGTTTCAATGCTATTCTTCAAAGTTGAGAATAAACATTATTGAAATTATTGGGTCTCCCTGGTGGCACAGCGGTTGAGCGCTGGGCTGCAAAGCTGCCCGCAGCCTCTGCAGCGCCGGTTCGAACCCCAGCTACCTGGCGAGGGTCCCTCATGGTGCAGCAGACCTCTCCTGCCACCCGCTGCTCCCCTAAGCAGTGTATTTCGTCAGTTTGCCTGCTCTGCTGTCCCCTCTAACTCTGGTGAATTCTCTCACCCTCCGGTGCTTCTGACTGTACCCAGTGCTTGTATAAATAAATAAATAAACAAACAAACAAATAAATAAATAAATAAATCTTAAAAAAAAAAAAAAAAGAAATTCATATGGAATAACAAAAGGCCCTAAAAAGTCAAATCAATCTTGACTAAAAAAAAAAAAAGGAAGAAAGCTGGTATCACATTCCAGACTTCAACCTATAATCCAATATTATAATAATCAAAAAATATGGCACAGGAACAAAAAACAGACATACCGACATTTGTAATAGAAATGAGAAGACAGAAATAAACCCAAAACGGTATGCATAGTTAATCATAAACAGAGGAGAGGAAACAATAATATATATATATATATATATATATATATATGAGAAAGGAAGCTTCTTCAATAAATGATGTTGGGAAAACTGGACAGCCAAATGAAAAAGAATGAAAATTGACCCCTATATTTAACCATACACAAAAATCAATTCAAAGTGGATAAAGCAATTTGATGTAAGACCTGAAATCATGGCTATTGTATATAGTGCTGCTATAAGCACGGGAGTGAAGGTTTTCTTCCAAATTAGCATGTTGTGTTCTTTGGGTAGATACCCAGGAGTGAAATTGTTGGGCCATTTGGCAGATGCATTTACAGTCTTTTGCAGAACCTCTACAAGTCTTTCCATAGTGGCTAGGCCAGTCTATATTCCCACCACTAAGGTAAGAGGGTTCTTTTTTCTCAATATCCTCTCCAATAATTCTTTCTGTTTTGTTTACACACACACACACACACACACACACACACACATATGCATGTATGCATATATGCTCATGTACATATACACTTGTGCAGGGGTTCTCACAGGTGCGAGGTGGTAATTCATCAAGGTTTAGATTTGCATTTCCCTAATGGTTTAGTATAGCTTTTTTAAAAAATGAAAAAAATGATCTGAAATCATAAAATATATAGAAGAAAAGAGACAAAACATTCCACCATGTAGATTTCAGTGATGTCTTGTGAATTCATCACTAACAGCAACAAAACTGAAAATAGAAGTCCAGACTATATCAAACTAAAAATCTTCTGCACAGCAAGAGAAACTGTCACTAAAACAAAATTACACCCTACTGAGTAAGAGAAAGTATTTGCACACTAAACATCTGACAAGTGGCCTATATCAAAAATTTACAAAGAACTCATACAACTCACCAAAATGTAAACAAACATTTCATCAAAACTGGACAGGCATCTTCCCTAGTGGTGCCAGAATTAGTGCCAGGGCTATCACCTCCATGGCTAGATTTCGATCCCAGGCCAGGGATAACCCACACGGTGCCGCAGACATCTCCTGTCTTACCCTGCTGCTCCCCTCTGCAGTGCATTTCAGTAAATCCATCTGTTCTGCTTCCCACTCTATCTTTGGTCAATCCTCTTAGCCCTCAGCACCTCTGGCCTCCACCCCAGTTCTTATATGCATAAATAAATGAAATTAAATCTTAAAAAAAGTAAAAGCTGGGCCAAAAAGTTAAATAGACACTTTTCCAAAGACATGCAGATAGTTAAAAAGCAGAGGGAAAAGAAAATGCTCATCATCACTTATTATCAGGGACATGCAATTCAAAACCTCAATAAGGGCCTTCCTGGTGGTGCAAGGGGTTAAGCACAGCACTGTGAAGCTATTGGCAGCCTCTGCAGCCTGAGTTGGATCCCTGGCTGGCCAGGGAAGTGACACACATTGACCAGCAGCCCTCTCCTGTCTCACCCGCTGCACCCCTCAGCAGTGTGTTTCAGTAGATCTGCCTGTCTGCTCTCCATTCTGTCTCTGGTAAATCCTCTCACACAACGCCCCCACCTCTGACCTATAGCCCAGTTCTTGTATACATAAATAAATTAAATTAAAAAAAAAAACTCAATAAGACACCAACTCATATCTGTGAGAATTCGCTATAGCAAAAAAAAAAAAAAAAAATCAGTAAAATGCATGGTGAGACGTGGCTAAAAAGAAATCCCTTACACTGGTGGTGGGACTATACACTGGCCCAGTTTCTATAGAAAAGAGTATGCATATGTATTGAAATATTAAAAATGGATCTACCATATGACCCAGCAATTACACTCAAAGAGTACAAAAACACTAGTTTGAAGAATACATGCATGTCATTTCAGCACTAATTGTAATAGTGCCTCTTGTACAAACATCCTAGGCCAAATAGGTTCATTGCCAGTTCTCACTGAGGAAAAGAGAATTTGGAGTCTTCAATAGATTTGAGGAATCTATTGAAGGCTCTATCTGGGTTTTAATGCAACGAGGAGACCATATACACAGGCAGGCAGAGAGCAAGAGAGACTCCATCTTTGATAGAGTCAGAACAGCAACTCCTCTGCCTAGTCCCCTGTGCCCTGTTACTTGCCCAAAGACACACAACTGATACATTATTGCAAACACAAGGCTCATTTGTTGTTTGCTAGATGTCTGACAGGTGAAAACAACATTTCAAGGTATGGGCTATTGTATCTAAGGTGAAAAAAAAGCCTGCTTTACCCATTTTCCTTATAGTACCAAAACAGATGATGTAGTGTGTGTGTGTGTTTGTGCATATATGTGTGTGTGTGTGTATACACACAAAATATAGATGAACAACTTAATGTTCAATTAAAGCCAAACCAGTAGCACCTCAGAATTTGTCTGTAAATCTTAGACTAGCAGTGAGGGAATATGGGGAAGGGAACAAATTGGGGAGGGTATACAATGGATCATGTTGGATGAATGTGACCCCTTGGTTATAAATGTGGTGTGGCAACAACATCTGAAGGGGAGTATCTGTACCTCTAAATCATAAAGTTGCAAACCAATGTTACCTCAAAAAAAGAAAACATGAAGGCCTCCCTGGTGCTACAAGGGGTTAACACAGCAAGGTGAAGCTATCCACAGGCTCTGCAGCACAAGTTCAATCCCCTGCCGGCAAGGGAGCTACCCACATGGTGGGGCAGACCTCTCCTGGCCTGCCCGCTGCTCCCCTCAGCAGTGTATTTCAGTCAGTTTGCCTGTTCTGTTCCCCACTCTGTCTCTGGTGAATCCTCTCATCTCCTGCAACTCTGACCTGTGCCCCAGTTCTTGTATGTATAAATAAATAAATCTTTAAAAAAAAGAAAATGTGGAATTGAATCAAATAAAGTAAAATAATAAACAGACAAAATAAGTTATGTAGAATGTGGTCTAGGAAGACTGATGGAAACAAAAAGGAAATAAGGCCTGGAAATAAAAGGGACAAGTGAACATATATCTAATCAAATTTAAATGGGATTATTGAATGGGAAAGAAAAGATACTAAAACATGATTTAAGCATTAAAAAAAAAAAAAAGGTATAATAATCCCAAGACCCAGAGACATCACAAGGATCTAAGTTATGCCACATCGGCATAGGTCAAAACAATGTGTATGTGTCTTCACAATGAAGGGACTGGTCATTTGTACAGCCCTTTGTTTTTGCCTGCTGAGTCCATTTGGAGGTAACTCCTCTTTGGTGGGTATGTGCTAATATTTTCTAATAAAAACTACCTGTGGCTAATTTATGTGTCCTTTTATAACATGGATGTAATCAAGGCCCATTGAGGCCCATTGATCATTCTAATCTGTCCCTTCAATTTCTTTCTGATTCTGCAAATACTGATTTCCAAATATGTCAGTATTCTTACAATCTTTGCATTGTCCTTGGCTAAACTAAATACTGAACAGATTTTAATTCAAGGTCTCTTCCTTCAACTATACCATCCTTTGATTGTCAATTTTTTCCCATATTTTACTATGCATTATCTTCTTCCCTAGAACTTTTGCTTCCCTTAGATGCCATATAGGATTGAGGCAGGATGAGAGGCCAGAATCTCAGTACCATTCTCTGCTTATACGTGCCCTGCATCCATTGTTAAAATGCCAAAAGTGCACTAAGTTGGTCTGGGGTCTTAGGATTCTAGGAAATGCAACTTAAGTCTCTTCCATTTTGACTTTGTGCTCATTCTACTTGACTCCTATTCTTTCACAACCTTCATTATCACGTAGCACAGATAAAGAGGAACGGAGAATGTGAGATAACAGGCTAAAGCCCCAATATTCATTATTATTGTTGGAATGATGAGAAAAATGTACTGATTTCCAAGAGAGAAAATATAAGGAATAATGCAACAAATACTTTATGAGAAAAAAAAAAAACTATTAGTGAACAGACACTTTATTTCTTAGTTAAATGTATGTTTTCCAAAGTGTGTTTTTTCTTGGACTGATATTAATGTATTTCAAATTATCAGATTTTTCATAATGTATAAATCAATTATAATAGTATCTGATATGTAAGGAAACAAATATTTTGAAAGGAAAGAAAAATATTTTATTTATTTATTTTTACTTTGTCACCACTATACTTGATTAGGTTTTTAATATGTAATTAAACTATCTTGATAAATTTATAATACTTTCACTAATTCATGAAAAGACGTATTATATATGTGATATAAAACTGAATGATAATCCATTGTTGATCACTGGACAATGGGGTAATAATATTTTATTATTTCAAGACTAATAATTCGGTAGATTCACATAATTTGTCACATTGTGGGGCATTGTGTTGGAAGCAGTGCAGGATGAGAGAAAGAATACTCAAAGTGTAAGTACAGAGGGAGGCCTAGAGGAGCGTACACATTTAAAAAAAGGCAGCCCTGATCTATGGGCAGTCTCACATTTATTTGGAGCCAAGTTCAGAGAACATGGGCAAGTTCTTGGAGGAATGTTCATGCATCAGGGTGCATTATTGGGGGATATGTTATCATCTGATTCAAGCTAGGGAGGAGTGACCAGGGGCTATTGCTTGGGGGATACATAGTTCCTGCTAATCAAAGCATACTAACTCTAACCCCTTTTCTTAACTAATTTTCTGTTAATCATTACGAGTAAGGTATTCTAGTTGATTTTGCTAGTCTCTGGCCATATCTGTCTGTTCTTTTCAGCAAGTGCTGGGTTTCCCAGTATGTTCCTTATAACAGGACTTTTCTCCTGGTGAGTAACCTCTACCTGACTCCACATTTCAGCTTGACCAGCAGGAACACTGAGCACCAAGACAATGCCACGATAACAAAGAGGGCTGGTAATACCACAATAATTCACATATTAAATTAAAACTCCACCCATTATGATAAAAATGAAAATTTATTAATGTTATTAGATTATTTTTTTCAGAGAATGCAAAAAAACAGATAAACCTTATTGAAATAATAATTCAAATGTATTAAAAATGAATTCCTTGAAAACCTTTATAATTAACTGAAATGCTATCTAGTCATCTTCATAAGCAGCAATTAGTTTGTATCAATAAAAATATTGTCTTGTTTTTAACATATTAATAACAATTTTTAAAAGATTTATTTTTTTATTTATTTATATACGCTCTGGGTATAAATAAAGCACAGGATGGTGAGAGAATTCACCAGAGCCAGAGGTTAGAGCAGAGCAGGCACTGCTCTGATGAAGTACACTGCTGAACGGAGCTGAGGGGAGCAGCGGGCGGCAGGAGAGGTCTGAGCGCCATGTGGGAACTTTCCTTGGAGCCTGGGGATCGAACCGGCGCTGCAGAGGCTGCGGGCAGCTTCGCAGCCCAGCGCTCAAGTGCTGTGCCACCAGGGAGGCCCATATTAATGACATTTTATAAACCTATGGACATTTCAAACTCCAGCAAATTGTCAGTCTCTTGAAAATGACGTGTATTTTTTCTTTTAAAAGTCAGAATGTCAGAATTCTGATCTAGCTTCAAGGTAAATATTTATCATTTCCCATTTAACATTTTATTTTAATGAAAAGTTCCTGTGATGTCTGTAATACCATAAATGAAATTCCAGAGAGTGTGGTTGTCACACAAATCACAAATATTTTTAACTTGTCACTGAAAATAAGTAATGAGATCTGATCAAATTTTCAGCATATACATGACAATGCGGGGACGTCCTCTTGTAAAAATGACCACTTTCCAACAAGAAACTGCCCTTAGCATTTTATTATTGGATTGTTCATGACTCAATAAATGGATAATTTACAAAAAGTTTTTATTTAACTTATTATTTTATATTTATTATATAAAAAATATATTTACTTTTATATTTATTTATTTATTTTAGATTTTAAGAGGCCAGGTTTATTTGGAAAAGAAGAAAAAGAGAGGCACCTGCGTAGTCACAAGTGGGCAGGGGAACTGCCTATATTTACTGTTATTTGGGGGTGAGACATTACGAGTAATGATGTGGAAAGGAAATTGGAGGCCTTGGGAAAGAGAATAGCATTGGAAAGTAAGATAATACAATTTTGTGAGTGATAATGTATTAGTAACATCTTCACAGATGAAGATTCTTGATTTTTTCTCATATTTGTAATGAAATAACAGACTAGACTTTTTTGTTACATAGTATTATGTATTTATTTATTTTTTATTTATTTATTTATTTATTTATTTATTTATTTATTTATTTATTTATTTATTTGTTGTGGGACCCTCTCCAGCGGCCTGGGAATGAGCCTGGCGCTGCAGAGGCTGCGGGCAGCTCAATCGCTATGCCACCAGGGGAGGCCATTGTTACATAGTTTTAAATAGTTTTAATTCTCAGTTCGAGGAGACTAATGCTTATATGTGGGAATTGATTCTGAAAAAAATATTTTAGTTACTTGAATAATCTGAATTATTTTGTTATCTGAATGATTACATTGGATGGCTGTATTGTGAGACTACCATCGATAATGCAATATAGCCTTCTCTCTCTCCCCCACACATACAAAAACACCAACAATATTCTGTAACAATAATAAAAAGGTTATCTTTCATCATGAAAAGTAATGTTACCTCAAGAAAAAATAAAGGGCCAGGGAATTTTTCAGTATGTCTATTGCAGTGTGTCTCCACTTCACACGTGCACACACACATACACACACATACACACACACACACACACACACACATAAAGCAAGAAGTTCAGGGCCTAGCTGGTGGCCTAGGGATTAAGTCTCACCACTATCATCACTTAGGCCTGAGTTGGATCCTTGGCCAGGGTGCTGACATGGCACAGCAGATCTTTCCTGTCACAACTGCTGCTCCCTTATCAGTGTATTTCTATAGATCTGCCTGTTATGCTCATCACTCTGTCTCTGGTGAATCCTCTTACCTCTTGCACCTCTGCCTTACACCCCAGTTATTCTATAAATAAAAAAAAAAAATCTTAAAAATAACTAGCTCATGCTAAATATGATGCATTTGAAAATCATAAAAATATGAAGCATGATGATTATGGCAACTTCTTATGAATTGTAATACGTAATATTAGTATTTATTACTCACACTATTTATTTATTTTTATTTATTTATTTATTTATTTATTTATTTATTAAATATTTATTTATTTATTTATACAAGCACTGGGTACAGTCAGAAGTGCAGGAGGGTGAGAGAATTCACCAGAGCAAAGCAGGCAGAAGGACCGAAGTACACTGCTGAGGGGAGCAGCGGGCAGCAGGAGAGGTCTGCCAGCCATGCGGGACCCTCCTCCTGTGGCCGGGGAGCAGCCGTGGATTGAACCGGCGCTGCAGAGGCTGCGGGCAGCTTTGCAACCCAGCGCTCAACCGCTGCGCCACCGGGGAAGCCCTAGTTATTTATTTTAAAGATTTATTTTATTTATACAAGAACAAGGGTACAGGCCAGATGTGCGGGAGAGTGAGAGAATTCACCAGAGACTGAGCAGGGAACAGAACAGGCAGACTAACGAAATACACTGCTGTGGGGAGCAGTGGGCAAGACAGGAGAGGTCTGCTTGCCATGTGGGTTGCTCTGAGGCCGGCAGGGATCGAACTGGCACTATAGAGGCTGCAGACAGCTTCACAGCACTGCGCTCAACTGCTATGCCACCAGGGAGGCACCTCATGCTATTTATTCTTATTCAAGATATATAGACACTATTACATATCTATATACTATAGGAAATCTTTAAATTTCACAGATGTATATAATGTACTGATTCATATGCAGACAAAAGAAATACCTTAAAAATGAACCCATTTGGGCGTTAAATTTGTTGTAAGCTACTAGAATGCAAACAGTAAAATAAAGAATGTAACCTATTATAATCACACCCTCATTACAAGAGGACCCATTTTAACAAAATGGTGAAAGTGAGACTATAATACCTATTTCCTCCAATCTTCTCCCTTTAGTTTCTTAGTGTGCCCTTCCAATATATATTTTACACATCATTTTTCCTATTATCTAAATACTTTTCTTAAACTATTCAGTTGATTTTATTTTTCAAGGCATGCAAATATTTGCACTACATCTCCTTTAATTATGCACTGCATCTCTCACATCCTTTCAAGTCCTTGTTTTCCTTTAAAATTCATTAAAATAGGGGCCACCCTGGCTGTACAGGTGGTTGAGCACAATGCTATGAAGTGGTCAGCAGCCTCTGTAGCATGGGTTCCATCCCAGCCAGTCAGTTAGATGCCCACATGGCGCGGCAGACCTCTCCTGTCTCACCCGCTGCTCCTCTCAGCAGTGCATTTCGGTCAATCTGCCTGATCTGTTCCCCACTCTTTCTCTGGTGAATCTTCTCACCCTCCCACGCCTCTGGTCTGTACCCCAGTTCTTATATGTATAAATAAATAAATCTTACAAAAATAAAATAAAATTCATTAAAATAAATTTTCATTGTGTATATGTACCACGTCTTCTTGATCCAGTCATCTATTTTTGGGCATTTGGGTTGTTTCCATAGCTTAGCTTTTGTAAATAGTGCTGTTATAAAAATAGGGGTGCAGGGATTAATGTTCCTGTGTCCTTTGGGTAAATATATTACTCAGCAATCAAAAAAGATAAACTCATGCAATTTGTAGCAACATGGATGGAGCTGGAAGGGAACATGCTCAGCAAAATGAGCCAGAAAGAAAAAAGAAAAATATCGGATGGTCTCACTCATAGCAGGAATTTAGAAAACCTAAATAAGGGACCAGGAAAAAGACTAATTACAATACAGAAAAAATCAAAATCAACAAGCAATTATAAACTAGAGACACACTAACTGGGGGGGTGAGGAGGGATTAGGGCCAAAATAAGGGGGTGAGAATTACACAGGGAATACAACTAAAATGAAAATACATACATTGTGAAAAAATGAAAAAATATGTTAAGAATTATATAAAATAAAATATAAATAAATAAATAAAATAAGAATAAAAATAAATTTCCTTTTCCATTTGATTTTTTTCTGTGCTTTTGAGTAATTTGCTTATGTTTTCTCCTTAATTTAACCCACATTTCTAAAACTGTTTCTATTTTTAAAAATATTTCCTGATTTTTTCAGTACTTTTTTTTAATTTCTTCTTATTTACATATCTCATTTCCAATATAACTGAAACTGATTTTTCTTTTATTTTCAACATCTATTGTTTTATTTTCTGTATTTTATTAATAATTATTAGATGATAGTTTAAAATATTAGTAGCCCCTACTTTTTATTTTTATTTTTTAAAAGATTTATTTATTTATGCATACAAGAACTGGGGTATAGGCCAGAGGTGCAGGGGGTGAGAGGATTCAGAGACAGAATGGGGAACAAAATAGGCAGAGTGACTGAAATACACTGTTGAGGAGATCAGCCAGTGAGACAGGAGAGGTGTGTTGTGCCATTTGGGTAGCCCCCTGGCCTGTGGGGGACCGAACTCACGCTGTAGAGGCTGTGGATAACTTCACGATGCTGTGCTTAACCCCCTGTACCACCAGGGAGGACCACTCCTAATTTTTAATTTTAATTTTATTTTTTTAAGATTTTATTTATTTGTACAAGAGCTAGGGTACAGGCCAGAGGTGTGGGAGGAAGAGAGGATTCACCAGTGACAGAGCATGGAGCAGAATAGGCAAAAGGACGGAAAGCACTGTTGAGGGGAGCAGTACGTGAACCGCAAGAGGTCTGCCCCACCACGTGGGTGATTCCCTGGCCAGTGGCCAATCGACCCATGCAGCAGAGGCTGTTGACTGCTTCACAGCACTGTGCTCAACCTGCTGCACCACTGGGGAGGCCCTAATGTTTAATTTTATTTTGAAGAAAACTTACACTCAGTTTTATTTTGACGGAAAATAAATTTCAATAAACCCTTACAGTTTTCCATGAATGAATAGCACTATTTCTCTGAGAGGTGGTGTTAATGCTAGTTGCTGTTTCTTTTTTTTTTTTCCCCTATACTATACTATACTATACTATACTATTATTTATTTATTTATTTATTTATATTTTTTTTACATCATTGTTGATTTTCAAATATTGATTTTCAAACATTATTTGCTTACCCCTACCCCCTCTGGTGTAGTCCCCATAATGTTTCCTTCACCAAGACACCTTCACCTCAGTCCCCTGGGCTCCTCCCTCCCTCCCTCTGATCCTTCTCCCTCGTCTTCCCCTTCAGTATATCTCTGATTTATAAGTGTCTGTTTTTGCTTTGTAGTGTTCTGTACTGTTATTATTTTTTACGCTGATGTCTTATTTGGTTCCCCTATTTTACAGCTCTAAGTGAAAACTTCCTATATTTTTGTTTTTCCTTCTGGCATATTTCAGTGAGCATAATCCCTTCTAGCTCCAAGCACATGGCTGAGAATGGCATATATCAAAAACTAACAACAACAAATGTTGGCGGTTGTGGTAAAAATAAACTCTCCTACATTGCTGGTGCAAATGCAGACTGGTCCAACAACTATGAAAAGTTGTCTGGAGTTTCCTCTGTCTACTAAAAATGGAGCTACCATATGACCTGGCAATTACACTCCTAGGGATCTACCCAAAGGACACAAAAACATTGTTTCAAAAGAACATCTGTACCCCTATGGCTATTGCAGCACTATTTACTATAGGTAAAACCTGAAAAAAGCCCCCAAATGCCAAAAAATAGATGACTGGATCAGGAAGATGTGGTATATATATACAATGGAATATTATTCACCGATCAAAAATAAAATGCTAGGGTATTTTCAAATTTTCACGATTTCATTCTTTCTTTATCCACTATTTCTGCACACTTCTCAAAATGTGACTGTTTTGGGTAAGATATTTTCCCCCATTAAGAATATTTTTGCTGGGTCCTCCCTGGTGGTGCAAGGAATTAAGCACAGAATTGTGAAGCAATCCATAGCCTTTGCAGCCCCAGTTTGATCCCCAGGCAGCCAGGGAGCAACCCACATGGTGCTGCAGACCTCTCCTGTCTTGCCAGCTGCTCCCCTCAGCAGTGTATTTTAGTCACTGTTCACAGAACACTGCCTGTTCTGTTCCCTACTTGTCTCTGGTGAATCCTCTCACTCCCCTGTACCTCTGGCCTGTACCCCAGATCTTGTATGCACAAATAAATAAATATTTTTTAAAAAGAATGTTTTTTGTTGTTTTCTAGTCTCCAGATGTTCCTGAATCTCTCTTAAGTTTTGTGTGTCAATAGGTGGTCTCATGTTTACAGGGTATATTTAAAGTCCACTGTAATTCCTACAATATGCTTTCTTTCCATCATTCCCACACACTATATTGAAATTAACCTCCTCTTTCTTTCATCTTAGGCTTTCTGTCTTGCTATATTTGAATGCTGCATACAAAATAGATTTCTGTCTTTTCAAAATAGTATTTGATGACTTTTTTTTGAGACATATAAGGGTTCTTCCCACCACTATCTGATTTTACAAGCATTTTTGCTTCACTAATCTACAGTGCAAAGACTTTGAATTTCTCTTCCAGTACTTAAAATTTATTTTTAAACCAACTTGTCCATGATTTCACTCATGGAAACCACTTTGTTTTAAGTATTTCATTTGTGTATGTTTGGAGCGTTCATTACTCCAACATTATGAAACCATCATTCCATTGTAAAAAGCTGCTGATGCTGTCCAGGTTCTGTGTTTTGAAATAAAGGTTTGGACAAACTCACCATTATATTTAGGTAAAATGGTATGTTGAACACATTTCATCTGAAAACTTACTTTGTCTGTAATTTGGAAAACAAAGTTACTGAGGATTGATTGGAAAAATTAGAAGTTTCAAAGTGAAAGATTTGATTATACAGAGTCTGAGTATGAATGGAGACAGACTGATAACTATTTATGATGGCCTCTTATAAATGTTTTTTTATGAATTTCATGGAAACAGAATGTCTTTAATAGGATTTCTTCTGCCAATGTGAATTTGCTTGGGTATGAACATTGAGAATATTCAGATTTAGATTCATTCAATATGCTGATGTTTCTAGCAAGATTTGATATTTAGGCCAGCAAATGCGTTTCATGAATTAGCAATCTGTTGCATAATAGGTTGGTTAAAAATAAGAGGACATTTTGCTAATGACTGCTGTAAATAATACGATAATTAAGCATAATGATAATGGAAAGAAAATAAAAAAGGTATTGCGTATCTTGGCAAGATTGAAAAGTGGCCACAGAGAAATGAACACACTTGAGTACTCAAGTGCTTGTTCATTTTGAATGGATGATTTGAAATTTGATTGATTTTAATGTGTTGACAGGATTATAGCTGTGAGGGTGAAAAAGTAAGTGTGGCTGATTGAAGTGGAGTAGAGAAGGTCAATGATTATGAGCAAGCTAAGGGCATTACTGGGTAAAAGAATTGAAGAATATTATTTGGCTGGTCATGAAAGTTGCACAGTAGTGTAGCAAGGTTTGGAGTCTAAAGAGAGTATGTTACTTGCCAGCATTAGTTGAATTGTTAGTAATGGGAGGGGGGGCTCAATGAAGCGCAACTACAAGAATGTGAGAATGAGAGGACAGGTGTTTCAGTCTCTTTGGGCTCCTATATCAAAATACCAGATTTGGTGGCTTTTAAGAAACATTAATTTATTTATCATTGTCCTAGGGACCTGAATTCCAAGAACAGGGTATCAGCATGACCATCTTCATGGTTTCCATGAAGATTTTTTTCCATATTGCAGGCTTCTCATTGTGTCACCTTGAATTGAGTTTACAGGAGAAATTAGTAACTGGGAGAAAAGTAGAAAGGGATCTCAATGTTCTGTAATGCAGAATAATTGGTGTTTTGGTCTCCTACTATTGTGTGGTGACATGCATCTGAAGAAATGTGAACCTGTACTCCTAAATCATATACAGTATAATAAAAACAATAAACTAATATCACCAAAAATAATATACAGTAAATAAATAAGTGAAGGTATAATAAACAAAACAAAACAAAAGTAAAGTGAACAGATGGATGTAATGCTTATCACAATTAAATTTTAAATTAATTATAAAGATTTAAAATAACAAAGGATCAATGTTATTAAAGAAATAAAAAAAAAATCCTTGAAATCTGACTGTACCAGATCTGAGGCTACCAGAGGGGGAGTGTGAGGCTAGGGGGCATGCAAAGTAAGTATGGTGCACATGGGCTATATGATGGTGTCTGTGGTGTGGTAACAACACCTGAAGGGAAAGATACTGTAAGTCTAAGTCATATACAATGTTTTCAAACAATGTAACAAACAAACAAACAAGCAAACAAAGTGCATACTTACAAAAAATAATAAAAAAATAAGGATGGGAATTTACAGTGATGAATGGAAGTTGATTTTGGATGGGCATCTAATGTAGTGTATGCAGATGTCAAATTATAATTGTGAACAACTTAAACATATATAATGGTAGAGACCAGTGTTACTTCAAAAAATGTTTTAAAAAATCATAATGAAGTTTAATAGCAAGTGTTTATAATATTATTAAGTGACAAATGCGATATGGTAAATATTTTAAAATCTACTATTCATCCTCTTATGTTTCATAGCTATTGTTAAAGTCCTAACTAAAGTTCTACTGAAATAGATGATCATGTGAAAATGTATGCTATTCTATTTTTATATAACTATTTATTTTTTCAGACTGCACCTTCTGGGACTTAGGTCTTGCTAATTATGTATTTAAAAGAGGGAATCTATGTTGTAGTCTGAAAGGCATGTTTTATGGATCATGAATTTAAGATATTCATCAAAATATGTAACCACGAGCTTGATTATTTATTCACTCAAAACATTCAGCTTCTGCATTGTCAAAACACTTGTGAGTGTAACTTTTTTAGGTCATGATACATTTAAAAATTCAAGAAAATTTTAGTGACTCAACTGATAAATATTAAGCAGTATAATCATCAGACTGTATATAAAAAGTGCATTTGTTTTCTAACTCAAATTTATTAACCCCTTTGGCATACTAGTTAGGGATTTTTCCGAGCAGAAATGCTAATATAAAATGTATTAGCTTTCATACTGAAAGGCACTCAGGGCCTCTTGCAACTCCAGCATCATTTTTTAACAATACATTGGCAGGGTTTTCCACTATTGTGAGATATGTAGCAAATGATCCACAAATATTTTTCCCAACTTTGGCCTGCCTAGAGAAGTTTCAAAACAATAATTCATAGATACTACTGATACATATGTTATTTCACATTTTTTGCACAGTAACAACATTTATTCTGTTAAATATTTACATAACTTTGGAACAATGGTACTGCCTAAGAGGATGTTGTGGGAATACTGTCAGAATAAGAAATTGACCTTGATTGTACAATAACTCATTGATTAGACTGGAGGCAAAAGCAAAAAAAAAGCAGAAAATTTTATTATTAAAGTTATTTCATATGTCTCGGCAACAATTCACTCCCAAACACCAATTTTTCTACCATATTCATTGACATAATTTCTCCCTCTAGAGAAATATAGCTGTTTGATGTCTAAGTATGCAACACATTTTTAAAATGCAACCGATATATGAAACATAGCTGTTTGGTTTCTATTTTTTTACATCCTTGATAAATGTTCTTCAATTTTTTTCATCTATAAATTTTGATTAGGCAGTATTTTATTTGCCATTACACAGAACACTTTCTATATTTGCATTTGTGTCTTACACATACTGACACACACACACACACAGAAATAAACACAAATTTTTGAAATCTAAGTTAAGATTTAGGCACATGACTAGTAAATGTTATGTCTGTTTAGAGGAAAATACACAGACCTTTGCTAATTTGAGTTACACTAAATTGCAGACATGAATTATGTAGCACCTAAAGTGTTAAGATTGTACTCCTGAAGCAAGTGATGTTGCAGGTATTCCAGGAGAGGAATCAGGAGAGCAAATGTCTTGATATTATTTTGCCAATAAAAATGTAATGATGACAAATTTCTGTTTGTCTCTGTTTGTTTGGGACCTCCATTTTCCCAGTAGAAAAAAAAAATAGTTGGAATTTTATTTCCCAAAATAATTCTATCTCTGAAATAATTTCTCTTTAAAAAAAGTATTTATGTTTGATTAAGGTAATATTTGGATACTCCCATCAGGTATTGCCACTGTAGTAAACTCACAACCATATTATGTTACCCACAGTCTACTGCCACAATCCATTGTGCCCCATGCCTTTGTTCTCATCTCCTCACCACCCATACCCCTTGTGAATGCCTCAATAGTACAGTCAGCTTCCAAGGGTTAGTTTTAAAGCTTGTCTTTATCTGACTCTTAGTTTAGTTTGTCTGTGTCCCACATATTAGTAACACTATCCAGTATTTATCTTTCTCCTTATGATTAATTTCATTCAGCATCATCCCTTACAGTTCCATCTATTTTGCCTTTAGACTGTATTCTTTTTCTATACCATATCTTCTTGATCTATTTCTGAGCACTCCAGTTGTTTCCATATTTTGCCCATAGTAAACCGCACTGAAATAAACAAAGGAGTTCAAGTTTCCTTTCAAATTAGTGATTTCTGAATTTTTCAGGTAGATGCTAAAAGCGAATTACTGGATTGTATGGCAGATGCATTTTTAATGTTTTTAGGCACCTCTGCACTGATTTCCATAAGGGCTGGACAAGTCTGCTTTGCCATCAGCAGAGTAGGATGGTTCCCTTTCCTCCACATTTTCATCAGAACTTGTTGATTTTGTTTTTGTCAATATAGGCCATTCTCACAGATGCAAGATGATATCTCACTGTGGCATTAATTAGCATCTGCTTGATGAGTGATGATGAACAATTTTCATGTGCCTCTATGCAGTTTGGATGTCTTCTTTGGATAAATATCTGTTTAATTATTTTCCCATTTCTTGATTGGGTTATTAGTTTCCTTTATGTTGATGTGTAGATATTTTATACCATATGTATGACATGCAAATATTTATTTTGATATGATTATAAACTTTCTTTATTTCTTCTTCCCCTATATTATTTTTTGTATATGAGAAGGCAACTGCCTTATGTTGATTGATTTTCCACCCTGATTCTGTTAAACTGAAAAATTTGATTATATTTTTTTTCCTGTGGAGTCTTGAGTGTTATCTGTATTTATTATCACATCATCTGAAAATGATAGCTTCACTTACTTTTTCCCAATTTGGATTCCGTTTATATCTTTCTCTTGTCTAATTGCTCTAGCTAGGACTTCCAATATTATGTTGAACATTGTTAGTGAGAGTAATTGTTGTTGTCTTGTACCAAATCTTAGTGGAAAGGCCTTCAGTTTTTCACCATTGAGAGTGATGTTAGCTGTGGGATTATTGTATGTGCTTTTTTCTTAATCATACTTTTTGGGAATTTGCATTAGAATATTGCTTTGGTCTCATTTCTTTGTAGAATGTGCAGTGATTGTAAGAGATTTGGGGTTATAAAATAAAAATGACTTTGACATATAAATATTTATAAATAAGTACCTAGTATTACATACTTCTACAATGAGAAAAATTCTTGGTATACAGAAACTGAATTTGTTTAAAATAATGGTTGGTTGTATGACAACTCACGTGGATAAATTTTTAAATGCCAAAAATATTTCCTAGTAATCTTAAAAAAGTGCACATGTATTCAGTCTAATAAAATTATACTTGAAATCTAGTCTCAAACTTTATAACATTAGTGATTCATGATCTATTTAAAACTAAAGCACTTTGATAAAAATAAAAGTGAAGATCTGTGTTCATTACCAGTTGCTAGCACATAGATAACTTATTGTCAAATATATATGCTTTATATAAAGGAGTTTTTTACAAGTTTCTTCCCTTCTGTCTCTTAACCTGCAAATGAACTAACAAATTGGCTTTTGAAGAGTAAAACTTGAAATTTTTTTAATAATACATCTTAATACATTTTTAATAATACATCTGTAATTTCATGTATTATTTCTATCTCAGTGTTTTATGTTTGTTGTATATTTTAATAGTTCAGTTTGGCAGAGGCATAAATGTAAACATAAAATTGAACATTTTATTTAAAATATACAATATGTCTTTGAATGTTTCTTTGTAATTTGAGTGTTTGAATGGACAAATAGGGCGGTTCATTCTAAGCAGTATACGCTAACTCAGCCAAAGCAAATCTTTGCAAAGTTATCCAATATTTTCCCTTGCTGCAGGATTCAATTATCATATGTATTATATAGTGATCATTTAAAAACCCAATTGACTATATTAAAGTATTTTGAGTGTTTTAGTACAAGATATGTTATGATAAGATATAGCTGCCAAGATGTGAACCTATACCCCTAAATCATATACACTGTTGTAAACCAATGTTACCTCAATAAAAAATAATACAGAAAGATTAAAAAAAAAAAATAAGGAAAATATAAGAAAGCAACATCATAGATTTGCATCATTTTCTGAGTGTTGTTATTCTACAAACTGGAGTTCTTCATCAGGATTGAGCATACAAATATGATTGAAGTGTTGTTGTTTTTGTTTTTCCTTTAACTTGTATGAAGAAGTCATTCTATATGTATACAAAATAAAATAGATGCTAGTTTACAAATACTGAGCTCACATAATGAAGTCATTTAGTTTGATAAGGAATTATGGTAAGCAACAACAATACTTATATGTCTTTCTGTTAGTCTAGAAGGAGATCTGAATTCAACTTTGAATAAATTGTCTAAAATCATATTTATATATGCAATAATTGATATTAAATAGTTCTATGTCCTAGTACTACTTGCTAGTTCTTATAAAATTGTTTCAAATGAGAGCTGAGGAAAGCTATAAATCGTGGTTTTCTGAGTTGAGGATCAAAAGTCTGAGATAACTGTCACACCTTAATATTCTCTAATTGTTGTAATTGTTTTAAGCTTTGAATAAAGCATATTTTTTGTTGTTGTTTGTTGATTTACCACACTAGATATATCATGCATCTGATTTCTAAAAAACAAACAAACAAAAAAAACTCATAACAACCTTGATATTATGTAGAGCAAATAAATTTGGGGTGTGTGTTAGAGTACTAATATTTGTTGGAGACAGCATAAGTAACAATGAAATGGGACTATGTAGGTTAAGAATAGATCACTGAACAAAATTAGGATGTCTATTATATTCAATTATAACTTTAGTTTTGTCTTCATATTGTTATCTTTTTGTGGTTGAAATATGCACTTATAATAAGAATCTAGGGCCTCCCCTGGTGGTGCAGGTGTTTGAGCTCAGTGCTGTGAAGCTGTCCACAGCATTTGCAGCGCCGGTTCTATCCCAGCCAGCTGGTGAGGGTCCCACATGGCAAAGCAGCCCTTTCCTGTCTTGCCTGCTGCTTCTCTCAGCAGTGTGTTTCATCAGTCTGCCTGTTCTGTTCCCCACTCTGTCTCTGGCGAATCCTCTCACCCTCCCACACATCTGGCCTATACCCCCGTTCTTGTATAAATAAATAAATAAATATAAAAAAAAAAAGAATCTAGAATAATTGTAGTTTGACTTCTTTTGCTCCATTTACACTTTCTTCATACTGGGTTTCATATTGTTCAGTTGTATGCCCAGAGCTAATAAAACATTTATTGATTATATTTTATGTATACATCTCAACATACTTTCTTCTGTAGATAATTCTCTCTTTTGTCATCCTCTGGAATTTCAGTACCAAAAATATTGACACTTTCTAGCTACAATATCAGGATATCTTCCTCACACATTCCATTACTAGAGTCAGTGCATAAATATTTTCAAACCAAAATTCTGGAAGAATTTAAACTCCATATGAATTTGGACATGATAGATATAATGTCTCTGCAAAACATATTTGTGAAGGCATCTTACAAACTGTCTTTCGCAATGACAAAGAAGTGAGGTTATGGATATTATTTCATCTAGATAGCAGAAAGATTTCTTTGGGCTTTATATTTTAATTTGGCATTTAAGTATGTCTCATTGTATATTAAAATTCACTGATTTTTATCTTTGTTATATTTCATATGGAAATTACTTCAGGATTCCCCAGCAATTAAGTTAAAAGGATACTATCTTGCTATTGATTGTAATAGTGGAAATGATAAACAAAATTTAAATGGTAGTAAAATTATATAGTTTATAATTAACCATTAATGAATTACTACAGAATTATTAAATTTTAAGAAATCTTGAAAAACACACTCTAACAAAAGTGATTTTGTTCTTCCATTCTTTTAATAGATAATATAACTTTATTTTTTAATTATTATTTTTTAAAGATTTATTTATTCATGCATACAAGAACTGGGGTATAGGCCAGATATGCAGAAGGGTTAGAGGAGTCACCACAGACAGAGCAGGGAACAGAACAGGCAGACTGACTGAAACACACTGCTGAGGGGAGCAGTGGGCAAGACAGGAGAGCTCTGCCACACCATGTGGGTATCTCTCTGGCTGGCTGGGATTGAGCCCTCGCTACAGAGGCTATGGACAGCTTCACAGTGCTGTGCTCAACTGCATGCACCACGAGGAAGGCCTGAGAGTATAACTTTTTTGGTACAAAATGTATATGTATTTAATGGCTAAAAGTATATGGAATATTTGCTTTAGGATGGTTATGAAAGATTAAAGATATGCATAAAACTCTTTGGCACATCTTCAATTAAATAGTGCCATCTATTTATTCTTCACTTCAATCTGGGAATACTTTGGGCATATAATCATAGAATATGATAAAATTGATTATATACCAATCTTCTATTCCAATCTTCTCTTTATTATTTATCCTTCTAAACTTGTTTTCTTTTTTTCCTTTTAATTATTTTTTGAGGTGCCCTTTTATGATTTTTTTTTTTTTTTTTTTTTTTTTTGCTTTGGTTTAGTTTTATGAGTTATTTCTGTATCTTTGAAATCAGTCCTTTTTGCAGACATATGGTGTGCAAATATTTTCCCCCATGCAGTAGGGTGTGTTTTGATTTTAGTTACAATTTTTTTCACTCTATAGAAACTTTTTAGTTGATCTTGCTCTTACCTAATTGCTCTAGCTAGAACTCCCAATTCTATGTTAAATAGAAGTGGTGAGAGTGGACATTCTTAGTGGAAAAGCTTTTAGTTTTTCACCATTGAGAATTATATCAGTCATGGTTTTGCTGCAAATGGCTTTTATTATGTTAAGGTATAACCCTTTCTATTACCACTTTGTCAAGTGTTTTCAACATAAATGAATGTTGGATATTATCAAATCTTTCTCAGCATCCATTAATATGATCACATTATTTTGATTTTTCTTGACAGCATGAATTATATTGATTGATTTTTAGATGTTCAATCATCCCTGTTTCTCTAGTATGAATACCACTTGGTCATGGTGTATGATCTTTTTAATGCATTGTCAGATTCAATTTGCTAGAATTTTATTAAATATTTGAGTGGGTGTTCATAAGGGTTTTTGTAAATTTTTTGCAAGTGTGTTGTCTTTGTTTGGTTTGGTATCAAAGAAATTTTGGTCTCATAAAAAGTATTGGGAAGTATCCCTTCTTTTTCAATTTTTTGGAATATTTTGAACAAATCATTGGAGATTTGGTAGAATTCACATTAAAGCCATCTGGTTCAGGACTTTTGATTTCTAGGAGAATTTTGATTACTATTTCAATTTCCTCACTTGAGATTAGTTTGTTTAGAGTTTCTATTATTTTCTTCATAATTCCTTGGATGACTGTATAGTTCTAAGAATATGTCCATCTCTTCTAAGTTATTGAATTTGTTACTGTAAATGTGTTCATACTAATCTCTGTCCTCTG
This sequence comes from Talpa occidentalis, assembly GCF_014898055.3. Lineage (NCBI taxonomy): Eukaryota > Metazoa > Chordata > Mammalia > Eulipotyphla > Talpidae > Talpa > Talpa occidentalis. Next base: position 81,204,207 of record NW_023604295.1, on the reverse strand, counting down.
AATTTCTGCAGGTTCTTTTTTTGATTTCTTGTCTTTAAAGTTCAATCTTATTTATTATAATTTTCTCCCTTAAGTTATTGGTGAATCATGCCAGAGGTTTGTCTATTTTTTAATTTTTAAATTATCATGATTTGATTTCATTGATACTTTTGACTATCTTTTAAATATCTGTTCCATTTATTTCCACTTGATTTTATATAATTTCTGTTCTTTTACTGCCTTTTAGGTTTGTTTGCTCTTTTCTAATTCTTCCAGTTGAGACTTTTTTTTTTAATTGAGCTTTTTTTTGTTTGCTTGTTTTTTGATGTGGGCTTATATTGCCATTTATTATCCTTCTAGTATTGTATTTGAAGCGTCCCACAGGTTTTGGAAAGTTGTATGCTTGTTCTTATTTTTCTTGAGGTCATTTGTTTAAATGTGTTTGATTTCTTCATTAACCCATTTGTCTTTCAATAGTGGGTTGTTCAGTGCATGTGTGAAAGGAGTCCATTAGATTTCTTTAGACAGTTGATTTCTAGTTGATACATTTTAGTCAGAGAAGATGCTATATATGATTTTTTTTTAGATTTATTTATTTATTTATTTGTTTATGCAAGCACTGGGTACAGTCAGAAGTGCGGGAGGGTGAGAGAATTCACCAGAGACAGAGTGGGGAACAGAACAGACAGAATGATGAAATACACTGCTGAGGGGAGCAGCGGGCACAGCAGGAGAGGTCTGTTGCCCCATGTGGGATCCTTGCTGGTGGCTGGGTATCGAACCAGCACTGCAGAGGCTGCGAGTAGCTTCGCAGCCCAGCGCTCAACTGCTGTGCCACCAGGGGAGGCCCTGATACAAAGGTATTTAATTTCTTATAAATTAATAAAGTAAAAATAAATTAGCACCATTGTTTAGAATGCATTATTGCCAATAGATAGTAATCATAATAGCTTATCAGTCTGCAGTTCTTTAATTCTGTAAGAACAAGGTAAAACAGATATTAAAAAAAAAAAAAACTGTACAGATGAGGAAAAGAGCATTGGTAAAGATATTATATATGATAGAGATGGGAGAGGAACTAAAATCTATCCACTTTTTTGTTTTTCTCTTACCACCTGATCTTTTAACTCATATGCTTGTCTCCCACACTTTTAAACTCAGGAAACTTGGATTATCAATATCTACTAGTTTAAAGTTTTTCGCTTTACTATATCATCAATTTACATTCCTTATTGTACTCAGATGTGTGAAATATCTGTCTTTATTTTTCTGACTTTCTTGCTACACATAGTGCCTATAAGCATTTTCCACTTTGCTGTTAATGGCAACATTTCATCTTTCTTTACTCCTGAAATACATCACCTTGTACAAATATGCTACATATTTCCTTCTCTTTTTTTGTACATGACTGTGAAGTTTAATTCAAACATTATACCCAATTCAGAATTGCAAAACAAAACAAATATTTATATAAAAATACTTTGCTATGTGAGTGTATATATATATATATATATATATATATAATACAGCTCTAGGAAAAAAATTGAACCAAATACATATAGGATAATTTGTAGGCATAATAAAATACAGATTAGTCATTTTTCAACGCAGCATAGAGACAGAGAATAGGATGCTAAGAAATAATGAATCTTCCACATACAGGCAGCAGCCAATGTGTAAAACACTTTCCAACTACAAATCACCATTCCCATTTAACTCATGAGCAAAAACTACTCTTCTCCCAGTGACAATAATACCATGGCACTGGTCACCTGCCTCAATGGCCTCAGGAAGCAAGGAAAGAAAGAACATGGGAGAAGGAAGGCAGAGAGTTTTGCCACCGAGCCTGAGACTCTTACTACAGTTTGTTTTCTTCATTCCCATCAAAGTTTCCCCTTTCACTCCAGAAAGCCCAGCAATTAACAGAATTAGAGAGCTTTCCCCCATTAACTGATAGTTGAGTATGCTGGGGAAGACAAAGGAACAACACAGCAATCCAATTTGACATTCACTAATCATTTTCTTGTAAAGTAAAAAAAAAAAAAAAAAACAAAAAAAACAACAACATCGCTATAATGGTACTTAAGCTCTTTTGTTACATTTCTTACAAGGTTACACAAGTTGGGCTTCCCTGGTGGTGCAGGGGCTAAAGTCTTAGTGCTATCAAGGTAACCTCAGCCACTGCAGCATGAGTTTGATCCTTGGCCAGAGCGCTGATCCACACTGTGCAGCAGACCTCTCTAGTCCCTCCGCTCCCCTGCTCCCCTCAGCAGTGTATTTCAGTAGATCTGCCTGTTCTGCTTCTCACTCTGTCTCTGGTGAATCCCTTCAACCCCACCCTGCAACTCTGGCCTATACCCCAGTTATTGTATACAAAAATAAATAAAAATGCATGTTTTTTTTTTTTTTTAAAAGTTATGCAAGGGCCTCCCCGGTGGCGCAGCGGTTGAGCGCTGGGTTGCGAAGCTGCCTGCGGACTTTGCGGCGCCGGTTCGATCCCCGGCTGCTCCCCGGCCACCGGAGGAGGGTCCCACATGGCGCGCAGACCTCTCCTGCCGCCCGCTGCTCCCCTCAGCAGTGTACTTCGGTCCTTCTGCCTGCTCTGCTCCCCGCTCTGGCTCTGGTGAATTCTCTCACCCTCCCGCGCTTCTGACTGTACCCAATGCATGTACAAAACAAACAAATGAATACATAAATAAATAAATAAATAAATACATGCCTCTCTTAAAAAAAAAAAAAAAAAAAGTTATGCAAGCTAGTGTGTTTGGACTTAAAAAGCTAGCTAGCACATTTGTTTCTTTTCTCCTTTTATCTAATCATTATTTATAATACCCTATTACATAATGGGAAAATACCCTGAATTCCAAACAACCTTCTTATAAGTTCCTTTCAGCTGCAAACCATTTCAAGGATTGAGATAGAAAGTATTTGCCAGTCACAAGGGGTAAGGGTTTCTTGAATTCAAAGTCAGCAGTGCAATCACCTGAAAGGGAAACTTTCTGCTTGACAAAACCAAATGGAAATCCCCTCAAAAGGCTGAGCTTTAAGTGGTGCTCAGCAGGCACTTAAGTGCTTAGGCCAATGTGGGTGTGGCCACAGGCACCTATTGGTTTTCTAAATTTTAGCAATATATTTTAGTAATTTAGTATTCCTAAAATCTATCATTAGCTTTGTGGGCACTTATAGCAATAGCTCCAACACCCCAAACCTCACCTTTGTTAACTGTTTCTTAAACAAGAGTGAAGTATAGGAGGGAAACACTATAATCTGTATGAGTTTAAAGGGAGAAACTACTTTTAATAGGTTAAAGCAACAGTTATTGCCATTGTATTATCTTTACTGGCAAATATCATGGAAACAAACAATTGAATCTTTGCTGCCAAACTACTTAATCTCCTGCACTAAAGTTCCCAAGTCTCTTCTGGAAACCGTGGATGTGGACCGGGGTCCTGCAAAATTCTGTTAAATCTGATCTAAGCTATTTTTTTTCCTCTTTGGTACCTGAACAATTGACTCTTTTTTTTTTTTTTTTAGAAAGATATCAGAAATACACCAAAAATCATAGTCACATGTGAAAGCTGAAAGGTCCATGCAGGAGGCCTGAATGCAAAAGCCAACCAGGAAGCCCACCTGGGGGGCAGGAATGCGGATACCTGCCTGGAGGACTCAGACAATGAGCCTCCCCCCTCCCCCTAGGAGTTTCTTCTCAGACAAAGAACCTCTACCTGCCCCAGGAACTTTTCTTGCCCTACAAACTTTTCCCACCATATGAACCCAACTTCCCACCTGACCCCTCCTTACCCTATAAAACCCTGCTTCCCCCTAACAACATGTGCGGCTTCACTGACACCCACCTTGGGTGTGTGAGGTCTGCCCGGGGCGCAATAAACTTCCCCTCCCTTTGAGAAATTTAGCCTGGCTCTCCTTTTTTTTACCATGCAGAACCTTTCATCTTGGTGCCGAAACCCCTCTGGCGGGGTAAAGACTACATGGTAAACCTTTTTTAGTTGAAGGAGATGTCAATCTCACAAGTGTGAGATACCTCATACTTTTGACCTATCTCTTAAAGTGATGATATTATGTATCATTAAAAACAATGGTAAGTGTTTTTCCATATATCTGTTGTTCTTCTGCATATCCTCTTTGATACACTGTCTTTAAATTTCTACTACCATATTCCAGTTGTGTCTCTTGTTTGTTTTTGTTGATAAATTCAATATTTTTTGGTATACCTTGGATATTAACTTCTTATTAGTTGTGTGGTGTATGAATATCTTTTCTCATTCAATAGGTTGTTTTTTTAATATACTTATATTTTCGTTTGCTGTGTAAAACTTTTCTAATTTTAGGTAGTCCTGTCATTTTATTTTGGTTTTTATTTCCCTTGCTATAGGGATAGAGTTTCAGAGATACCTCTGTCACTGATATCATGAAATATCACAATGTTTCCTCCTATATATTTCATTATTGAGAGTCTAATGTCTATGACTTTAATAATTTTGAATTCACTTTTGTGCATAAAGTTATCCATCCTTTTTTTTTTTTATTTTTCTATATGGTCTATCCAGTTTTCCAAGCGTGGATTGTCCAATGTATGGTCTTAGCTCTTTTGAAACAAATTAAGTATTGGTCATGCATAAATGTATTTCTGTTGTTTTTATTCTGTTCCATTGTTCTGTGTATCTGTTATTATTTTAATACCATATTGTTTTAATTACCATTCCTTATTAATATAATTTAAAATCAGGTAATATGTTACTTTTTATTTTCCCTCAGGATTGCTTTAATTATTGAGTCTTTTATGGCTTCATATAAATCTTAAATTTTTGTATTGTATCCTGAATGGATTTTAAAATAGATTAAGTCAAATCTATAAATTACTTTTGGTAAAATAGTTACTTTGGCTATATTAATTCCGCCATCCATTAACATTGACCGTTTTTTGATCTTTTTATGTATTCTTCTATAAACTTCAATTGTGTTTTATAGTTTGTATTTCATAAAAACTCAACTACTTGGTTGAATTCATAGGTATATAATTCTTTTTGGTGCAATTGTAAATGGGATTATTTTCTTAATTTATTTTCCTTTTATCTCATTATTTGAACATAAAAAAGCAACAGATTTTTGTATTTTGTATCCTGCCACTTGTTTTTTTCCAGTAGCTTTTTTGGAGAAATCACCAAGGTTATCTGTATATATTATCATATCATCTGCAATAATGATAGCTTCACTTCTTTTTCAACCTGGGTTTCTTTGATTTCTTCTTTTGTGACTGCTCCAACTAAATATTTATAGAAGTGGCAACTACGGATATTCTTTTCTTGTCTTTGACCTTAAAGGGAAAGTTTTTACTCTTTCTTCAATAAGTATACTGGCTGTAGGTTTGTAACATATGACCTTTATTGTCATAAAGGTAGTTTCCTTCTACTCTCATCTTGTTAAGAATTTTTATTATAGGGACCTCCCTGGTGGTGTGGGGGTTAAAGTCTCAGCACTGTCATATCCCCAGCCACTCCAAGATGAGTTAGATCCCTGCCCAGGAAGCTAACTCACAGGGCACAGCAGACCTCTCCTGTCTTGCCCACTATTCCCCTCTGTAGTATATAGCAGTAGATCCACTTGTTCTGCTCTCTGGTCTGTCTCTGGTGAACCCTTTCACCCCCAGCACCTCTGCACTTCGCCCTAGTTCTTGTACACATAAATAAAAAATAAATCTTAAAAAAATAGTTTTTATTGGGCCTCCCCTGGTGGCACAGTGGTTGAGCGCTGGGCTGCGAAGCTGCCCACAGCTTCTGTAGCTCAGATTCAATCCCCGGCTGCTGGTGAGGGTCCCACATGGCGCGACAGACCTCTCCTGCCCCCGCTGCTCCCCTCAGCAGTGTATTTCATCAGTCTGCCTGTTCTGTTCTTTGCTCAGGAGTGTATTTCAGTCAATCCACTTGTTTCATTCCCACTCTGTCTTTGGTGAATCCCCAGACCCCCTACACTTCTGGCCTTTACCCCAGGTCTTGTGTACATAAATAAATAGCTCATTAAATAATAAATAGCTTTATTTCCTTTTATTCATGAGTAGTATCCCATTGTGTATTTATAAGGTATTTCCTAAATCTATTCAACTGTTCTGAGGCAATTAGGTTGTTTCCATATCTTGGTTATAGTAAAGCATGCTGCAAAAACATGGAGTACAGGGCCTCCCCAGTGGTGCAGTGGTTGAGCGCTGGGCTGCAAAGCTGCCTGCAGCCTCTGCAGTGCCTGTTCCATCCCCGACAGCTAGCGAAGGTCCCACATGGCGCAGCAGACCTCTCCTGTCTCGCCCGCCCCTTCCCTCAGCAGTGTACTTGGTCAGTATGCCTGTTCTGTTCCCTGCTCTGGCTCTGGTAAATTCTCTCACCCTCCTGTCCTTCTGACTGTACCAGTGCTTGTATAAATAAATAAATAAATCTTTAAAATAAATTATTAGAAGTGGGTTTTGCAACTTATCAAATAATTTATTGATATTTATTGATATATTGTCATACATATATATAGTTATTCTCATATTGTTTTCATCATTTCATTATGTTGTATAGTACATTTCTTGATTTTCAATATTACAACATTGCATCATCCGTGGGATAAATCCCATTCAATCATGTTGTATGATTCTTGTAATGTATTTTTGAATTTGATTTATATTGTTGATAAATTTTGCATTAATATTTAACAGAGATATTAGTCTGTAACCCTCTTTTTTGTGCTGTTTTTCTCTGATTTTGATATTAAGGTAATGTTGAAAAAATAGATGTTAGTAACTATTCCTTATTATCGAAATGTTAGGAATAATTTACGTAAAGTGGTAATAAGTTTTCCTTAAAACGTTTACAAAATCTTCTTGTATAATCAGGTAAGAATTTTGTTTCGGGGAGATTTTCTATTACTTTTTCAACTTCTATAATTGTGATTGGTCTACTGAAAGTTTGTGTTTCTTCCTGATTTAATCTTGGTAAACAGGTTTGAAAATGTATCTATTTAAGTATATCAAATTTACTAGTATATATTATACTTATTAATCACTGATGATCCCCTGTATTTCTATAGTAACTTTATTAATTTCTCCTCTTTCATTTCTGAATCTATTCATCAATGTTTTCTCTCTCCTTTTCTTTCTTATTCTAAGTAAAGGTATTTATCTTCTTGAAAAATCTACTCTTAATTTCAGTGATCTTTTGTATGACATTTTGATTTCTTTTTCATTGATTTTTGCCACAATTTTTTTATTATTTTCCTCATTCTAACTTTTGGTCTTGTTGTTCTTCTTTTGCAAGGTGCTGTATATGTAATCTTAAATTATTTATTTGGGATTATTCATGTTTCTTAATATATACACTGCTGCCAGTACCATCTCTTTAAGTGCACTGTTTCTGCATTTCATAATGTTGATAAGTCATGCCCCCACTTTCATTAGATTCCAGTTTTTCTAAAAGATCTGTTTTTATTTATTTATGCATAGTATAGACCAGAGATTCAGGGGGATGAGAGAATTCACCAGAGAATAAGTGGGAAGCAGAACAGGTGGATTTATGCCGTTGAAATATGCTGATTAGGGGAACAGCAGGTAAGACAGAAAGGTCAGTTGCACTATGTGGGTTAGCTCCCTGGCCAGGAATGGGGCTCAGGCCATTGTGGCAATAGCACTGAGACTTAACCCCTAGGCCACCAGGAGTTAAGCTCTCAGGTTTTTTTGTTTGTTTGTTTAAGTTTTGTTTAGTTTCTTCTTTTTTTTTTTAAAGATACATTTATTTGGGCCTACCTGGTGGCGCAGTGGTTGAGCGCTGGGTTGTGAAGCTACCCGCAGCCTCTGCAGCGCCGGTTCGATCCCCGGCTGCTTCCTGGCCACCAGAGGAGGGTCCCACATGGAGCACAGACCTCTCCTGCTGCCTGCTGCTCCCCTCAGCAGTGTACTTCGGTCCTTCTGCCTGCGCTGCTCCCTGCTCTGGCTCCGGTGAATTCTCTCACCCTCCCGTACTCAGAAGCACGGGAGGGTGAGAGAAATCACCGGAGCCAGAGTGGAGAGCAGATCAGGCAGACTGATGAAGTACACTGCTGAGGGGAGCAGCAGGCGCAGCAGGAGAGGTCTGTGCACCATGCGGGATCCTTGCCCGGCAGCCAGGGATAGAACTGGCACTAGAGAGGCTGTGGGCAGCTTCGCAGCCCAGTGCACAACCACCGGGGAGGCCCTAATTTCTTCTTTAAATCAATGATTATTGAGCATTGTGTCTTTTAAATTTTTAATCATCCATAATATAATTTTGTATTTTCCAATTTTTTTAAATTTATTTTTACATCGTTGTTCATTTTTAAACAATATTTGTCCTCCTCCTAAGGTATAGACCCCATAGTTTCCTTCACTAATGTAATCACCACAGTCTCCTGTGTTCCTCCTTCATTCCCTCTGATCCCTCTCCCTCCTCCTCCCATGCAGTATGTCTCTGATTTATAATTGTCTGTTTTTGTTTTGTTGTTTTTGTACTGTTATTATTTTTTACACCGATGTCTTATTTGGTTCCCCTATATTCCTGCTATAAGTGAATCCATCCAATATATTTCTTTTGCCTTCTGACTTATTTCACTGAACATAATTCCCTCTAGCTCCATCCATGTTGTTGTGAATGGCACGAGTTTATATTTTTTGCTTGCTGAATAATATTCCATTGTGTATATGTAACACATCTTCTTGATCCAGTCATCTGTTTTAGGGCATTTGTGTTGTTTCCAGATTTTACCTATTGCAAATAGTATTGCAATAAACATAGGGGTACAGGTGTTCTTTCAAACCAGTGTTTTTGTGTCCTTTAGGTAGATCTCTAGTTGTGGAATTGCTGGGTCATATGGTAGCTCCATTTTTCGTAGACTGAGGTACCTGCAGACAGCTTTCCATAGTGACTGGACTAGTTGAATCCCACAGCAATGTAGGAGAGTTCCTTTTTCACTGTCCTTGCCAACATTGATTGTTGCTAGTTTTTGTGTTTTTTTTTTTTTTTTTGATATTTGCCATTCTTACTGGTGTAGGTGGTATTGCAGTGTGGTTTCAATTTGCATTTCCCTGATTATAAGGGATGCTGAACATTTTTTCAGCCTGTTGGCCTTTTGCATTTCCTCATTGGAGAAATGTCTTTTGAGTTCTTCTGCCCATTTCTTGACTGGATTGTTTGCATTGTTCTTGTTGAGTCTTGTGAGTTCTTTGTATATCTTTGTGACCAGTGCCTTATTAGTTGTACAGAGCACATTTTTTTTTTCCTTATCACTGGGGCATCTCTTTGTTTTGGTTAATGTCCCTTTTGCTGTACAGAAGCTTTTCAGTTTGATGTAATCCCAGGTATTTATCTTTACCTTGATTTTCTTTGCTTTGGGTGATGAGTCTTTAAAGATGTTACTGAGATGTATATATTGTAGTGTTTTACCTATATTTTCTTCTATAGATTTTATGTTTTCAAGTCTATGTCCAGTTCTTTTATCCATTTCAAGCTGATTTTTGTGCACGGTGAGAGGTAGTGGCCTAGTTTCATTCTTTTGCATGTGATGTTCTAGCATTGTGTATTTTAATCTCCATGTGTTTAAGATTCCTTTTTTTTTAGATTTATTTATTCATACAAGAACTGGGGTGTAATCCAGTGGTTAGGGGGATGGGGGATGAGACGTTTCACTAGAGACAGTGAGAGCAGAAAAGTCAGATCTACTGGAATACACTCCTAGGGGAGCAGCAAGTAAGACAAGAGAGGTTTGCTGCTCCTTGTGGGTTGCTTCTTGGCCAGTGGGGATTGGGGATTGAACTGGTGCTGCAGTGGCTGAGGGAGGCACCTGCACCACTAGGGAGGCCCCATTTTCTTTAGCTTTGTTATAGTTCATTTCTAATTTCATTTCAATCTTCATAAGTTTATTGAAAAGTGAATTGCGGGACCTCCCCGGTGGTGCAGCGGTTTAGCACCACACTGCGAAGCTGTCTGCAGCCTCTGCAGTGCTGGTTCGATTCCCCACCAGCCAAGTAGAACCCCACAAGGCACAGCAGACCTTTCCTGCTTCCCCTGCTGTTACCCTCAGCAGTGTCTTCGGTCTGTCTGCCTGTTCTTCTCCCCACTCTGGCTCTGGTGACTTCTCTACCCAAGTTCTGTACCCCCGTTCTTGTATAAATAATCAAATCTTTAAAAAAAATGAATTGTGTCACACCATATGGTCTATTCTTGATAATGCCCATCACAGTTCAAGAAATTGTATCTGCTGTGGTGTTGAGGTAGACCTTCCTATAGATGTCTTTTTAGACTAATTGATCTATCTCATTATTTGAGTATATTGTTTCCTTATTTACATATACTCTGTTTATATTTTCATGGTAATGGTGGAATATTAAAATCACCTACAAGTATACTGCTAATATTAAATCTATTAAATCTGTCCACAGCCTCTGCAATGCCAGTTCAATTCCCGGCTGGCCAGGGAGATTCCAAATGGTGCTGCAGACCTCTCCTGTCTTGCCTGCTGCTCCCCTCAGCAGTTTATTTTGGTCCTTCTGTCTGTCCTGTTCCCCACTCTGTCTCTGGTGAATCCTCTCACCCTCCTGCGCCTCTGGCATGTACCCCAGTGCTTGTATAAATACATAAATCTTAAAAAAAAATACAAGAGAATAGCAGAACCTCTTGTTAACCCACCCAGACACTTTTTACCTTTTAATTATTTAATTTGTACCATTTGCATTTAAGGTAATTGTTGAAACATCTATTTATTGCCACTCTGTGTACTTTTTCTTCTATTTTCTGACATTGCCTTTTTTCTTTTTCTTTTTCTTTTTTTATAGGCTCTATTTCCATTGTCTTGTGTGGTATTTCTGTTGATATTTGTTTGATGTTTATACTGAGAACCTTCAGTATATGAAGCATATTTATGTCATGGTCTGTACTTGAGGCCTACTGGCCAGTTTGAGCTCATACTCATTCCAATGACTCAGATTTTTACATTCTTCCTTTTCCATATTGTGTAATTTTGGTGTCTATTACTTCTACATGAGATTTTCTTTAAGATTTATTTATTTATGCATACAAGAGCTGGGGTGGAGATCAGAGATGCAGGGGATTGAAAGGATTCACCAGAGACAGAGTGGGGAGCAGAGCAGGCAGATGTACTGAAATACACTGCTGAGGGGAGCAGTGGGCTACACAGGTGAGGTCTTCTGCACCATGTGGGTCACCTCCCTGGTTGGAAATTGAACTTGTACTGCAGTGGCTGGGGACAGCTTCAGAGTGCTGTGTCTTAACCCTTTGCACCACCAGGGAGGCCCCTACATGAGATATTGTTTTTAATAATCTCTTTAATATGTTTTGCAAGCCTGGATTGTTGGTGATGTATTCTTTATTTTTTTTTTCTTCTATAAAGTTCCTTATCCCTCCTTTATTCATGTGTTGGTTATGTCTGAGTGAGGATCAATATAGGCTCTTCCTCTAAGTCAATTCCTCAATTAAAATGTCCCAAATAATCTCATGTGAACTTCAAACTCTCAGATAAAGATAAAGTTCATCTCTGGTATATGGGTTCTGTGATCACTCAGAATTTATAGAATCAGGTGGCAGCTTTATTTGAGATAGGGTCACATGTAGGGAGTTACTTCATTTTCCTTTCAAGTACAGAGCCTTGCCCTGGTGCACTTGCTCCTGATGCCAGGGCTTTCATTCTTTGAAATCCAATTAGTGGCTGGGCCTCCCCGGTGGCGCAGCGGTTGAGCGCTGGGTTGCGAAGCTGCCAGCAGCCTCTGCAGCGCCGGTTCGATCCCCGGCTGCTCCCCGGCCACCGGAGGAGGGTCCCGCATGGCGCGCAGACCTCTCCTGCCGCCCGCTGCTCCCCTCAGCAGTGTACTTCGGTCCTTCTGCCTGCTCTGCTCCCCGCTCTGGCTCTGGTGAATTCTCTCACCCTCGCGCGCTTCTGACTGTACCCAGTGCATGTATAAACAAAACAAACAAATTAATAAATAAATAAATAAATAAAGCATGCCTCTATTAAAAAAAAAAAAAAAAAGAAATCCAATTAGTGGCAGTATACCATTTAGCTGCTATCTTCGCTTTCCATCCCATTGGGGGGTGAGACTGTTGTTTCATATAATAAGAATGAAAGCTGCAGAGGATAGCTTGTTCTATATGGAGATACATGTGAGACAATCTTGTTCTCCCTACCAGTTCGTGCTCTACTATTTATGTTGGTGTGCCATGCTCAAGCCAACAATCACCTTACAGATTCCAAGTCTGCAGTGACTAAGATTGCCTACTATACTCAAGCTTCCCTATTTAATAGTGTGGAGTGTTTGACTCACTGACTCTGATTGCAAAGTAACTATTCAGCAGTATAGCTTTGACATTTTCAGGTGTCAGTATATCACTCTGGTGTAGTACTGCATATCTGCAAACTTACTCCTAAAGTTTTAGAGTTAGATCATCTGTCCTGCAGATTGATTCTATACTCACCTCTCCAAGACAGTACTGAGGTTCTAATATCCCCCATGTAGGTGTGAGCCCTTCAGTCAATCATAGAAGAGAGGCTTCTTCTCCATAGCAGTCACAACCCATCTCTCTGGTCACACTGCCACAGTAACACACCAAATGAATTTAAATTACAGCTTTTACTTCCTTCTGCCAGTTGCCCCTCTAGATGCAAATAAAGAAAATATAAACAACAAACATATTCAAAAATACATAATATTCTAAATATAAATACAATAGAAATTTGGATTTTGATAAATTATAAATAAATATACATGCAAATATAAATAATATACTCATTTATATATAGACTATTCTGAAGATTAATATTTTACATATTTAATAATAGGGATATTATCAATGCATGAATTGCTATAGCAATTCAAGAGATTATTTCAGTAATAGGAACTTTATTTATTTGCTTATTCATTTATTTTTGTAGCATTACATTTATGAAGGTAATAGTTTACAATATTGTATGTGTTTCAGGATTACAGGTTCACAGCTTTTCAGATAGAAGTTGCCACATTATACAGAACACCACTACAAAGAAATCCCTTGTCCATTGGGCTCCCTCCAACTTTTATCTCCATCTTGCACCCTCCCTTTCTAGTAACCTCAATTCTAGAGTCATATTTTGACAGTTTGTTTTGTTTTAGTACCATCTGTTTCTTTCTTTGATTTCATTACATGCATGAAATCATCAATATTTATATTTGTCCCTTATTATTTACTTTGTTGTTTAGCATTATTCCCTCCAGTTCCATCCATGTTGATGCAAATGAAAAAAAACTCATTTTTGCATTTATAGCAAAATGAAAGTAATAGTCCATTGTTTATATAGGCAACAATTTCTTTATCCAGTCATTTATTGGGTTGTTTTCAAAACTTAAGGATTATGAATAGTGTCACAGTGAAAATAGGAGTGCATGTATCCATTTGAATTAGTGTTTCAGTCTTCTTCAAATAGATACCTAGCTGTGGAACTGCTGGATCATGAGTAGATCTGTTGTTAATATTTTGATAAACCTTCATATTCTTTTCCATGAAGACTGGAGAATTATACATCCCCCAAATTATTGTCCTTGGTTTCATTTTTTTTCACCCGCTAACCAACATTTGCTTGTATGTGTTAAAACATTTTTTCATATGCCTGTTTGTCATCTCTGTGTCTTATTTGGAGAAGTGTTTATTTAGCTCCCTTGTCATTTTTTGGATTGTATTATTTGAATTCTTATTGATTTGTGTAATTCTCATTCGGATTATTTGAATTATTATTGATTATTTGAATTCTCATTCACTTCTAGATATTAGCTCTGTCAGATTAATGATATGCAAATATTTTCTCCCTTTAAGTAGGATGATTTTTAATTATAATATAATTTCTTACAATACAGAAGTTATTTTCTTAGCTGTGTATAGTCTCATTAATAATGTTTATTTTTGTTTCGCTTACTTTGTACTCAAGTTTCCAAAATTATCCCTGAAGATAATGGTGTAGAGTTTTTTGTGTATTTTCTTATGTGTATTTCATGGTTTTTATGTCTTGTATACAAATCTTTAATTTATTGTGAGTTAGTTTTTGTGCATATGTAATATAGTGATCTAGTTTCATTTTTTTTTTATAGCCGTTCTGTCCAGTTTACCTAGCACCATTTGTTGAAGAGAACTTCCTTTCTCCAAAGCATACTATTTACTCCTTTGTCATAAAGTAACTTTTCATATAAATGTGGGTATATTTCTGGGTTTTCAATTCTGTGCCATTATTCTGTGTATTTTTTTTATTGCAAACCTTAGTGTTTTTGTTACAATACCCTTTTAGTATAGTTTGAAATTTAGGAGTGTGATACCTCATTTCTTTTTCCTTTTTGTCAACAAAATTTGACTATTCAGGGCTTTATTTTGTGTGTGTGTTGTGTGTGTGGCTCCATATAAGTTTCAATAATGTTTTCTCTATTTCTTTGTAGAAATACATTGAAATTTCCATAGGTATTTCATTGGATATATGTGTATCTATCTATCTATCTATCTATCTATCTATCTATCTATCTATCTATCTATATGTATATCTTTGTGCTAAGACATTATTTTAACAATGTGAAGTCTACTGATACATGGATAAGGAGTGTCTTTTCTTTTTGTCTTCTACTTATTTGAAATTGCCTTAGAATTTTGCTGAACAGGTGTTTTTTGTTTGATAGGAGAGAGATAGCAGTCTATGTGCTATCAGTGCTGCTCAAAAGAGAAACACCAGAGTAAGGAAAGGGAATTACAACTCAGAGTGGTGAAATATTGCAGCTCTCCTTAAAAGTTTTCCCCTCTTTCAAGGATGTTTGCCTCCATACAATCTCTGCTATTTAAGGGTCCTAGCTGGCCTGACAACCCTGCCATTGGTGGCCTGCCATAATCTGGGAAAGCCCAGATTATGCTTTCCACTCACCTGTATTCAATGAAGCATATATCACCTCAGTGTCACCTCTGTTGAAGTGCATCAGTTTCTGATGCCCAAGGTGTGTTGAAATCCCACCCTGAGCATCGGGATTCACTCAATGTTGTTGTTGTTGTTGTTGTGTGTTTGCTTGTTTTTGTTTTTTCATGCTCTGCTCCAAGATCTGCAGGTAGTATGGACCAAGCATTGCCATTGCTGTTCCAGATATTTGCCAGAAACTTCCATGTCTGAGTAATTTGCTAAGGACAGCTCTACCACTTCCTGGTGCCAGCTGATGCTTGGCATATCTCCGTCACTTGCAGGGAAATACTGCATCCAACCTGCTTGCCAGGATTTGCTGGGGCCTACTGTGTCTATGTGGCTTGTGGTAGGCAATTTGAAGGAGTCAATTGATTTTACTCAAGGGAATACCTGGAGTTTCTAAATTTGAAATGTAAATTTAAATAGCAACTAAATTCAAATTAATACTCCTCTTCAAATTGTTTACCCATAGATTCCTTTATGTGTTTATAAACATTAGTTTAGAAAACTAGTCTTTAAGCCCCTTACATTCATCTTCATAGACATCTCTTTAGAGGGATATTATATGAAGGACTGAACAGAATGCTCCCAAGATGAAGCCAAAACTCTTTGATTAGCCAAATTATATAACAATTATGTTTTTTTTTCTGACAATTTTCAAAATGCAAAAAACTTATTCTGCACTATTTTCCTGGTCATTTTTATGTCTGCAGAGACTTCTGCAAGCTAGAGACTTTTCCATATCTATAAAAAATGTAATTTAAATGATTGTTCCATAAATATGTATTGATGAAAATCTTTGCAATTCATGTTAAAAATGAATTTATGGGGATTGTAAGAGAATATCAAGTGCAAAAAAATGGTGTATATTATAAATTAGTGCAATATAGCAGAATCGCAGAGGAAGAGCTTAATTCCCACAGAAGAACTAGTCATTGATAAGCATAGCAAAGCAAGTCAACAATAACTGAAATATAAAATTCAACTTTTACACATAATCTTTATAAACTCATCTATTTAGTTTTATTGGAGTGAGGACTGCTATAAATAGTTTAGAAAGAAGAAGAATCTACAGGGGCCTCCTGGTGGAGTAGGGGTAAAAACTCAGTATTATCTCCACAGTGGCCTGAGTTCAATCCCCAGGCAGGGAGCTAACCCATATGGCACAGCAGAGCTCACCTGTCTCACCCACTCCTCCCCTCAGCGATGTATTTCAGTAGATCCACCTGCTTTGCTCCTCACTCTGTCTGTGGTGAATCCTCTCACTCCTGTGCACCTCTGGGCTTCTTCCTAGTTCCTCTACAAAATGCATAAATATTATTTTAAAAGAAGAATCTACATATGCACATAGTTTTGGGGAAAAATATACAGAATGAAGTTGATAAAAGATGGTTAAAGTATTGATTGCCAAGGAATTTTAATTTTGTTCCTACCAACTCATTATTCAGAACTTAATCTTATACTGCTACTTAAAGTTCCACTTCTATATAAAAATGTAACTTAAATGATTGTTCCATAAACATGTATTGATGCAAATCTTTGCAATTCATGTTAAAATGAATTTATGGGGATTGCAAGAGAATATCAAGTGCAATACAAAATGTTGCATATTACAAGTTAGCAAAATATAGCAGAATGGCAGAAAAAGAGTTTCACTCCCACAAAAGAAAAAATTATGTGAATTTGTCTTTCAGCTGAGCTGGAAGAAGAGCAGTGATTTATTTTTAGATTTTGATGATGACTTAGCACTGCAGGTGTAGTCTGAGCTAAGACCCAGTGGAGAGAAAATCAATGTGTTGAGGATACAGAGGAAAGTCTGCCAAAGCCAAAGCAGAGAGTAAGAAAGTTGATATTCTGTGGAGGTAGAAGAGGTAAATAAAGTATAGCAAGAGTTGATGACTGTGCCAAAATGACAGAAAATTTCAAGGTAATTAACTTATTAAGGCACTGTTATATGTGTGAAAACTTCAGGAAGCACAGTTAATTAGGGAATTGGAGCCAATCAGTTTATTAATCCTGATTCAAGGTCCTTCATGGAGGTCTCTCTCTTACTGGAGTTGGAGACCAGGAAAACTGAGTGATTTTGTTCAGAACATGTAGCAAATGAGCATGCCAATAACTACTAGTAATTTATTTTTTAAGAAAATAAACTCATTTTCACTATTATTTTTAAAATAAGATAATTTCACAGGTAGATCCTGGGGTAGACATATAAATAATCATTTGAAATATAAACTATATGTCCTTAATATAATTTAAATAGTTTGAATATAAAACACTTTTAATATTCTGAATATTTTTTTTTGTTTGTCTTATATCTTAAGTTGCTTTAAGCTGACCAGCAGAGAATGCCTATGAAATTACTGGGCCTGATACCTTTTCATAACTACAAGGGATAGTTCATTACAGATAGGTTATTATGATAGTAGAAAGCAAGTACCTTCCCAAAAGCAAAGCATAGTTAATTATATTTAAAACTACTTACAGCATGCCAGTGCAATGGGACAGCAAACACCAAATGATAGTTAGAAACAATTGCTTGAACCTAAGCCAGATAAACTTATAGTATGATAAATATACCTTGTTCATTTTTTCACTTTTTTTTGTTTGCTGTGAAAATTCTGTTAAAGCATTGAAAGTGCTCAATGAATAAATGGGGAAAAGGCAAGAAGGCCTAAAACAGATTTGTGAAAGTGGAAATTTATAAAGAAAGATTCAGTAATGGAAGACATATCTGAATATGTGATCAACTTGTTTTGAATTTCTGACATATGATAGCAATGTAAGTCTAATATTCCTTATAAGGGGTCATCCCTAATAATTATTTTGTTTATGTGTATCATCAACAACTAATTAGGAGGTGAACATTTCTTTTTTTTTCTTTTTTTTAAAGATTTATTTATTTATACAAGCACTGGGTACAGTCAGAAGTGTGGGAGGGTGAGAGAATTCACCAGAGCCAGAGCGGGGAGCAGAGCAGGCAGAAGGACCGAAGTACACTGCTGAGGGGAGCAGCGGGCGGCAGGAGAGGTCTGCGCGCCATGCGGGACCCTCCTCCGGTGGCCGGGGAGCAGCCGGGGATCGAACTGGCACTGCAGAGGCTGCGGGCAGCTTCGCAACCCAGAGCTCAACCGCTGCGCCACCGGGAAGGCCCTAGGAGGTGAACATTTCTTCATGAAAAACTTGAACCAAGAAAATTATAAGTTGGATCAATCGTCAGTATCACATATAACTCATGCTCAGTGATTACATAATAAGTATTTGATGATTATGGTCAATAAGAAAGTAACCACAACAACTATATTTGATTGATTGCATATTGAGTCCCAGGAACTTCGAAAATTGTTTATTATGTAAGCCTAGTATTACATTTTCAATAATTATTTTTGTTGTTGACAATATTGAGGTACAGTGAAGTCGAATAGCCTGCTCAAAGTTACATGTTCACTGGTCTTTCATAACAAGATTAAAAAAATCTATCTCTCAGGGCCTCCACCATGGCACAGAGGTTGAGCTCTGGGTTGCGAAGCTGCCCGCAGCCTTTGCAGCGCCAGTTCAATCCCGGTGGCCAGGCGAGGGTCCCACATGGTGCGCAGACCTCTCCTACCGCCCACTGCTCCCCTCAGCAGTGTACTTCATCAGTCTGCCTGCTCTGCTCTCCCCTCTAGCTCTGGTGAATTCTCTCACCCTCCTGCACTTCTGACTATACCCAGTGCTTGTATAAATAAATAAATAAATCTTTAAAAAACAAAATCTATCTCTTATCTATTTATATTCCATCCCTAATACTTTAAGCTTATTCTCTTTAAGTAAATAGGTGAATGAATGAGTGTAATGAGTACTGAAGATTTGTTTTGTCTAGTCACATATGAATGGGTGCATGTGTTTCTATAGGTAACACATACAGAGACAACATGCTAAAATTTAATACTTAGTAAGTGCCTATAAGACACAGAGGGATGCATTTATGCATCCGTAAAAAGTATTAATGCATCCGTAAAAAGTATTAATGCTTTTCAAGATATTCTCACAACAAATCATTTTATTATTCAACTAATGCTGGTTTTATGATGCATGTTTCAGGACCATATCTTCATTCCTAAAAATGTTTACACTATATTACATCCATCTTATTTTGATAGGTTCATCTCTACATGATCATTTATGATATTTATTTTCAGCTACTGAATGCACTATAGTCCATCTGCACATAGACACTCTTTGTTTTTTAAGATTTATTTATTCATTTATACAAGAACCGGGATACAGTTCAGATGCACAGGAGGGTGAGAGGATTCACCAGAGACAGAGTAGGGAACAGAACAGGCAGACTGATGAAATACAGTGCTGAGAGGAGCAGCGGGTAAGACAGGAGAGGTCGGCCACACCATGTGGGACCCTCACTGGCCGGCTGGAATCGAACCAGCACTGCAGAGACTGTGGACAGTTTCACAACATGGCGCTCAACTGTCTGCACCACCAGGGGAGGCCCACATAGACACTCGTAATATAACATCAGCACCCATCTAGCTACTTATCCAAAAAAATATTTTCAGTCATTCAATGAAAAAAAAAAAATCATTGTAAGAACTAATTCTATCTTATCTCTTGTTGTCTGTATCTTTTGAATTGGAAATAAACTTAAACCATTTAGCTCCTCATCTCTGATGTGTAAGAATTTATATTTTATTTTGCTTTTATAAATTATTGGATATATTTTGAAGTAATGCTTATTACAGTTTTATTTTAATATATTTAGGTTTAACTTAACAAGAAAAGGATATCACAATAAATCCCTTTCTACTATATACTATTCCATTCTTTCATTATCCACAGGATTTTTAAAATATATTGCCTAAACCACTTTAGAAATAATCCTTTGCACCAATCCTACCCAACATTATGGCTTAAATGAGATTTTTGTTTTTCAAACTCAATTTTATTAAGTTAGTTCACATTTGATTGATTTAAAAACAAATTCATACCCAAACTAGATGTAGTGGGATCCCTTTAGCGTGGAATTTTGTTCAGGGACTAATGATTCTCTCTGGCCTGTTTCTTGTATACATAGCATACTTGGCTACATTAATTGATCTGTGTCACCAGGAGAACTTGGGGAAACATCTGAATAAAGATGTATAGATTTTATTGACAAAAACAGATAAGAGGGGGAGGAGAAAGAAAGAGAGGGGAAGGAGTAATGCACAACACTCAAATCATTTGTAGGGGCAGGAAGGGCACAAAGCAGATTTTCTATGATTTGGCAAACTGGGTAAAGCGGGAGTTCTGGAGCTCTCTTGATGGTTTTCTCAGGCTTTCATTGAGCTTTACATGTAGTGTGGCAAACAGGTACATGGCAGGCAGGGGTTCTGGGGGGCCAGGAGGCCAGCAGGCCTCCAAGCCCCTGGCAAGTCTTCACTGTGGGCTTCTCTCTAACTCTTCTGGCTTTCTTTCTCCTCTTCTCTTTCCTGCCTCACTCCTGCTTCAGCTTCTCATGGTAACTCTCTCAATACTCCTCCCATGGCCCACAGAAGTAAATAACAGAACAATGTAACAACTTTAGGTGCCCCATCAGGCAGGGCAATCCTAATGTGGGAAGGCAGCAAAGCCTGAAAACCATTTACCAGATTTTATTGAGAAAAACAGGCAAAGGGGGAGGAGAAATAAAGAGGGGAAGGAGTAATGCACAACGCTCAAATCATTACACTTCATTACTAAGGTTTTCTACACTGGGGTAGAACTGGGGTGTAGGCCAGAGGTGCGAGGATGTTGGGGGAGCAGAGTGAGAGAATTCACCAAAAAGAGTGGAGAGCAAGAGCAGAACAGGCAGATTTACTGAAATACACTGCTAACAGGAGCAGTAGGTAAGACAGAAGAGGTCTGTTATGCCATATGTGGGTTAGCTCCCTGGAGGGGGATTGAATTTAGGCCTCCAGAATGGGCCATCCGAATGCTAGCCCTGAGACTTAACCCCTAGGCCACCAGGGTAGCCCCCAAATTATATATTTAAATATGCACATAATCGCTTTTTCTAAAGGTCAGTGTTTACCTATATAAATTAAACACAATACAGAACTATACACTTAAGAGCACATAGAATGTCTACCTTCTTTTTTTTTTTAAAGATTTATTTACTTATTTACACAGAACCGGGGTACAGGCCAGATGCGCGGGAGGGTGAGAGGATTCACCAGAGACAGAGAGGGGAACAGAACAGGCAGACTGACGAGATACACTGCTGAGGGGAGCTGCAGCCGCTACAGGAGAGGTCTGCTGCACCATGTGGGACCCTCGCCAACAGGCCAGAACGAACCAGCGCTGCAGAGGCTGCGGACAGCTTCACAGCGCTGTGCTCAATTGCCTGCACCACCAGGGGAGGCCCTATCTTCTTCTTTTTTTTTTAAGATTTTTTTTTTTTTAAATACAAGAACTGGGGGACAGGCCAGATGTGTGGGAGGGTGAGAGGATCCACCAGAGACAGAGTGGGGAACAGAACAGGCAGATCAACTGAAATACACTGCTGGGGGGAGCAACGAGCGAGACAGGAGAGGTTTGCCAGGTCATGTGGGTATCTCCAAGGCTGGCCAGGATCCAGCCAGCACTGCAGAGGCTGCAGACAGTTTTACAGTGTTGCACTCAACTGCCTGTGCCACCAGGGATGCCCTAGAATATCTATCTTCTAATTAACAACAGAAATTGATGCAGTTATTAAAAAAAAAAGTTATTTATGTTGCTAAATACCTAGGAATAAATTGGAAAAAAAATAACTTTCTTAAACTATTAATATTTTTTATAATGCACTTTTTCTATTTACTTTGGAAATTACAGATGAAATTTTAGAAAATTTCTAAAAACATATTTATCATCATCATTAGGTTCATAGAAGGCATCAGACCACAGTACAAACTATGACATTTTTATTATTATTAAAATTTTGGTGATAGAAAAAGAAACAATATGTATTTTTTTAAAGATTTATTTATTTATTTATACAAGCACTGGGTATAGTCAGAAGCGCAGGAGGGTGAGAGAATTCACCAGAGCCAGAACAGGGAGCAGAGCAGTCAGACTGACGAAATACACTGCTGAGGGGAGCTGCCGGAGGCAGGAGAGGTCTTCCCGCCCACGTGGGACTCTCTTCCTGCAGCCGGGCATCAAACCGGTGCTGTGGAGGCTGTAGGCTGCTTCGCAACCCAGCACTCAACCCCTGTGCCACCGGGGAGGCATGAAACAATATTTTTAAGTATTATTTAACTTAATCAGTATGTAGTGTGAAGAGGTTATTTTTTTAACATTTACAACTTGAGAGGACTCGGAAGAGAAAAATATAGTAAGTGATAATTGGCTAAACTTAAGAATAGTGAGAACAACCCTGATTTCCAAGGCATGTCTCTGCTCATGTTTAATTATTTTTACCTTTCTTCATCAATAGGAAGAAGTCATGGCCAATTTTGAATTTGGGGAGGAAGAATTTTTTAGTTCTCAAACAAACTAAATTTTAGTATTTTTGTTTCTAAATTTCTATTTATATCCTACAAAATTACTTGATTTTTACAAGATATACCCTTTATCTGACATTTCCTTTACAGTAGATTCTTATTTTGAATAATCATTATCTTACACTTTTACTAGTAAAAATTTGTATTTTTCTTCCTGCCAACCCCGAAATATTTGCCTGATTTATATTTGTGTTCTACTGCTGATTATTATTTTTATTAAGCTTACCATTGATTCTACTTTCCCTCCCTTATCTCTCTCTCTTTTTCTTCCCCTTCCTAGCCATACAACTACTTTTAAGGTTCTTTTGAAATTTAGTAAGAGTATGACTGTTTTTTAAGAGAACACTTATTTTTTTTTATAGTAACCTCCTTATAATTCATCCTCTATACAGTGGCCCTGAAAATGAAAACAAAAATTAATCTTCAGTTTTATTTTGAACTGTAAAGAATTTAAAATATCATCAGTTATCTCCTTATACCAAGGACAAACACAGTAAAATTTAAAATCTGTTAGGTACACTGAAATTAACAGAATACTTGGGTAAATCACCACTGCAAAATCTTGAAAGATAGATATACCCAGAGAATCACATTCAAAATATGATTAACTGCATCTAATTCAGTAAAATGGTAAAATTAATAAGTGTCTGGATCCTGAGTCTTAACAAACTTGAAAATGAAGAATTATTGGGGTTCACATGGATTTTGGGTGATCCCCACACATTTGTATGCTTTATTTCCAGAAAACCACAAGTTCTAATAGTGAAGTATTGTAAAAAATATACTTTTTTAAAAAGATTTATTTATCTATCTATCTATCTATCTATTTATTTATTTATTTATACAAGCACTGGGTACAGTCAGAAGCCCGTGCAGGAGGGTGAGAGAATGCACAAGAGCCAAAGCCAGGAGCAGAGCAGGCGGAAGGACCAAGGTACACTGCTGAGGGGAGCAGCGGGCGGCAGGAGAGGTCTGCACGCCATGGGCAGCAGGAGAAATCTGCGCACCATGTGAGACCCTCCTCTGGTGGCCAGGGAGCAGCTGGGGATCGAACCAGCGCCGCAGAGGCTGCGGGCAGCTTCGCAACCCAGGGCTCAACTGCTGCGCCACCGGGGAGGCCCGTAAAAAAAATATACTTTTATTCTTCTAGCAGGTACAGGAAAACTATTATGAAATATTCCTATAGAAATCTCACTAACAAAGGTATATTTTGTAGAGGAAATCCTATTAGGTTTTTATGCTACCTGGGAAAGGACATTTCTACTATGGCAGCTTCCTAGAACATTTATTTTATCATGCAAAAGCAAAGGAGAACATAGTTAAGAAACATATATCATTGTCACAGTTTAGAAACAGAATTAAGAAAATACAGTCTCCAGGTGACAGATTTAATTGTATAACATTATAGAGTTCTTCCATTCTTCTTCACAGACTACCACCATATCAACAGTGCTTAAGTACAATTATAATAGGCTGTAACTGAAATTAATGCATAATATGTACATAGAACATATATGTGCCTATGTGTGTGTATACACTAATATCACATTGCCTATCCACTCAAACCCTTCTAACAACATCCCTTCCTTTGCAAAATTAAAGCAAGCTCTACTCACATGCCCAATATTACACTGATATATCAGTCTACTATCCCTATATTGGCTTGTGCACTGTACCTTATGTATATTCAGTATATTCCCACTTAAAGATCTTTCTACTAGCTGTTCATTTTTGTTAGAAAACTGCCTTAAAACCTGCTGGATATTGGGCCTTCCCTGGTGGCGCAGCGGTTGAGCGCTGGGCTCCGAAGGTGCAGGCAGCCTCTGCAGCGCTGGTTCCATCCCTGGCCACTGGCGAGAGTCCCACAAGGTGCGCACACCCCCCTGGCGCGCAGACCCACCTGGCGCTCAGACCTTTCCTGCCACCTGCTGCTCCCCTCAGCAGTGTATTTCTTAGTCAGTCTGCCGGTTCTGTTCCCCGCTCTGACTCTGGTGAATTATTTCACCATCCCGCGCTTCTGACTGTACTCAGTGCTTGTATAAATAAATCTTAAAAAAAAAAGCAATTAAAAAAACAAAAAACTGGACCTACTAAACATAGAGCTTCCATATGATCCAGCAATTCCACTCCTAGGTATTTACCCAAAGGACACAGAAACATCAATTCCAAAGAGCACCTGCACCCCTATGTTTATAGCAGCACTGTTTACAGTAGCTAAGCTTTGGAAACAACCCAAATGCCCAAAAATAGATGACTGGATCAAGAAGATGTGGTACATATACACCATGGAATATTACTCAGCATTCAAAAAAGATAAACACATGCAATTTGCAGCAACATGGATGGCGCTGGAAGGGATCATGCTCAGCGAAATAAGCCAAAAAGAAAAAGAAAAATACCGGATGGTCTCACTCATAGCAGGAATCTAGAAAACTTAAATAAGGGACCAGGAAAATGAATATAAGAAAGTGAAAATCAAAATCAACAAAAAACTATGAACCAGAGACACTTTTTGGGGGGTGGGGGGCGGGAGGGGAAGGATTGGGGTCAGAATGGGGAGTTTGCAATTGTATGGGGGAATATAAAAATAAAATTTATTATTAAAAAACAAAAAACAAAAAACAAGAAACCTGCTGTATATCACTGTATCAGAGACATACATTTTGTTCATTATGTATAAAATTGCCCTTAAAATATCCCCTACAACTATACACACACATATACACACATACATCTATAAGCATGTGTGTATATCTGAATATCTCTCTCCCAATAGCATGTTTGACTTGTGAAAATTGTTGTTTGTTTGTAATGCAATTTCTCACAGAAATGTTAGCACTACCATACATGGTAAATAATCACTCCTGAGTCTTTTTTTGTTTTCCATTGACTTTATTTATTAAGTACTTTGAAACTCAGGACATCAATTTATTTGACATTTTGTTCATAATCTTTAAATTGAGATGATGTGTTCACTAAGATATAATTTGTGGCATAGAATTTTCTTCAGAGTTAAAAGTAAAACCATCAGAATAAAGCATGAGCAATTAAAGAATAGTTGTGATTCCACATTTTCTATTGAAGGAAGACAGAATATTCTAGCTAAAAGTATTCACTTGTTATCAACATTTATACACAGAGTTCCATTTGCCATGTGATTTAAATCTTACTGATAACAGGATTCTGCTAATAATTCACATCTTATCCTGGGTAATTCTAATCTAAAATAAAGTATATTATGATGATTATGTATCTGTATTGTCTAACAAAATTTTTTATCAGTTTAAATTCTAGCATATATACTATAAACCATTAAGTTGATTAATAAAATTACTGTTTTCCACTTAACTACAACAAATTGTATCTCACTGCAGACATAATTTCAACTGCCAGTTCATACAATGGATTTCCTTCTGACTTGCATCGCTTAGCATGATCCCTCCACCAATGATGCTGTAAATTGTATGAGTTTATTTCTTTGATTGTTGAATAGCATCCCATTGCGTATATATACCACATCTTCTTGATCCACTCATTTATTCTGGGGCATTTAGGTTGTTTCCATAGTAGAGGTACAATAAATAGTTCTGCAATAATCATGGGAGTGAAAGTTCATCTTGATCCATTCATCTATTTTTGGTCATTTATTTTGTCTCCGTATCTCGGCTATTGTCAATTGTGCTGCAATGGAAATGGGAGTGCAAGTTCCCTTATAAATTAATGTTTTTGTGTTCTTCAAGTAGATACCTAGGAGTGGAATCGCTGTATCCTTTGGCAGGTCCATTTGTAATCTTCTGGAAAACTTTCATATCCCTTTCCATGGTGCTGGACAAGTCTACATTCTCACCAATAGTGTAGAAGAGTTCCTTTTTGATAAATGATTAATATGAAATCTTTAAGATAATACATATTCTTTCACAGTTTATAAACTTTATTTGAATACATATCATTAAACAACCTGAACTATAACTTACAATGACTAAAGAATCAGAATATTTGGGCTTTGGTTCTAATCACATATTAATGAACTACCTGCCTTTGCAAAATTATTCTATTCATTGTAGGAGTTTAGCTCTTCATCATTCCTTTACAGTCATAAAATTAAATGGTTAGGCCAAATGATGCTTAGCTGCCTTTTAAGCATCATTGCAAATATTGAAGCTATTTTATCTCAAGAGCTGGACAAAAAAAAAAAGTCTGCTAAGAAATCCAGTAGATGAATATAAAAGTATAATCTACAAAAATAATTTAGCATATGTACACTGAAAATATGTATTAACATCTGATATATATTCAGAAAACTATGTTAAATCATATTTATTTTCTTAAAATTATTTGGACATTTTAATTGCCTTTCCTGAATCCTTTTCTATTAGAAAAAAAGAACTTTTGAAAACAATTATTTTCACTGTGTCACCTGAAAATGACTTGGAAATTTTATGAAAACTACTCAAGAATCAATCTTCCATGAAAAATGAAAGGCTTGTATTTAAATTTTATGAAATTATTTCTGCCTGTCAGCACTCAAATATACATCTGGCCACTTGTACCAGAAAAATTTGGATTCTTGCAAAAGTAATTGCTTTGACTTTCATTTTTGCTATTATAAAATGCAGATGCCATTTTAAATATGTAACTCAGATATGTGAGTTTTCTAAGGAAATACCAAGATTGTCCTAGCAATTGTGTAAAGTTAACCTTTATGCAGTATTTAGGAAGTTTTAAAAATGCTTATACAAGGTTGTCCAGAGGTAGAATACCTAGAAACTGGTATTTACCTTATTTTTTTCCATTTCAATTACTTATCACAAAAATTCTGACAGTTTATATCTCAAAAGAGTATTTCAAATGTAGGTCCTTCTTTGATATGTTCCTTTTATTTGACGTAATTTAGAAACATATTTTCTCTTAGATGCATAATTAAAATAACTATTATTCTGCTCTTGTTTAATAAGCCTCTTTACCGATATGTGTATAAATTGTATAAGAACAGGGAAAGTTCTTCTCTTTTATCTTCAGAATTTAGGAGAACATATGTTTCATAAATAGAAAAACTCAGTAGATAATCTGCACATAGCTATCAAATATATTTGTTGAATATATAGAAGAGAACTGAATAAAAATAATTCTTGCTTTGATTCTTAAATTTTTAAAATCTGTGACATATTTCTTACAGTATGAAATTGATATTTCTGATCATGAATTTACCACCTAATAATCTACTAATTCATTTAATCAATCTTTGGATTAGTGACATTGAACTTGTTCTGGTGTTTCAATTGTCGTGTGACATTGTTAAATATAATTTTTGTAGGCTTTTTTAAAAAATGCTTCTTTTTTGCTGATTTAAAATTGGTGTATGGCAATATATATATTTAAAATTAGTTTATGCTTCTTTTTTTGATTTAAAATTGGTGTATGGCAATATATATATTTAAAATTAGTTTATGGAAGAAGGCTCCTGGAGGAGCCAGAGGTGAGCTGGGAAGTTCGCCCATGCCAGGCCCCTTCTGGCCTGCAGTTCCAGCCCAGAGGGGGAGCGGGCACCCAAGACCGGGGCAGACTGGGCATGCAGAGGAGAGCAAACCATCATCACCTTTTTAGAACAGGGACCTTTCTTCAGTTAAGCCTGATTGAAATCGGCAGATGGCCTCGGAAGAGCCAGAGGTGATTTGGGAAGTTCGCCCAAGATGCCGGCCAGTACCAGCAACACAGATTCCCAATGCATATGGCAAATTAGAAAACAGGTAGTAGGGAGTAGAAAAACCACAAGCAAACCAGCAACTCCTCAGGAAAAAAGCATACCACAAAAAGAAAACCACCCCCGAGATTGCAACGGCAGTAACTTGGAAGAACTTCTGAGCCTTCCAGAAAGAGAATTTAAAATTGCTGTGATTAAAAAACTGACAGAAGTGATAAGAGAAAACAATGATAAGGGAAAAATTATCAACGATCAGAAGAATGAAATTGAGTCCCTAAAGAAGGAAGTAAAAGAAATGCAGGAGATCAAAGAATTAATGGAGGCACTTAATAAATCTGGGAAAAGCGATGAAAGCAGAATAGATGAAATGGAAGAATGAATAAGTACTCTTGAAGACACAGACATAAAAGAACCAAAACAGAAAAAGAAAGAGAAGTACGAAAGAAAAAGACCAAAGAAAGACTTTGGGACCTATCTGACTCCATGAGGAAAGGAAATATAAGAGTTATAGGAATCCCAGAAGGAGAGGAGAAAGACATAGGAACAGAGGAAATATTCAAGAGATAACTGAAGAGAACTTCCCAAACGTGAAGAAGGAGCTGAAAATTGATATACAAGAAGCAAGAAGAACACCAAACTTCCATGACGAAAAGAAAAATATAACAAGACGCATAATAGTAAAGCTCCCAAGAATCCAGGACAAGGAAAAAATAATGAAGCTGACAAGAGGGAAGAAACAGATAACATTCAACGGAAAACCAATCAGACTGACATCAGACTTCTCTGAAGAAACACTACGGGCAAGGAGAAAGTGGAGGGACATAGTCAACAGACTCCAAGAAAACAGATGCCAACCAATAATACTCTATCCCGCAAAGCTCTCTTTCCTCTGTGAAGAAAGAATAAGGACCTTCCAGACAAACATACGACTAAACCCTCACTCCAAAAAATACTACAAGGAGTCCTAAAGCCAGAACCTCAGAGGGATGAATAACAATGAAAGAAAGTAAAAAAAAAAAAAAGTTATTAAAATAATAAATAAATAAAATCAAAGGAAAGATAAACACAATGGCAAATACAGAGGCTAACATATCAATATTAACTCTAAATGTAAATAGACTAAACTTTTCAATAAAAAGTCACAGAGTCGCAGGCTGGATTAAGAAACAAAACCCAACATTTTGCTTTCTCCAGGAAACACATTTAACTACAAAAGATAAAAATAGGGCCTCCCTGGTGGCACAACAGTTGAGCACTGGGTTGCAAAGCTGCCTGTAGCCTCTGCAGCGCTAGTTCGATTCCCAGCTGCTCCCCGGCCACCGGAGGAGGGTCTCACATGGTGCGCAGTCCTCTCCTGCCACCTGCTGCTCCCCTCAGCAGTGTACTTCGGTCCTTCTGCCTGCTCTGCTCCCTGCTCTATCTGGTGAATTCTCTCACCCTCCCATGCTTCTGACTATACCCAGTGCTTGTATAAATAAATAAATAAATCTTAAAAAAAAAAAAAAGATAAAAATAGACTCAAAGTTAAAGGATGGAAAACAATCCTACAAGCAAATGGGCCAAAAAAGAAAGCAGGAACAGCTATACTTATATCAGATAAAACAGACTTCAAACTCAAAAAAATAAAAAGAGACCCCAATGGTCACTACATTATGATCAAGGGGACAATACTTCAAGAAGAAATAACACTCATTAACACATATACTCACCAAACGAAAGAGCACCAAAATCAGACAACTGTTGTCCTCTCTGAAAACAGACATCAGAGAAAACACATACGTAGTGGGAGACTTCAACACACCACTATCAACAATGGATAGATCAACAAGACAAAAAATAAGTAAAGAAACTAAAGCTCTAAATAAGGACCTAGAGCATTTGGGCTTAACAGACATCTATAGAACACTAAACCCAAAAAAAACGGAGTACACATTTTTCTCAAACGCACACGGATCATTCTCCAGGATCGATCACATACTGGGGCACAAGACAAACATCAACAGATACACCAAGATTGAAATCATACCAACCATCTTTTCTGACCACGAAGGCATCAAACTAGAAATAAACCATAAAAAGAAAGCAAGGAACTATCCTACCTCATGGAGATTAAAAACCACACTACTGGAAGACCACTGGACTAACGAGGAGATCAGAGAAGAAATTAAATATTCTTTGAATTGAATGACAAGGAGGACACCAATATCCTAAATGTATGGGATGCAGCAAAAGCAGTAATAAGAGGAAAATATATAGCAATAGAAGCTCACATCAAAAAACAAGAAAGAACTCAAAGAAACAACCTAATCTCGAAGCTCAAAGATCTAGAAAAAGAACAACAAAAAAACCAAAACCAGTAGAAGAAAAGATATAATAAAAACCAAAGCAGAAATAAATGAAATCAAAACTAAAAATACAATCCAAAAGATCCATGAAACCAAGAGCTGGTTCTTCGAAAAAATAAATAAAATAGACACACCCCTAGCCAGACTCACAAAGGAAAAAAGGGAGAAAGCACAAATAAACAGGATCATAAATGAAAGAGGAGAAATCACAACAGACACAGCAGAAATCAAAAGAATAATCAGTAACTACTATGAACAGTTATATGGAAACAAGTTCAACAATCTAGAGGAGATGGACAAATTCCTCCAACTCTACAATCTCCCAAAGTTAGATAAAGAAGAAATAGAACACATAAACAGAACAATTACAAGCAGCGAAATTGAAATGGTAATCAAAAACCTCCCCAAAAACAAAAGTCCAGGACCTGATGGATTTACAAATAAATTCTACCAAACACTCAGAGACGAATTAGTGCCATCCTTCACAAACTCTTCCAAAAAATTGAGAAGGAAGGGACAATGCCAAAAATGTTCTATGAAGCCAACATTACACAAATACCAAAACTGAACAAGGACAACACAAATAAGGAAAACTACAGGCCAATCTCCCTAATGAACACTGATGCAAAATCCTCAATAAAAATTTAGCTATCAGAATCCAACAATGTATCCATAAGATAATTCACCACGACCAAGCAGGATTCATTCCAGGGACACAAGGATGGTTCAACATCTGAAAATCAAACAACGTTATCCAACACATCAACAAAAAGAAATATAAAAACCATATGATAATATCAATAGATGCTGAGAAAGCTTTTGACAAAGTGCAACACCCATTCATGATAAAAGTCCTTGATTCTTGGGATACAAGGAAAATACCTCAACATTATAAAGGCCATATATGACAAGCCAACAGCCAGTATCATTCACAATGGTGAAAAGGTGAAAGCATTTCCATTAAGATCTGGAACAAGACAAGGATGTCCACTCTCACCACTGCTTTTCAATATAATACTGGGAGTCCTAGCCAGAGCAATAAGACAAGAGAAAGACATACAAGGGATCCAAATAGGAAAAGAAGAAGTCAAACTATCACTATTTGCAGATGATATAATAATATACATAGAGAACCCTAAAAACTCAACAGAAAAAATAATTCAACTCATCAATCACTTCAGTAAAGTGGCAAGATACAAAATCAACACGCAAAAGTCAGTAGCCTTTCTATACACAAACAATAAATCTGAAGAAGAAGAAATAAAAAAAAAATCCCTTTTATTATCAAAACAAAAAAAATCAAATACTTGGGAATAAATCTAACAAAAGAGGTAAAGGACCTATACAAATATAATTATAAAACACTGGTAAAAGTAATAGAAGAAGACACAAAGAAATGGAAATACATCCCCTGCTCATGGATTGGAAGAATAAACATTATTAAAATGGCCATCCTACCGAAAGCAATATACAGATTCAATGCTATTCCAATAAAAAATTTCAATGCCATTCTTCAAAGAAATAGAACAATTATTGATGAAATTCATATGGAATTACCAAAAACCCCAAATAGCCAAAGCTCTCTTGAAAAAAAAAAAAAAGAAGGGAATGGAGGCATCACACGCCCAGACTTCAAAATATACTATAAAGCCATAATCATCAAAACTGCATGGTATTGGAACAAGAACAGACACACAGACCGATGAAATCAAATGGAAAATTCAGAAATGAACCCACAGATTTATGGTCAACTAATCTTTGACAAAGAAGCAAAGAATATGCATTGGAGCAAAGAAAGTTTGTTCAATAAATGCTGCTGGGAAAACTGGGTCACTACATGCAAAAGAATGAAGCTTAACTACTACCTCACACAATACACAAAAACCAATTCAAAATGGATTAAAAAACTAGACACAAGACCTGAAACCATAAAATACATAGAAGGAAATATAGGCAAAACACTACATGATATGCACATCAAAGATATATTTACAGACACATCACCCAAATCAGTGATCTTGAAGGCAAAGATGAACAGCTGGGACTACATCAAATTAAAGAGTTTCTGCACAGCAAAAGAGACAATAACAAAAACAAAGAGAAACCCCACTGACTGGGAGAACATTTTTGCACACAACACTAATGATAAAGAACTGATCACAAAAATCTACAAAGAGCTGATGAGACTCAACAAAAACAAAGAAAAAGATCCAGTCAAAAAATGGGCAGAAGAGCTAAAAAGAAACTTCTCTGAAGAGGAAATGCAAATGGCCAACAAGCATATGAAAAAATGTTCAACATCACTTGTAATCAGGGAAATGCAAATCAAAACTACCATGAGATACCATCTTACACCAGTGAGAATGGCACATATTAAAAAAAAAAAAAAACTAGCAACAACAAATGTTGGCGAGGGTGTGGAGAAAAAGGAAATCTTCTGCACTGTTGGTGGGAGTGCAAACTGGTCCAACCACTATGGAGAGCTGTGTGGAGAGTTCTTGACCTACTAAACATAGAGCTTCCATATGATCCAGCAATTCCACTCCTAGGTATTTACCCAAAGGACACAGAAACATCAATTCCAAAGAGCACCTGCACCCCTATGTTTATAGCAGCTCTCTTTACAATAGCTAAGCTTTGGAAACAGCCCAAATGCCCAAAAATAGATGACTGGATCAAGAAGATGTGGTACATATACACCATGGAATATTACTGAACATTCAAAAAAGATAAGCACATGCAATTTGCAGCAACATGGATGGCGCTGGAAGGGATCATGCTCAGTGAAATAAGCCAGAAAGAAAAAGAAAAATACCGGATGGTCTCACTCATAGCAGGAATCTAGAAAACTTAAATAAGGGACCAGGAGAAAGATTAACTATAAGAAAGTAAAAATCAAAATCAACATACAACTGTGAACCATAGACACTCTATGGGGGGTGGAGGGGAGGGTAGGAATTGGGGTCCAAATAAGGGGGTCACAATTGTATGGGGAATATAAAAATAAAATTTATAATAAATAAATAAATAAATAAATAAATAAATGAAAATTAGTTTATGGCATCTTCAAAAGTATATTACCAACTGTGCCAAAGCACACATGACCCTCTAGAATAGTCCTTTTCACCCCCTACACCCTTTATTCACCATCTCCCACCATACCCAGCTACACACTCAATTCTACATCTGAAATTCTAGGATTCATTTTAGTTTAGTTTTGTCTGTTCCTTTGCTTTATTTCTTTATATTCCACAAATGAGTGAAATCATTTGGTATTCATTATTCTGCTTTGATATAATTCCCTCCAGTTATAGTCATGTTGAGGCAAATGCCAAAATGGCAAGACTGTATCTATCTACTTTGAACAGTTTTCTATTGTATATAAAGACCACTTTTCTGGAAACAACACAAATGCCCAAAAATAGATGACTGGATAAAGAAGATGTGGTATAGATACACAATGGAATATTATTCAGCAATCAAAAAAGATAAACTCATGTCATTTGCAACAACGTGGATGGAGCTAGAAGGAACTATGCTCAGTGAAATAAGCCAGAAGGAAAAATTACAATATCGGATGGTTTCACTTATAACAGGTATATAGGGGAACCAAATCAGTGTAAAAATAATAATAATAGCAGTACAAAACACAACAAAGGAAAAATAATTATAAATCAGAGACATAAAAAAGGGGAGGAGGAGAGAGAGGGGTGAGAGGGAGGGAGGGAGCAGCACAGGGGGCTGTGGTGATGGTTCACGGGTGCCTTGGGGAAGGAAATTCTAAGGGTACTCAATCTGAGGGGGTGGGGGGAAACAAATATTGTCTGTAAAATGTGAAAAATGATAAATGTTAAAAGAAAATTAAAAAAGACCACTTTTTTGAATCCATTCATCAGTTGTGGGGCATTTAGATTGTTTCTAAGCTCACTTATCATAAATAGAGCTATAGCAAGCATAGGAATGCATATATCTCTTCAAATTAATGTTTTTGAATTCTTTGTTTTTTTTTTTTACTTTTATTTAATTTTAAAGATTTATTTATTTATGCATGCAACAACTGGGGTGTAGGGGTTGAGAGGGTTCACCAGAGGGAGTAGAGAGCAGAACAGGCAGATCTACTGAAATACACTGCTGAGGGGAACATTGGGTGAGACAGGAGAGGTCTGCTGTGCCATGTGCATCAGCTCCCTGTTGGCTGGATATCTAGCACATTCTACAGTGGTTGGTGACAGCTTGATAGCACTGTATTTAACCCCCACTCCACCACGGAGGCCCTATTTTTGCATTTGTTGGATATGACTTAGGAGTAGAATTACTGGAACATCTGGGTGAACTGTTATTAAAATTTTGAAAATTCTGCATATTATTTTGCATAAGGATCAGATTAATCTACATTCCCACTAAGAGTGTATTAGAATGATTTTTTTTTTTCTCTGCACCCTTGAAAACACCTGTTGTTTCATTTCTGTAGTAAGGTAGGACGTTAGGGACAGTCCTGAGAGTACACAGGAGGGAGAGGTGGTGTCTTTGGGATTACTAAAATAGCAGGCAGTAGTATGAAGTGCATTGTCTAGCTGTCAGTGATCTTTATAAACACCTAATTGACTGAATGCTCACCTGTCTTCGGTGGGCGAGGAATCCAGGTAATCCTCATGAGTCTAGGCAGGGATGGTTGGGGTTCTGTCAGGTGCTCAGTTACCTGCCAGCAGCTCCAGATAACTCTGATAAATGTCTGCCCTGTCAACAGTTTTCCTTATATATAGTAAGTTTGTGCTGGCAACTTAAGGGAAGGTGTTTTTTGTTTGTTTGTTTGGTTGGTTGGTTGGGTTTTAATATGTATAGGTGGAGATGAGGCTTGGGTGCCAGAGCAAACTTCCCTGTTTTACCTAGGTTTGTGGGAAGGGGTCTCTGCCTGCCTCTCCTGGCACTGAAAATACACAGGGACTCAAAGTCTCACTTGTCTCCAGATTCAGAAAGGAGTGTGGGCACAGATCTAAAGTAGATCTGCTGTTGTAAAGTAAATCTAGATTTCTCTATTCCACAATATTGTAACTTTCACTTCTTTATCTACTTATATTGCAACTTCAGATACTAAAATTAACTCAGAATCAAGTGGAGGAGAACCTAAACAATGGTAAGAACTTATAATATGATTTACATTGATTTATTGCTTAAAATTCAACATTAAACATAGTTTATAAAATGTTTACTTATATGTTATTTGATCATAATGAAAACTAAGTAGTTATATTATATTTTGTTGTGTGTTAGTTTAAGGAATTGAGGTTCCTAGAGCTCCAGGGAATTTATTAAGATTACTATTCTGAGTTCAATGTTTAAAGATTATATAAGAATAATAGGCTACAGATATTACTAATATAGACTCCCAATTTATTCATGTTTAAGGTGAAAAAGAAAAGTAAGCTAAAGCTTTTTAACATTCAGCTTATCATGAATCTCCCAGTACACATTCCTATTAGTTTAATGATTCTTAAAAAAGGACATAAAAATAAGAAACACAAAGTATATGCAGTGCAGTTACCTAGGGAAGAGTTATGCGGCATGTGGGCATGGATGATTTATCATGCTTATCATTTATAAAAGTGCTTGCAGAGAATTTGAGAAATTCTGTACAAATTTTATTAGGATAATTTGCAAACATTATTTGTCTTGATCTTATGTCTGCATTTCTACTCATGTCATCCAAGTTATGATTTGATATTAAACATAATGTGATATATATTTAATATTAGAAGAAACCAATGGATTTATATTTAAAATTAGTATTCAATACAGCCCACTTTTCTTTCAATATATACTAGACTATTAATTTTGAATGATGTAGTTTAAAGAGAACTGAAATTATATTTGTTTTTTTCCCTATACTGATGCTATTTGTTCCTGTTCCATTATATAACTCAAGTGGAACTTGAATAGCTGTAAGCCTGCATATTTTTATCTTTAAATGTGACAATATCTACTCCAACTATTTCACTGGACAAAAAAAAAAATCAAATGAAAAATGATAACATCAATGGAAGCAACACAATATAGTGATAAACACTACAGACTACAGAATCAAACCTAGGGATTAAACACTGATTTTGCCACTTTCCAGCTGTGAATATTTATCAGATGCCTCAGCCTCTTTGTGCCTCTGATTTATATTCTTAAAATTGGTATGATAATATTTTTTTCATTTTTATGACTGTGAGGATCAAAGGAAATAACTATCCAATGTTTCTATACAGCTTCAGAATATGTAATAATCATTCAAATGTTTGATGGTGATGATGATGATGATGATGATGATGATGATGTACTAGAAATTAGAATACAGTTGTAAACAATTCACAATCATTTTACTCAGGAGAAATCTTGGAAAAACACAAAATCTCAAAATAACAATGATGAAACTGTTAATAAAACTATGGTATTTCTTAAATTTAACTCATTAAATCTTCAAATAAATTAAGCTTCTTCAAATGATGTGAATGCTAGATAAAAAATACAACCATGTTAAGCACTTTTAGTTCATTTTAAGAATCCTCATTGATCCCAGACTGCAAATCCTTAGAAGAAAATGAAATGTAGTACAAAGTTTCAGTATCTGTCTCAATATCCAAATTCCAAGAGGCAAAAAGGTTCAGGTATTATTGAATGTTCCATTATATTAAAAAAGGAAGAACAGAAACCAAAACAACCTTTAGCACACACTATTCTGAAAAAGAAAAATAATGTTTAGATTGTTATATATAAAAGAAAAAAAAAATGGCCACTGGACTCCCAACTTGAGATTTTAAAAAATCTACAGAATACTCAATTTTGTACAAAAAAAATCATAACAATCATAAAGCTATGTAGTTTTCCTGTGGCATATATATTTCACTACTCACAAAATGTTCCATTGGACCCTTTCAAAATATCCTGTGATTTAGTCACAATAGATAGATCTCTCATTTCCAAGAACAACACTCTTTCCATAGTCTTAACAACTTTTCCCAATAGATAATGCAAGAACATAGCACCCCTCATTTATAAAAATAAATACATGAACTACTTTCTCTCTGTCTAAGGAATTATAAACACGATATCGTAGGCAAAAGACATTTTCTATTGTCTACAGACAGCAGGGTTGGGGCTATAAAACATTTATAGAATATAACTCAATTTTAGAATCTTTAAAGTGTAAATAAAAATAATTACTGCTCAAGATTGTTGCAAAATATTCAATAACATTTTAAAATATTTTCACATATAATCTAAAGATAATGAAGATTTTTACTTACTAGTTCTTTTCTGTCTTTCACAAATCACCAAGAGATTTCAGTAGTACATTAAAAATGATTTTATAACCAAGATAAGAAATTTATATTTTTCCAATGACTACAAGAAGATGTTACCCAGTTTCTATTGCAAGTTGTATTTAAATCTTCTGATTCACATACAGTATTATAAACAAATGGTATATCAATAAAAGTTAAATTAAAATTAATATTTAAATCATATCACCTCCAGTATCATTATTAGGGTAGTAGTATAGTATTATCAAAATAAATAATTATGACTAAATTTTATATATTGTCTCTTGTGGTTGCTATTAATAATTCTATTCTATTTTACTCTGTAGAAAAATATCACTGTTATTATCTTGTTTTAAATATGGAGCAGCTAATAACATAATTTATGCAAGAACAAACTTCTGGTTAATAGCAAACTAGGGTTTGAAGTAAGGATTCTCCCTCCAGAACGTATGCTTTTTCTAATTATTTTATAGTTTTTTTTGGTCATTTATAGGTATAGGATTGTAACAGTGTTGTGATGATGTATTTTTTAAAGTGACTGTCATTTTATTAGTTGTCTAAACAGAATTTTTTGCTTGCTTAAGCATCTTCCAGGCAGACACAAAGTGTAATAAGAAAATAACAGACAATTATAAATCAGAGACATCCTGCAGGGGAGGAGAAGGGAGAGGAATCAGAGGGTGGGGGGGAGGAGCACAGAGGAATGAGGTGATGGTGCACGGGTGCATTGGGGAAGGAAATTATATGGGGACTACACCTGAGGAGGTGGGGGGAAGCAAATATTGCTTAAAAATGAACAATGATGTAAAAATTAAAAATATAAAAAGAATATATAATAATAAGGGGGAAAAAAAGGGCCTCCCTAGTGGCTCAGGGGGTTGAGTGCAGTGCTGTGAAGCTGTCTGTGGCCTCTGCAGCTCCGGTTGGTTCCTTGATGGCCAGGGAGATTCCCACATGACACGATAGACCTCTCATGTCTCACCCACTGCTCCCCTCAGCACTATACCTCGGATCTTCTGCCTGTTCTGCTTCCTTCTCTGTCTCTGGTGAATTCTCTCACCCTCCTGTGTCTCTGGCCTATACGCCAGAGCTTGTAAAAATAAATAAATCGTTAAAAAAAAAAAAAATCTTTGTGTCTTCTTCAATTTCTTTTAACAGTATTTTATAATTTTCTTTGTATAGGTCTTTCACCTCTTCTGTTAGGTTTATTCCAAAGTATTTGATTTTTTTGGTTTCAATTATAAAAAGGATGGCTTTCTTGATTTCTTCTTCTTCCAATGGATTGTTTGTGTATAGGAAGGCTACTGATTTTTATGTGTTGATTTTGTATCCTGCTACTTTACTGAACTGGTTGATTATTTTGAGGAGTTTTCTGTGGAGTTTTTAGGGCTCTATGTGTATTATCATATCATCTGCAAATAGTGATAGTTTTACTTCTTCTTTCCCTATCTGTATTCCTTGTATGTCTTTCTCTTGTCTTGTTGCTCTGGCTAGGCCCTCCAGTATTATATTGAAGAGCAGTGGTGAGAGAGGGCATCCTTGCCTTGTTCCTGATCTTAAAGGAAAGCTATACACCTATGTTTATTGCAGCACTATTTACAATAGGTAAAACCTGGAATCAACCCAAATGCCCAAAAATAGATGACTGGGTCAAGAGATGTGGAATATATACACAATGGAATATTATTCAGCAATCAAAAATGAATACATGCCATTCGCAGCAACATGGATGCAGCTAGAAGGAATTATGCTCAGTGAAATAAGCCAGAGGGAAAAAATAAAAATATTGGATGGTTTCACTTATAAAAAGAATATAGAGAAACCAAAGAAGACATCACTGTAAAAAAATAATAACAGTACAATACACAACAAAGCAAAAACAGACAATTACAAACCAGAGACATACTGCAGGGGAGGAGGAGGGAGAGGGGTGAGAGGGAGGGAGAGAAGAGCACAGGGGACTGAGGTGATGGTGCATGGATGTTTGGGTAAGGAAATTCTATGGGGACTCAATCTGAGGGGGTCGGGAGAAGCAAATATTGACTAAAAATGTAAAAAATGATAAATGTTAAAATAAAAAAAATGAAAATTTTAAAAAAAGAAAAGAAATTAAATAGCACATACTTGAAACTCCTTCATTTCACTGTAGTGATTCATTGTTTCAATATGCGTGCTTATAATTGGCCTGTTCAGGTTTTGGAGATTTCTCAGAACAATAAAATTGGACGTATCATAGGATCCAGCACTCTACTCCTAGATATATACCTAAAGAACACAAACACACTAACTCAATGGGAAACTCACACTACCATGTTCATTGTAGCATTGGTTACTATAGGCAAAATATGGGAAAAAATGTAAGTGCTGAAACACGGAGGAGTGGATCAAGAAGATATGGTATGTACATGCAATGGAATGCTACTTAGTGATCAAAAAAGATTAAACTCTTGCTATCACCAAAGTTCTAGTGTCATTTTCACTATCCAGTCCCAATCCCAGTACCTTTCCTCCTCAACTCCATTCAAATTTGAGAATTTAAATTAAACACAGAAAAACAGGTACAGGAACTTCAAAAAGTTCAACAATGAAAAAAGAAAGATACTAGATATAGAGAATAAAATAGAAAAAATTAAGACAGCAATGGAAAGCACAGTAAATAGGTTTGCATTTTCAGAGAAAAAAAACAAAAATGGAATATAAGAATGTATAAGTGATTCAAGTGGAAGAGGATAGAGAAATAAAAATAGGAAAATTAAGACAGTCCATGGAGAAATAACAGTCTCCATGACAAGATGAAATATTAAGATAATGGGTATCCCAGATGATAAAAGGAGGGTAGAAAGTGGATTACCTTTTTAAGGAAATAATAGCTAAGAACTTTCCAAACCTAAGGAAAGAACTAACAGTAGAAGCTCAAGAAGCTGACAGAACACCCAAATGTTGAAATACACAACAACCAACACCAAGAATTGTCATTTTTCAATTATCAATATATATGTTAAAGGCCACTGGAAGAGAGAAAATAGACAAAATGATCAGGTTATCAACAGCTTTCTCAACAAAACCACTGTAAATTAAGAGAGAGTACAATGATATAGTCACAGCATTGGAAGTTAAAAACGAAGAGTCAAAAATACTATACTGTGGAAAATTATCTTTCAAATATAGTGGAGAAATTAAGGCTTTTCCAGAGGTGGGAGTGCGTGAGAGGATTCACCAGAGACAGAGTGGGGAACAGAACAGGCAGATTGAACTAAGTATGCTGCTGTGGGGAGCAGCAGGCGAGACAGGAGAGGTCTGCTGCGCCATGTGGGTTGCTGCCTGGCTGGTGAGGGATTGAATTCATGCTGCAGAGGCTGTAGACAGTTTCATAGGTTGTGTCTTTACCCATTGTGCCAACTGGGATGCCCAATTTCCAGACAAAATTTAATGGAGTTCACACCAGAAAATTTGGATTACAAGATATACTGAAAATAGTACTACATGAAAAACAAAAGACTAAAAACCTGGAGTAAGGGGAAAAAAACACAACGTCAAAATCAGAAATATATACAAGAATAAAATGAAGCAACAATAAAACATTAAAAGGGAGGGGACAAAGACAATTTATATAGGCAAATAATTACATCAATATGAGCAAAAAAGACTGTTTTCAATAGCCTTTTCAAAAGCCAAATACATTTTTTGAAAAATTTAATTTTTCATCAATGTAATCAGTTAAATTCCTGGTAATTAGTTGTATTTTACCATTACAAATTAATTTGATCAGTATTTCAATATTTGTATCTATTTTTCATATCTTTTGATATATTTTAAGACCTTGCTAATGGGACAAGGGGTTAAGTCTCAGCACTATGAAGCTATCACCAGCCACTGCAGACTGAGTTCTATCCCCGGCCAGGGTGCTAACCCACATGGCGTAGCAGATCTCTTCTGCCTCGCTTGTTGCTCCCATCAGCAGTGTATTTCAGGAGATCTGCCTGGTCTGCTCCCTACTGTTTCTAGTAAATCCTCTTACCCCACCCCCACACACACTTCTGGCTTACACCCCAGATCCCGTATGCATAAATAAATAAAATAAATACTTAAAAAGAAATAATATTTAAATGTTTGATATCACCATATTTTTATTGAGGTATTATTAATTTGCAATACTTAAATCTCAGGATTACATATTTCACCACACCTTCCAGGAAATATCCGTTCACATTCAACAAACAGCTGTTCAGTCCTTTCTACCCATTCCTTTCAACATTTTTCCATTCTGGTAACCTCCTTTCTGAAGTCAGAATCTAAAGATTTGTTTATGTTTTTATTTTCCACTAGTAAAATCATACAGTATTTTGTCTTTCTTCTAATGACTTATTTCAAGTTTCATTCATTTTGTCTCAATTTGCAATATTTCATCTTAATTTGTGGCCAAGTATTATTTTATTCTGCCTATAATAGCCCATCTTTACTCATTCCTCCATCATGAGCCCATGGGCAGTTTCCAAAGGTTAGCTATCATGAATTGTATTGTAATGAACCTAGCTGTGCATATGTATTTTTAAGTTAGTATTTTCAAATTCTAAGAGCATGCATACAGAATCAGGATCACTGGATTATTTGTTATTTCAGTTTTCTATTTTATTGAAGGAAATTCCATATTAATTTACATAATGAGTGCATCAATTTGTATCCCGTACAAAAGTAATTGATGGTAACTTTTACTTCACATCTTCAAAACAACTATTTCTTGACTTTTTTGTAATATCCATTCTAACCTGTATGAGTGAGGTAAAATCTCATTGTGGTTTTGAGTAGAATTTTCATAGTAATAAACAATGTAAAGCATCTCATCATGTGTCTGTTTGCTGTCTGTATTTTTTCTTTGAATAAATCTCTATTTAGAGCTATTTAGATCTTTTGAATGACTTTTTTATTGTGATATGTGTTTTTTAATATGTATGAATTATTTTGTAGGTCTTTGTCAAACTATGATTTGGGAATAGTTTATTCCATTAAGTACAGTGTCATTTTTCTTTTGTATGATTTGAAATGATTTTCTCTATTAGGTACAGTAGCTTTTTGTTTTACTTATGTACTTACTATGATGGAGCATATTACTTTTCTGTAGCACATTTTGTTTATATTCTTTTTTGTTTCTTTTGCTATTGGAGAGGAAGTCTGAAAGACAACTAAAACTGATGTCAAATAGATTTCTAACTATATTTTGTCTGTGTAGTTTATGTTTACAGGTCTAGATTAAAATATTTAATACAGGGCCTCCCAGGTGTCTCAGCGGTTGAGCGATGTGCTGCGAAGCTGCCCGCAGCCTCTGCAGCACCGGTTGGATCCCTGGCTGCTCCTGGGACACCGGAGGAGGGTCCCACTGCCTCCTGCTGCTCCCCTCAGCAGTGTACTTCGGTCCATCTGCCTGTTCTGCTCCCCGCTCTGGCTCTGGTGAATTCTCTCACCCTCCCGTGCTTCTGACTATACCCAGTGCTTGTACAAACAAACAAACAAACAAACAAACAAATAAAT
Organism: Talpa occidentalis; assembly: GCF_014898055.3. Taxonomy (NCBI): domain Eukaryota; kingdom Metazoa; phylum Chordata; class Mammalia; order Eulipotyphla; family Talpidae; genus Talpa; species Talpa occidentalis. The sequence continues at coordinate 81,160,883 of NW_023604295.1, read as the reverse complement.
AAATAAATAAATCTTAAAAAATAAATAAAATATTTAATACATATTGAGTTGATTTTAGTGTATGATCTTCACAATGTGTAGTTTAATTCATTTACATGTGACTGTTGAGTTTCCCCGTTCCATTTGTTAAACAGACTTTCCTTTTCCATTACATTCTTTTTTTATTATTATTATTTTTATTTTTTACATCATTGTTTATTTTTAATATTTGCTTGCCCCCACCCTCTCAGGTGTAGTCCCCCCTTCACTAATGCACCCGTGCACCATCACCTCAGTCCCCTGTGCTCCTCCCTCACTCCCTCTGATCCCTCTCCCTCCTCCTCCCCTGCAGGATGTCTCTGATTTATAATTGTCTGTTTTTGCTTTGCTGAGTTTTGTACTGTTATTATTTTTTACACTGATGTCTTATTTGGTTCCCCTATATTCCTGCTCTAAGTGAAACCATCCAATATTTTTCTTTTTCCTTCTGGCTTATTTCACTGAGCATAATTCCTTCTAGCTCCATCCACATTGCTGTGAATGGCACGAGTTTATCTTTTCGGGCTGCTGAATAATATTCCATTGTTTGTATATACCACATCTTCTTGATCCAGTCATCTATTTTGGGGCATTTGGGTTATTTCCAGGTTTTACCTTTTGTAAATAGTGCTGCAATAAACATAGGGGTACAGGTGGTCTTTTGAATCAATGTTTTTGTGCCCTTTGAGTGGAATTGCTGGGTCATTTCATAGCTCCATTTTTAGTAGACTGAGGAAGCTCCAGACAGCTTTCCATAGTGGTCGGACCAATTTGCACCCCCACTAGCAATGTAGGAGAGTTTACTTTTCACTACATCCTCACTCAATATGGTTTTTTTTTTTTTTTTTTTTTTTTTTTTTTTTAAAGATTTATTTATTTATTTATACAAGCACTGGGTACAGTCAGAAGCACGGGAGGGTGAGAGAATTCACCAGAGCCAGAGCGGGGAGCAGAGCAGGCAGAAGGACCGAAGTACACTGCTGAGGGGAGCAGCGCGCGGCAGGAGAGGTCTGCGCGCCATGTGGGACCCTCCTCCGGTGGCCGGGGAGCAGCTGGGGATCGAACCGGCGCCACAGAGGCCGCGGGCAGCTTCGCAACCCAGCGCTCAACCGCTGCGCCACCGGGGAGGCCCCTCAATATGGTTTTGATTTGCACTTCCCTGAAAATACATTGACATAAAATAATTGTCCATATTTCTGTGTTTCATTTCTGGGTTCTTAATTTTATTGCATTTATATGTGTGTCTGCTTTTAAAAAAAGAAATGTAATGCTGTTTTGATTGTCATAACTTGTAATGTATTTTGAAACCAGAAAATCAAGGTATCATCAAATCTCCATTTTCCTCCAGACGGGATTGTTTATGCTACTATAGGTTTTTGTAATTGGATACAAATTTTAGGATTTTTCTATATCTTTAAAGAACATGATTTGAATCCTCTATACATTGCATTAAATTTGCACATTGCTTTAGGTACAAAGGTCATTTTGACAATGTTGATTTTTCTGGTCATTAATACAGAATTTATCTTCATTTCTCTGTGTCTTCTTCAATTATTTTCAATACTGTTTTATATTTTTTGGTGAATATACCCTTCATTGACTCACTGGTCAACTTTATCCCTCATTCTTTTTATCACTTTTGGTGCAGTAATGAACAGTACTTTCTTCATTTATATTTCTGTTAGTTAATTTTTAAACATAGCAGGTTTTTTTGAAATTTATTTTAATATATTTTTTAAAGATTAATTTATTTATTTATACAAGCACTGGGTACAGTCAGAAGCATGGAGGGTGAGAGAATTCATCAGGGTCAGAGCGGAGAGCAGAGCAGGCAGACTGATGAAGTACACTGCTGAGGGGAGCAGCGGGCAGCAGAGAGGTCTTCACACCATGTGGGACCCTCACACGGCAGCCGGGGGTCTAACTGGCGCTGAAGAGGCTGTGGGCAGCTTCGCAACCTAGCACTCAACCGCTGTGCCACTAGGGAGGCCCTTTATTTTATTTATTTATTTATTTATTTATTTATTTTATTTTGTAGCCTGTATTTCACTCTATTATTTCTAATAGATTTTTGTTGCAGTTTTTAGGGATCTCTATGTGTAATATCATCTCATCTGCCTATAGTGACAGTTTAAACCATCCCATCCCAATCTAAATAACTTTTCTTTTGCATTTTTTTAGGCTTGCCTGAGCAATTGCTCTGATGAAGACTTCAAATAATATGTTCAAATAATAGTGATGAGCGTGACCATCCTTGTCATGTGTCTGATCTTAGAGGAAAAACCTTCAGTTTTTCCATATTGAGTATGATGTTGATAACACAATATTAAGTGTTCCCTCCTGCTTAATAATATAACTTAAAATATGAAATATATTACTTTTAAGAAAGAAACTACCAATTTAATGATAAAATTATACAATTCAATGTAACACATAACTTTTTCTGCAAATTTATTTTATTAATTGTAATAAAATTGTCAACTATTCAAAGATAGAGTTGGAAGAAAAATCTTTTTCATATTTTTCATAACAATAAGGAAATATAACACCTGCCCAATATTGTTAATAGTCATCTTTCATAATTTTTTAAGACTTATTTATTTATACAAGCACTGGGGTACAGGTCAGAGGCACAGGAGGGTGAGAAAATTCACCAGAGACAGAGCAGGAAGCAGAACAGACAGAATGACCTAAGTAAACTGCTGAGGGGAGCAGCGGGCAAGACAGGAGAGGGCTGTGTGCCATGTGGGAATCCCTGGCCAGCCAGGAATTGAACCGGTGCTGCAGAGGCTGTGGACAGCTTCACAGTTCTGTGCTCAACCTGCTGTGCCACCAGGGAGGCCCCTTTCATAATGTTTTGTGGAGAACCTCATCATCAGGGATGAAAATAAACTCTCACTGAGAATGCTGATGCAAAACTGCAGTAACCAGAGGAGGATGGTAAGAGGATAGGGGTGGGGAACAGAAGGGTCCTAATGGAACATTGTGGAGGATTGTTGGGGCACTAGTAGTGGGCAGGTTGTGAAAGTTTATATTTGAAACAATAACACTAGGACAGATGCAAAGATATAAAACTACTTTACCTAAACAAACATAATTCAGGAACAAAACAAAATAGAGTTATATTGTTAAAATTTTTAAAAGTAAACATTGTTTTATGAAATATGATGCAAGATTTTATACAAAAGCATAATCTTCAGAAATGTAAAACTGCAATTTCCATTGCAGTTTTCTTGTGAATGAAAAAAATACAATAAGAAAATGACAGTTTGAAAGTTTACATTTTTGAAATAAAAACATCTTAAATAGCATTTGATAATGATTATATTTATAATACATCTGTATTACAAACCACAGTTAAAAACTATTTAAAAATTTGTTTTTGTAAAATGATCATCTTAATTTATACATGGAGTGTTAAAATCTCAACATCTGTTAAGACAATACATTGTATTTAACAATATAGAGAAAATAGGGCCTCCCCGGTGGCTCAGCGGTTGAGCGCCGGGTTGCGAAGCTGCCCACAGCCTGTGCGGCACCAGTTCAATCCCTGGCTTCACCCTGGCCACTAGAGACGGGTCCCACATGGTGCGCAGACCTCTCCTGCAGCCCGCCCGCTGCTCCCCTCAGCAGTGTACTTTGGTCTTTCTGCCTGCTCTGCTCCCTGCTCTGGCTCTGGTGAATTCTCTCACCCTCCCATGCTTCTGACTGTACCCAGTGCATGTATAAATAAATAAAAATAAATCTTAAAAAAAATAGAGAGAAAATAAAGGGTCAATAAAAATGACAAGACTCTCAAACTGACCATAGTTCTGAAGCATACAGCAGAAAGGAGTGAGGGGAAGGGATCCAAACAGGGAAGGAAAGAGCACAAGGGACTGTAATGATGAATCATTTTGTGTTTAGAGAACTGTGGGGGACTGCATGTGAGGAGAGAAATCAAATACTGTCCAAAAATTACAAATGATTAAGAAAATAATTAAATAGGAAAAATACAATATTATGAAGTTACTATCATTGGAAAAAAAGTGAATATCATTGGAAAATATGGGGGGGGATGCAATTTTTTATCTAAAACAACAAAATCATGAAAGCATAATTTATCTTCCTATTCTGTGATTTGAAGTTATTAAATCTTACACAAATAGAAATAATACTCTATATTATAGCATTATTTATTCATTAGCTGAAAATGTTAATTTTCTACTTAGCTCTGTCTCCAATGAATCCTCTCACCCCCACAACTCTGGCCTTTACCCCAGTTCTTGTATGCATAATTAAATATATCTTTCAAAATGATAAAAAATAAAACACTACTATGTTTTAGGGGTATAGGCTTATTATTGCACTACAAATGTACATCACCACACTCAACACATCACCAGAGCACCATGTTCCCCCATGACATGTTGAGCCCTTTCCTCTTTGCTTCTCAACCCTCTCATTCTAGTAGTTTCAATTCTATAGTTAGATTTAACATACTTGTTTTAGTGTGTTATTGTCTGTTTCTTTGCTTTTATTTTCATATTCCAGATATGAATAAAATCATCTGCTTTGTTTTTTTTTTTTTTTGTCTTCTTCTGACTTATCTGGCTTAGCATAATCCCTCCAGTTTCATCCATGTTGTTGAAAGTAGCAAAGAGTTCATTCTATTGTATCTCAATGTTGAAATCAATTCAACTAAATTTGAATTAATTGCATTTTTTTCTTAAAAAGTAGCTGGTATCTATTAGGCATATAATAGTTGTTGAGTAAATAAATGCCAAATAATGATTTCAATTATTCTGTTTATTTTAATCTTCCATTGTTGGCTATTAAAAATGAATTTGAGGGCCTCCCCTGGTGGCGCAGCGGTTGAGCGCAGCCCTGTGAAGCTGTCCGCAGCCTCTGCAGCTCCAGTTCGATCCCAGCCTGCCGGCGAGGGTCCCACATGGTGCAGCAGACCTCTCCTGTCTTGCCCGCTGCTCCCCTCAGCAGTGTATTTCCTCAGTCTGCCTGTTTTGTTACCCACTCTGTCTCTGGTGGATCCTCTCACCCTCCCGCACATCTGGGGTGTACCCCGGTTCTTGTATAAATAAATAAATCTTTAAAAAAATGAATTTGAGCAATATACAAGTTACTTAATGCGTTTTCCATTGTCAGCTAATAATATTTTATTCTTCTTATAGAAATAATAATTACTGCGACTCCCAGATGGCACTGACCGCAGTGCTGTGAAGTTCTCTGCAGTGCCGGTTTGATCCCGGACCAGCCAGGGAGATTCCCACATGGCAAATCAGACCTCTTCTGTCTTGCCTACTGCTCCCCTCAGTAGTGTATGTCAGTCAGTCTGCCTTTTCTGCTCCTCACTCTGTCTTGGGTGAATCCTCTCACCCTCCCACACCTCTGGCCTGTACCCCAGCTCTTGTATAAATAAATAAAATCTTTTAAAAAATGAATCTCTTTAAAATAATAATAATAATAATAACAACAACAATTAATTGTAGGACATCATGATTTTTTTACTCTGTAATGTGCTGCATATTGAATGCTATGCAATGAAGTCCTCAGTATTGCCCTAAATTTTAATTTCAGTCTTGTTCATTGGTATTCTTCTCCATGTATTTAATATACATATTAATAAGAACTCTTACATTTTCAAAACTTCCATACACAAAATTTATGCTCCATGACTTATCACACACTGCTGTTTCTAAGACTAGTGTGATATAGAGTTATAGTTATCATTGTAATGTGTCATTTCAGATTATCCCACAACATATAAAGGGTGATTGTTCATTTAGAATATTGCACATGATCTGTACTATGATATACATTTTACTAAAACTCACTGTGCTGTATTGCTTTATTTTCATATTGTCTATCTAAGCACAACAGCCCTACGAAGGACCAAGCCATATGCAAAGCATTTTATATATATATTATATTTCATCATTATGAATCCCTAATACATCATTATAAATCCCTAAATAAAAATAGATACACTTGTATGTCAGAAAAATTTTCTAAAACTTATTTTATTATTAAAGTGGTTTAATAAATTTTAGAGAATGCACAAATAATAAAAAATGCTAGGATTTGAAAAGATTCTGAGTTAACTATTAATCATTGTCTTTCATATAGATAAGTAGTCACTTATCAATAAAATTGAACTTTCCATGCAAAGAACTGGAGTCATATTTTTGTTGAACTTCATATTTCACATTTCTAAAAAATGCTTTCTCCTCTTTTGATTTTTTAGCAATGAATCTGAAAAAAGTGTAATGATTTCAGAAAAGAGCAAATAACACGATCAATGGCACAAAAGGTAGGTATAATAAGTCAAGAGAAAGAATAATTAATTGCCAAAAAACCATGTGAACTAACATTTCTATATATTTGTTCTGCTGCATAGAATCTACTGAAATGCTAATTTTAAGCATATAAGACTAAGATTTCCATGGGAATCGCTGCTATTCACATATACAATTTCAAATGGATAAAAATAAATGCATTACTCAGTGAATGAAGATATTCAGTGAGACATTTATACAGTCTTGAGACTGATCATAATATGTAGTGAATTAGAAAATTGGTACTCTAGTGTCTCATCTATTTTAGAAAAACATGTGAAGTAAAAAGATAAAAACAAATATGTGTGGTTGATAAAATAATGCTATCTGCAGAAATGTCCACATCTTAATCATCAGAACCTATAGCTATTTTGAATTACATCAAAAACACATTATTAGAATTCGAAGCTGGAGGCAGCAAAAGAGGTTAATGGTGATATGTGAGAAAGATTTGACATTTTGTTAATGAGTCTGAAGATGGCATAATAGTCATGACAAAGAAATTTGTGTGTCCTTTATAAAGTAAAAATGTATCATAATAGATTATCCCATTGGCCTCCAATATGGAACATAGTCCTCCAGATGTCTTAGTTTTAGCTCTGTGAGATTCATATTGGATTTTTAACCTGTGAAAGCTATAAGAATGCTAAATTTGTGCTCTTTATTAAACCATTAAATTTATAGTATCTTTATTTTAGCAGCAACAAAAACTAATATAAAATGCTAGAAACTATGTTTTCTAGTAGTAAATATTTGGAGGACATTTCTATAATACATTTTATGTTATAAAAATTTTTGTAAATATTTTAGAAAAATCATATGTAATCTAAAATATTCAACTTTCTCATGAAAAAAACTTATTAAATAAGTATTAGTCATCTTATTTTAACATTATAAATTTTAACATTATAAATGTTAAACATTAACATTTAAACATTATAAATACATAGGCTAATTGAGAAACTATGTCCATATTGAATTTTGAAAATATTCTGATTTTAATATACTATTTATCATTGTTTATCCTGTTCTTTGTGTTATATTTCTCACTATTCCTCATGTTTAAGGTAAATTGATTCTATTGAATGTGGATAATGAAGCATCGTATCACATTTAGAATAGTTTCTGTTATTTAATTACTCCCTCTTTCTGGAAATGAAATTAAAGCATTTAAATTATTTTGACTTTTTCTTACATAAACTTCAGTTTTACACATACATTTTGGCTTTCTAATTATTTTCTGGATTTTTTTTTTTTTGGCCTTACTAGTATAATAATCTTTTTTACCGGTGTTTAATCTATAAACATGTCCAATAATTATTAATTTCATTTTTATGTTACTTATTTTTACAACTGTATTTGACTATTTTTTAACTGTTTAGCTTGCTGTAATTCCTAGTATTTTACTAACATTGGCAATTTTTTTCTTTTATCATTCTGAATATAATAAAACATTTGAAACTTTGTTTAATAATAGCAATATTTAGTCTCTGTGCTATTCTATTTTTCATATTCCAGCTACTTCTTATTCAATATATTACACCAGTGTCTGTTATTACAGTTTTGTAGTTTGGAAAGGTAAATCTTGGAGAATAGTTAATGTGTTTTCAAATGTATTTATAAAATCTGATATATATGTATAGCAATTAATCACTCTTTATAGAAAACAGGGCAATAGTTCACAAACATACACACACGCACACACACATGCAAACAAAGAAACCAGAACTAAATAACTTCATAAATGAATTATTTTTTATTTAAAGATTTATTTATTTATGCATATAAGAACTGGGGTACAGGCCAGTGGTGCGGGGATGTGAAAAAATTCACCAGAGACAGAGTGGGAACAGACCAGGCAGACTGATTGAAATACAATGCAGAGGGAAGCAGCGAGCAAGACTGGAGAGGTCTGCTGCCCCATGCGGGTAGCTCCTGGAAGGCTGGGGATCAAACTTGTGCTGCAGAGGCTGTGGAGAGCACTGCAAATAGCTTCACAGTGCTGTATTTAACCCCTTGCACCACCAGAGATGCCCCATAAATGAATTCCATCCAACCTTCAAAGATAAACTAATGCCTATTTATTCAATGTCTTCCAAAAAAATTGAAAATGTGGAATACATCCAAATACATTTTGTGAGGCCAAAATTATACTAATACCAAAGCCAAAAACAACAACAAAAGACAATACACATTCAAATGAATACAGACTCAAAAACCCTTAAAATTCTAGCAAACTGAATCCAACAATGCACTAAAAGGATCATACAAAATGATCAAGTGAGGGGTCCTCCCCACTGGTGCATCGGGTTGAGTGTAGCACTGTGAAGCTATCCTCAAACTCTGCAGTGCGGGTTCCATTCCTGGCTGGCCAGGGCGATACCCACATGGCACAGCAGACCTCTCTTGACTTGCCCGCTGCTCCCCTTAGCAGTGTATTTCAGCAGATTGGCCTGTTGTGCTTCCTGCTCTGTCTCTGGTGAATTCTCCCACTCTCTTGCAACTCTGGCCTGTACTCCAGTTCTTTTATAAATATATTTAAAAATCTCTTAAAAAAATGATCAAGTGAGATTCATAGCAGGGAAACAAGGATGGTTCAATGTCTGAAAATCAATAATATAATTCAACACATTAACAAATAGAAAGATAAACCTTGTAATCATATTAATAGATTCTGGGGGATTGTTTGATAATAACAAACCTCAGGTTATGATTAAAGCCCTTGAAAAAATGGGGATAAAAGTAGCCTATTTTAATATAATAAAAAACATTTCAACAAACGTAACTTTAATGTCATTTTTTTTTAAATGATAGTGAATGAGTATTTTTTTAAGATTTATTTATTTATTTATGCAAGCACTGGGTACAGTCAGAAGCGCAGGAAGATGGGATAATTCACCAGAGCCAGAGCGGGGAACAAAACAGGCAACTGACAAAATACACTGCTGAGGGGAGCAGCGGGTGAGACAGGAGAGATCTGCACAACATGTGAGACCCTTGCCGGCGGCGGCTTGGGATCCAAACGGTGCTGCAGAGGCTGCGGGCAGCTTCACAGCCCAGCGTTCAACCGCTTCGCCACCGGGGAGGCCCAACCTGTAATGTCATTCTTAATCGTGAAAAACTGAGAGATTTCCACTGAGATCTTGTATAAGAAAAGGATGTATAGTTTCACCATTGCTATTCAACATACTATTGGAAGTTCTAGCTTGAAAAATTAGGCAAGAGAGAGATATAAAGGCAATACAAGCTGGAAAGACAAAGTAAATTTATCATTTTTTGCAATGACATGGTGATATACATAAAGAATCCACAAGATTACACAGAAAAACTTATTGAAACAATCTGTTTAGCAAAGTGACAGTTGCCTTTCTATACACTAACCATGAGATGGGAGAGAAAGAAATTATAAAAAGGACGCCATTTACAATTAAAAAGTAAATATTAGGAGTAAGCAACAAAGGCGGTAAAAATCTACACACACACACATAAAGTATAGGATATTGTTGCTCATAGATTGTGAAAATGGCCACCATACCCAATGTAATATATAGGTTCAAGGCAATTCCAATAAAAATACCACTGGCATATTTCAAAGAACTAGAACAAATCCTGAAATTTATATGAAATTAAAAAAAAAAAAACTTTGAATAGCAAAATCAGTCTTGACATAGGTGATATAGAAAGTATTAGAGTCATCACATTTCCAGACTTCAAGCAATATAATAAAGCCTTGATATTTAAAACAGCCTGATAATGGAACAGAAACATACACACAAACAAATGGGATAGAATTGAGAACCTAGGAATAAACCTACAGTTTATGTGGACAGTTAATCTATGACAAAGCATCCAAAAACATACATTGGAACAATGCTTACCTCTTCAGTAAATGATGTTTGGAAAACTGGACAGCTGCATGCAAAGGAAGGAAACTAGACCATGATGACATCATACATCAAAATCAACTCACAATGGATCAAAGTCTTGTATATAAAACTTGAAACCAGAAAATAAATGGAACAAACCATAGGCAAAACATTTCATGACATCAGTTTTACTGGTGCATTTAGGGATTTGTCCAGAACAGAAGGAAAACAAAAGAAAGCATAAATAGCAGTGACTACAATAAACTAAAAAGCTTCTGAACAGTGAAAGGAACCATAACTAAAATAAAAAGACACCCTATTGAGTGGAGACAATATTTGCACCCCATTCACCTGACATAGAACTTATAGCAAAGTTATAGGAAGAATTAATAAAGCCCTACAAAAACAAAACATATAGCCCAATCAAAAAATGGGCAAAACAAGGTCCTCCCTGGTGGTCCAGGGGTTAAAGTCTCAGTGCTATCAAGCTATTAACAGATGCTGAGGCATGAGTTCAATCCCTGGCCAGGGGCTAACCCACATGGCAGAGCAGATGCCTCATGTCTCACCTGCTGCTCCCTGTAGCAGTGTATTTCAATAGATTTGCCTGTTCTGCTCCCCATTCTATCTCTGCTGAATCCTCTCACCCCTTGCACCACTGGCTTATACCCCAGTTCTTATATGCATAAATAAAAATAAATAAATCTTAAAAATGGGCAAAACAAAAATACAGACATTTCTCCAAAGAATCAGTTAAATTGTCCAGCAGGCACATGGAATATGTTCACAATCACTTAATGTTAGAGAAATACAATCAAAACTATCTCACACCAGTGAGAATGACATACACAAACAAGTACAGACAAGGATGTGGGGAAAACTTTTGTAGCTAAACTATGGAAACTATTATAGTTAAACTATGGAAAAATCTAAGTGCACCAGAACGGATGAGTAGATCAAGAAAAAGTGGCGTATATGTACTCAATGGACTACTACTTAGCAATCAAAAAGATGTGGCAACATGGTTGGAGCTAGAAAGCATAATGCTAAGTGAAATAAGACAGAAGGAAAAAGATAAATACTAGATAGTGTCATTAATATTTGGAACATAAAGTAACAGAATTAATAAATAAAGAGAAGCTGGAAAACTAATCCTTGATAGTTGACTGCAGAACTGAAGCACCAAGGCATGGAAAGGGGAGAAGGGGAAAGAACAAAGAGGGAAGCACAACAATGTGTGGTGGTGGACTATGTGTGAGATGGTGGTGGGTGTTCCATGGTGGTGATACGTGAATTTGGTACCCCAATATTACCTTGGTTAAAAATAAATTCAGTAAAAGAAAATAGGGCAATAAAATATAACCACAACGGTTGCAAAACAATTATGACAAAAATAAAGACACTAACACAATAAAAAAAATATACCTCTATACAAAGTAAAGTAACATTTCCCTATATATTTCAGTTCATTTAGAAATGGTCAGGAAAGGATCATTTAAAAAGCTCAATTTTAAATCATTACCAGATTTATTTCTGTGCTGTTTGTAGATAATGTAAAATGTAAAAGCTCACTAATCAGTTATTTTAAATATTTAATTATATTCATAAGATTAAGTGAACTTTTGAGTGTATCATATAGGCACATATTGATAATGTTCAAATAATATATAATAAATAGGATATAGGCAATCCCATTACATAAAAAATACTCATAATCAGAAGCAAATGATAGTTTATTAACAGTAATTTTCACCCACACCCTAACTTCTTGATGTCTAATAAAATTTTAAAAGTGTTACACATTTTGAAATTTTCTGTGATATGTGTTTTCTATATTTGTTTTTACCATTCTGACTTGTTTTTCTTCATGTATTTTTTCATGTTTCCTCCATTTTGTGAAATGTCTGCATGCCATCCTTTCATATATCTATATAATAATTCATAATATGCACATACAACATTTTTCAATTCATTTGTCAATTAAAGGAGACTTTCTGTGCTTCCATATCTAGTTATTTTAAATAATGCTGGTATAAATATTGTAGAAAATATAGGTGATTTTTTGCCTTTTATTTTTGTTGTTGTTGTTGTTAGTTTCACATTCTGTGCATATGTACTCAAGAGCTGTATAGATGGGTCATATGATACTTGCATTTTTATTTCTTTTAAGTAAAGTCAGAATGCTTTCCTTAATTGTTTCCCAATTCACTATCCTACCAATAATGTAATAGGGTTCCTTTTGCTCCTCATTGTCACCAGCGCTTGTTGGGAATCATTTTGATATGTGCCTTTCTCATGGCTGTGAGGTGATATATCACTTCAGTTTTCATGTGACTCTGTCTTCTATCAGTTGGTCATATATCAGTTGGTCTTTTGATATCTTCTTTAATGAATAGTCTAGTCATGTCTGCTGCCCATTTATTAATTTGGTTGTTTATGTTTATGTATGAACTTTATGAGTTTATATATATATATATATATATAGTGTTAATACAGATAATTATATATATCCATATATAGTGTATATGAATACCTTAATAGTTATAGATTGTGTAAATATTTCTCCCACTTAATGGGGTATCATTTTAATCATATTGTATTTTCTTCTTCTGTAGAAAGGTTATTGTTTTTTTCTTCAGGAGAGAGAGAGAACGCAGTCCCCACTACTACAAATTATGCAGTCGAATTTCCCACATGTGGGGAAATTACAGGGGTCAGCACACCTGGAGTGCAGTGGACAAGCCTCGACCTGGGAAAACCACCTTCGTGATCGTGGTGTCTCCCCTGCCAGGTAAGTATGTAGAAAGGTTATGTTTTTTTTTTTTTTTTTTAACTTGAGATAATCCTTATTCTTTTTTTAATATATAAAGATTTTATTATTTATTTTTACACAAGAGCTGGCGTACAGGCCAGAGGTGTGGGAAGGTGAAAGGGTTCACCAGAGACAGAGCTGGGAGCAGAACAGACAGACTACTGAAATACACTGCTGAGGCGAGCTGCAGGTGCAACAGGAGAGGTCTGCTGCACCATGTAGGAATCTCCCTGGCCAGCCGGGATTTGAACCTGTGCTGCAGAGGCTGTGGACAGCATCACAGCGCTGCACTCAACCCACTGCACCACTGGGGAGGCCAGTAATTCTTATTCTTTAACTTGATTTTTTTATTTCCTCCCATAGGAATTGAGTCACCAAAAATATCTTTATTGTTCATATTGTGGAATGTGTTGCTAAAGTTTAAGTCTATGTATTTTATTGTTACAGGTCTTATATCTAAATCTTTAATCCATTTGGAATTTATTTTTTGGTGTGGTGTTAGTGAGTAATGCAACCGCATTCTTTTATGTTGGCTTTCCAATTTTCCTAGCACCATTTATTGAAGAGGTTGTTTTTTCCCCAGATTTTGGTCATGGATGTTTTATTATAGATTTGCAAATCTATAATATGTGTGATTTTATTTCTGGACTTTCAATTATGTTCCTCTGGTTCATGAATTTGATTTCATATCAAACTATATTCTTTTAGCATATGGTTATTAATATAGCAAACAATAGTAAAATTTGAACTTAGGTAATATGATTTCTCTGCTTTTTCTCCTTCATTCTTCAGATTGCTTTTGTAATTGGATTCATTTTGTAGCCTCTTATAAATTTCAATCTTTTGTGCTAATTTTATTTGAAAGAAAATCTTGCTAGAATGGTGATGGAGATAGTGTTAAATTTATATACCTTTTTAGGCAAGATAGCCACTGCAATAATATTGATTCTCCCAATCTATGACCATAGACATTTCAATAGTCTCTATTGAAGACCTTTATAATGCTTAGTACTTCTTAGATATGTCTTTTATCTTCTTCATTTACTAATTTGGAGGTAAACTTTATTTGTTTAAGATTTATTTATTCATTTATGCATAGAAGAACTGAGGTGTAGGTGAGACAGTAGAAGTCTGCTTCACCATAAGTGAGTTAGCTCCTGGTGGGGGATCAAGCTAAGGCCACAGTGCTGCTAGCATGATAGCGTTGAGACTTAATCCCTATGCCACCAGGGAGGACCCCACGATTCATTTTGAATCAATAATAATTGGAGTTATTTTCTTAATTTCCTTTACTTTCTGTTAGCGTTTCTAATATTAAAATCTATGCATTTTTATATGTGAATTTTGTAGAGTGTGATATTACTGTTTTCATTTATGTTTCTAATAACTTTTAGATGACATCTTTAGGGTTTTCTATACATTATTTCTCATCAGCAAATAATGGTGGTTTAATTTTTTTTTTAATTTATCACTTAGATTCCTTTATTTAATATGTTTGTCTGATATATTTGGTCACAACTTTTTTTTTTTTAAGATTTATTTATTTATGCATACAAGAACTGGAGTACAGGCCAGACGTATTGGGGGCGTGAGAAGATTCACCTGAGATTGCGTGGGGAGCAGGACAGATCTATTGAAATACACTGCTGAGGGGAGCAGTGGAAGAGACAAGAGAGGTCTGCTGCACCATGTGTGCTAGCTCCCTGGCCGGGGATCGAACTCATGTTGCAGTTGCTGCTGATATCTTTAAGTGCTGAGACTTAACCCCTTGTGCCACCAGAGAGGTCCTGGTCACAATTTATAATATTAAAACAAAATAGAAGTAGTGACTCAAGGTTCATTTTCTTGAGACACATCTTATGGGGAAATTTTTATGTATTTCACCATTGAGAATTGTATTTATTGTTGATTTGTGTTATACGATCTTTATTACATTGATGTAGATTCCTTATAATACATCTTGCTTATAATGTTTATCATAAATGACTGGTGAATCTTACTAAATTCCTTTTCTACATATATTATTATGTGTGTTTTTTATCTTTTGTTGATATTATTATATTAGTTGATTTTTACATATGTAAGCATTCTCTCATGATTGGGTTCAATGTCTTTTATTCATATTGTATAATCATATTGTTAAACTTTTACATTTGATTTGCTAGTATTTTTCTGAAAATGTTTTCATTAGTTATTTATCAAGGATATATATATATATATTTCTTGTGGTGTCTGGTTTTAATAATAAAGTAATATTAAGTAGAACTCTGCCCTCTTGTATTTTTTTTTAATTTGAAAAAAATGGCATTCATTCTTTAAAAGTTATTCAACTTTTAAAGTTTTATTTAACTACATTTCATTTGTGAATCCATCTTCCCTTGGACTTTTTTCTTCAAAAGTTTTATCTTTATTCTGTCAATTTCTGTCCCTACCTGCGGGATTCGTAGGCACGAAAACAGAAGGGCTGAGGATGAAATGAGGGGCCTGAGACAACTTGACGCTAGCGTATGCTTCTTTATTTTTCCTTTTCCTTCTCTTACTTTTCCATGTCTTTCTTTTCCCTGTCTTTCTTACTTCCCTGGCCTTCTCTCTGCTCCTCTCGCAGCACTCTCCTCTCGCGTGGTTCTCCTCTTTAATCTCTTTTCTTCTCTCCCTCTCTCTCCTGGGTTCTCCTCTTATATCCTTGTAGCTCCTCCCCCCGTACCTCCCTATCTCATGTGATTTACCGGAAAAACCTGTGGTTCTCAAAAAGCGAAATGGTAAAGCGAAACTTAACTCATGGCATGCATACGCAACACGGCGCATGCTCCAGACGGCTCTTGACATCTCCCCCTTTTTTCTTTTAAATGAGACACCTTGCCTGTCTTAGGTTGGCACATCCCGTGACTAGTCTTACCCGTCATCGCTAATCCGGCACACTTGGTCCGGACCCCTGTCTTAGGTTGGTCTGGACAGGCTACGCTCTTACCAGTCTTGGGCTCACAGGTTCTCTAGGACTAAGTTGATCCATCCAGGTGTCACTGGGGAGTCCTGATCGAGTACCATGGTGCCAAGTGCTTGCCTGACTGCAATAGCACGTTCTTTGTTTCGCTTCCGTAGCTGACGGAGAAACCATATGCTGAATGCACAAACAGCAAAAGGCCAAGAGCTAAGGCTACCACCCCTCCCCAAGCTTGCAACTCTGAGACGAGTCCTCTAAACCAGACAATGAGACCCTCACCCTCATTTGTGTAACAGGGGTAACACAAATAAAACGGTACAGAGGATTACAAGGTATGCGAGCAGTTAACAAAAGTGTGTCTATCCCTTCTTACATTAGAGCTATCTGCTGATTAAGCATAAAAAGTTCATTTTGTAAATGTCCATTCATATCTTGCTGTGTTGATAATGCAGAAGCAACACTGGCAGCTAAATTGTTTATAGTGTCAGCACTTGCAGCAGCTTGAGTGACAGCAACTGCGGCAGCAGCCACAGCCGCAGCCACCGCTATTGATATGGCAACAATAGCTGCAGTGATGCCAAAATCACGTCACCTCCTAAGTAGAAGAGGGGAAAGATGTGCAGAAACATCCATGGACATGATTAAAATAGAAGGTAGACGAACGATCACCACCCTCTCTGCACTCCGGGCCCAGCAGGCAGAGAGGGCGCAGTGGCATTTCCTGCATTATTGGAGAGGATAAGAAAGAAGGGAGGGGGCAAACAGACAGCAGCAGACAAACTCTCCGACCCATTATTCTGGACACTTACGGATTGTTCAAAGGTACTGTTTGCAGACTAAGTGCCGTTATATAATTTCACCTCACCCTGGCCCACCAGGGCAAAAGGGCACCAGTCCAGACATGAACGATTATTATATACACAAATATCCTAACAAAGTCTCATATAATCATACAAACTAGCCCGAACTTTCCAGGGTCTAATAGCTTCCTAACACCACTTATTAGCATTTTCAAAATACAAGCTGTTTAACTATTCGTGGGGAGGCATCAGTGTTACCTAGAATTCGGCTAGCTGCAGTCATCAATTTTGCTAGGAACTCCGCAATAGGTTCTGTCGGCCCTTGAATGACCTTTGTTAATTGTATGTCAGCTCCTCCTCTATCTCCTATTGCCTTATTCCAATTGGCACTATTGACCTGATCCTGCTCCAGAAACCACTTATTAGTGATACTAAGGGTCTCTACAAATCTTTTAAGAACTTTTCTTATTAAAAGGAACCCCAATTTTTTTTAGGAGAGCTTCCAGGGAAATAACTAATCGCCCCTTGGACATTGAATTGCCCATGATTCCCAGCTACCTACCTTACTTGCCGGCTCACCATAGCTGGTCCTTCACTAGTTCCTTCGTTCTTTTTCATGCCCCACGTTGGGCGCCACCTGTCCCGACACACCGGATTCGTAGGCACGAAAAGAGAGGGGCTGAGGATGAAATGAGGGGCTTGAGAGAACTTGATGCTAGCATATGCTTCTTTATTTTTCCTTTTCCTTCTCTTACTTTTCCATGTCTTTCTTTTCCCTGTCTTTCTTACTTCCCTGGCCTTCTCTCTGCTCCTCTCGCAGCACTCTCCTCTCTCGTGGTTCTCTTCTTAAAACTCTTTTCTTCTCCCCCTCTTTCTCCCGGGTTCTCCTCTTATATCCTGGTAGCTCCTCCCCCCATACCTCACAGTCTCATGTGATTTACCGGAAAAACCTGTGGTTCTCCAAAAGCGAAATGGTAAAGCGAAACTTAACTCATGGCATGAATACGCAACACGGCACATGCGCCAGATGGCTCCGACAAATTTCCATTTTCTATAAAAGTTCTTGAGGACGTATTTTAAGGTAAATCTGTTCCTTTTTTTGGTAAATAACTAGTAAAATTGCTGAATCATAAGGTAAATGTATATTAATTTTTTAAAAACCTGTCAGATTTCTCTTTCCAGCTATAGACTTATCTCCACAAATTATGAGAAATATGTGCAATACACATCAAAGAAGCTGTCTTTGATTTTGAAAAAAACTTACAGAAGAATTTCAGTTCAGTGTATAAATTTATTTTTTCATACTTCATTGTTTCATCTCACATTGGTAGATGCCACCATGACACCCAAATTTGGCACAGTGAGATGTAAGCTATATTGTTAGATAATTCAATACCATAATTGACTAAGCCCTCAAGATTGGTCCACAGATTTGTATCAAACAATATAAAATGCAACCACAACAAAACAAAAACAAACAAATAATTGTAGAGACATCCTGCAGGGGTGAGGGAGGGAGAGGGCTGGAAGGGAGGAAGGGAGAAGCACAGGGGACTCTGGTGATGGTGCACAGATGAACTGGTGGAGGAAATTCTATGTGGACTACACCTGAGGTGGGGGGGGATCAAACATTGTTTGAAAATGAACAATAATGTTAAATATGTATATATAAATAAATAAAGTAACAAATAAATAAACCAATAAATACATAAATAAATAAAAATGTTAGTAATGACAGTGGTAAAACAATTGGTGATTGGAAGATTCTAAGGATTACAGTGAAACTGCACTCAGAACAGATTGGCCTATAATGAGGTAGTCCCTTCTCCCTTTGTTCTTAACATAGTAGCCTTCTTCAAGGAACTAGAAAGTATTAAAAGAAAAATAAGCAGAGTGCAAACATCACATTTGAAGATATTTAAAACATTGCTTTTTTTTTTTTTTTTTTTTTTTTGTTTACACAGAGAAATCTCTGGTACCATCAAAGAGATTCTGGAGACTGCCCAATCTGTGGATTGCTCTGTTGATGATTACAGTCCTTATAAATCATAGATGATAAAACAGTATTTCAAAAGAATGGCAATTTAGTTAAGAACAACAAGTAAAGTATGTTTTTAAATAAAGGATCACCTGATAGCCAAAAATCAAGCATACAAATTTCAGAGGATATAAGACTATGACTCTTGTGTAAATGGCAGAAAAAGTCACATGATAATCTCTGTTGGATGATGGCACATAGTGAATTGTGGTTTAGTGATAAAAGCCCCTAGCAAAGAACAGTGGAGTCTCTAAGTCCCTGGAGTAGAGGTAAAGGAGTGTGAAGTACCAAGTCAGCAGTTGAATATTAGAGAGGAGATAGTCACTCAGACAAAGATGAGAATTCTGAGCTGGAGGGCCATTGAGTCTTTGATAAATTGTAGTTTGTGGGGCCTCCCTGGGGCACAGCAGTTGAGCACTGTGCTGTGAAGCTGTCCACAGCCTCTGCAGAGGTGGTTCGATCCCCAGCCACCCACGAGGGCCCCACATGGCGCGCAGACCTCTCTTGCCACGCATGCTTCTCCCCTCAGCAGTGTACTTCGTCAGTCTGCCTGTTCTGCTCCCCGTTCTGGCTCATGTAAATTCTCTCACCCTCCCGCACTTCTGACTGTATCCAGTGTTTGTATAAATATATAAACTAATATTTAAAAAAAATACTAGTTTGTGTATGGGTACGAAATAATCCTTAAAGAACAATCCTGTAGCAAACATTTAAAATGAATATTTACTATGAATCTCATAAAAGTCTAGGCAGTGCAATCTTAACAAAACCTAAATATTTGCCCATCAATCAGCATATAAATTCAGAGAAGATAGGTCACATTAACATTTATGCATAAATATCACTGACCTAGTAGTTCTTGCCTTTATAACTGCTACTTTCATTAGAATTCAGAAAAAGTGTCTTTTTGAAGTTGTTAGGCAACTGATGTTCTCTATTTCCATAATCTCTCATTTTTCTTTCCCAGTTTCATATATGAACTTCTTATTCTTTTTATTTTGATAAATGGAGTATCTCATAATTTCTCAATCCACCCTTTCTATTGATGTCGAGTTCTAAACCTCAGTTTTATTTAATGGAATCACTCTGCTATAAGGAGTTTGAAAGAAATGAAATCTCTTAAGAAAATAAAGAAAGGTAGATATTTAAGGAGACATTGAAATTGAACACTATGGGACCTGTGATAGGACTGCATATCTACATGTAATGTATTCTGGAAAGAGGACTTCTAAGTTTCACAAGAGGAGAGAATGGACATTTTATAAAAGATGTGTCATTTTCATTTTCTTGAAATATGGTAATTTTTCCATCAAATAAAGATTTGGTAGATGTAAGATGCTGCTACAGGAAAAATGTTAGGGTAGGTGAAGATACTGATAAACAAAATGAAAAACAAAGTCTTATATGCTTAGTGAATTAAAATGAGCTTACTCAACTGTATTTAAATTAGAGAGGGAGCTGAGGAAAAAGAGGTAAAAAACTAAGACAGTTGAGGTAAGGGCATAGTTAATAATAAATTAAGCATAGATGGTTCTGATGCTATCTTAAGGAATCTGGACTGAATCATGGAAGATATTTTGACCCATTGCATGGCTTGAGGCTAGAGAGTTACATGAGCCTCCCATGAAGTATTTAAATCATTTTTCTCAAACCACAGAAAAGGTGTTTTCCTTATATTGCAATCTATGGGCATATTTGGGATTAAAGCATTTTAGGAATAATGGTGAATGAAGGTGGTTCCATAATTTTTACATTGATATTTCAACTATAGTCAGTTGCTGTGATATTTGCCCATATTCTTCCTGCATTTGCTGTCTCAGTTCCATTCAAATGTTGCTCTTCTCAAACCAATTAAATGTCTGGTAAATAAATGCATTAAAAATTGCCGTAACACATGCCTCCCTGGTGGCACAAGGGGTTAAGCACAGCACTGTGAAGCTATCCACAGCCTCTTCAGCACAAATATGATCTCTGGCCAGCTAGGGAGCAACCCACTTGGTGTGGCAGACCTCTCCTGTTTCGTCCACTGCTCCCCTCAGCAGTGTATTGTAGTCAGTTTGCTTGTTTGTTCCCTACTACTCTGTCTCTGGTGAATCCTCTCACCCTCTGCTCCTCTGGGCTATACCCCAGTTCTTGTATGCATAAATAAATAAATCATTAAAAAAATGCACTAACAGGTGTAAGAAGCCTGTAGATAGTATTTGTTGTTTCTGGATTTCCCTGTATCTGGATTTGAAAACATATTGAGTTTGAACATATCCAGTCCTGCTCTGACTAGGACACATTCCTTTAGAGCCTATTAGTATTAGTATAAGACTGCATTATATTATTATGTTTATACAAATATGACAAAAGCAGACTATAACTGGAAAAATAAATAGCATGATTGCCCTATGGTTTTTGTAACTCAGGAAGCAATAACAATATTTAGTAATATTGTATTTAAGAAACAATTAAATTCAATTGGTATATCCATACATAGTATTAAGGACTGCAGAGACAAAATAATTTGGGCTACATATGGGTGGGGAGGGACATTTTTCATTTCAGCACTGAAAATTAATATTAAGTACCACTAGAAAAACTGAATCAGAAGCTTTGGTGTTGTGACTTTTCATTATTCTTATTCCCCATAAAATAGTTTGTACATATAAATTGATAACCCTCATATAGAGTAAGGAAAACATGTGCCACAAAAATTATTTTTACCTCATTGTAATTCTTTAGCATCATTAAAAGACAGAAACAAATCATTCCGAGGGTAGTCAGCAAGGAAGACATCATATGCCTTAGGAAGTGAGATAAATTCATGGAATAAGTGACCCTGTGATAATATTTTGAGGACAAAGTATATTTCAGTTAGGAAGAATATGCAGACATAGAATTATGGAATTTATCACATAAAGATGAATATAATGATTGCCTAAATAATATAATGATAATATATGCATACATGCACACACACATACATACATTCGTACATACATACATGCATAACAATGTTTTGGAGTTAGATGTGGTCAAGTTGGAGTCATGATGTGGTTGAGTTTGAATGATATATTAGATTTCAATTGCTGCTGAACACATTTGACTTAAACAAGACAATTTTGTATTTCTTGGATGTCAAGCATTATTGGCAGAAAAGCAGTGTTTTGGGAAGATCTAAAAGAGAATCTGTTGACATGACTTTTCCAGTTACTTGATGATTCCTGTAGTCCTTGACTTCTGGGTCCCTCCCCTCATTTTCTTCTCCATCTTTGAATTATCTTCCTTGCTCTTCTATATTTAAGAATACTTGTGTTTATATTATACCATCTTCAATATCCAGGAAAATCTCCCCATCTCAAGATCCTTGCTCACACCTATGAGGACATTTTTGCCTTACAAGGCAGCACATTCAAAGATTCTAACGATTAACCATGGTCATCTTTGGGGGAACATCATTTTGCCAACCACACTAAAATTTGAAGACAGTGTGAAATCCTCAGTGTTTGTTCAGAGAAATTATATCTTACCACAACATTAGTTCTGCATTATTTGATTAAGAAAAGAAAAAATATTCAAATTTAACAAATTATTTAATGAGCAAATTCTCAGTAACGCTTTGCTCATGGTGAAAATTAACATATCACATTATTTGGAACATCCTGTTTGTATAAACTATGAATATTTTGTGGGTAATATGTATAAATAAATACTATTTAAAGCAAGAAGTAAAACTTCAATATAAGATTGTTGTGAATTTCAGCATGTCCATTAGTGACAAATATGAAGATTCTTTGATGAAAATAGTATTAATGTGTAAGTAGGGTTTTTTTATGCTCATATAAATCATGATTGAGGCCAGTTTAATTTTTCAGGGTTAAATATGAATGAGAAAATGTGTGTTTGTTAGCATTTTCAAGAGGTCACAAAATGTCAGTTCTTGAAAAAGGACTCTGGATAAATATTCTATCCCCAGAATTTTAATCTTCCTGTTCTACTTAGAAGGAACCATTCTGGTAATGGATAGGTGCTTACATCTACAATTTCTTTGAAAGATTTACTTTAAAAACACATTTACCATTTAATACCTGATATATTTTTCATCCATCTGAATTAAAAAGTCAACTGTTTACTTGGTACCTATTTACAACAAATTATTTGGTCACAAAAATATGACAAATGAAATATAATATTATCTATACAGGTACTCCCCTAATTGCACATGTATTAACTTCTCAGCACTATCAAGCTATCACCAGCTACTGCAGCATGTGTTTGATCCTCAGCCAGAGAGCCCACCCACATGGTGCAGCAGACCTCTCCTGTCTTACTGCTCCCTGCAGCAGTATATTTCAATAGATCTGCCTGTTCTGCTCCCAACTCTGTCTCTGGAGAATTCTCTCACCACCCACAGCTCTGACCCACACCCCAGTACTTATATACATGAATACAAATAAATCTTCAAAAAATAACATCTATACCCACCAGACAGAATTATGTAATAGAACTACCACCTGATGAGTTTGTGTAAACAAGGTATTGTATTGTATATTGGCAGTCCTACTTCATCTGATGATATCCTGAGAGATAATAACAAATCAAATGGAGAAAAGAGACTATCCTTGTTCCAATACTTATTTTTTCTCCTTTGTCATAGATTAGTTGACCATATATGTATGTCTTTATTTGGGAGGTTTTCAATTTTATTCCATTGGTCCATTTTTGCTCCAGTACTGTGCTGTTTTAATTAGTATAGGAGTGTAATACCTCCATTTTCCTTTTTTTAGCAGGAGAGATTTGGTTATTCAAGGTTATTTTGGTGATTCCATATGAATTTTGGCAACATTTTTTTTCTACATCTTTGAAGATTGCCATTGATATTTTTATTGGAATTGCATTGAATCTGGACTATGCTTTCTTAGGATGGCCATTTTGATAATATAAATTTTTCCAATCCTTGAGAAGGTAATGACTTTTCATTTCTTTGTGTCTCCTTCTATTTCTTTTTACAATGTTTTCTTTGTGTAGGTCTTTCATCTCCCTTGTTAGGTTTATTCTGAGGTATTTAGTTTTTGGTACAATTGTAAATGTTTTGGTTTTCTTAAATTCTTCTTCTTCAGGCTGATTGTTTGCATATAGGCTACTGATTTTTTGTTTTGATTTTGTATCCCGTTTCTTTACAAAGTGTTCAACATCACTTATAATCAGGCAATGCAAATCAAAACCAGAATGACATGCCACCACACACTGGTGGAATGGCTTGATTAAAAAAACTGGCAACAACAAATGCTGGTTGGATGTGGAGAAAAAGGAACCCTCTTACATTGCAGGTGGGTATGCAAACTGGTTCAACTACTCAGGAAAGCTGAGTGGAGGAATTTCAAATGAGTAAAAATGGAGATAGCATATATATGACACAGCAATTCCACTCTAGGTATCTCCCCAAAGGACACAAAAACATTAAATTGAAAAGAAACTTGCACTTTCAACATTATTGCAGCACAATTTACAGTAACTAAGATATGGGAAAAAAACAAAAACAAAAACAAAACTTAAATGCCCAAAAACACATGACTGGATCAGGAACATAGATAGATAGATAGATATAGATATAGATATAGATATAGATATAGATATAGATATAGATATAGATATAGATAAAGATATGATATATATATATATATATGTTCCTGATCCAGTCATGTGTTTTGTTTTTGTTTTTGTTTTTGCTTTTATATATATATAAATATATATATTTGTTTTGCTTATATATATATAAATATATATATATATATATCTCAAAACAATCAAAAGAGATAAACTCATGCCTTTTGTAGCAACATAGATGGAACTGTAAGTGATAAATCTCAGTGAAATAAGTTAGAAGTAAAAAGAAGAATATTGAATGCATTCACTGTGGGAGGAATATAGATAAAACAAATAAAAGGTCAGAAAAAAATCAAAATTAGAAGGTAAATTATATACCTGCGGCATACAGCACTTACCAAAGCAGGGAGAGAGAGGTATCAAAACAGGTGAGGGAAGTGTGCAAAAGACTATAGTTATGGTTCGCAAATTATGTGGTGGTAGGAGATTTATGGGAATAATACCTGAGGGGAGAAACCAAACATTGTACAAAACTGAGCAATGGTGTATGAAAAATAAATAAATAAAAATATAAAAATAAATTTAATTATGGCCTCTCTGGTGGCACAGTAGTTAAAGTCTCAATGTTATCAAGCTACCGCCAGCCACTGCGGACTGGGTTCCATGCCTGGCCAGGGAGCTAACCCACATTGCACAGCAGACCTCACCTGTCTTGCCTGCTGCTCCCCTCAGCATGTATTTCAGTAGATCTGCCTGTTTTGCAACCTACTCTGTCTTTGGTAAACCCTCTCACCACCCGACATATCTGGCTTACACCCAGCTATTGTATGCATAAATAAATAAAATAAATATTTAAACAATTAATGCTGAGACAACAGAATTTGCTTTTCTTCTGTCTGTATGGTCTTCCAGGCCATGAAAAATAAACAGACATGTCAATATATCGTTTTAATTTTAGGTTACAAATTCTAAAACAGATGTGTACATTTTGTATGGGAACCCAGGGTAAGTATATACAATACAAATTTCTTCAGTAAAAAAACAAGTTACAGACAATATAATTCTTGAATTAAACACCTTAATTTTAGTTTACATCTCCTTTGAAATATTTTAAAAAAAATTAATGCACCATAGTAATTGTGTTGGTATACATGGATACCATTTAGTACAGACCTTCCATCAAGTTTCAAAAGAATAGTTACACATCATAAAATATATCTCATTAGAAAAAGAGCAAATAGGGCCTCCCCTGATGGTGCAGCTGCTGAGCACTGAGCTGAGAATCTGCCCGCAGCCTCTGCAGTGCTGGTTCTATCCCTGGCCTCAGGCGAGGGTCCCACATGGCGAGATAGACCTCTCCTGCCGCCTGCTGCTCCCCTCAGCAGTGTATTTTGTTGGTCTGCCTGTTCTATTCCCCGGTCTGGCTCTGGTGAATTCTCTCACCCTCCCGTGCTTCTGACTGTACCCAGTGCTTGTCTAAATAAATAAATAAATCTTAAAAAAAAGAAAAGAACAAATAAATTTATGAATCTAATAAGATGCAAAATGTTTTATTCTCTCTAAATGGTTAAAATAACATCTAGTAAAATATGATTTCATGAGTTTTTAAATTAACAAAATTACTTCACTGAAATATAACTGACACATTTAATGTAAATAATTGATGAGTTTGGAGATATATGTGCACTTTGAGATCATCAACAAAAGCTATACATAAAATATATTTATCACCTCCAAATTTTTATCATGCCTTATTTGCTATTATTGATATTATTATTGTTGTTGTTGTTGTTGTTATTACCATGGTTTGTACCATATCTTTTTCTTTAATTAAGATAACATTAGTTTACACTGCTGTGTATGATTCAGAGTTATCTAAAGTATAAAGTATAGTTTCACATTTTTTTTTTTAAAGGTGTATTTATTTTTATACAAGAACTGGGGTATAGGACAGAGGCATGGGAGGTGAGAGGATTTACCAGAGATAGAGCAGGGAGCAGAACAGGCAGATGAAGCGAAAACACTGCTGAGGGGAGCAGTGGGTGAGACAGGAGAGGTCTGCCGTGCCATGTGGGTATTTCCTTGGCCGGCCAGGAATGGAGCCCGCTCTGCAGAGGCTGAGGACAGCTACACAGCACTGTGCTCAACCCATTGCGCCACCTGGGAGGCCCTAGGTTCACAATTCTTTGAATGGATATTATCACAGCACAACTAACACCTTGTATTGGGCCCCTTCCCTTTTTGCTTTTCATGCCTCCGATCCTTTCCTGTTAGTCTCAATTCAGCAATCATATTCTAAGGGTTGTTTTAGTTTAATTTTGTCTGTTTGCTTTTTTCCTCCAATATCCATGAGTGAGAGTACTCTGTATTTTTATTTCTCCTGCCAACACATATAGCTCAACATATTCGCCTTCAGATCCATTCATGTTATTGCAAAGATTTCATCTTTTGTTTTTGCGTTTATTAGTTGAGCACAATTTCATTGTGAATATATACCACATATTTATAAACTCGTATGTCATTGGGAACTTATGCATTAGGTTGTTTTCATAACTTATCTATTACAAATAATACTTCAATAATACAGGAGTACATACATCCCTGAGAAGTAGTGTATTTTTGAAATCTTTGAGTAGACATCTGGGAGTGGAAGTGATGAATTATATGGTCAATGCCTTTTCAATATTTTTCTATATTCCATACTGTTTTCCGCAGGGGGTGGACAGTCTACATTCCCACCATTAGAGAAGTTTCCTTTTATCTTCATATCCTCAAGATTTGTCAATTTTGATCTTTTTGATATGGGCCATTATAACAGTTGTGAAGTGTGGTTTTGATTTGTACTCCCTGATTATAAGTGATGATGAGCATTTTTTTAAATTTGTCTATGTGTCTTTTTTGGAAAAGTATTTAGATTTTCTACATATATTTGGATTTAGTTGTTTTATGTTTGTTCATTAGTATGTTACTTGTAGATCTTAGATAGTAATATTTTGTGTGATGTATGATATGCAAGTATTTTAATAGGTTGTCTTTAAAATTTTATTATAGATTTATCACTATGCAGACTTTTTATATTGATATAGCTCAATTTGCTTACTTTTGCCTTTATTTCCTTTGTTGGCATCCATTCCCCAAAGACACCATGGAAGTCAATGTTGCTGAGATTTATTTTTTTTTATTTTTTACAGTTTTTTTTTTTAAAAGATTTATTTTTTACAAGAGCTGGGGTACAGGCAGAGGTGAGGGAGGGTGAGAGGACCCACCAGATGCAGAGCAGGGAACAGAACAGACAGATGACAGAAATACACTGCTGAGGGGAGCAGTGGGCAAGACAGGAGAGGTCTGCCTTGCCATGTGGACTCCTCACTGGTGGGCCCTGATCGAACCCTCATTGCAGAGACTGCGGATAGCTTCACAGCGTGGGGCTCAACCCGCTGCACCAACGGGGAGGCCCTTGCTGAGATTTATGACTTTGTTTCCATCTATGTATTTTACGATTGCAGGTCTTACATTCAAGTTTTAAATAATTTTGATTTTTTTTTTTTCACTTTGTGAATAGTGGTCTAGTTTCATTCTTTGGATGATGGTTCTCCAGTTTTCCCAGCACCAACAGTGGAAGAGACTTTTCTTTCTCCAAGAATACTTTTGGTTCCTTTCTCAGGAACCAAGTGTGGTTGTGGTATTATTTCTGGGCCATCTATTCTAATTTTATTCAAAAATTAAAATATTTGGGCCTCCCTGGTGGCGCACCGATTGAGCGCTGGTCTGCGAAGCTGCCGGCAACCTCTGCAGTGCTGGTTGGATCCGCGGCCGCCAACGGGGGTTCCACAGGGTGCTCAGACCTCTCCTGCTACTCCCACTGCTCCCCTCAGCAGTGTATTTTGCCAGTCTGCCTGTTCTGTTCTCCGCTTTGGCTCTGGTGAGTTTTCTCACCTTCCTGCCCTTCTGACTGTACCCAGTGCTTGTATAAATAAATAAATAAATCTTTAAAAAATTAAAATATTTTTATTACAGTGGCTTTGTAATGTAGGTTGGAGTTTGGGAAAGTGATATGTCCAATTTTCTCAGAATTTTTTGTTATTTGTAATTTGTGTGTTTACATATGAAATTCAGTAATATTTGCTCTATTTCCTTGAATAATTCTACTGAAACTTTTAAACATATTTTAATTAATCTGCATATTGCTTTAGTAATACAGCTATTCTAAAATATTTATCTCTCCCTGAGTAAGAGATATATTGATATCTATCTTTTTTTTGTGTTTTTTTAAGTTTTTTTTTAAAATTTATTTTGTTACATGTTTGAATTTGTCAGTATTTGATTTCTCCCCTCAGGTGTAGTTCCCATAGTTTTCCCACCACCATAGCACATTTGATCCATTTCTGTCATTTGTTATGCTCTTCCTTCCCCTGTTTTGACCCCTCTAACTCCCCCTCCACTGCTGTTTGCCTCATATCTATGGTCAACTTGCAAGTTTTGTCATTTTCCTGCCGTAGATTGAAGTAGAAGGGACTTATGATTTTATCTTTATTTTTAAAGATTTATTTTATTTACTTATGAATTCAAGAACTGGGATGAAGGCCAGAGGTGTGGGTGATGAGAGGATTCACCAGAGACAGAGTGGAGAACAGACAGACAGATCTATTGAAATATACTGCTGAGGGGAGCAACAGGTGAGACAGGAGAGGTCTGCTGAGCCATCACTCAGCAGACCAAACTCATGGCCCAGTGGCTGATGATAGCTTGATATCTCTGAGACTTACCAGAGAGAACCCTGTTTTATATATTTGAACAATGTCTTGTAATGTTGTATAAGACTGCCACCTCCTTTTTTAGGTTTATTCCTACATATTCCATTATGTTTGATGAAATTGTACATGGGATGTTTTCTTAATTTCTTTTTCTTCAAGTCTGAAGAATAGAAACACAATTAATTTTTGTATATTGATTTCATAGCCTATCACTACATTAAATTCTCATTTGGAATATTAAACACTTGAATAATGTTTTTGTAGTATTTTTCTTTGCTTCAATACGCTAATGTGAAACTTATCCATAGTTCATATTTATCTGTTTTTTTAAATTTACATTTTATACCACAATTTGCTTAACTATCTATCTCACCTTTTAATATCAACTGGAGCCATAATAGAACATCATGTGTACACCCAAAAGGGAATCAATATGTGTAGTCTAATTTGAAGTATATTCAAAACTAAATCCAACCAATGTAATAGCAGGAATTTTGTGTATTGGGAGAAAATAGTGTATTCATCCAGTAGTGATTCTTCTACTCAATAATCGTAACTATAAAGCAATCTACTTTTCATCTTTATTCTGTGAAGTATTCACCTGTGCCATTATTGGAAGTGAATGCATCAGAAGTTTTGTATTTGGATAGATATGGTGGAATACATAGTACAGAGTTCAAAAAATTTAAGTCAAATATCAGAAATATCGTTCAAAGGATTGTTCAGATTAGAGAGTTATTTCACTCTATGGCCAGACTTTTATAAAAACTAGTTGTCAGTGTATATTTATCTTTTTATGATAAATCACTTTACCCAGATTTATGGCCATCAGTTGTTAAATCACAGAGCTTATTTTTCTTGTTCTAATTTCATGCTTACAAAGCATCTTATTGATTTCAATTTGGCTTCTCTTGGTTTTTCCTTATGATATGTGTGTGTGTGTGTGTGTATACACACTACCCTGACAAGTTCTACATCCATGAACAAGAATTCCACAGTAAATCAACCTAACTGTATTCTATTTTGTTAAAATGAAACTTGCAGAATTTTGCCTGTATGTCTGTTGATATTGAAAGCATACAATTTTCCCCTATACTCTGATACACTTTTGCTTTTCACAAGTGATTTGTATATCAGCGTAATATAATTGAACTTAAAAGAATTTTGGTTTTCTGTCTTTAGAGACATTTGATGTTCATATGACCTTTCCATCTCTCACTCTCACCAAAGATTAATGATGCATTTCTGATTGAGATGGATTCAGAAAAGAAATGCCTCTAAAGGAAAATCCCTTTTAGCTGCATCCCAGTGTTACCACATTCACTTGTTCACTCATTTTAAATTAATTTTTCTATCCACTAATCAAATATTTATTAGCATGTACTCCTAGTATTAGAAGAGCTACAGAGAAAAACTGATAAACTATCACATGTCAAGGAGGCTATCATATTGTCAAATGAGGAACTAAAATATGCGTATGCCATGCTAGGTGTATATATTCAAAGGAGAGAATAATCATTTCTATTCGTTGAATTTGCATTAAGTGTGATGATATTTTAACAACAATAGCAGGTATTTGTTTAGGAAGGAGGTCATCAAACAAACTCAGGAGCCATATCAGGAGAGTATAATCTGTTATGATGATGCTATAGTTACACCACATTGGTAAACTTTTTATAAAATATATCCTGTTTCCCCTATATATTTCAAGATAATGTTGCTGAAAATGTAATCACTATTCTCTAGAAGAGAGCTAACATTCTTAATTCTGCATGTCTAGATGTGGAAAAAATAAGAAGCTTTCTTTTGTCTTTCCTTTTAGACAATCCTAGGATGTAAATTTCAAACTGAATTACATAACCTTGAGATTCAAGGAAGGGGAAGCCTCTGGTGGTGCAAGGGATTGAGTCTCTGCACTATGGAGCTATCAGCACCCACTGAAGCACAAGTTGGATTCCTGGTCAGAAAGCTAATCCACGTGGCAAAGTGGACCTCTCCTGTCTCACCCACTGCTCTCCTCAGCAGTGTATTTCAGTAGATCTGCCTGTTCTGCTCCCCACTCAGTCTCTGGTAAATCCTCTCACCACCCTGCACCTTTGCCCTAGACCCTAGTTGTTTTATGTATGAAGAAATAAAATACGTCTTTAAAAAAAGAAGAATTGGGGACCTCCCTTATGGCACAGGGGTTAAAAAGACTGTGCTATCAAGCTATCAACAGCCACTGCAGTAAAAGTTTGATCCCCGCCAGACAGGGAGCAACCCACATGGTGCAGCAGACCTCTCCTGTCTCACCTACTGCTCCCCTCATCAGTGTATTTCAATAGATCTGCCTGTCCTGCTCCCCACTCTCTCTGGTGAATCCTCTCATCTTCCCCAGACTTCTGATCTAGACCCCAGTTCTTATATGCATAAACAAACAAAAAAAAAAGTAAATGAATAAGAAAGGACAATGGAAGGGTTAAATAGAAATAATGCGTGTGCACACACACACACACACACACACACACACTATTCTCCTGTATATTGACCTCAGAGATGTATTTGGGGATTTGACTCCGAACGAGAGGGGTAAAAAAGCAAAAATAAAATCAATAAAAATGTACTACATTGACTAAAAAGTTTTTGTGCAGTGAAAGATACCACCACAGAAAAAGAAAAGATGTTTGCATGTCATATTCTGACAAGGGCTATTATCAATAATATGTAAAAAAATTGATAAAACTCTAATACTAAACAACCCAAATAAAAGTAATATATATATATATATATATATTAGGAAAATAAAGCCATAATTAGATTTCATCTAATATCAATGAAAATGGTCTATATATAAAAAGTGGAGTCAACAAATGTTGATATTGAGAAGAGGAACAGCCATACTATTGTTGGAGGATGTAAACTCATGCAGACTGTAGAAAAAGGAATGTTATTCCTTAAAAAATAATATATTAGAAATAGAATTCAATCTATCAATTCTACTCATTTGTATTTAGCTGCAAGATGTTTAAAACTAATTTTAAATATATATATATATTTATATATGCATGTTTATGTTCATTGTAGCCCTATCATAATAACCAATTTTGGAAATGTTCTAAATACCTACTGATGGATTATTTGACTGGATAGAAAAGCTGTAATATATATACTAATTGGAATACTACTTAACTATTAAAAAAATTAAGTCTCTCCATTCACAATACCATGGATGGGACTTCAGGTGACTATCCTAAGCAAAATAAGAGAGAAGTGTAAGACGAATACTGGG
Source organism: Talpa occidentalis (assembly GCF_014898055.3). NCBI lineage: Eukaryota > Metazoa > Chordata > Mammalia > Eulipotyphla > Talpidae > Talpa > Talpa occidentalis. The sequence goes on along the minus strand of NW_023604295.1, from coordinate 81,128,462 downwards.
TGGTTTCAATCATATGTGCAATCTAAATAAAGTAAATAAAATATCAAAACACAACAAATCCCATCATCTCTGAGAAATATATGGTAGTTTCCAAAGGGGGAGGATAAAAGAAGGGGAGTATAAATAGGTAGAAAGGGACAATTTGATAATGGTGAATAACACTAGAACTGTGGCATATATTTTGCTTTTCACAGTGATTTGTATAAAAGTGTAATATAATTGAAAGATGATCCCTTAGCATGTCTTTACCTAAAATATTTACTTTTTAAAAAAGATTTATTTATTTATACATATAAGAACTGGGGTACAAGCCAAAGGTGCAGGGGTTGAGAGGATTCACCAGAGACAGAGTGGGGAACAGAACAAGCAAACTGACTGAAGAAATACACTGCTGAGGGGAGCAGTAGGAGAGACAGGATAGGTCTGCTGTGCCATATGGGTAGCCTTCTGGATGACTAGGGATTGAACTCAAACTGCAGAGACTGCTGATAGCTTCACAGTGCTGTGCTTAAGCACTTGTACCACCAGGGAGGCCCTTAACTTTAAATACTTTTAAATTAGAGTTAAATTATTCATTTGAACAAAGCTGTTTAAGGATGTTTGAAAATTAGGCGAGGTGGAAACTTCAATTTGAAAATATAGTTACCATTGTGTGGGGTTCTTATATGACACCAAAGTCAAAGTGTGAAACTGTATTCCTAATTCTTAGATAGTATTATAGAAAAATTTAAAAAAATCAATTAAAATTAAAACTGCAAATGATTTTTCATATTGGCATATATAACTACTTTACAATTTTACTAAGCTGTCTGCCTAGTGAAAACTATTCTCTTACTTAACAACAGTAACCAGAATCTACTTACTATGCTGGAGTCATACCTGCTTCCCCAGGCCCATCCCATAACTAAGCTTATTCATACAGGTGACTTGGTCTTTTAGCATTTCTGTCGTCCTCAAATGTTCTTTTTATGTTGTCCTTGGTTGATTTGTTCTCAAAAATCACTACTGACTCTTCCTATTTACTCTGTTCAAATAATTTAGAACATTCTCAAATCATCTTTCCCTCACTTGCATGAGGAAATGGTAATCTCTTTTTTGCACACTTCAGGTTCCAGGCAATTGTGATGTTATTCAGTATGCAGTAGAGATAAAAATTTCTTATGTATTAATGACACTTAGACAATTAAATTTGAGCTATACACTATCTGGTTTATCTTATTAAAATTAGTCTTACGCTTTGTTGATCTAAAAAAAAAGTCTTTACTTTTCAAGCAAGGATCACATAATTGGATAGCTACATGCATGGTTTTTAGTGGAAAATGTTGATTTCACTCTAAGAATCTCAGTATCTTGGGGAGATATTTTTCATGTCTGCTTCTTTGGAGTGGACAACAGCCTATATGCTTCAACATCAGGTTTTGCTACACTACTCTAACCTGACTTCCAATGACCTTCCTTATTCTTGTTCTATTCCAGGACAGCAGCATCTCTCATTTGGAAGAAGGGTTCCTCTTCAAGAAGTGCTGCTATATCCTTGTCATGGGCCCAGCCCGCAACACCATTCTCAGGGCTTCTATCTGAGATTTTCTAGATGTTTGAATTATACAGGTCCAGAATAAGACTGAAATTTCTTTGTGCTTGGCCTTGGTGAACAAAGTCTTGACATAAGAACCCTGCACAATGGTAACTATATTTTCAAATTGAATTTTCCACCTCACCTAATTTTCAAACATCCTTAAACAGCTTTGTTCAAATGAATAATTTAACACTAATTTAAAAGTATTTAAAGTTAGGGGCCTCCCTGGTGGTGCAAGTGGTTAAGCACAGCACTGTGACACTATCAGCAGCCTCTGCAGCATGAGTTCAATCCCTGGTCGTCCAGAAAGCTACCCACATGGCGCAGCTGACCTTTCCTGTCTCGCCTGCTGCTCCCCTCAGCAGTGTATTTCAGTCAGTCTACTTGTTCTGTTCCCCCCTCTGTCTGGTGAACCCTCTCAACCCCTGCACCTCTGGCCTGTACCCAAGTTCTTGTATGCATAGATAAATAAATCGTTTAAAAAATAAATACAGTTATATTTTAGGTAAAGACATGCTAAGGGATCATCGTTCATTAAAACATTGGCCCCTGAGTATAGCATGGTTTTCAGCAATTGCATGGCATTGGAAGTTGCTGACATAACAGAAATGTCAAATTAAAGATTGTTGGTAAAAGTATCCCGGAGTGAAAAGAAATTCTGAGATATGTCATCTCTTTTAAAAGGAATTGATGAATAACCTGGGGAAAATTATTTCTCATCCCTCATAAACTGCATTTGTTCTTTTTTATTTCATTTTGAAAATTCTATCATTTTTGTTGATTTAAATTTAGTTAAAACATTGTGGTTAAGGAGTATAGATTCAAACCTCTTCATATATGTGTTACCATACTAATGATAGCTCAAAAGCACCAACAGTCCTCTATCATAGTGCACTAGGTTCTGCAAAACCTACCTCCACTTCCCCTCTCTTGGTAGTATCAATTCTGCAGTCAATGACCAAGGTTTTGTTTGTTTGTTTTGCTTGTTCTTTTGTTTGTTTCCATTTTCCATATGAGTGAAAACATGGTGTTTTTCTCTCTATTATTCTGAAATATTTTTAACATAATTCCCTTAACTTCCATCAATATTATTACAAATGGCAAGCATATGTGTGTATGCATATATACACATAATATGTATGCATGAATATGTGTGTATATATATGTATATATATGGAGAGTGAGTAATATTTTATCTGTCACATCTTCATGATTCAATTATCTGTCCTTAGACACTGGTTTTGTTTTGTTTTTTCCATTTCTTGGCTATTGTATATTGTAACTAGAGTTGCAATGAAGATTGGAGTGCATATATATTCCTTCTGATTATGTTCTTTTATTCTTTGAATAGAGATCAAGGAGTACATTTGCATATATATAAATATATATGCTGATGGGATATATTTCAATATTTTCAGAAACCTCTGTACTGTTTTCATAAGGGTTGGACCAGTCTATATTCCCATAACCAGTGTATGAGGACTCCTTTTTGTCCACAGTCTTGCCAACTGTAGAGTAAGTGATTTTCAGGTTTTTCTGTTTTCCTGCCATTAGGATTGCCCTGCTTCATGGTGGCACCTGCATTTTGTTACATTGTTATGTTTGGTTGTATTGTTTGCTTCTGTGAGCCATGGCTGCAGTATTGATATGTTCACCAAGAGAAGCAGAGGCAAAAGAGAAAATGCCAGAGAGAAAGTGAGAAAACAGGAGAAAGAATAAGAGAGAGGGAGGCCAGAGTACCCTGAAAGAGCAAAGACTTTCCAGGGGCTTGAAAGCCTGTTGGCCTCCTGCCCCCCCCCCACCCCGGTACCCTTCCTGCCATGTGCCTGGTTGCTGCACTACATGTAAAAGCTCAATAAAAGAATGAGAAAGCCACCAGCCACCAAGGGCTCTAGGGCTCTCCTTTACCTGTGTGCTCCGATAATAGAAAACCTGTTCTGTGCCTTCCTGGCACTACACCAACACTTATTGTTTATGACTCCCTTAGTACAGGTCATTCTGATGGGTATAAGGTGAAATCTCATTGTGACTTTAATTTGCATTTCTCTATGATAAAAGACAATGAGCTGAGTTTCCCTGGTGGCATAGGGGTTAAGTCTCAGTGCTATTAAGCTGTCACCTCTGCAGCCTGAGATCCATCCCCAGCCAGAGCTAACCAACACATGGCACAGCAGACCTCTCCAGTATTGCCCACTGCTCTGCTCAGCAGTGTATTTCAGTAAATCTGCCTGTTTTTCTCCCCATTCTGTCTCTAGTGAATCCTTTCGTCCCCACTCCTCTGGCCTACACCCAAATTATTGTATGCATAAATAAATAAGCATAAATTCTTTTAAAAAAAGGCAAGATGAACATTTTTTTTCATGTGTGTATTGGCCAACTTTATGTCTTTGGAGAAGTGGTTATTTAGTATTTTTACTAAATGTACATTTTTTTTCTTTAAGTAGAATTAATTTATCATTTGGAATATTATTTTATCTATATCTAAGGAATTTAATCGCTACTAATATTTATAATATTTTGGATTTTTGTCCAAAATTTTAATAAAAATTCTTTGAGGGCCTCCCTGTTGGCATAGGGGTTAAGTCACAGTGCTATCATGCTATTTAACCAGCCATTGTGGGTGGTTAGTTCCATCTTCTGCCAGGTTGCTGACCCACATGGCACAGTAGACATCTTCTGTCTAGACTGCTGCTCCCCTTAGCAGTGTAACTAGATCCACCTATTCTCTCCCCACTCTGTCCCTGGTGAAACCTCTTATCCCCTACCCCACATCTCTGGCCTACACCCCAGTTCTTGTATGCATAAATAAATTAAATATTTTTTTAATAAATAAAAAAAAATCTTTAAATGGCCAAGATATTTTCTTGAATCCGTTAAGAATAATTGTTAATAAGAAAATAGAGATTTGGATATATTTTCAAAATACACAGTTGGGCCTCCCTGGTAGCACAAGGGTTTAAGCTCCTCATTATGAAGCAATCACAGCTTCTGCAACAGAGAGTTCGATCCCCGGCCGGCCATGGAGCAACTCACATGGCACACATTGTAGACCTCTCGTGACTCCACCGCTGCTCCCCTCAGTGTATTTCAGTCAGTCTGCCTGTTCTGTTCCCTGCTCTGTCTCTGGTGAATCCTCTTATCCTCCCACACATCTGGCCTGTATACCCCAGTTCTTGTATACATGAACAAATAAATCTTAAAAAAAAAAAGAATGTTATTTGTCACTATGATTCTGAAATAAAAATAAATAAATTTTATCTATATATGCAACAACAGATAAAAGTATTAGTGAAGATTGTCTGAGCCGCACTCCGGACAAACTTTAGGCATTTACATTATAAAAAGCATACATCAGCACGGGGGAAATTTTTTGGTTTTCACTCATTTCGGTTTAATCTCTGACATCTGTTTTTTAAGGCTGAATTCAATGCATAAATATAATGAACAGATTTCACTGCTAAGATACATTAGAAATTATAAGCAATAAGCATATTTAAAAGTGAAAAATATTTATTTATATTAGTACTTCTGTTTGTCTCTATATACTAACATGAGTGATCATATGGTGTTTATCTTTCTCTCCCTAGAATACTTCATTAAGCCTCTAGGCTTATCCAAGTTGTTGCAAATGGCAGGATTTCATCTATATTAGAGCTGAATAATACTCCAGTGTGTGTGCGAGTGTGTGTGTGAGAGTGTGTGCATTAATCACTATATGTTACTTTATGGAATTAGCACTTTACCTTCCCAATTTTAATTGATATTTAAGTAGAGACAGTCATTTGATATATCTTTTCCTGATGAGAGACATCACACCGTTATGCACTAACAAATTCTGAGAAAACACTGATCATTTGTTAGTATGAGATTACAGATACTTGCAAAAACCTTAAATAAATGCATTGAATTGATAAATTTTTTGAGGACTTAATAAATGACTATGAGCAAGCTTAGGTGCATTTAGATGCAATCACATGAAATTATATCCAAAGATCTATGGGTGAATACTGAGAATAACAACATTTTACAAAGGAAATTAAATACCAAATACACTAAATAAATTTAACATTATTTACTGTTTTACAAACTTGTTAGCCCTAATTTTAATCTATTGGCTATGTACCACCCATTTTTTTCACATTTTTACATAATTTTATTCTATTTAATTTTTTGTATATTTTTTATGTTATAGTTCTCAGTGTATATTTCAGCAAGTATTTACTTAGTAATTATTATATATTAACATACTTAAAATGCTGATGATGCACCACCATAAAAACTGTTATGAAATGTATCATCATCTATGTCCCCAACCCAACAATTACTCTAATTTCCAAATTAAAATTAAATATGCACTTCTGGGGGCCTACCCAGTGGCCCAGCGTGTAGAGCGCAGCGCTGTGAAACTGTCCACAGCCCCTGCAGCACAGGTTCAATTCCGGCCAGCCAGGGAGCAACCCACATGGTGCTGCAGACCTCTCTTGCCTCGCCTGTTACTCCCCTCAGCAGTGTCCTCCGTCTGTCTGCCTGTTCTCCTGTTCTGCTCCCTGCTCTATCTCTGGTGAATTCTCTCACCCTCCCACACCTCTGGCCTGTACCCTAGTTCTTGTATAAATAAAAAAATCTTTTAAAAGAAACATGCATCTGGGCCTCCCCTGGTGGTGCAGGTGGTTAAGTGCAGTGCTGTGAAGCTGTCTGCAGCCTCTGCAGCGCGGGTTCAATCCCCGCTGGCAAGAATCCCACATGGTGCAGCAGACCTCTTCCGTCTCGCCCACTGGTCGCCCACTGGTGTATTTCAGTGGGTCTGCCTGTTCTGTTCCCTGCTCTGTCTCTGGTGAATCTTCTCACCCTCCCGCGCATCTGGCCTGAACTCTGGTTCTTGTATGCATGAATAAATAAATCTTTAATATATATATATATATATATATATATACACACTTCTGTTTGTTACTCTATTTCAACTAAAAACAATTTTTTAAATTGTATTCTCTTTTTGACTTTCATTGTAAATTCTCAACAATTTGAGATATTTATTTAGAATAAATAGTGGCCATCTTTAGGTTTCCACTTCAGATTTCATTGTCCTCAATCTTGCATTGTCTAGTAGATAAAACATTCTCCGTGGCCCATACTTCAGAGTATATTCTAAAACATAATTTTATTTTCATTGTAAATAAATGACCAGAGGAGGGGAAAAAAAGTGAACGACCAATTAATATTCAAGTCTCTCTACATTGGAAAGATTTCAACTTTTTACAGTATTCTATTGCCATTCCTTATAGCAAATCAATCCATGCAGCAACCAAGCTCTGAATGCTTCCTCCTTCACTGATTGAACAGAAAAGAACCTCCATGAGGCATATGTGTAAATTCAAAAATTAACTTTGGAGGTACTGGAGCAATAGTGGTGGTTGATGGAAGGTTCTGAGCCACCTGCATGTGTTGCTTTCTTATATCCTCTGGTAATTCTCATGTGATTCCCCAAAATACCAATTTGTCTTACAATGGATCTTTCAGTCATTGGAGCACTTAAATGACCTATTTCCTGGTTGTTGTGAAATTATTGGAAATTCAATTTTTGAAATTATTCAATTTGCTCACATATAGGTATTCATAGTTCTCTCTAATGAACCTCTGTATTTCTGAAAATATCTGTTTAACTTCTCTTTCATTCCTGATTTTGTTCTATAGATTTTTCTCCTTTTTTTTTTTTTTTAACTTAGTCTAGCTACAGATTGGTCCAATTTGTTGATTTTTTTTTTTTCCCCAAAGAGCAAATGTTTGGTTACATTGAAACTTTGGGCTCTCTGTCTGATTTTTACATTGTTTATTTCTGTTCTTATTTTTTTTTTTTAAGATTTATTTTTTTTACCCAAAAATACAAGAACCAGGGTACAGGCCAGATTCACAGGAGGGTGAGAAGATTCACCAGAGACAGAGCTGGGAACAGAACAGGCAGACTGGTGAAATACACTGCTGAGGGCAGCAGCGGGCGTGACAGGAGAGGTCTGCTGTGCCACATGGGACCCTCTCTAGCCGGCTGCAGACAGCTTCACAGTGCTGCACTCAACTGCCTGTGCCACCAGGAGAGGACCTGTTCTTATTTTTTTTTTAAGATTTATTTATTTATGCATACTAGAACTGTAGTGCAGTCCAGAGATGCAGGGTGGGGAGTGAGAGGTTTCACCAGAGACAGAGTAGGGAGCGGAACAGGCAGATTGACTGAAATACACTGCTGAGGGGCACAGTAGGTGAGAAAGGAAAGGTCTGCTGGGCCATGTGGGTAGCTCTCTGGTGGGCTCAGACTCAATGCAGTACAACTGCAGTAGCTGCAAACTGCTGCATAGTGCTGTGCTTAACCCCTTACACCACCAGGGAGACCCCTATGTCTGGTATTAGTTTTACTGTTCACTTTTCACTTCCATCTACTGGCATTTGTTCCCTTTGCCCCCCCCCCGCCCCTGGTAATGAAGGTGAGAGATAAGGTTATTTAGTTGAGCTTTCTCTTCTTTCTTCTTCTTTTTTTTTTTAAATTTAAGATTTATTTATTTATTTTACAAGCACTGGGTACAGTCAGAAGCGCGGGAGGGTGAGAGAATTCACCAGAGCCAAGAGCGGGGAACAGAGCAGGCAGAAGGACCAAAGTACACTGCTGAGGGAAGCAGCAGGCGGTAGGAGAGGTCTGCGCGCCATGTGGGACCAGCCTCCGGTGGCCGGGGAGCAGCCAGAGATCGAACCGTCCCTGCAGAGGCTGTGGGCAGCTTCGCAACCCAGCGCTCAACCGCTGCGCCACCTGGGAGGCCCTCATCTTGTTTCTTGATGAAGAGGTATATTGCTATGTGCTTCCCTCTTTTTGATGTTTTTATTTATTTATTTATTTATTTAACTGTGTTTCATAGGTTCTGAGAGTTTATACCTTTTCATCTGCAGGTATTTTCTTCTTAATTTCATGTTTGATTTCCTCATTTGTCTAATGGTTATTTCACTGTATTCTAGAATATTCACATGTTCAATTTTTTCCTGCTTTCTATATTTGTTTCTTTCTATCTTAATACCTTTGTTATAAGATAATATATTGGATATGATTTTAGTCTTCATCGATTTATTGTCATTTGTGTTGTGATAAAATAAATGTGTTTTGTGATAAAATTTTAGGGCCCCCCTGGTGGAGTAAGGGGTTAAGAAACAACCTATGAAGCAATCCACATCCACTGCAGCGAGTTCAATCCCTGGCCAGGGAGCCACCCAAATGGTGTGGCAGACCTCTCCCGGCTCACCCACTACTCCCTTCAGTAGTGTATTTCTGTTAATTCTGCAAGTTCTGCTCCCCACTCTGTCTCTGGTGAGCCCTCTCACCCCCCACTCCTCTGTCCTGTACCCCCATTCTTGTATGCATAAATAAATATTTTAAAAATGTAGTATTTTCTGGATAATGTTCTATGAGCTTTTAAGAAGATCTGTACTTAGATATTTTATTAGAAGAACTTCTTTCAACATCTACAGAAAGACAGGTCTAGTCAATTGGTTTATGGTTTAATGGAAATGTTTTTATTTCATCTTTGAATTTGAATGACAATTTTGAAAGAGTGTTCCTGGTTAGCAGTTGTTACCTTTATAATTATATGTACTTCAAACCATTTTCTTCTTGTCTGGAAGATGACTGGAGTGAAATAGATGGGAATCTAATTTGGACTCTTTGTCAATTGAAACTTTTCCCTAGTTGTCTGTAATTTTTTCCCTTGTCTTGGATTTTTGATAAATTAAAATTATATGTGTTGGCGTTTGTTGTTTTACATTTATTACATTTTTAATGTGGGTTTCTGCTACTTCTTGGACATTCATGCATATTTCATTCCTCAGAGTTGGGAATCTTTTTTATCTATTATTTGTTTGACTAAGGTCGTGGCTCTTTTCTCTCTTACCTTCTGGAATAACTTTTATGCTTATATTTCCTTTTCTACCTGAGTCTAATATTTCTTTTTTTAAAAAAAATATTTTTGAATACAAAAACTGGGGTGCAAGTTCAGAGGTACAACGGCGAGAGGATTCATCAGAGACAAAGTGAGAACAGAACAGGCACACTGACTGAAACACACTGCTGGAGGGAGCACCCGGCAAGATAGAAGAGGTCTGCCTAGCCATGTGGGCAACCCCCTACCCTGCCCACAGCTGGGCTGGGACAGCTCCACAGTCCTGCACCCAATTCCCTGCACCACCAGGGAGGCCCTGAATCTGATATTTCTATAATATTTCCTCATTTTTCCTAAATAACTTTTTACTCTCTTTTTTTTCTCCAATTGGGTACTTCACATACATTTGATTCTTCTATATCTGTAACTTGGTCTGCTGCCAGTTTAGTTCTATTTAAAATGCTCTCCATTTTGTCTTCATTTCATTAGGGGTTTCTTTTTTATTCTTTCAATATTTTCAATCTCCTTGGTGAAGAGCTACCTTTTTCCTGTATCTCCTTTCTAAGATCCTGTACCTATCCATATGTCTTTAGCTGACTGGCCAGTATGTCATTTATCATTTTTAATATTGCTATTTTAAAGACATCATCCAATGTCCTCTGTTTCTTTATATATGCCTCTGAACTCCTATTCGTCTCCCTTAAATATCCCTTCTTGTTTTCAAATGGTTCTTGCTTCCTAGGCAAGTGTTTTACCTTATTTGCTTTTTTGCTGTTGGGGAGCTATGCATTTAGTTTCATTTGTGTTTCTTTGTTTCTCTTGGTGAGAGGTGGAAGCAGGCAAGGAGACTGGAGCTTAAATACTTGGTCACTCTTCAACTGTGGAGTGAGTGTGACTCCAGCCTGGTAGCTCACCTCTGCCTCTTTACTCTCTTCGAGGCAATTTCTGTTTAGTGACTTGGTTACCCTAGTGATTCATTCCCACTTTGCCTCCTCGAAGTTTAATTCTGGTAGGTTGTATTCTACCAACCTCATATCTCCTTGCTTTGGAAGGCAAGGTCTGATTAACAGGGTTTAAGCTCTGGGACTCACTTCACCCTGGCAAGGAGGGGGGCACAGTGGACTATGTATCCTGCATTGTGCAGTGATCCCCACCACCAGTACTCACTGTCCCAGCCATGGCAACCACCAAAACACTGGTGAAGTACTCCAGACTTCAATTGTTATTCCTTATCCACTTTATTCTTTCTTTTTTTTTTTTTTGGAAGATTTATTTATGTATGCATACAAGAACTGAGATATAAGCCAGAGGTGTGAAAGGATTCAGCAGAGACAGTGGGGAGCAGAGCAGGAATATCTACTAAAATACACTGGTGAGGGGAGCAGCACATGAGGCAGGAGTGGTATGCTGCACCATATGGGTTGCTCCCTGGCCAGCCAGGGATCGAACTCATGGTGCAGTGGCTGGTGATAGCTTGACAGCACTGTCCTTAACCCCTGAACCACCAGGGAGGCCCACATTTTATTCTTTCTGAAGAAATGGTGAGATCTCTTTCCCATGTGTTCTTCCCAACTGCTGTTGAGTCAGAGACCCAACCCAGCATGGCTCTACTTGAAGTTTCTTTGTTTCCTTACTGCAAGGAGAGAGTCACAGGGAGCTTTCTTAGCCTGTACTTACTGATTACAGAACTCCATAACCTAAGATGTTTTAGTGATTGCACATGTCTGTACTGTCTTTCCATAAAGTCCCTCTGGTGAACTCACTGTGTAGTGTAGAATTGTAGATGGCTGCCATCCTATTCTGTGAGCCAAGATATCTACTTTTCTGGCCACATTCTTTTTTGTTGCATACCTCTCCTTCCCTGCAGCAAGACACTGGGGTTCTGTTGAGGTACTTCCAGATCTTCCCTTAAGCAAATATCAGGTTTTTTTTGTTTTGTTTTTATAGCTGTGCTTAGTGGAGAAGATGATCCCAACCTCTTTATTCCATAGTGATGTGGGTCTGCATGACTTTTAATACAAAAAATCTACTCAATGTGACCTCTTTTTCTGCTTGTTTGTTGGTCAAGAAATGGAACTTACCATTTGTTGTGTAGGAGACCAGTTCTTACATGGTATTTTTCTAATTAGGCACATCTTAAAAAATATAACAACCAGTAAACTTTTTAGTGAGATTGGTAGCTCTTCATCAATGCAGACAATTTGGATTTGAAAATGTTGTTTCCTTTGTGGATCATGACTTTTGTTTGTTTGCTTATCCGTTTTGTTTTTTTAATCTTACATAATATTGTCACAAAAACAAATCATTGCTTTCATGCGTTCATTGCTTCTTCAATAATTTTGGCATTTCTACCTCTGTGTATCAATTTCTTATTGCTACTAGCCTGATTTACCACAAACTTGGCTACTAACAACAACACAAATTTATTATTCCATTGTTCTGTAAGTCAGAAATTCAAAATAGGTATAATTATTAAAATTAATGTACTGGTAAGACTGTGTTCCTTCTGGAGGTTCTAGTGGAGAACTTGTGCCATTACACATGGTCCTCTTTCTCCATCCTTAAATTCAATAACATTACCCAAAATTTTTGCATGCTACCACCTGGTTTACAACTCTCATACTCTTTTAGCCTTAGATCTCTAGCGATTTCTTTGGACCTGCCAAGGTATATTCAGTAACCTCTATTATAAGGTCAGTTATTTCAATCTATAACTTAATTTTCCTTTTCTATAGAACCTCTATATTACAATTTCTATAATTGGGACATCTTTGGCAGCCATGTTTTTGACTACTAGGGTCAATGTTGTTACATTTTGATGCTTCCAGTAGTAACCCTATAAGTTTTTACTACATCATCTCCCAGAGTTCCAGTCTTTTTTTTTTTTTTCATGCATTTATTTATTTTACTGAGGTAAAGTAGGCTAATATCATTGTATTTGTTTTAGGGATAGAGGTTTAAACATCCACAAATGTATGTTTTCATGCCATTCCCACCATCAAAAACCCAATAAGTTTCCACCTTACTCCACTGGTCCTTGTATTTCCCCAATCTCACCCAACCACCCTTCCTTTCTGATTGCAAAACATTGGTTTTTAAATCATGCAAACTGCTTAGGGACTCAGACATCCTTATAATTAAATGCTGGGTCATGATTCTTAGTTTTCTCTATGCTCTCACTCTAGGAGATAATAAGCTGTTTGTATGATACTAAGGGGACCTTCTGGCTTTCACACTCAGCACTTTTTACATTTCAGCATTAATTGCCAAATAATCATCCGCAGTCTTTTGATCTCTTGAAATACAATCAAGCTTAGCAATTCTACTGTACTTAGTGTTATTATTCATCTAATAATTCTCCAAAGCTTTATACATAACAAACTTTGTCAATTTTCCCTAATTATAGCACTACAATTTGGCACAGATCAAAGTTGCACTGCTACCTTAGGCCAGGATCTCTCTATTCTCCACACCACAGTGATGAGATTCTCATTTTCGTCCAGGAAAGTAGTAATCCAGCTTCAAATCCCATGTAATTTGCATTTTAGATTATTCTTCCTGGGGACTCCAACCTGGAAATGCTTGCGAAGAATCATTCCAAAAATGAAGACATTTAAACAGCTAATTTAAAAGGTGGTAAATCACCTCCAAAATTTTTGAGGCTGTTTTCAAATCCAGATAAAAGTTAGAAATACAAAGCAATATTAAGCATTTCTAATACATAAAATAACTGATATAAAATTTCTCTTCTACATTCTATAGTCTTTTTTTTTTACCTCTTTCTAAATGAATTGTCACATCATAATTTAGTTTATCATTTCCTGAACTTGTTTGTCAAACTAATCTGTCATATCTAGGTTAAAATAATATTTATATAATAGCATAAATTAATATTTTAGAGATGTTGAAATGTTGAAAACTGTTATCTAAATTTTTGTAAATCAATACTTTAATACATCAAATGATTACATTAACTTTGATAAATATGTTGATGAAAACATAAATCTAATAACCCTGAGCATATTTTAACAAATATTTTTAAGTGCCCATTACATTTTTAAGTTATATTCAAATAAAGCCAGAGGTTAATTATGATGTTTGTATACATGTGTGTCTGAGAGTGTACATTCACATGTGTTGAGGTATATGCATTCAACCAACTCTTTATTATGTATTTATATGTTGCATTGTATTATGTATTATAGAAAGTCAGTAATTACCACATGATACATATTAGAGCTAAATATAATATACATCTGTAATAAAAATTCATTTAATGATCAAATTATATCCTTACATTAGAGGCCAGATTCAGTGTCCTTCAATTAAAGAGTTTTAACTGTCAAGCTGATATTCTAAGTGAAAATCACATTGTGAATTTACTATAGAAATATGAAAATAAAACTAGTTTAAGAAAAATAATTTATCTCCGTCTTCCTTTTCATAATATACATGTGAAATCATAAGTTCATATGCACTTTTAAAAAAATGTTGAAAAAGACCTAACAAAAACCAATTACATATTTTCCACACTATTATGTAAATTTTACTATTAGCACTTCCAAATGTGGCAGATTTTCCTTCAAAAAGAGAAGACAGCTATCACTGTTATATAAGTCTATTTATTCAAAAATCTCCACTTCAGTCCTCTCAGGCAAAGCATCATTGTTCAACTCAGTCCTCCATTTTAAGAAGGGATCCTTTAGCAAATAAAATGGCAATATACTGTGCTTTGTTTTATACCTTTTAACACATTAAGCAGTTGGGTTTGGTGACATAAGAATGTGGGTAGGCAACGTGACAAGTAGATATGCTCTCAGAGACAATTTGTAGAAAGGGAAAAAGGTCACATTGCATTTTCCATTGTCTCTGTTTCTAAAATGGAATACTGGTTTCCTGGGCGTTTGCATTCAATGAAAGTGAGGCAATTATTTCAGGCAAAAGAATTTCCAATGGATGTGTTCAGCTTTTCATTGCAAAAGAGGAATCTTGCACTGCACCCTCAAGGCTTTGACTTCAGCTGTGTCAGCTGAGAGGATTCTGATTCTGAATATAAAAATCTGATTCATAACAAGTTTGACACATGCTGCTTCAAAGAAGTGAAGGAGCTTCCAAGTCTCATTCAGAGTTGCAGGCTGGCAGCAATTTCATTTTTGTCTTCTAAGTTGTTTTTCTTTCACCCTTTTGTTGAACAGAAACCAAAAAAAAGAGTCTCTTGGAGAGATGCACACTGCAACATATGTATTACACATAAATATATAGAAACATACAGAGTGTTCTGGAGAATATAAGCTAGTGTTGGCCACAAAATCTGTCAATTACATAAAATTCAAAAACTACAGCAAAAAAAAATTACACTTATCTTGCCAATCATTATAAACAAGAGTTTTTTGTTTTTTTTTTTTTTAAATCTCACACGTTGCAACTATGAAAATCCTTATTACAAAGAGAAAATAAAATCTAAAAGTAGACCATTCCATATAACATCAAAAAAATCAGCAGATAATTGTTATCATCTTGATAACTTTTTCGGTCTCACATCCTTTCAAAAGCATCTGATTTATTTTTTTGATAGAGTGCAGCAAGGGACACTAAAAGTGGCCAAGGACACTGCCCAAAGAGTTTACCAGTCACTGTCTGAGTTCTTCACCCACACTCACAATCGCAAGATACTCAGGCTCAGGAAACAACAACAATGGGATTTATTTAACAAACCAGGGAAATACAGAGTTACTGAGGTTGAAGATGTCATTCACCTCACCCCAAGCACTGTCCAGTCTTTTTCAGTCCTAAACAAGAGCAGCTAAGATGGTATCTTCCTGCCACTGAGGACTAGAGCTCCTCTCCTGAACAACAGGCATCTTTCTGCCTCTGCTGACTTGGAACATGTGGCAGCCAGACTCTAGGCCAGGTTCCAACTCATGAAGACCGCAGAAGACGCAAAAGGAGACACTCATGAAGCTGTCAGGATATGGTGGCATAGCACTAGACAAGCTGAAACTCAAAACAGCAGCAGGAACAGCAGCAGGAGCAGCAGCTGAATGACCCAAGAAATGGCTCCACTCACGCAGCTCAGCAAAGTGCCCTGCTCTGGCTCTTTATCTTCTCTGCCAGGCCACAACAGCAGCAAAATAGGGAACAGTTTCAGTCGCTTAGTTACTTGGAAAGGCTCTGAATTTTTCCTCTCTGTAGTTGGCTGCTGGAGGCCATTCTATCTTCGGAGGCACCTAAAATCTTCTGGGAGATCGGCATGGTGGGGGCCGAAATCCCCTGACCCCAAATTCTGAAGATCCAAAAGCCACTGAATCCCAAAGACTGAATGAATATTCACCCCCTTCTGCCATCCCTTACATTTCTTATCTGTTGCTCCACCCCAAAAAATGAGATACTTCTTAGCAAAATCCCTGGGATTATAGATCCTTACCAGCAACCCCCTCCAGGGGGCACCGCCTACAACAGACTTGGCTTCAGCCATTGGTTCCACTTTGTACTGAATTTATTGACTGTTTATACATTTAGAGTAATGAATATTGCTATTTTATTTTAAAATTATTCCAGTTCTGTGTATAGTTTCTCTCTGGTTTAAAATTCCCTTCAACAACTAAATATCCCCTGATAACAAACAAACAAAAAAAGTCAACTGACTTGTGTTTATTTTGTGATGAAGTTTGAATGTCTGTGCCCATTGAGCCTGGCAGCAATTTTACTTGTTTGTCTTTTAAGCCCAAACCAACCACCACAAAATCTATATAGTGAAAAGCTAATCCCCAATGCAATGGTACTCTGGGGGAGGGAGGGCTTTGGGAGGTGATTAGATCATGAGAGCTGAGCCCTCCCAAATGGGATTATTATGCTAATAAAATAAATCTGAGAAAGCTCCCTTGTTTGCTCTGCCATGGAAATTACAATGCAAGGATGACTGTCAATGACAAAGTTGACTCTGACCAGATGCAGAATCTGCCAGTGCCTTTATCTTCAAATTTCCAGCCTCAGAATTTTGAGAAATAACTAGTTGTTGTTTATAAGACTTCCAGTTTATTATATTTGTGATATAATGATCCACACATGCTAAAACATCATGAATACCAGAGGTCTTTCTCTCTCTCACCTTAAAATGTGTCAGTTATGTGTGTTTCACCTTTGGGACACCTAGCAAACAACAGATGGCCCTTGAATGCTCAACAATGTATCAGCTATGTAGTTATGGGCACATAGCAGTATAAAGGGCACTAGGTTGGGCTTCCTTGGTGGCACAGGTGACTGAGCGCCACACTGTGAAGCTGTCCGCAGCCTCTGCAGCATGGGTTCAATCCCGGCTGGCCAGGGAGAAACTCATATGGCGCGGCAGACCTCTCCTGTCTTGCCGGCTGCTCCCCTCAACAGTACATTCCGTCAGTCTGCCTGTTCTGTTCTCCACTCTGTGGTGAGTCCTCTCACCCACCCACGCATCTGGCCTGTACCCTGGTTCTTGAAATAAATAAATTAAAAAAAAAATCTTAAAAAAAAATAAAGAACACTAGGAGGCTCAGTTGCTATTCAGTCTTTCTGAGGCCTTTCAGTCTTTTGGTCTTTCTGTCTCCCTGCTTCAGCATTTTTATTTATTCATGTATTTATTTATGTATTTATTTATTTATTTTTAGAAGATTTTATTTATTCCCACATAGAAGAAATGAGGTGCAGTCCAGAGGTGCGGGTTGGGGGTGGTAAGAGGATTCACCAGAAACAGAATGGGGAGCAGAACAGGGGGATCTACTGAAATACACTGCTGAAGGGAGCAGCAGGGGAGATAGGAGAGGACTGCTGCACCATATGGGCTAGCTCCCTGGCTGGGGATCAAACTCAGGTGGCCATCACAGTGGGCCTCTGAGGGGTGGTAGCACTGGGACTAATCCCTAGGCCACCGAGTTGGTTAAAGGGTCCCTCGCTTTAGCATTAAAGCCCTGTCAGATATACTTAAGGCCCTAAGATTTTTTTTTTCAATTTGCTTGAATCAACAGTGAACTGCCTGGCATAGGATGATTGCACAAGAGTGGATTAATTTAATGGATTAATTTAATCCATTTTTCGTATTTAATCTCTGGATCACTATTGAAACCCTGTTTGCAATTAAAATAACTAAATTTTATTATCTAAATATGTGCAATTATTTTGATAATATCCTTCAATGGTGATTAGTTTCAGTAATCTGGATATATGTTAATATCAAGTTCTAATTCTTTTTCTTTTTTTTTTTTTTTTTTTTTATTTATTTATTTATTATATTTGTTTGTTTGTTTTGTTTATACATGCACTGGGTACAGTCAGAAGCGCGGGAGGGTGAGAGAATTCACCAGAGCTGGAGCGGGGAGCAGAGCAGGCAGAAGGACCGAAGCACACTGCTGAGGGGAGCAGCGGGCGGCAGGAGAGGTCTGCGCACCATGTGGGATCCTCCTCCGGGGCCGGGGAGCAGCCGGGGATCGAACCGGCGCCACGGAGGCTGTGGGCAGCTTCGCAACCCAGCGCTCAACCGCTGCGCCACCGGGGAGGCCCAAGTTCTAATTCTTAATTAGTGAAGGTAAATGTATATATACATATCATTCATATTACTTAGACCATATCATATGAATATATTTGAACAGATCAAATGCAAATGCATATGTTTACACATGTGTGTATATATGTTTTATTATACAATCAGAACCTGTAAAAGCACTGTCTTTAAAAATGTGTCCCCCTCTATGAAATTAATCAATTCAACTGTATTGAGGACAGGAACTTTTGCACATCATTTGTGACTATTATCATAAATGGCAACATAGGACTTAATTAAAGTAATGATAGGGCCTCCTTGGTGGCACAAAGGGTTTAACAAAGCACTGTGAAGCTATCTGCAGCCTCTGCAGCACAAGTTCGATCCCCAGCTAGCCATGGAGTACCCACATGTTGCAGCAGACCTCTCTGGGGTCACCTGATACTTCAGCAATGTTTTTCAGTCAATCCTCCTGTTCTTTTTCCTACTGTGTCTCTGGTGAATCCTCTCACCCCCCTCACCGCTGGCCTACACCACAGTTCTTGTAAACAAAAATGCATAAATTTTCAAAAAATAATAAAATAATGATAGATTGAAATACTTAATGGTAAAGTCAACAAACTTCTGTTGTTTGTTTTAGCTGATTATGTAAATGGTGGCTGAAGCCAAAGACTGTTATAGATGGTGCCCCCTGGAGGGGTAACTGGTAGGGGTTGATATGGGATTGGTAATTATGAAAAAATAAAAATTAATAATGTTCATTGACATTAGTAATGCAATGGTATGAAACAGTAATTACTCAATTTTAATTTTGCACACAGTTTGTATAAGTATTTGATGCATTTTTTGAAAACCTATGTGATTATATATAATTGGATTTCTTACATAGTAATATATTTTACTGTTTTCTGCATAGTTCTTTCTTATTTATCTTATTTTGCTTAATTTGATTTAAGTTCTATTTATTTTATTAATATTGGAGTGCAGTTCACACTATGATCTATAGACAATTAGAATATATGTGTGTGTGCACATACATATATCTATGTATGTGCACATAGTACATTCACACACACATATACATTTATATGTACTTGATATATAATTTTCAAA
The DNA here is from genome assembly GCF_014898055.3 of Talpa occidentalis. Taxonomy (NCBI): domain Eukaryota; kingdom Metazoa; phylum Chordata; class Mammalia; order Eulipotyphla; family Talpidae; genus Talpa; species Talpa occidentalis. The sequence goes on along the minus strand of NW_023604295.1, from coordinate 81,109,354 downwards.
TGGCAAGAAAATTTTCCTTTTTTTTTTAAGATTTATTTATTTTATACAAGAACGGGGGCACAGACCAGATGCACGGGAGGGTGAGAAGATTCACCAGAGACAGCGGGGAACAGAACAGGCAGACTGATGAAATACCCTGCTGAGGGGAGCAGTGGGTGAGACAGGAGAGGTCTGCTTCACCGTGTGGGATTCTCCCTGGCCGGCAGGGATCGAACCCCTGCTGCAGAGGCCACTGACAGCTTCACAGTGCTGCGTTCAACAGCTTGTGCCACCAGAGAGGCCCAAGAAAATTTTTCTTGACTATGTTTTGACAATTTCTATGCTACACTTTATCTCATAAAACTAAAATAAAAGGTCATGATAAGATTTAACACTATCTTAGGAAAAATGTTATACACACTAGCATTTTGGGGAATCAAAGCAGGGACAGATAGAGGTCATATATACTTATTATGGAATTAGTAACTAATGATTAAAACCTAATTACTTAATAGTTGAATTTCTGTATTTTGCATGACTCCTTGAGATTACAATGATGTTAATCCTACAGAACTAACTCCATGATCAAAGGGTACCTACTTTTATCTTCTTCTACTGTAAATACTAGTAAAATATGATAAATGAAAGAATAACAGCTATATTCATTTAATAATATGTCATTTTCATAATAGTAATTTCAGTTAAAGATAGCTTACTTAAGAATTTTTTTAAAGATTGATTTATTTTTATACAAGAGCTGGGGTACAGGCCAGAGGTGCGGGGAGGGTAAGAGGATTCACCAGAGACAGAGCAGGGAGCAGAACAGGCAGATGACAGAAATACACTGCTGAGGGGAACGGTGGGTGAGACAGGAGAGGTCTGCCGTGCCATGTGGGATTCTTGCAGGCTGGGATTGAACCAGCACTGTAGAGGCTGCGGACAGCTTCACAGCACAGTGCTCAACCTGCTGCACCACCCGAGAGGCCCTTAAAAAAAATATTTGATGAAAATGATGATGATTTTGATTTTCATATCTCTCATGGATTTATAACAATTATTCCTAGTTATATGCAAGTTGATATATTACTGCAGGTCGTGATAAGTTTATTTTCTTTTTATTTAAATATTTATTTATTTATAGAAGAGCTGGGGTACAGGCCAGTTGTGCAGGAGGGTGAGGATTCACCACAGACAGAGCTGCGAGCAGAACTGGCAGACTGACTGAAATACACTGCCGAGGGGAGCAGCAGGCGAGATATGAGAAGTCTGCTGCACCTTGTAGGTATCTCCCTGGCTGGCTGGGAATCAAACCCATGCTGCAGAAGCTGTGGACAGCTCCACAGCACTGTGTTCAACCCCATGGTGACACCGGGGAGTCCCAAGTTGTGTGTTTTTTTTTTTTCTTTTTAACTAAATGTTTTTACATGCAATATTTATTTTTTTTATTTTCATGGTATTTAATTTTATCTTAATTGTATTAATTTTTATTGAGGTAATATCTGTATACAACGCAGTATATGCATCACAGATTTAGGTTACACCACTTCAGATGCAAGTTACCTAATTATACCCACCACAAAGTATCCCGTATTCAAGATGGTATAAAGGTTGTTTTTTCTCCACACACTCATAGCATTTATTTTTCCTGATCCTTTTTTATGGGCCATACTCAGAGATGTGAGGTGGTATCTCATTGTGGTATTGATTTGCTCTTCTCCGATGATAAGTGATGATGAACATTTTTTTTTTTCCATGTGCTTGCTCTCCATTTGTATATTTTTTTTGGACAAATGTCTATTTAGCTCATCTGCTCATATTTGAGTTTTTTTTTTTTTCTTTGTGTTTGCTTGTAAGAGTTCTTTGTGGATTTGACTATCAGACCCTTGACACATATATTCTGTGAAAATATATTCACCCATTTTGTAGAGAATCCTTTCATTTTAATGAGAGTTTATTTGCTTGTGCAAAAACTGCAGTTTATTATAGTCAAATTTTCTTGTGCTTGTTTTTGTTTTCCTTACTGTTTGAATTGAGTCCCAAAATATACCCAAAATATGTCCTTGAATGTTTTGCTATGTTTTCATCTATATATTTTATTGTTTCTGTCATTACACACAAGTCAATTATTTTCTAGTTAATATTTGTGTATGGCACTATATATTAATAGTTTCATTATTTTGCAATAGGATATTCAGTTTTTTGAGCATCATTTTTTGAAGAGATTTTCTTTTTTATTGTATATATTACAATACTCTTTTGTTATATATTAACCTCCATATAATTATGGGTTTAGTTCTATGCTTTTATTTCTGTCCCATTGGTCTATGTATCCACTTGTATTCCAATACCATATATTTTTGTTTACTCTAGCTTTGCAGTATAGTTTGAATCCTAAGAGTATGATACCACACCATTCTTCATTTTTCTCAGATTGTTTGGCTTTTTTTGTATCTTTCAGGTGTCTATATGAACTTTAGCAATATTTATTTGAAAATTTATTTGAAAAATGCATTGAAACTTTAATAGGGGTTGCACTGAATCTGCATATTGCTTGGGGTAAGATGTCCATTTTAGCATTGTTAATTCTTCCTACCCAAGAGAAAAAAGTATACTTTAATTTTTGTCTTCTTTTTCTGTTAATAATATCTTTAAATTTTTCATTATGTATATCCTTCATCTCCTTTTTTAAGTTTATGTCTAGGTATTTAATTTGTGTTGATGTGAGAGTAAATGTGACTGTTTACTTTCTTTTTAAAAAGTATTCATTATATTTATTTATGCATACACGATCTGGGGTGAAGGTCAGAGGAGTGGGGGCATGGAAGGATTCACCAGAGACAGAATGGGGAGCAGAACAGGTGGGTTGACTGAAATACACTGCTGAGGGGTGCAGTGGGCAAGGCAGGAGAGGTCTGCTGTGCCTTGTGGGTTTGTTTTCTGGCTAAGGATTGAACTCATTACTGTAGTGGCTGCCTGTAACTTCATAGTGTTGAGACTTGAACACTAGCACCACCAGGGAGGCTCCAGGACTGTTTTCTAGATTACTCTCTCTTCTTGTTTGTGTTTGATAAGTATAGCAAAGCAACTTATTTTTTTGTAATTTTATTAATAGCCTGCTATTTTTTCTGTTAGTGTGTGTAATGTTATACATTATATATACATATATGTCTTGTCATCAGCAACTAGTGATATTTATCACATAAAATAGAAGATATTTATTAGAATCTATGTTTTATGTACACTTAAATTACCTTTGTCAGCAGCTCCATTATGATTCTTACTTGTCCATAATCTAGCTGATCAAACAGATGCCAGAGTGTCTGCAGCCTGTATGTTTCAGCTATTTTATGATAAGAGGTGCAATATCAAATATAATTACTTTGAAACAATATATTTTCTTAGGTAGAATGTCCATTAACCTTTGTGTTTTGTGAGTGCCTCCCTCTAGTGCAACTAGAAAAAGAAACAAGAGCTTTCCACTGAGAGAACTCTTCTGGGTGTCCAAAAAAATAACCCATTGAGGTAAATAGCAATATTTATGTTTCTATTTTTCTCTAGAAGTTAAATAATACTTTACTAACATTTAAAATTGTAGGTTGTCCCTGTGACTTTCATTTAGTCCATGTGTAAGTTATCACATATCCTGGGCATTGGGTGAATGTAGGGTAAATGGTTTTCAGGCTTTTCTGCCCTCCCACCATTAGGATCGCCCTGCCTGATGGGGCACCTGCAGTTGTTACATTGTTGTAAGCTGTCTGCTTTACTTCTGTGGGCCATGGGAGTAGTATTGTGATAGTCACCAAGAGAAGTAGAGGCAGGAGAAAGAGAGAAGGGAAGAAAGAAGGCCAGAGAAGCCCAGAGTGAAGACTTGCCAAGGGATTGAGGCTTGCTGACCTACTGGCCCACTGGCACCCCTGCCTGCCATGTACCTGGTCGCTGCTCTATATGTAAAAGCTCAATAAAAGCTTGAGAAAGCCACCGAGGACTCCAGGACTCCTCCTATACCCAGTCTGCCCAGATCACAGATATAATGCTCTGTGCCCATCCTGGCACAACAGTGAAGTATCAAGAAGGATAGATAGACACTGGAGAGGAAGGAGGACTTGGCAGCAGCACCCTCACTGCTTTAATTCCAACTCCTCTAATTTATTGAAAGTTCCTACGTGTAAGGAACATAGAGTAACTCAGACTCTTTTCTTCCTTCTGGAGGCCTTACCTTGAAAGTACACCACATGCACAACAACGCATCAGTTATGTTTTCCACCTTCCAATGGCCTTCTGGACATGCAACAAACAACAGATGGCCTGCACCTTTGAAAATATTCCTTATGCAGGAAATGTTTCAGTTATGTGACCATGAGCACATAAGTGGCACTGTGTGGGCTTTGTCCTTGCACAGTATACAGGGGGAGCAACCCTTTGTGTTTGGGGGGGGAATCAGATGCTTGGTTACTTCCTGCCTGCTTCCCTGCCTGCTGTTCTGCTTGTGTATCTGGTCCCCTACTTCAGTGTTAAAGGCATTTCAGATATATCTAACACTACAAGATTCTTTTTCTGTTTGCCCAAATCAGTAGTGAACTGTCCAGCCTGGTATGGTTGCACACTAAGTAGTGTAGAATTCAACAGAGCTGGGCATGGGGCCCTCTGAGACCTCTGGAGGGAGTGATGGGTGGCCAGCAATGTGTTAGTGGGACTGAGTGGCCAGCCTTCTATCTCTGTGCGCACCTTCTCCTGAATGGGCATATATAGAAGATTCCCATTGCAGGTGGAACAGAACCTATACATAAAGGGGACATCTTGGACAAGCATAGTACCTGTAGGTGGCATGGACTGTGGAATGAGTGTTTTTCATAGCACTTCAAGAGTCTAGGCTGCAAGAGGAAGCCATGTTCCAGGAGTTGCAAGATGAGATACAGGTGTTTCAAGAACGCTTGATTATTCTAGAGGAGCAGGAGCAGAGCCAGGGAGACCAACCTGCTGCTCTGGATGTGCCAGGCTGACACCTTGCCCTGGCTTGACCCTTGGTGACTCTAAAGATGAAGCAGTAGCAACCCGTGTCCCCAGGAGGTAAGGCTTTGGGTTACCGCAGGTGACAGAGTTTACCATGTATTGCCCATACACCCAAGCTGAACTGGGAGACTTAGGTGAACTGTTCCATCAGAAACCAGGAGAGCTCTTGGCAACCTGGATGTTGTGTCTGTGGTACCTGGGTTGGACGGAATCATTTACACTACACAGGAGATGGAAAAACTAGCCTCAATGACCCTGCATCCATCATTGCGACAGTAACTGCAGAAGATCTGGCTGTATGGCCAGTGCGATCACTCTCTGTTTTATTGGTTAATGGCTGCTGTGTGAATGGCATGGACTGATGCAGGAGATGTACCAGAGTCTGTGAGTAAATGAAAAACATATGCTGAGCTTATGCAGGTACTTTGTTTACTGGGAAGGTGCCAGGCCATGTTTAATGTAACACTCATAGCCCTTTTGATGAGTGGTTTACTGCTGGGATGAGGGATTCGGTAATGCGAAAGGCCCCTTCATACTCATGTGGATCTCTTATGGCAATTCTAGTACCTTATTTGGGACACCAAATACATGATGTCACCTCAGTGGTAGCCAGCTTTGGTGAAGCCAAGAGCTGGCACTCTCAGAAGAAAATATGGGTGATTGTTAAAAACTCTAAAAATGCCAAAACAGGCAAGCAAGACTCTTAAAATCACAGAGCCTCTCATTGTCACTTGTGCCCAAATGTGAGTAGATTTACTGGGAGCAGGTGCAGATCACAGCAAAATAGATGCAGAGCCCAGTGCAATATTTGCTGGAGTTATGGAGACAACTGCTAGAGGACCAGAGTTTCATTCCAGTGAGACTAGAGGTTGCTATGAACGTGAAAGCTGGGGACTCCAGCCTCCAAGCACATGGTCTACTCCTAGAGTACAGTTTTCTGCCAACCCCGGCCCTGGGGGTGTGCCCTTTGGTTTCTGAATGGGGTGAAGGCTGAGGAATTCATTCAAAGGGGATGAACAGGGACCAGAGGCCACATGTAGAACTTAAAATCTACTCATCCCAAAATAATGTGCAAGGGGTTTTCACCTTAGTGGATGTGGGGGCATAGTATATCCCTGTTACTTGGGAACACAGAAAAGTTACGGGATTCTGCTTCTTAGCTTTGATGGCAATAGAGACTGGACTGTCACAGTGATAGTGGTGGGACTTCTCCTGGGGATTGGGTGATTAACCCCAAGGGAGTATAGAATATGTGTGTTGCCAGTTCCAGAGCACATCATGGGTGTGGATGTACTACATGGTTTATGACTGTAGACCACAGTGTGAGAATTTACCCTTTGATACATGTGGTGAAGACAGTGAAGACAGTGATGGATATGCTGAGCATCGACCATACCACTGCCAGTCCCTAGGTGAGTGATCAATAATGAACAGCATTGGTTCCCTGGTGGCCATAGCTGAAGAAAGTGGACATTGTGTGTGCTGCCCAGCTGCTATAATTCTTCCATGTGGCTTATGAAGAAACTTGATGTTATGCCAGTAGATTACTGTGCGATCATCTGAGTCAGACTGTGCACATATCACTTTGTAGTTGATCTAACTAATGCTTGATTTCCCATTGCTATAGCACCAGAGGGTCAACAACAGTTTGCTTTCATGTGCAAAGGCCAAAGATGGATATTCACTGTGCTTCCACAGATATCCCTGCTAAGACTTACTCTCTTCCATGGGCAGGTGGCAACTGATTTGACTTGATGGGTGAGGTCATTCTCGGTGTGCTTATATGATTTCATTGATGGCATTTTGTTGACCAGAGACTCTGCAGATTTGGAAAAGACTGACACACTTGAAAACATGTGACTGGGCAATCAACAAAAGCAATCCACAGGGGCCTAGATTGTCTGTCACATTCTTGGGGGTTGTTTGGTCAGGTAAGACAAAAGTTATCCCTGATGCATATTATAGATAATATGCAAGTTTAACCCACTCCAGCCACAGCAAAGCAGTTGCAAACCTTTCTGGGCCTACTGGGCTACTAGAGGGGCCAGGTGGGATGATCTGCTAAAGCAGATGAACCATTTGCTGAAGTCAAATGGTATAGAAAGTCTGCTCAGTCCCTGCAGGGTTTTGATATAGTCTATGCCTGTGAAGTAGATGTGCTTGTTACTCAGGAAGGATTTGGGTGTGGACTCTTGTGGAAGTCAGACCATCTATGACAGTCCATTAGGCTCTGGCCCCAAGTCTGGAAAGGGGCTAAGATTAGATACGCCTTGCTTGAAAAGCAGCTAGCTGTGGTGTTTGCAGCTTTATTAGCTAATGAAAGCATAACTGTCACAGCTCCTGTCCTACTGGGGACTATGTACCTGTTAACCAGGTGGTAGGGGATTGGGCAACAAAGAACCATAGTGGTACTACTCAGGTACCCATTTTGGTGAAGTGGGGGTCATACCTACAACAATGCAGCACTTTGTCAACTAGTCCCTTATGGGTAACATTGCAAAAGATCCTCGGGCATGTGCCATTTGTCAGCATGGAATCAACCTTTGTGGAAGCCAGCCTGAGACGGACACCGCACTGATCCTAGCAGTGGCCTGGTACACGGATGGCTCCAGCTGGGGCCAGCCAGAATCGTGGATTGGACAGCTGTCTGTGTACCCAGAAACAATACCGTTTGGTTTGAAACAGGGAGGGGACAGAGCAGACAATGGACTGAATGATGAGTGGTATGGATGGCCCATGAGCTTTCCTCTCTGGTAACCTGTACCAACAGTTGGACTGTGTATAATGGCCTGATTCTGTGGATTTCTATGTGGAACTTAAATGACTGCAGCCATTAATCGGTTATTGTGGGACCAGCCCCTATGGAAAGATCTATGGGAGCTAGGCCATCAGACACAGGTAACCATTTACCAAATCACAGGAAATGCCCGATTGGCCTCACCAGACAATGATGAAGCAGACACCCAAGTCTGGGTGCTATGGCTTGAAACAGCTCTGGGGTGGGATGCTGCACAGTGTTTGCACAAAGGGTTGCTCCATGCAGTCAAGGCAAAGGATAATGTGGGTCACTGTTCATGCCTGGGGTCTACCTACAACTTTAGAGGCAATTCAGACTGTCTGTGAACAATGTGTAGTGTGTCCCAGGACTCACACCAGTGACCTTTTACATCACAGGCCAGGTATTGCAGAGCAGGTGCCCTGACACTCTGGAAGATTGAAATCATTGGACCACTGCCTTTCTCTGATGAACAGCAGTATGTGGTCACCTGTGTAGACATGGCTACTGATTTGTTAGCCATTTATTCTGTTCCACGTGTGGACCCAAAGGCAGTTTTTGTTGCACTGGTGCATAGATTTGCTGCATGCGGATGTCCACTGTTGGTGGCAAGCAAATAAGGAACCCATTTCCCAGGTACTGGGGTGCATCAGTGGGCCAAGGATGTTGGATGTTGAATGGAAATTCCTTGCATCCTATAATCCCAAGACTGCAGGAATCATAGAACACTACAGTGGCCTGCTGAGAGTTACATGCCCCACTCTGACACTGGCCCTGTGGAGCCAATGCCTGTGGGATGTGCTGCAGACACTAAGTGAGAGGAGCAAGGAAGGAGGCCTGGATCCCATGTAGGCTTCACTGCATTGCACCGCTGCTCCATCCAAGGACAAATACAGACTTCAGACATTTTGCTTAAGCCTGGGTTTGTTTGGCAAGGCAACATTTTATGACCTAAAATAGGCTTGTATATTGCAAGATGGGAGAGGGCCCCCATTGCTGGTGCCAATAACTTCATTGTATTTTTTTAAAAGATTTATTTATTTATTTATGCAAGCACTGGGTACAGAAGCGCAGGAGGGTGAAAGAATTCACCAGAAACAGAACAGGGAATAGAACCTACAGACCAACGAAATACACTGCTGAGGGGAGCAGCGTGTGGGGCAAGAGGTCTGCGCGCCATTTCAGAACCTTGCCAGTGGCCAGGGATCGAACCGGTTCTGCAGAGACTGCAGGAATCCTTGCAGCCCAGCGCCCAACCACTGTTCCACCAGGAGAGGCCCTTCTTTTTCTTTTCTCACCTAGGTGGGTATGCCCTAACCACTTAGTGGATGGGCTCATACCCACATGGGTATTGCTAATCAATCATTTTGCTGTCTTTGCTATTATAGTAAGAATAAACAGCCTCCTTGTTACATTTTGCTGCAGTTTGTATTGTTTTTGTGGGTTATAGGCCAGTGTTCCACACTCCTCACCAAGGGAATCTTGCAGGAGAATGGCATATAGGTTGTATGGTAAGGAAAACTCTAAGGGGGTGGAATGTAACAGACATTGAGTAACTCAGGCTCTTTTCCAACTCCTGGAGGCCTTCCCTTGAAAGTTCCCCACATGCATGACAATCTATCAGGTTTTTTTTCCACCTTACACATCCAGTAAACAACAGATGGCATGTGATCCTGAAAGTACCCTGCACGCAGGGGAAATTAATCAGTTATGTGACCCTGAACACATAATTGGCCTTGTGCAGGCTCAGTCCTTGCACAGTACACAGGGAGTGGAACCCCTTGTCTGGGGGGAATAGAAGGCTCAGTTGCCGCTTGCCTGCCTCCCTGCCTGCTGGTCTGCCTGTGTATCTGGTCCCCTGCTTTAGCACTGAAGGTTTGTCAGATATACCTAAGGCTGCAAGATTCTTTTTTTGTTTTGTTTTGTTTGTTTGTTTGCCTGCATCTGTTATGGAACAACCCCAATATAAAACAGATTGCCTGAGTGTGGGTCCTCATCGGGGGGTTAAAGGGGACTTCTTAATGCTAAACTGCAGACATACACAACAGGTTGATAAAAGGTTTATTTAAAAGGGAAGGGGAAATGGGGAAATAAATTACTCAGGGAGAAAAAGAGGAAGATAAGTTCCTAAATGTGTCCTACCCGCTCCTCTGACCTGGAATTCCAAAGACCTGCTGAGCTGGCAAAAAACCGAGCCCACAGCGTGGCCAAGAGGGCTACCCCCAGCCACATGGCAAGTTAATACTCAAACTGAGAACCTAGTTGCTTAACTCCGCCCTCAGGTCCTTACAACCTTCCCTTTGGTGATCATGAGATTTGTAGTTCCCAGTGTGGTGGGGGTGGATTCCACAAGGCCTGTATGGAGTTTGCTCAGGATGTCTCTTCCCCCTAACAAATCAACAGAGAAACTATCCCACCTGAGATAGTTGGGCAACATTCTATCTGGATAAGTAAGCATTCTATTAAGTTTATAATAACCTAAACTTTACAAAATGGGCAAATGGGTAAGAAAAGTTTCCTTCAAAGAAATCATCGATTAAATATATCTTTGAAACTACAAAACTAGGGCCTCCCCGGTGGCACAGCAGTTGAGCGCTGGGCTGTGAAGCTGCCTGCAGCCTCTGCAGGGCCTTTTTGATCCCCGGCTGCTGGGCGAGGGTCCCACATGGTGCGCAGACATCTCCTGCCATGCCCGCTGCTCCCCTCAGCAGTGTACTTTGTCAGTCTGCCTGTTCTGCTCCCCGCTCTGGCTCTGGTGAATTCTCTCACCCTCCCACGCTTCTGACTGTACCTAGTGCTTGTATAAATAAATAGATAAATCTTTAAAAAAGAAAGAAAGAAAGAAAGAAAATACAAAATATGTGAGTAAAAGAAATTGGTGACCTGACCTCAGGCACAACTCTAGTACAGATGCTTCAGACACTCATAAACATATTTGCTCTTGATAAATCACTCATGAAATTACAAATTACCATGGAGGCTAGTTTAAATACAGATATTATATTTACTCTTCTTTACAATTAAACAATAAACTTCATAATGAACCTTGAAATGTGATTTAAGTGATATTTACAACATTCATATCAGCAAGTGATTTAAAAATAACTCAAATTTTCTAATTTTCTTTATTTCTGTTTATGTGATAGTATTAGCCATGCAGATTATAGGTAATAAGTGAAGAGATTACACATAAGTGTACATAAATATATGCTAATTTTAAGTGAATGGATCTTTGGATTTATAGTAATTTGAAAAGAACACTATCTAGGAATTCAGTACACAAAACTTCTATTCATAGATGACTACTAATTATTTAGAAATTAGCTCAAATCGCAAAGCATGTAATGTCAAATATGTTTCTCTTGATTCTTCTATGTTAAGAAATATGTTACCATAATAATCTGTTGCACGAGGATGATCAAGAGGTGACCTAAGGACAGCATGGGAAAGGGATGACCTAATCGTTTGAGAAAACTCACATACTCCAGGGTGGAAAACCGCTCAGGGAAATGTCCCAAAGTTGCTTTGGCCTTGGAGTCTCTTCAGTTGTTACCTAGCAACAGAGGCCCACTAGGGCAGACATGTCAGATAAGCTCAAGGCCTAACATATGAGAGGTGTGTGTGAGCTCATGTACATGGTGTGCAAGGCAAGGTTGTTTTGGCTTTTTCTGACTTACGAAAAAAAAAACGCAGATGTCTCTGTTCCTATGCCTATGTAACCATGCTGAGAAAAATAGAGAATCACTGCTTCTTGCTCATAGCAGTCCCCCATCTGGTTAGTACATCATGATCAGCATACCAGGTCTCCGAGTCCACTAGAGGCTCACCAGTAGCGCCTGAAAACAGGGACCTGAAGGAAATACCTCCCACTAAAGTGACGAGGTGAACTGCAGCGGTCGTTGACGCTACAGAAGGACGTGAGTAAAGGTCGGGAATTCCGATGGGGCCTTCTTCAAGGCTTTCTACTTCCGCTTGGCTTCTGTTGCTTCTGCAACATCTCTTTTTTCAGCAGATTATAGAATGTTTAGCAGTAGTGGAAAAATATAACCCGTGGTTTCCACAGAACGGATTGTTAGATATAGAAAATAGAGAACAGAATTTTTTTTCTTTTTTCTTTTTTTTTAAAGATTTATTTATTTATTTATTTATACAAGAACAGGAGCACAGGCCAGATGCGCGGGAGGGTGAGAGAATTCACCAGAGACAGAGTGGGGAACAGAACAGGCAGACTGACGAAATACACTGCTGAGGGGAGCAGTGGCCACAACAGGAGAGGTCTGCTTCGCCATGTGAACAAATAAGAAATAAGGTGACACAGTCTTATAAATGGAAAAAGAAATAGAATGTTTAGCATTAGTGAAAAAATGAAACCCGTGGTTTTCAGAGGATGGGTGGTTAGATATAGAAACTAAAAAACAAACAAGTAAGAGATAATGTGACATGATCTTATAGATGGAAGAAGAAATACTTCAAGCTTTTCCTGTTAATTATTTGGGGAGGAGGTCAGGGTTCCCCCACACTAGGGTTTTGCCATTTGTTCTTAAAAAAAAAAAAAAAGGAAAAGGTATTTTTAAAAAATGGTATTCAAAGTTCATTCACAATTGTTAAAGTGATAGAAAATGGTTAAATATGACTATATGAGACTATGTGACTATAATATGACTAAAAGGTTTTTATTAAAATAGTATCAACCCACTGTGGTGGAGAGGTGGGGCCTGCCCCTGATCTCAACAAGCAGCTGCCTGAACTTTTTCTCCAGTGTTGAGATCACTGGCAGGTCTCTATGCCTTCCTGCTGTGGGGGACTGGACTTTTGTCCTTCTTAAAATATCATTCTGGCCTGTTCTACAGGTAAAAATTTCTATTTCCCTTGCTGTCCTCAGGTCACCTCATGAGCATCCTCATGCAACATAATCAAGTGAATCGCCCACAGATTACTTTTTTTTCTTTTATGGGAGCTTATGATATTGGAATCTTAATTTTTTGATTAAAATGTTTATTTTATGGTGACATTTTGATGTTGTTGATGATCCTTTACCATTCCAAGTACTCTGTCAATCACAAAGTGTAACTGGTGGCTGAAGGCAATAGGCTGTTACAGGTGGTGCCCCCTGGAAGGGGTTGCTGGTGAGGATAGATAGCCCCAGGGAAAATATTAAAATGTATTGCATTTTGGGGTGGAGCAACCAATAAGAAATGTAATGGACTGCAGAATGAGCCACAGCTTATTCAGTTTTCAGTATTCAGTGTTCCAGATTTAGCTTTTTAGGATTCAGTGTTCCAGAACTCAGCATTTTAGATCTTCAGTGATTTCAGGATCAGCCATTTTGGCCCCGACTGCACTGATCTTCCAGAAATCTGTGGCAGGACTCTAAAGGTGGAAGCCTCCAGCAGCCAACCTCAGAGAAGAGTTCAGATGGTTTGCCCGTGGCAGAGCGACTGAAACTGTTCTTGGTTTTGCTGCTGTTACAGCCCTGCAGAGGAAGTGAAGACCTGGAACTGAGCACCGCACTGAGCTGTGTGAGTGTGGCCTTTTGTTGGGTCATTTAGCCACTTGCAGTTGCTGTTTTGAGTGTTGCTTGTCTGATGTTTGGCTTGAGCATCACAGCAGCTCTCTGTAAGCATCTACCGATGTGTCTTCTGTTGTCTTTGTGAGTTGGAACCTAGCCTGACGTCTGGCTGCTGCATGCTCCAGGCTGACAGAGGCAGGGAGATGTCATCTAGGACATGTGGCCTATGGTTTGGGAAAGAAGCTCTGCATCCTCAGTGGTGGGAAATGCTATATAACTGTTTTGTTTTTAGGACTTTAAAACACTGGACACTGCTTCAGATGAGCTAAACGACAATTTTTGGCCTCAAGAACTCTTTGCTTTTCCCCCGTTTATTAAATAAATCCCATTATTGTTGTTCTCTGAGCCTGAATAGTCGTGCAGTTGTGTGTGCAGGTAAAGAACTCAGACAATGACCAGTAAACTATTTGGGCAGTGTCATTGACCAGTTTTAGTGCTGCTGGCTGCCTTGTATCAAAAGGAAACTGCATTTTACATGAATTAATAAAATCAGTTTAAAAAAAAAAAACTATGAGTGTTTGTGTTATCTTTTCTGTTTCATGAACTGAAAAAATAATGAAAACTATCCCTACATTTCTGTGTATTTTACACACCAGTTATTTTTTTTTTCCTTTGAGAATACCTAAGACAATACTTGTTTAGAATTTAATGTAATAAAATTTGATATTCACTTCAAGAGTTAATGCTTTCATTCACTTCATTCTTGCTATTTGCACAAATTCCAGATCCTTGCCATATTCTTCTGGCAGATTAAATGTCTGAAGAAAACATGTATCCTTACTATATAGAAATTGTAGGTTCTGTACTTCTTAAATCTTCAACACACTCATCAACATTTATCACACTTTAAATTGAAAAATTGTTAGATACTTAATTTAAGGTAAGAAGTAATAAATTTAAACTTTGTAAAGCAAAATGCCCATCCCTGCAATGAACATCAGATGAATTCCTTATTTATAGGATTCATATCTAGTTCCATCTGCAGTGATTCTTGTAATATGATTATCATCCAAAATGATTGAACCAATTTTACCAACTTTCTAACTTTCCACAAATGATGTTCAATCTATCAAGTGGGAATTGAAGAAGAAAGCAAATGATTTTACTAGGTTTAGCAAATTATTCCATGATATTTTAAGTTAAAATTTACATTATAAATGGGTCAATCAGTAACTACCCGTTTCAATAATTAATTATAAAAGTTTTAATGAAGTGACAAGCATCATATACATCAAGTGTGCATCAAGATAATGAAACTAGATGAGTAATTATATTCTTCAAAGCATCTAACATGAACTTGAAATAAAAAATAAAAATCAGGACATGACATTCATGCATTGGTGCCATTAGAATATATTTAAAGATCTGGTTTGAATCTCTTTATCTCAGATGAAGTGGTCCCTTTCTTTAAAGTTTTCTTTCTGGATAATCATTAATCATTATCTCTGTTGGAATAACAATAAAGAACTATCTGATTGATTACTTTTATTCATTCTTAAATTTTAGAGGTAAACATTTTTGAGCACATATCCATGTTTTCCCATTAATTTAATAGATAAGTAAGATTTAATAGTAATATAATCACTTTGTATTGTTTTAGAAAAGGAGTTGGCGTCCCCGTCAGTTTCTTTGGGCTTAAATAGCATGTTATTTCTCAATCATGGATATTTGTGAAAAGATGTGACAACCATAGACATTGAAAATATATGTATACTGAACTTGTAGGGAAATAGATTTGTACTTATTATTTATTTTTTTAATTGGACCATATGTGAAAATTCTCATTTTCTGAAAAACAAAAGTGAAAGTTTACCTTTAACGTCCATAATGGAAGGAATTATATTAAGTAGAGCACTGATATCAACCATTTGAGAAAATTACTTCCAAATAGTTGGTATTTAGAAGATCTGTCTAAGCTGTAATATGAATCCTACCTATGCAACTTTATTGCCTCAAAGTCATACACTTTTTTTAATTTATTTTACTTTATTCTATTTTTTAAAAGATTTATTTATTTATACAAGCACTGGGTACAGTCAGAAACATGGGAGGGTGAGAGAATTCACCAGAGTCAGAGCAGGGAGCAGAACAGACAGACTGACGAAATACACTGCTGAGGGGAGTAGCGAGCCCAGCAGGAGAGGTCTGCATGCCATGTGGAACCCTCGCCGGTGGCCCGGGATCGAATCAGTGCTGCAGAGGCTACAGGCAGCTTCGCAGCCCAGAGCTCAACTGCTGCACCACGAGGGAGGCCCTACTCTTTTTTTTTTTTTTTTTTTAAGATTGATTTATTTATGCATACAAGAACTGGGGTACAGGCCAGAGGTGTGGGGGGAGGGTGAGGGTGAGAGGATTCACCAGAGATCGATTGTGGAGCAGAACAGGCTGACTGACTGAAATACACTACTGAGTGGAACACCTGGTAAGGCAGGAGAGGTCTGCTGTGCCATGTGGGTAGGCTGCGTCTTAATCCCTTGTGCCACCAGAAAGGCCCAAAGTCATATAATCTTAAAGCTAAATTATACATTTAGACATTTATTATAAACTACAATTTATTATAAACTACAAATTATAAAGTATATCCTGGAATTATTCTAAGTCATGCAAGTACATATCTGCCCAGTGTTTGAACATATGTTTTATATCATTACTATCTCAAAAGACATAAGGAGGGCCTCCCCTGGTGGCGCAGCAGTTAAGCGTTGGGCTGCGAAGCTGCCTGCAACCTCTGCAGTGCTGGTTCGATCCCCAGCCACCAGCGAGGGTCCCACATAGTGCGCAGACCTCTCCTGCTGCGCCCGCTGCTCCCCTCAGCATCTGACTGCTCTGTTCCCAGCTCTGGCTCTGGTGAATTCTCTCACCCTCCTGTGCTTCTGACTGTACCCAGTGCTTGTATAAATAAATAAATTAATTAAAAAAATACATAAGCAAATAAGTCATAATAATTGATTATTCCCAAGAAAAGTATGACATCTAAATAAAATAGGGCTAGAATGTGTTTGATCCATCTCAGCACATCAACTAAACTTGATAGCAATGTTTTATAGAGTATAACATGTCACATTAAACAGTGTGGTTTAAAAAGTAAATATGTTAAAACACACACACACAAACACACAACCCAAGACACTCAAGTTAATATTGGTGATTAAGATACACATGTAACCTGTGTTAAATAAGCCAAAAATGGTTAATAGGGCCTCCCTGGTGGAGCAAGGGGTTAATCTGCAGCATGAGTTTGATCCTGGCCTGCCAGGGATCAACCCACATGGCGCAGCAGACCTCTCCTGACTCACCTGCTGCTCCCCTCAGCAGTGTACTTCGGTCAATCTACCTCTTCTGTTCCCCACTCTGTCTCTGGTGAATCCTCTCACCCCCCACATCTCTGGCCTGCACCCAGCTCATGTATGCATAAATAAATAAATCTTTTAAAAAAATGGTTAATGAATTTGAAAATAAATAAATTGGGCAATTAAGGCTCTCATGTGGGGCCTCCCCTGGCGGCACAGGCTGTTGAGCACTGCGCTGTAAAGCTGTCCACAGCCTCTGCAGCACCGGTTCGATCCCGGCCGGCCGGCAAGGGCCCCACATGGAGCAGCAGACCTCTCGTGCTGCATCCGCTGCTCCCCTCAGCAGTGTATTTCATCAGTCTGCCTGTTCTGTTCCCCACTCTGTCTCTGGTGAATCCTCTCACCCTCCCGTGCATCTGGCCTGTTCCCTCCTGGTTCTAGTATAAATAAATAAAGCTTAAAAAAAAAAAAAAAACTCTCATGTGGATTCCCCCTCAGGGTATCCAATTATTTGATTGACTTCAATTATTTTAATTAAAAATGAACAAATTTAAGTCCATAATTTCGTTTGATTGTTGTGTCTGTTTTAATGAAATGGGCCATAATGTAATATTTTTAGCTTATGAGCATGACATTTGCTTCTAATAATAATAATGAATAAATCATAGCTATTCTACAAATGATAAATACTTGCTAGTATATAAATAAATTGAAGATAAAATTACTTAAAATTTGAAGGCTATAATTTTCTAGTCAATTTTTTTATCTTACTGATGGTTCTCAATCTTTTAAAAATGGGTTATACACTCTATTGTAGAAAAGTGTCTGTCTACAATAAAAAAGTATTTTTTCCTGGCAATAAGTTCATGCCAAATCAGTGTCCATTCTTTCATATAGTGATAATCACAAAGACTGAAAATTCAAGATGTTTCTGAGTACATCATCAAGTTAACAGAGTTGGCATACAATAGATAATATTTGAACTGTTGTTATAATGGGCATAAGAATTTGTAAGTGAATCTTTAACCGACTGGACCTTAAAAATTATGAATATTTTCTGATTTTTAAAAAAGTAGTAATCTAAAAAATTATTATCAGTTTGTTGTGAAAACATAGAAAATATTAACTATGAGGCATATATTCCAGAAACTGGTATTCAGAGATCATGTTCTCCTCATCACTAGTATACTTCTTTATATGTGTGTGTGTGTGTGTGTGTGTGTGCGTACATACACAGTTATATTACATTATAAACATAGTTATTACAGATATTTAAAAAACAATAGATCCATATATATATTCTTAGTTGTAGGGGCAGGAAGACCACAGTGCAGGTTTTCTGTGATCCAGCAGACCGGGTAAAGAAGGAGTCAGAGGGCCTCCCCGATAGCGCAGTGGTTGAGCGCTGGGTTGCGAAGCTGCCTGCAGCCTCTACAGCGCTGGTTCGTTCCCCAGCTGCTGGGCGAGGGTCCCACATGACACGACAGACGTCTCCTGCCATGCCCACTGCTCCTCTCAGCAGTGTACTTCGGTTCTTCTACCTGTTCTGCTCCCCGCTCTGGCTCTGGTGAATTCTCTCACCCTCCTGCGCTTCTGACTGTACCCAGTGCTTGTATAAATAAATAAATAAATAAATCTTAAAAAAAAAAAAAAAGGAGTCAGAGCCCTCAGTGGTTTTTGCAGGTCTTTTATTGGGATTTACCCGGTACACAGCAGGCAAGGGTGCTGGGGGGCCGGGAGGGGCAGGCCTCCCAGCCCCCAGCAAATCCTCACTCTATCTGGGCTCTCCGGTGATCTCTGCTTCTGCTTCTCTCTCGTCGTCTCTTTCGGCTTCTGCTGGCGTCCCCATGACGCCGCCTTTAAAAGCCCAGTCTCAGCCCAGGTGAATCCCACCTACCTATGCCCACACCCTACTCCAGGTGCCCACCATCAGGCATGCATTCAGGACCGCAAGGATCCATCATCTATCCTGATGGCGGGAGCGCAGAAAAGCCTGATACTTTTCCTTACCCTACAATAGTATACTCACTACTGAACTTTTGATTTTCTCATTCTATTTAGAAGTTGTTAGTATGCTGATAAGGATCTCTGTGAAGCAGATATTAAGTTAATATAGGGATACAAGATTTTTTTTTTCTTCAAAAATACATTTATTTATGCATACAAGAGCTGGGGCACAGGCCAGATGTGCAGGGGGTGAGAGGACTCAGCAGAGACAGAGTGGGGAACAGAACAGGCAGATGGACCAAAATTCACCACTGCTGAGGAGAGCAGCAGGCAAGGCAGGATGGGTATGTTGTGCCATGTGGGTTTGCTTACTTGCCAGGGATTGAACTT
This sequence comes from Talpa occidentalis, assembly GCF_014898055.3. Classification (NCBI taxonomy): domain Eukaryota; kingdom Metazoa; phylum Chordata; class Mammalia; order Eulipotyphla; family Talpidae; genus Talpa; species Talpa occidentalis. The sequence goes on along the minus strand of NW_023604295.1, from coordinate 81,090,393 downwards.
ATGCTGCAATGGCCACGGACAGCTTCATGGCACTGTGACCCAACCTCTTGTGCCACCACGGAAGACTACAAGAGATTTACTGAGAAAAAAAAAAAATGCATTGAGAGATTTATTGAGAGTAAAAACAAAGGGAGCAGACCACATAAAGAGGGTAATAAAAGCTGAATTTGGTGAAGGTGAGATGGAAGGAGGGTTTCTAATTGTAGAGCTCTTCAAAAATGTGTTATTCAGGATGATGGGGAGTTTCCAGCTTGTATCACCATTTAGAGAAATTCATAGTTTCACAAAAATTGAAGTACCTTCCTATCCATATTACACCCAGTTATTGTTTGGAAGCACCTATAGAACTACTGCGGTAATGGATTCTGGGTGCAATACCTGAAGCTATCAATTAGTTCCCTGCAGCATAAGATCTGAGACACACATTGCCATGATCACCACAGCCCTTACTTGCCCCACCTTTGTATTTGTAGAGTCAGGAACCGAAACAGTGCAGGTTTTCTGATCCAGCAGACCAGGTAAAGGAGAAATCATAGCCCTTAGTGGCTTTTTGCAGGTCTTTTATTGGGATTACCAGGTACACGGCAGGCAGGGGTGCTGGGGGGCCGGGAGGCTGGCAGGTCTCCCAGCCCCCAGCAGGTCTTCACTCTATCTGGGCTCTCCGGCCTTCTCTGCTTCTCTCTCAGCTTCTGTTCATTTTCTACTGGAGTCCCCATGATGCCGCCCTTAAAAGCACCATCTTAGCCCAGGTGAATCCCATCTACCTATGCCCACACCCTATTCCAGGTGCCCGCCATCAGGCATGCATTCAGGACCACAAGGATCCATCATCTATCCTGATGGCGGGAGGGCAGAAAAGTCTGACATTTTTCCTTACCCTACAGTATTGCGTCAATTACTTTTTAAAAAACATTTATTTTTATTTATTTATGTATACAAGAACTGGGGTGCAGGCCAGAGGTGTTGGGGGTGAGGGGGTTCACCAGAGACAGAGTGGGGAGCAGAACAGGCAGATCTAGTGAAATATACTGCTGAGGGGAGCAGCGGTGAGACAGGAGAGGTCTGCTGAGCCATTGGGTTAGCTCCCTGGCCAGGGATTGAATTCATGTTTCAGTGGTTGCTGATAGCTTGATAGCTTTGAGACTTAACCCCTGCACCACCTGGGAGACACTGTTTTGCATCAATTCTTATAGTGATAGTCTCTTACTGAAGAGATCCTTAGAAGGGATGAGAGAAGTTAGTGGCATTAACTACATAGATCAACTGATGCAGTTGTTCTCTGGGCTATAGTGTTACTTACCATCTTCCTCCTGTCATTAAATTAAATTAATTTAATGGATGCCATTAGTCTAAATTGGCATTCATGCAGCAGCAGCCTACAAAAGCAAAACAAACTCTAAGCATGCAATGCCTCAATATTAAGTACTGAAACCTAAGTACACAATTATTGGTGCAGTAGATTTTCTCTCAAATAACACAACTATTTTAGTTATAGCCAATCAAAACAAACAAACAAAAACAGAAAATAAATCCCTTGATTTCCTTCCACCTCTTTACTATAAAAATTAATTTCTCACTCTCAACGATCATCTGGTCAGGTACTGTTGGATCATTTGAGGATTTTTCAAATCTTCATTCCTGAAGATGCTGCACATTTGTAGGGTAAAGAAAATATCAGTCTTTTCTGCCCTCCCGCCATCAGGATAGATGATGGATCCTTGTCCAGAATGCATGCCTGATGGCGGGCACCTGGAGTAGGGTGTGGGCATAGGTAGATGGGATTCAGCTGAGCTAAGACTGTGCTTTTTAAGGGCGGCGTCACAGGGACGCCAGAAGCCGAGAAAGCAGCAGTAGAAGCCGAAGCAGAAGCCGAAAGAGAAGCCGAGAAGCAGCAGAACGAACGCTAGAGAGCCCAGATATAGTGAAGACTTGCTGGGGGCTGGGAGGCTGGCAGCCTCCCAGCCCCCCAGCCAGCACCCCTGCCTGCCATATGCCTGGTGAACCCCAATAAAAGACCTGCAAAAACCCACTAAGGACTCTGACTCCTCCTTTACCCAGTCTGCATGGGATCAGAAAACCTGCACTGTGTCCAGTCCTGACTCTACAACATTCTTCCACAGTCAGGATGGCTGCATTTATCCACTCACAGTCTTTAGAGGTGAGGTAATACTAGGAAGCACCCAAGCTGATCATCTTTTTTCTTCAAAAGTACTTCTCTCAGCTTCACTTTATTAACAGCAACTCTACTTATTCAAGTTGAACAAGAGTAATTATTTTTGCAACTGTAAGACTCATCTTACCTCTTGAAAGTCTCCCTGGTTAAAAAGAATTCATTTTGTCCTTCCAAAAGCCATAACTTGCAGTTCAATGGGACTTTTGCTCAGTGCCATAGGCAAGATAGAAACCTCTTTATTTTTTTTAAAGATTTATTTTTATTTATTTATACAAGCACTGGGTACAGTCAGAAGCTGGGAGGGTGAGAGAATTCACCAGAGCCAGTGCGTGCAGGGAGCAGAACAGGCAGACTGACGAAGTACACTGCTGAGGGGAGCAGCAGGCGGCAGGAGAGGTCTGCCTGCCATGTGGGACCCTCACCTGGTGGCCAGGCATTGAACTGGCACTGCAGAGGCTGCGGGCAGCTTCCCAATCCAGCGCTCAACCGCTTCGCCACCGGGGAGGCCCTCGAAATCTTTTTTTTAATGCACAGAACGTCCGACATTCAATAATCCAAAACTGTGGATGTAAGGAATTCAATGTATCAGTGATTCATGCGCATAATAGAAATTGGTTTCTGGGCCTCCCCTGGTGACGCAGTAGTTGAGCGCTGGGCTGCGAAGCTGCAGCCTCTGCAGCTCTGCAGCGCCTGTTTGATCCCCAGCTGCCCAGCGAGGATCCCACATGGCGCACAGATCTCTCCTGCCACGCCCGCTGCTCCCCTCAGCAGTGTATTTCATCAGTTGTCCTGTTCTTTTCCCCGCTCTGGCTCTGGTGAATTCGCTCACCCTCCTGCACTTCTGACTGTACCCAGTGCTTGTATAAATAAATAAATATTTTTTAAATAAATTTTATTTTTATATTCCCCATACAATTGCAACCCCCTTATTTTGACCCCAATCCCTCCCCTCCCTGCCCCCCACCCCCCACAGAGTGTCTCTGGCCCATAGTTTTCCTTTAATTTTTATTTTCACTTTCCCACAGTTATTCATTTTCCTGGTCTCTTATTTAAGCTCTCTAGATTCCTGCCATGAGTGAGACCATCCGGCATTCTTCCTTTTCTCTCTGGCTTATTTCGCCAAACATGATCCCTTCCAGAGTCATCGATGTTACTGCAAATTGCATGTGTTTAAAAGAAAAAAAATAAATTGGGTTCTGTTGCTGTCCTTTGACTCTTGCACTCATGCATTTCTTCTATTTGAAACAAACCATTACATCAAGGCTTCTGACTGAACACATATACTGCAATCAAAATAATATTTCCCTATTCCTCATTGTTTTGGAATGTTTCTATAACAAGTTTGAAAGTTATTCCACTCTTATTCTATCAGACCAGGTGATCCTATATGGCCTGATATATGATACAATGAGGAAATTACATAGTTATGAGGCCACAATTCTGTCTTCAGATCAGATGTTCCACACTGGAAGTAATTAGAAGTAGCATTCATTTTGAATGGTGCATTTTCATGACCACTATGTATATAAACATTCAAAAACACCCCTACACACACACACACAGACACACACACACATCTTATAGGTAATTAATTTTTCATGTTTGTGTGACTGACAAATTTTCTTTCTTTAAATTAAAAAAAAATCAGGCTACTTATCAAAATCAATAACTATGCATACAGTTTTCAAGAAACACAGATAGCAAACTTTTTTCCTATAGATTTAGTATTTATATTCTTCAAGAAAATGTCTTCTACTCTAAAATCTTTTATCACCTATTTATGTTTTCATTTTATGTGTATATTATTTCATATCTAATTATATTAATATTTTTTGGATTTTCCCTCCAAAGTCCATAAACTAATTTTGATTCATATAGTTTAATATATGTGCATATACATATATACATATAGCCATAAATACATTTATATATATAATATACACACATACACAATTACTTTGCTGGGTCTCCCTTGGTGGCGCAGGCACTTGAGGACCACGCTGTGAAGCTGTCTGCAGCCTCTGCAGCGCTGGTTCGATCCCGCTGGCCAGCGAGGGTCCCACATGGCGCAGCAGACCTCTCCTGTCTCACCCACTGCTCCCCTTGGCAGTGCATTTCGATAACCTGCCTTTTCTGCTCACTGCTCTGTCTCTGATGAATCCTCTCACCCTCCCGCACTTCTGCAACTGGCCTGTACCCCAGTTCTTGTATAAATAAATAAATCTTTTTTTTTTTTTTTTTTTTTTTTTTTTTTGTGGGATCTTCACCGGTGGCCGGGGATCGAACTGGCGCTGCAGAGGCTGCGGGGCAGCCTCGCAAACCAGCGCTCAACCACTGCGCCACCAGGAGAGGCTCTAAATAAATAAATCTTTAAAAAAAATGTTTTTTGCAATTCTACTGAGTGAGAGCAAAATATCCAGTCCTATTCAATTTCCCTTCCTCTGGTGTCTACCTTCAGGAACATCCTGGAGTTTTCTTGAAAAGACACCCAAACATGGATGTGTGCCAGTGAGGTTTGCATGGGGTTTGTTTCTTTTCCCTTATGTATTTGGGTAAGAGCTACATATAAATTGCTAGAATTTTTTAATGTTTATTTCCTTTGTCATTTCTTTTCAAATAATATGATATGGTGTGAAAGGGTTCTTTAAATGAGTACTGCTGCTATTTGCTCCTCGTGTTTTAATTATTTTATTTTCTTAGGTTTGGTGTTAGAGAAATACATTGTAGTGTAGTTTAATATTTCATTACAACCTGGAAGATTTTATAGAGTCATAATTGTCATAAAATAAAGAGGATTTAAGTTAATGTCAAAAATTTTACTTGTTTTAAGTAGCTTTCTTTAATAATTTACTTCAGTTAACAATAAAATTACTTTAATGAACTTAATAGAATTACAATGATTTTGTATTTGTGTAGACACAAGTGACTAGATTATTAAGAACATAATTATTTACTCATTTTATCTGTGTGAAAACAAAAATGTTTTATATTATTTCTTAAATTTTACCATTAATAATATTTGTTAAGAATAGTAATGAGGGCCTCCTTCGTGGCACACGTGGTTGTTTTAGCTCTATGAAGCTATCAGCACGAGTTCAATCCCCATCTAGAGAGGTGACCTACACGGCACAGCAGACCTCTTCTTTCTCACCCTCTGCTCCCCTCTGCAGTGTATTTTAATCATTCTGTCTTTCTGCTCCCCACTCTCTCTCTGTTGAATCCTCTCACCCCTGCTCCCCACACCTCTGGCCTATACTCCAATTCTTGTATGCATAAATAAATAAAATAAATATTTTTTTTTAAAAAAGAATAGTAATGTAATGCCATCTACTTGTTACCTTGGGAACCAACTTTCCTTAAAAGTAATAGTATATGAAAATATGTACAATTACCATGGCAACTACATATATATATTTGGATGGTACATCAAATTGATGTAATCATTTATATTCTTTAAAATTTATTTCTCCCTGAAATCTTTATGAATATAGTGCTGACATAGATTTTTGAAAATCTATGTCAGCTCGCATCTTCTGACAATGCAAATGTTTTGCAGTTTATTAAATATTGTCCCATAATAACTGATTATGATAAAAACACATGAATTTTACTTAAATTTTACTAAATAATATTTTATTCTATTTTTCATCATATTATTCTGCAACACAAATGCACTTCTAAAGTGTGTGCGTGTATATATATATATATATATATATATATATATATATTCTTTACCACCTCTTTTCTCTGAGTAATTCTAAAGGCAAATCCATTGAGGACTTTGATAATGTAGTTCTACCAATGGGATTCCAGAGTTCTGTTTTCTACATCTTTAGATAACAGTCATTTTCTATGTTCCACGATTCTGTTGCTTAAAATGCAGGATTTTTAAGATATAAATTCCAGTGCTCTAACTATATAATTCTAAAACTCTCAGAGTATGAATAGGAAAGAAATTTAGACATGATCCAAGGAAAATAAGTGATAAAAAAAGAATATACCTAAATTTAATATGCAAACATATAATTCAAAACCTAAAAATGAGAGAACTATAGTTTCCCTTAACATTGCTCAGAATTATAGTAGGTGAATAAGAACACATTTTAAATATATAGTTAAAATTTGTTGTGATGTAAAATAAATCAGTTATTCAAATTCCATACACATGTACTAAGTAATATTTTTATCATTCTTGTATGTTATCTCACTTAAACTATACAACATATCTATATAGTATGGATTATTATCCTCATGTCACATGTAGGTAAACTAAACATCAGAAAGCATCAAAGACTTACCAAGCATTACTCATTTAGTAATTTAACACACTAGAATTATACCTAAATATTTTCTCATAGTTGTATACAATGAAAAAGAGAAGTATTTAAATCCTTATGTAGAATCATGGAAAAAATAAATAAGGAGGAGATCTATTTGTTTTATACAAAGTCTTAGACCTAATAACATTTTACAAAGCTAAATTGGTCTAAAAATTCTATAATAAGAAAGAATTCAAACTGCTTTTGGGAATGACTAATCTTTAAGACAAATAGAAGTTAGGCAAAAGGAAACAGTGAGCATGTCTGTTGCTTCAAAGCTACCCTAAAATGCTGTCAATCGTAGATCTTCAACATTATCTTAGTTCAACCTCTAGACATGTCAAATGATGAAATATCAATATTGAAAATAAACACATAATTTTTTTTTTACTACAATTTGGGAGGGATTTGCTGGTTAAGCATAATCTCTTCAAGTAGGGGAAACTACTGATTTTCTGAAGAATATTTTGCAAATATGGGGTTCAAAGATTGGTTGAATTTTAAAATGAATGGTTGACATAATTTGTCTAGAATCAGACTGCTGTTGAACTAAGAGTACATTTTTAATTGTTTTGCATTTAATAGCGAGGAGCTCTCATTGATTTGTTTCCATGTTAAAGTTTGTTCACTGAGGTGATTGTTGCTTATTGATTAAGATGCTATAAAAATGGTTCTAGTGGCTATATATTATCATAAACAGAGAACTTCCATTTATTGATTAAGCATGTTAAAATTTTCTAGTGTGTCTATACAACAATCCACTTTTTGTAGGAATGTGGGAATTTTTTTATTGTATATAAATTGTATTATTTAACTTGGTGCTTCATAAAATACACTATGCTCACATGCTTGAAATGTGAAATGTGTAATCTATAGAAAAGGATGCCACTGACAGGACAGATTTTATTTAAATGATATATTTGTATCTACTTCAGTTTGGCTTCTGAATAGACAGTTGTATCTTTAACTTATGTCATGAGTCTTTTTGATATAGCTTTAATAATCTCAAGAACATTTTTATAATGAATATAGTTAAAGGATATTTCTTAATTTCTAATAATTCATATCATAGTTGGAAGGGAAGTTTATTTTAGATCAATATATTTGCTGTTTCCATGCAGAAAATTTGCTTTCTTATAAAACTTCCGAAGAATAAAGGCCTTTATTTTTTTAAAGCTCATCAACTTGGAAATATTGATAAGATGGAAACAACTATTAAGAAATAAGCAATTTATCAATAAGGATGTTTAGGGTTAAATTATTATTTTTAGCAAGACTATTCAAGAAATATTAATTTTAGTTGCCCTCAAAGCATTTCAAAAATGAATTTTCATGTCAATCCCCAATTTAGCACTAATGATTTTTATCTTTGGTAAGTAACTTTAGTTAGCTGACTTCACTTGTTGAGTTAGTGTTACTTCTTCTGTGAAACCACATTAATAATATAATGCATACAAACACAATTTTTTCTTCATCCACACAGTCTGAATTAGAAGTTATAAAAAATATTCTAAAAAAATAATGGCAGGGCCTCCCTGTTGGCACAGCAGACTGAAGGCTGAGCTATGAGGCTATCCACAGCCTCTACAGTGTGGGTTCGATCCTGGCTGGCCAGGGAGATTCCCACATGGTGAGGCAGACCTCTCCTGCCAAGCCCGCTGCTCCCCTTAATACTGTAGTTGGTTTTTCTGGTCTGCCTGTTCTGCTCCCTGCTCTATCTCTGATGAATTGTCTCACCCTCCCGCGCCTCTGATCATACCCCAGTTCTTGTATAAATAAATAAATCTTAATAAAAAGTTAAAAATTATATAAAAATGGCAAAAAATGGTATCTGAAGTTATATGTTTAAATATATTATCTGTAGTCTCGCAAATATACTGAGTAGCTACTTGGCCTTTCACAAACTAATTGCTATTAATTGGACCTCACATTTTGATTAATACTAAAACCAATTTTGAAAAGAAAAATAGACTTTACTATATGTTTGTATGTGTATACATACACATACACACATATATACACATACACAAATGTATATAATATATTAGATAATTTTCTTTTTTAAAAAAGGTTTATTTATTTATACAAGAACTGGGATACAGTCAGAGGCATGGGCAGGTGAGAGAATTCACAAAAGACAGAGTGGGGAGCAGAACAGGCAGACAGACTGAAAGCACTGCTGAGGGGAGCAGCAGGCCAGGCAGGAGAGGGCTGCTGCGCCATCTGGGTTTCTCCCTGGTAAGCCTGGAATCACAAGGGCACTACAGAGGCTTCAGACAGCTTCACAGTTCCTCCAGGGAGGCCCCCATATTTGATAATTTTCATGTGAGAAACAGGGAATAGTCTGTTGATTCAGAATGGAATAACTTTTGCTCAAATTATTCTTATTTTCAATTTTACTCACAGAATGAAACAACTAATTGTACATTTATTTTTATACTCAGATTCCATGCTATAGTTTTCATATCACACTTTATTTTTCAATTAAATTGTGTTGCAAATAAACAAATTACTCATGATCACTGATTTGTAGCTGTTCACCTTCATGATTTAGTCAGAATATTTTTTTAATTAAATAAATACAGATACTTCTGTATCTGTTAATTCTAACCCAACCCATACTTCTCATAAAGCTCTTTTCTCTCTGCAAATAAAATTAATAGTACAAATTTCCTCCAACCTAGTATTATAATTATTCATTACTATCTTGTATAGTTTTGATAAGAGCTATCAATAAATAAATAAAATCAATTCTATATGATTTAATTCCTCTTCATATCAAAAATTCCTAACCATGTGTAAGTAGTTTAATCACCCTCTTAAATAATAAATTACATATATTTTCACATAATAATCAAATTTGGGGAAGAATTTATGTAATTTAGAGATATATGTTATTTATCTTCCTCTGTTTCTCTGTAAGAAATATCCCAATGAAAGTAAGTAATTAGGGCCTCCCCAGTGGTGCAGCGGTTGAGCGCTGGGTTGCGAAGCTGCCCGCAGCCTCTGCAGCACCGGTTCCATCCCTGGCCGCCAGGCGAGGGTCCCACATGGTGCGCAAACCTCTCCTGCCGCGCCAGGTGCTCCCCTCAGAAGTGTATTTCGTCAGTCTACCTGCTCTGCTCTCCCCTCTGGCTCTGGTGAATTCTTTCACCCTCCCGTGCTTCTGACTGTACCCAGTGCATGTATAAACAAATAAATAAATCTTAAAAAAAGAAAGTAAGTAATTACACACAGAAACTGTTTATGGCAGAGGAAAATAAGTGATGTTAAATGATGGTTCATAAAGAAAAGTCAAAATATTATAATAAATTTAAGTTGTAATTAATAAATTTATTGATCAAGTGTTGGAACAGGTTTCTACAGATAAGATAATGAGAAAAGTTTAATGAATTTTAATATGAATATATCACATTTACAAAGGGTGCATTTTTCCTCAGATAAAAATTACCTTTAATGATTTCACTCTAGACTTGCAAAATTCTAAAAGATGATTAAATAGTAATGATACAATATATCTCAAAGCACTGTACCATCAAAAAGAGCTGGAGTAAAAACTGAAATATTTTGTTTTGCAGCTTTATTCAAAACATTGGTGATGCTTTTGTTTTGCCCAGAGATGTTAAAACCTAATGTTTTGATAATGAATTTTTTTGTTGATAGAAATATTATGTTAGCAATTGTTTAAAAACAAACAGACCTTCTTTCTGGGAAACATAAAACTTGGTAATTTTTTTATTCTTTTTAATGCATTTTGTGTTTCAGTTGTAAGTTGTATGTTTAAAATATTGTACAATGTTAAAAATTTAAGCACAAATGATGAATTACCTGTGGAACTAATAAAATGCAAATTCTCTCTTCTAGTTAATGTGGAAATGGAAAACTTGTTTAGATGTCAGGAATCTCCTCCCTAGGTAATTTCAATACAGGATCAGCAAAAGACAGATTTCCTTTGATAACAATGTAAACCAAAGTTAACTCCCAGTCAGCTATGTTGTTACTCTGTGGTTCAGACAAAGTCTCACATGCTTACAAAAACATGACTTTGATATTAGCTCTACTTCATACTTGAACAAACCTGAATTTAGTTGTCAACCATAAAACAAGAGTGTCTACTTTTCAGTGTAGAGGTAGAGATTGAAATAAGAACCTGTAAAATAGACAAGAGTGAACCCAATAAATATTTTTTAAAGATTTATTTATTTATGCATATAAGAACTGGGGTATAGGCCAGAGGTGTGGAGGATGAGAGGATTCACCAGAGACAAAGTGGGGAACAAAACAGGCAGATTTACTGAAATACACTGCTGAGGGGAGCATGGGCCAGATGGGAGAGGTCTGCTGCACCATGTGGGTAGCTCCCTGGCCGGGGATTGAACTTGTGCTGTGGGTGGCTGCAAATAGCTTCATAGTGCTGCGTCTTAACCTCTTGTGCCACCAGGGAGCCCCTCCCCCACAATAAATATTAAGTTTCCATCCCTTTGTCCCCAACATAGTAATATATTTTGTACTGCTTTCATTTATAATACCCCACAATTATCTATAATGTTGAGAACCAAGTCCTGCTACAAAATGAGTTGTGGTTTTCCAGAGATATCAGATAAAGACTCAGAATCCAGGAATCCAGAGATCAAGAATAAATCATTTTATAAAAACATATAATTAACTCAAAATGTTTAGCTGAGGCAGACTTAGGCATTCAATGATCAGTTGAAATATATTTCCCTATACAGATGGCAAAGTCAATCAACTGAGTAGTGGGAAGAATTTGTAGCCACAGATCAAGAATTACAGCTATGCATTTCATTTAGATTATCTAAAAGAAATATCATTTATCCCTTGAGCTTGATAAAGATAGAACAACTATCAAGACAAAGGTACAATTTGTCTGTGAGTACACTGTTAAACTTTGTCATGTATAGGTTCATTTTATTATTTTCTTTGCCCTGGAATATGGGGGTGGGGGTTTAAAGCACCATGGGCTAGGAAAAAGTACTTGACCCACAGTTCTCCTCACTGCCGACTAATTTTGGCTGCAATGTTCAGGTTTAGGTTTCTCTAATCAACCTTTGATCATCTGATCAACTGGTCTTATCTAATAGCAGCTGAAGAAGCTGCAAGTTCACACTTTCTTTCCATTTCAGCAAACTCATCTCCATATGACATCTGTTATGCATCATCTTCATTTCTACTACTCACAACCTTAAGACTATTTTGAACTTATGAAATCTTTTTTTTTAATTTTTTTAAGGATTTATTTATTTATTTATACAAGCACTGGGTACAGTCAGAAGCGCGGAGGGTGAAAGAATTCACCAGAGCCAGAGCGGGGAGCAGAGCAGGCAGAAGGACCGAAGTACACTGCTGAGGGGAGCAGCGGGCGGCAGGAGACATCTGCGTGCCATGCTGGACCCTCATCCCGTGGCCGGGGAGTAGCCGGGGATTGAACCGGCGCTGCAGAGGCTGCGGGTAGCTTTGCAACCCAGGGCTCAACCGCTGCGTCACCGGGGAGGCCCAAAATTAATGAAATCTTTCCTTCAGCCAATATCTTGAGCTCATGGTAAGGTTGAAAACTTGGTTTTGTACTTGAAACTGGACCTGTAGGTTTAGGTAAGTTTGCTTTTTGAGCCATTTCCCTGATGCCTCAAATAGTCATTACTTCTCGAAGACCAAGGAATCAGATTGATCACTGGGTTCGTCTTCAATGATTGTTCCTCTTCCAAAAATAGAGATACCTGTATGTATATACATAGATGTAGATATCAAAATAAGTATAGATGTAGAGATTGAAATAAGAACCTGTAAATTAGACAAGAGTGAACGAACCCAATGAGTCAACTTAAACTAAGTCTTTTTTCCAGACACCATCATCAGAATCTTTTCAATGACACAGGAAGATCTTCATCTGAGCTCTGAGACACGTTATTTCTATTTATTTGTTGATTTCTCCCTTTCTGCGCTACCTCTGCACACTCAGGACAAACATTTACCTTTTCTACTCCAGGATGAGCCAAGTTAGCAAAAATCTAAAGATCAGCATTTCGTTCTGGCCATTATTCTGCTATGCCTGCTGATTATGCTAGGATTTTTCCTTCAGAATACTCAAAAAGCCTTTTCACTAGTATCTTTGTCTCTCTAGTCCTTTGCCTTGAATTTCTTGTTTGGAAACTGAAAATCTGAATTTCTTTTGCTTTATACCTGTACAGCAATCCTTTCCTCAACTAGCTGGCTCCCTATATCAGATCAAGCTTTAAATAGCACAAATTCCAGTTGACCCCCATACTTGCTCAAAGCTTGGAACTTGCAAAGTGTCCAAATTAATTGTTTCCTGCAATGGACTGATTTTTGTGCTCACACTTACCCAAAATTCTTACACTGAAACCTTGGTTCTTATGTGATGACATTTGGTGGTAAAATTAAAGTAAATAGATCATAAGGATGGAGTCGTCATTAATGATGTCAGTGTCTTCAGAAGATGTCAGAGAGCTAGCTAGCTCTTATTCTAACATATGAAGATATAAGGAGAGGTAGATAGTTTCCAACACAGAAGAGAGTCCACACTAGCCCTGGCCTTGCAGGCACCATAATACCAGACTTCCAGTTACCAAACAAATGATAAACAGATTTATATTGCTGATAAATCACACTGTTCATGAGATTTTCTTTTTATTTTTTAAAGATTTATTTATTTATGCATAGAAGAACTGGGGTGTAGGCCAGAGGTACGGGGGGGTGTGAGAGGATTCACCAGAGAGAGTGGTGAGCAGAACAGGCAGGTCTACTGACATACACTGCTGAGGGGAGCATTGGGCAGGAAAGGAGAGGTGTGCTGTGCCATGCGGGGTGCTCCCTGGCCTGCCAGGGATCGAATTTGTGTTGCAGTGGCTGGAAATGTCTTGATAGAACTGTCTTTAACCCCTGTGCCACCACGGAGGCTGCATCATGAGATTTCTATAGTAGTTCAAACTATGACATCCCCTTAACCTTTATAATGATGATGTTGTTTGTAGGTATTTTTTTTCCTACTCATTGGTTTTGTTTTAACATAAATTGAAACAAAGAGAGAATAACAATTGTAAGATAATGGCTATAAAATAAAAGACAATTGCAATGATGAAAAAGTACTAAATTGTTAATCTGTTAGTACCAATTATGTACTAAGCATACATCACTATAAATAAACAGTTAAGATTTTATCATAGCAAATTTATGAGACATTTCCAACATCCCTATAGTTTATTGAATCTGGACAAATTATTTTACATTTTGGCTTCAATTTCATAATCTTAAAAATTGAGATTTGAAATATAAACCTCATAGTTTGTCTCCAGAGTCTGTGAGTTAATTTATTATATTTTACTCCTACCGTTACCTAATTTTCCAGTCACACATTTTGCACTTAAGTAGACATAATTTTTGTCCCATTTTTATTACTTGTTCTTTTCAGCTTTAGTTTTATATCTGTAATTGGAATAATATTACAATTTTCAAAGACTTCTTAAATCATTTTAAACAATGGACTTCTACTCAAATATCAAAATAAGATAAACTCATGCCATTTGAAGCAACATGGATGGAGCTTGAAAGGATAATGCTCCATGAAATGTCAGAAGGTGAAAGATAAACACCAGGTGTCACTAAATGTGTGGGATTACAAAGTAACTGAACTAATAGATAAAGAGAACCTGAAAAACTAACTCTTGATATCTGACTGCAGAAATAAAGCAACAGGTAGGGAGGGAGGCAGGGTGAAAGAACAAAGAGGGAAGGAAGCATAATAGTCTACAATAGTTGGTGGAATATGAATGAATAGGTGGTGGGTGCACTATGGTGATAATACCTAGTGGGGGTACCCCAATATTACCTCAGTTAAAAAGAAATAAATTAGGGGGCCTCCCTGGTGGTGCAGTGGGTTAAGCGCAGTGCTGTGAAGCTGTCTGCAGCCTCTTCAGCACCAGTTCGATTCCCAACCGGCCAGGGATATTCCCACATGTCATGACAGACCTCTCTTATCTTGCCTGCTGCTACCCTCAGCAGTGTACTTCGGTTCTTTTGCCTGTTCTGCTCCTTGCTTTGTCTCTGGTGAATTCTCTCACTCTCCTGTGCCTCTGGCCTGTACTCCAGTGCTTGTATAAATAAATAAATCTTAAAAAAAATAAGTCCTTAAAAAAATAAATTAGGGGCCTCCCTGGGGACACAGGGGCTAAAGATAAGTGCTATCAAGCTATCACCAGCTACTGCAGCACAAGTTTGATACCTGGCCAGTCAGGGAGCTGACCCACATGGCACAGCAGATATCTCCTGCTTCACCCACTGTTCCCCTCAGCAGTGTATTTTGGTAAATGTGCCTGTTCTGTTCCCCACCTTCTCTGGGTGAGAATCCTCTCACCCCTCTTACCTCTGGCTTAAACCCCAGCTCTTGTATGACTAAATAAATAAACCTTTAAAAAATAAATGTGTTTAAAAATAAAAATAAGCAAAATACAAAAAATACATATCTGATTATTTACAGAAGGAATTAAAACCTTCATATATTTTATTCAAATTAAATTAATATATTGATGCAAACTATTTAACCAAAGCCTAACTCATAAGTCACCAAAAAATGATGATGAAATAAAAATAAATTGGACTATGAATGTGCTATACTTTTCTTATAGTTTAATGTGTGTTGATTATGTAAAATTATAAAATATTAGAAAATATTAATGCAATTCTGATTAAATTATTTGACCATTTTATATCTGTGACATTAGATAAGAACATGTCTTTTTTTAAAGTTTATTTTTATTGATACAAGAACAACTTGGGTACAGGTCAGAATTGTGGGAGTGTGAGAGGATTGACCAAAGACAGAGAGGGGAGCAGAACAGAGTCTGCCACACCATGTGGGTATCTCCCTGGCCAGCTGGAAATCAAACCAGAGGCTGCAGAGGCTGCAGACAGCTTCACAGAGCTGTGCTCAACCCCTGCCCCCATAAGAACGTGTCTTATACTTCATTTTGTAAATGGATTAAGCATAGCCTGTGAATACAGAGATTTAATATTTGCTAGCTGTATGATATTAACTAAATAATTAACCTCTCTTTGTCTCAATCTAGAAAACTAGAAAATAACATAGTTCAGGGTTGCTTTGAAAATTTACTTCAAGAAGAAATACAAAGTTCTAATGAAGATGCATTAAAGTAACTGACATTATGTGTGTGTGTGTGTGTGTGTGTATATATATATGTTTATATATATATATTTATATAATTCATAGAACTACATGTGATTTACACACATATTTGTGGTTATACATAGACACATATTTTATTTTATTTTTATATATTTTTTAAAGATTTATTTATTTATTTATACATGCACTGGGTACAGTCAGAAGCACGGGAGGGTGAGAGAATTCACCAGAGTCAGAGCGGGGAGCAGAGCAGGCAGAAGGACAGAAGTACACTGCTGAGGGGAGCAGCGGGCAGCAGGAGAGGTCTGCCTGCCATGCGGGACCCTCCTCCGGTGGCCGGGGAGCAGCCGGGGATCGAACCGGTGCTGCGGAGGTTGTGGGCAGCTTTGCAACCCAGTGCTCAACCGCTGCGCCACCGGGGAGGCTGACACATATTTTAAACAGTGGGAGTTTCTTGTTCATGTATGAATGAGAGACAGGGAGCGGAAAAGATAGTAGGAGAAGGGAGGGGAAGGGAAGGAGCGTGGGGCAGAGTCCTTGCAGGGGACGGTGGCATGAGCAGGGGCAAGATGAGGGGTGAAGTGGGATGAAGGGTGGGCAGGATGAGGGGCCAGGCAAGGGGCAGGCCAGGTGATGGGCAGGGTGAGGGGAAAGAGAATATTCTTTAATCTCAATAAGGATCAAAAATTATTGGAGAATCTAATAATAACTATAGGGTTTCCCTCAGGAAAAATTTGCAAAAACACCTACTCTCAAAATTCATGTATGTTTCAGAGATTGAAGACCCATAAAACCTTTCAGTAATGCTCTGTTTAGTAAATTAATGCTCCTAGAAGTTTCTATCCAAACTATTTTTGAGGTCTCTAGGAGCCACAGTTTATGGGGGCTGTAATAGCTTTTGTTTTACATTTTTTCATAATTTAGATGTCGTCAGTTTAGAATGTATGACTCATCCATTTACTTATTCTTGAATTCTAGCCACTTAGCAAGATCTTTTAAATAATTACAATTTTGAAATTATGACATTTTTGAAAGACTTAACCCTAAAACTATACTGGTATGCAGACATACTGAAGAGTTTTTCATGAATAATTTTAAGGGGGATTTAACACTGATTCTTCTTGAGGCTAGACTGCCAAACAATGATTCATATATTGGCACTGGTGGTAATTACTTTCATATCCAGGTCATCACTTAGATACTTACTTCCCAGTTTTGACCTCCATATCTGGACTCTAAGACAATTGAATGTATGGAACACCTTACCACCAAATTACTCAATAATTTTATAAATAATCAGACAACTAGAAGACAAAATAAACAGTTGAATGGTACAATGACACAATAACAGAAATGAATATCAATGACTCAGAAATACTGAGAAAAGTTTTCAAAACCAATATTTTTAAATAATTTGATTTTTCATTTTTGTGGAACTTTTATTAATTTCCTTTAAATGTAATTTTCATTTTTTAATATTTGATTTTCATTTATTTATGCATACAAGAACTGGGGTGTAGGTCAGAGCTGTGGGAGTAAGAGGATTCACCAGAGACAGAGTGAGGAGCAGAACAGGCAGATCTACTGAAATACACTGCTGAGGGGAGCAGAGGATAAGACAAGAGAGGTCTGCTGTGCCATGTGAATTAGTTCCCTGGCCAAGGATCGAACTCATGCCCAGTGGCTGGCTATAGCTTGAGGGCACTGAGACTAATCCTTGCACCACCAGGGAGGCCATAAAAATCTGTTTTGCTTAAATGCACACTTAAGGAATAACTTTAACATAAACATAAATAGAATTCTTTAACTGTGCCTTTACTGATAAATTGTAGAGTAAAATTTGAATGTTAGAGTAATGGTTTTGAGGTTTGTTTTTTTTTAAGATTTATTTATTTTATACAAGAACCAGGGTACAGGCCAGATGTGCGGGAGGGTGAGAGGATTCACCAGAGACAGAGCGGGGAACAGAACAGGAGACTGATGAAATACATTGCTGAGGGGAGCAGCCGGTGAGACAGGACAGGTCTGCGCGCCATGTGGGACCCTCGCCGGCAGGCTAGGATAGAACTTGTGCTGCAGTGGCTTCGGACAGCTTCACAGCGCTGTGCTCAACTGCCTGTGCCACCAGGGTTTTGAATTTTTAAGAATTTATTCACAGTGAGGATTTCTGTAATATTTGATCTTGGCATGCCACCATGAATAAAATGCTTCTTTGCTCTATTGTTTGGAAAGTAGACAGGACATAAGTAACATTGTAAGGATTCACTAAGGCACAGCTTCAAACAACAGTATCTAGCTGGGACCTGCTGGGAAAGGTCTCAGAAGTCACATTGGTGAGTGGGGCTGAGGAACCAAATAACCAAATAGTTATTTCTAAGCATTGCCTTCAGGAAGAATACCAGAGGAAGAGATGGAGTCTCAGCAACAACAAAAATATGGTAACAAACCAAAGAACATTTCATAAGCATACAGATTATAGAATTATTGTTTTTACATTGAGATTTTTTTCATTACTAATTTTCCCACAACACAAACTGATAATCACGTACATAAATATCTCTCTCTCACACACACACACACACATAGCATAAACAAATTTTTCATGTTTAATTGGAATTTTATTTATCTTTTGTTGTACTTTTTAAAACATCCTTGTTTACTTTTTAACTGTAGGATATCTCCTCTTAAATGTGGTTGTCATAGTTTTCCCAGCACCAAATTGCCCACAGCCTTCCACCACCCTCCAACACTCTATTCTCCCCCATGGTTCTCAACTAAGCTCTGGTCCCTCCCTTGCCCATGCCTCTGAGTTTTTAAGAGCTTACCATCTGCTTACTATCTACATTTTACCATGCTCTGTAAATAATGTGGGGCAGAGGATGTATTTCCTTTAACATTAGACCAAGAAACATTATAGTTTCACATCTACACATGGGGACACAAAGTTGACCAAAGAAAAATATCAAAATCTGTTAAGAAAACATTACCAATTTTGACCAGTTGTGATTGATAGAAAATAGTTTATTATTTTTGTTCAAATATCCCTATAGGGGGCCTCCCTGGTGGTGCAAGGCGTTAAGATACAACCTATGAAGCTATCACCAGCCACTACAGCACAAGTTTGATCCCCGGCCAGGGACCAACCCACATGGTGCAGCAGACTTCTCCTGACTTGCCCACTGCTCCCCTCATCAGTGTATTTAAGTCAAGCTGCCTGTTCTGTTCCCCACTCTGGCTCTGGTGAATTCTCTCACCCTCCCACACTTCTGACTGTACCCAGGGCTTGTAAAAATAAATAAATAAAAAATCTTAAAAAAAATCCCTATAAAACTGAGATGAATCTCTTTATATCTAGAATATTTAGAGTTTTCATATTTAGTTCTTCACAAAGCAAATTGCTTCCTCTTAAACACTATTTACTATATTTATATCTAAGGTAACCCTATAATTCATCCAAAGCAAAATAATTTTGAGAGCAAAAGATTCATTATTTATAATATTCACCTAAATATGTATAAAGCAGCACTCTCCCAAGCTAGTGATATCTATTTCCCTTTCAGAGAGATATTCCTCGATTTCAACATGACATTCCAACATGATCTACTGCATAGTAAAATGCATCAATCTCATTTTAATATTACAAAATATCTACTGAGATTATTAGTCTTTATAGTGTAACATTTACTCCATATATTCATTCATTCATAATTGTTCAGGAAGTCTTTAATCAACTTAAGATTGCTACATCATTTCCTATAGATTCCTACCTGCCTCATTCTCACTTGCAGATTTGATTCCTTAGATACAAAAACATGTATTTGTTAAAAGACTTAAATGGAACAAGAGCAATGAAATTATCCTGAATTCCACTGTAGTCAGATCCACTCCTTTTCATAACAACAACCACAAAACTCCCCCATATTAAAAAAAAAAAAAAGTTAGGAGTAATTTTTTTTTCTGTTTTTTAACATTTATATATTTTTTTCATTTTTTAGACAATATTTGCTTCCCTCCACCCATCAGATTGAGTCCCCATAGAATTTCCTTCCCCAAGGTACCCGTGCCCCATCACCACAATCTCCTGTGCAAGATCCCCCCTCCCTCCCTCTCACCACTATTCCTCCTTCTCCCCTGCAGTGTGTCTCTGCTTTATAATTATCTGTTTTTGTTTAGTTGTGTTTGTGCTGTTATTATTTTTTTTTACACTGATGTCTTATTTTGTTCCTCTATATTCCTGTTATAAGTGAAACCATCCGATGTTTTTTTTTTTTTTTTCCTTTTCCTTCTGGCTTATTTCACTGAGCATGATTTCTTCTATCTCCATCCATGTTGCTGAGAATGGCATGAGTTTATCTTTTTTGATTGCTGAATAATATTCCATTGTGTGTATATACCACATCTTCTTGATCCAGTCATCTATTTTTGGGCATTTTGGTTGGTTCCAGGCTTTACCTATTGTAAATAGTGCAAAGAATATGCAATGGAACACGGCCAGTTTGTTCAATAAATGATGCTGGGAAAACTGGACCTCCGCCTGCAAAAAAATGAAACTAGACCATTACCTCTCACCCGTGCACAAAAATCAACTCAAAATGGATAAAAGAACTGTGCATAAGACCTGAAACCATAAAATATATAGAAGAAAATATAGGGAAAACACCACAAGACATACATCTCAGAAACATCTTTAAAGAATCATAACCCAAAGCAGTGATAGTGAAGCCAAAGATAAAAACCTGGGATTACAAAACAGAGAGATACCCCACTGATTGGGAAAAAAAAATCTTTGCACTCCATCCAACTGATAAGGGACTGAAAGAAAGAACTCACATGGCTCAACAAAAACAAAATAAACATCCAGTCAAGAAATGGGCAGAAGAACTCAAAAGACATTTCTCCAAAGAGGAAATGCAAATGGCCACAAGGCATAAGAAAAAGTGTTCAACATCCCTTATAATCAGGGAAATGCAAATCAAAACCACACTGAGATACCACCTTACACCAGTAAGAATGACACATATCAAAAAAACAAGCAATAACAAATGTTGGCGAGGATGCAGTTGAAAAGGAACTCTCTTACATTGCTGGTGGGAGTGCGAACTGGCCCAACCATTGTGGAAAGCTGTCTGGAGATTCCTCAATCTACTAAAAATGGAGCTACCATATGATCTGGCAATTCCACTCCTAGGGATCTACCCAAAGGACACAAAAACAGTGATTCAAAAGAGCACCTGTACACCTATGTTTATTGCAGGAATAATAATTTCTAACCACCCTTTGATCATTCTCCCCTACTGCTAACTCTTTCACTTACATTCAGGGACTGGATATAAGTAAAAATGATTATTACTTCTTTGTGTTTCTTAATTAGGTGGACACACTAAAATTCACTAAATTGTGTCCTCTAACTAAGTTGTTTAATAATTTTACTTATTCTTAATTGCCTTCATTATTAGATGATATTTTCTGAGATCATTTTCTCAACAAAATTCATATGTATCAGGAGCTAATTTCTTCTCTTTAAATATGTATTTATTTTACATTGAAGTCTTGAGTAGGATAATTTATGAATTAGCCACATTATTCAGAACTTTACTTTAGTGGTTGGGCAGATTTGTGATCCAAATAAATGTAAACCTCAACAGCATTTTAAAAACCTAAAGAAAAAAAAATGCAAACTAAATATCAGAACTTTATTAAAATTCAATTTTGCAATTAACTGTACTCATATTTACAATGAAAAAAGTTGTAACAGATTTATATTTTTACATTTGATTGTTTACAACCTAGAGCCATTTATAACTATTTGAAAATGAGAACCAATGAATATTCTACCAATAATATCTTTCAATTGTTACCAGAATTCTAATTCATAACATAGTCTTCTGTGATAATAAAGAATCTAGCCTTTAGAAATACATTTTTTCAAATCATCTGAAGGGAATTAGCATGGGAAATTTTATTTTATTTTTTTACTGCATGTCACTGAACAGAATGCCAATCCGTTGCCTATTTGGTGTATGTTTGTTTGTTTGTTTGTTTGTTTGTTTATACATGCACTGGGTACAGTCAGAAGCGCAGGAGGGTGAGAGAATTCACCAGAGCCAGAGCAGGGAGCAGAGCCGGCAGAAGGACCGAAGTACACTGAGGGGAGCAGCGGGCGGCAGGAGAGGTCTGCGCGCCATGTGGGACCCTCCTCCGGTGGCCGGGGAGCAGCCGGGGATCGAACCGGAGCTTCAGAGGCTGTGAGCAGCTTCACAACCCAGCGCTCAACCGCTGCTCCACTGGGGAGGCCCTATTTGGTGTAAAGATGAATAACCACTTAGGAAAATATTGATATGACCTCTCAGCTGTTGGTATTATTATTCAAAGCATTCAAAGCATTCTTATTCTGACTATATATTTTAGAACTTTAAAATATTTTATAAGAACACACAAATAATGAAAAAAATTAAAAACATATTCTTACTCTTCCGATTATCACTCTCTTTTTCATTTTCTTTTTTTTAAAATAATAATTTATTTACAGTAATGCATGCATATATAAATCTCTCTTTGAGATTTTTGATTCTGGTATAGTAATAGAAATCTGTCTTATATTCCATGATACCATCCACAGGGAAAATTGCCATTACATAATTTTAAAAGAATTTTTATTTTTTTAAAGATTTGTTTATTTATACATACAAGAACTGGGGTACAGGCCAAAGGTGTCGGGGGTGGTGAGAGGATTCACCAGAGACACAGTGGGGAACAGAACAAGTGGACTGACTGAAATACACTGCTGGGTGGAGCAGTGGGCGAGTCAGGAGAGGTCTGTCCTGCCATGTGGGTTTCTCCTGACCGGCCAGGAATCAAACTCATACTGCAGTGGCTGTGGATTGCTTCATAGTTTGCGTCTTAACCCTTGTGCTACCAGGGAGGCCCCTAAAGCATATCAAATTTTAAGCATGGATTTTTAAGTTCTGTAAACTCTCTTAGGTGAATGAACATTAAAAGCCAATCAAGAAGATGTGGTACATATACACCATGGAATATTACTCAGCATTCAAAAGAGATAAACACATGCCATTTGCTGCAACATGGATGGCGCTGGAAGGGATCATGCTCAGCGAAATAAGCCAGAAAGAAAAGGAAGAATGCCGGATGGTCTCACTCATAGCAGGAATCTAGAAAACTTAAATAAGGGACCAGGAAAATGAATAACTATAAGAAAGTGAAAATCAAAATCAACAAAAAACTATGAATCAGAGACACTCTATGGGGGGTAGAGGGCAGGAGGGGAGGTATTGGGGTCAAAATAAGGGGGTTGCAATTGTATGGGGAATATAAAAATAAAATTTATTATAAAAAATAAAAAAATAAAATGATTGTTTATATAGTGGCATTAGAATTTACCACTTTTGTAAAAAAAAAAAAAAAGCCAATCATCATAGATTCAGTGTGAGAAGTAAGGAGTTAATACAGTGAATATTCTTAGGATAATGTCCATAATAAACTAATTACATAAAAAATATTTTTAAAATATTATTCTATGGGGCCTCCCTGGTCGTTCAAGATTAAAGTCTCAGTGCTATGAAGCTGTTGCCAACCACTGTGGCATAAGTTCGATTCCCAGACAGGGAGATGACCCACATGCCACAACATACCTCTCCTGTATTGCCTGCTGCTCCCCTCAGCAGTGTATTTCTGTGGATTCACCTGTACTTCTCCCTACTCTGTCCTTGGTGAATCTTCTCACTCCCCTTAACTCTGGCCTACACCCAGCTCTTGTATGCGTAAATAAAAAGTATTTAGAAAAATATTCTGTGAATAACCTTATTTAATTTTCACTATAACCTTATAGAGAAAGTATCATGCATTGTTTTTATAAATAATCAAACTAAACTTCTAAAGGATAAATTCTATTTGCCAAGTTGCAAAGAGTTCAAATAAAGATTTTTATTTAAAACCTATTTGGTTTAAATCCAAAACTCTTAAGTTTATCTGATACAAAATAGCAGTTAACGATTTTTTTAAAAGATTTATTTATTTATGCTTACAAGAGGTGGGGTACAGGCCAGAGGTTCGGGAGTTGGAGGGGTGAGAGGATCCACCAGAGACAGATTGGGGAACGGAATGGGAAGACTGGGCCTCCCCTGGTGGCGCAAGCGGTTGAGCACCACTCTGTGAAGCTGTCCCCAGCCTCTGCAGTGCCAGTTTGATCCCGGCCGGCCAGCAAGGGTCCCACATGACACGGCAGACATCTCCTGTCGCACCCGCTGCTCCCCTCAGCAGTGTATTTCTTTGGTCTGCCTGTTCTGTTACCCGCTCTGTCTCTGGTGAATCCTCTCACCCTCCCACACATCTGGCCTGTACCCCAGTGCTTGTATAAATAAATATTTTTTTAAGATTTATTTATTTATTTATACAAGCACTGGGTACAGTCAGAAGTGTGGGAGGGCAAGAAAATTCACCAGAGCCAGAGTGGGGAACAGAACATGCAGACCAACAAAATACACTGCTGAAGGGAGCAGTGGGCAGCAGGAGAGGTCTGCGTGCCATGTGGGACCCTCGCCGGCCGGCGGCCGGGGATCAAACCGGTGCTGCAGAGGCTGAGGGCAGCCTTGCAACCCAGCGCTCAACTGCTGCACCACCAGGGGAGGCCCTCTCTTCTTTTTTAAAAGTAATTTTAGCTATAATAGTTTCTATATTTTCTTCCACTTGAATGTTACATATTTTGTGTTAAGTTTTACAAAATGATCTGCTAGGATTTTGGTTGGGATAACTTTGAACCTGTAACTGGTGGCTATTACAAGTGGTGACCCCTGGAGGGGGGTGCTGGTAAGGATAGGTATTCCCAGGGAAAATGTGAACAGAGTATCCGTGGGCATGGAGAACCTCATAAGGATACAAAGGACTGCAGAAGCAGCCCCCGTCATTCACTGTTCAGGATTTCAGCATTTTCAGATTTTCAGCAATTCTGGGTTCAGCAATTTCTGCCCCCACTGACCTGTTCTTCGAAAAGGCTGTTGGGGGCTTCTGAAGGACATGGAGAGGTTTCCAGCAGCAACCAGAGAGAGGAAAATTTCAGAGGTTTTCCAAGTAGCTGAGCAACTGAAATTGTTCCCAGTTTTACTGCTGTTACAGTCTGGCAGGGAAGACAAAGTCCCTTGTTGTTTTCTGAACCTAAGTAGTCTTGCAATGTGCGTGCTGGTGAAAAACTCATATGGTTACTAGTAAACGATTTGGACAGTGTCTCTGGCCAGTTTTAGTGCACTTTGCTGCCCTGTATCAAATCCATATATCAGTTTTGGGGGAAAAATGACACCCTAATGATTTTGATTTTTTTAAGTATTTTAATTTTTGAACAAAATTTATCCATCCTTATGTATGTCTTCACTTACTTCTGTTTTGTAGTATTATGCTTGGAAATATTGCATCTATTTAGTTAGATTTTTACCTAAGTATTCCAAATACTTGCCACTCATTATGGGTATAATCTTAATGCAAATTTTACTCTCATTGTCAATATGCATTAGTAAAATGGATGTTTGTTGTACGGACATTGTGTTCTAACAACATTTTGCACTGAATAATTAGTTCTGGTCAGGTGTTTGGTTTTTTTTTTTTTTTTGGTTTGTTTGTTTTTTGTATAGCCTTTGATATATTTAATATATTCTGGTATATTTTTAGCAAACACACCCATTTTTACATTTCCTTTTCAATCGGTTTGACTATATTTGTTTTCTTATTTATTGGCTTTGCTTAAACTTTTTTTTTTTTTTTTTGCATTATTACAATGACTAGTATGTTTTCCAGTTTGGGAAATTTCTGTTAAAGTATTTTCAGGCTGTATCTTCTTTTGTCTTTACTCAGCTAATAAACATCGGCAAGATTTTTTTTTTTTAATTTTAAGTAATCCACACTATACTTAGTTACCCAATTAATAATAATTATACACACACACACATACATACACAGGGAATACATGAACTCTGGTTCAGAGACAAAAATGTCTGTAAACAAGGATGAGTAAGGTAGAAAATGTTGGGCCTCATTGGTGGTGCAGGGGTTAAAGTTTCAGTGCAATCAAGCTACCACAGCTACTGCTGCACTAGTTAGATGCCCAGCCAGGGAGCAGACCCACATAACATAGCAGACCTCTCCTGTGTCGCCCGCTGCTCCCCTCAGCAGTGTATTTCAATAGATCTGCCTGTTCTGCTCCCCACGCTGTCTCTGGTGAATCCTCTCACCCTCCACACTTCTGGCCTGCATTCCAGTTATTGTATGAATAAATAAATAAATAAATATATCTTTATTTTTTAAAAAGTAGAAAACATTTTTCTTTAAATTAAATGTGGTGCCTGCCCTGATGTCGCAGGCAGTTGAGCGCATTGCTGTGAAGCTGTTCACAGCCTCTGCAACAGGAGTTCCATCTTAGAAGCAGGAGTTCAATCCCAGCCAGCCGGTGCGATTCCCACCTGTCGCAGCAAACCTCTCCTGTCTCTCCCGTTGCTCCCTTAGCAGTATGTTTCAGTCAGTCTGCCTCTTCTGTTCCCAGCTCTGTCACTGGTGAATCCTCTCACCCTCCCACACATTCAGCCTATACCTTGGTTCTTGTTCACACGAATAAATAAATTTTGGAGGAAAAAAAAAAAAACAATTCTCTTAAAAAAAAAAAGTGTGTATCATTTTGAACAAGTTTACATTTCATATATATGAATAAATTACTCCAATGTTATATGGTAAGGATTAAATGAAAACACCTTTGAGAGATGTTCTGTTGTAAGCTTGCCTTTTTCATTTATGATTCTTTGTATTTTCTCTTTTACTTTCTTAGGGAGCCTAGCTAAATGACTATCAGTTTTGTTTATTCTTTCACAGAACCGGCTCGTTTTTCCAACAATCATTTAATTTGTCCATTTTTTATTTCATTCATTTCTACATTAACTTTTATTATTTCTTTACTTCAACTAATTTTTGGTTTCATTTGCTCTATTTTGCCTAGTTGGTTTAGATGTAAAATTAGTTTGAGGTTTTTCTTTTGTATTAATTTGGCTTATCTTTTCTCAGTATATTTCCCTTAATACAAATTTCAGTGCATCACATTTGTTTTCTTGTAACTTCATTCTCCTTAGTCTTGAAATAATATTTTAAAATTTTTCCTTTGATTTTTTTCATTGACTCAGGAGTTGGCCAAAGCATTTTACTTTGTTTCCAGATTTCTTATAGTGGATGACCTCTAAATTTATAGCATTGTTATCAGAGAAGATACTTCACAGAGTGTCTATTCTGATATATTTTTTTCTTTCTTCATATGTTCTTTTTTTAATTTAAGTTTTATTTTTATATTCCCCATACAATTACAATCCCCTTATTTTGAACCCAAGTCCTCCTTTCCCCTCACCCCAACCTCCCCCACCCCCCGCACAGTGTCTCTGGTTCATAGTTTTTTGTTGATTTTGGTATTTTCTTTCTTATAGTTATTCCTTTTCCTGGTCCCTTATTTAAGTTTTCTAGATTCCTGCTATGAGTGAGACCATCCGATATTTTTCTTTTTCTTTCTGGCTTATTTCGCTGAGCATGATCCCTTCCAGTGCCATCCATGTTGCTGCAAATTGCATGTGTTTATCTTTTTTGAATGCTGAGGAATATTCCATGGTGTATATGTACCACATCTTCTTGATCCAGTCATCTATTTTTGGGCATTTGGGTTGTTTCCAAAGCTTAGCTATTGTAAATAGTGCTGCTATAAACATAGGGGTGCAGGTGCTCTTTACAATTGATGTTTCTGTGTCCTTTGGGTAAATACCTAGGAGTGGAATTGCTGGCTCATATGGAAGCTATATGTTTAGTAGGTCAAGAACTCTCCACACAGCTCTCCATAGTGGTTGGACCAGTTTGCACTCCCACCAACAGTGCAGGAAAGTTACTTTTTCTCCACATCTCCCCAACATTTGTTGTTGCTAGTTTTTTTTTTTTTTTTTTTTTTTGCATTTCCCTGATTACAAGTGATGTTGAACATTTTTTCATATACCTGTTGGCCATTTGCATTTCCTCTTCAGAGAAGTTTCTTTTTAGCTCTTCTGCCCATTTTTTGACTGGATCATTTTCTTTGTTTTTGTTGAGTCTCATCAGCTCTTTGTAGATTTTTGTGATCAGTCCTTTATCATTAGTGTTGTATGCAAATATGTTCTCCCAGTTGGTGGGGTTTCTCTTTGTTTTTGTTATTGTCTCTTTTGTTGTGTAGAAGCTCTTTGATTTGATGTAGTCCCTTCTGTTTTTCTTTGCCTTCACTATCACTGCTTTAGGTGATGTGTCTCTAAAGATGTCTTTGATGTGCATATCATGAAGTGTTTCGCCTGTATTTCCTTCTATATATTTTATGGTTTCAGGTCTTATGTATAGTGCTTTAATCCATTTTGAGTTGGTTTTTGTGCATGGTGTTAGGTAGTAGTCAAGCTTCATTCTTTTGCATGCAGGGACCCAGTTTTCCCAGCACCATTTATTGAACAAACTTTCTTTGCTCCAATGCATATTCTTTTCTCCTTTGTCAAAGATTAGTTGACCATAAATCTGTGGGTTTTTTTCTACATTTCCTAGTTGGAAATCCTAGCAAGAGCAATAACACAAGAGAAAGACATACAAGGAATCCAAATAGGAAAAGAAGAAGTCAAACTATCACTATTTGCAGATGATATGATAATATACATAGAGAACCCCAAAAACTCCACAGAAAAACAATTCAACTAATCAATCAGTTCAGTAAGGTGGCAGGATACAAAATCAATATGCAAAAGTCAGTAGCCTTTCTATACACAAACAATAAATCTGAAGAAGAAGAAATTAAAAAAAAAATCCCTTTTATTATAGAAACAAAAAAAATCAAATACTTGGGAATAAATCTAACAAAAGAGGTAAAGGACCTATGCAAAGAAAATTATACAACCCTGTTCAAAGTAATAGAAGAAGACACAAAGAAATGGAAAGACATCCCATGCTCATGGATTGGAAGAATAAACATTATTAAAATGGTCATTCTACCAATTGCAATATACAGATTTAATGCTATTCCGATAAAAATTTCAATGTCATTCTTCAAAGAAATAGAACAATTATTGATGAAATTCATATGGAATCACCAAAAACCCCAAATAGCCAAAGATCTCCTGAAATAAAAAAAAAAAAAGAAGAAGGGAATGGAGTCATCACACTCCCAGACTTCAAACTATACTACAAAACCATAATCATCAAAACTGCATGGTATTGGAACAAGAACAGACACACAGAACCAATGGATATTCTGATATATTTTTGAGACATATTTTATATCTCAGTATATAGCCTATCCTTAAGGTTGGACTTTGGGCACAAATGTGTATTCTTTTGTCTTAGGGTGGAAGATTCTGTGAATGTCTATTAAATGTAACTTTGCATACTTCATTTAAGACCTTTGTTTCCTTGTTAATTTTGTCTGGAAGATTTATCCATTGATAGAAATGTTTTGTTGAAATCCCCAACTATTACTATGTTGTTGTCAAGGAGGTACTTTAAGTCTGTTAACACTTTTATTACAGAATTATGTGCACTTGTGTTGAGTTCATGAATAGCAATGGCTATTGCATCTTCCAGATGAGTTGTTCACTTGACTGATAGCTAGCATCTATCTTTGCACCTGATAGACTTTTTTGGCTGAACATCAAATTGATAAAATATGGAAATAGCAGATCCTGCTTTATCCTCTGTGTTATTAGCTTAATATAACTTTCTATCCATCCTTTAACTTTGTGTTTATCTTTAAGTGGGTCTCTTGTGTGTAAAATATAGATTGGTCATGTTTTTTAAATTCAATTTGTAAATCTGTTCCTTTTAACTGGTGTGTTCAGATTATTAACATGTGGGTGATTTTTGATGTATGATAATTATTTACAGTCATCCTATATTTTTTTCAGAGTTGTTTTATCTCTCTGTTGTTTATTTTCCCATTTTTTCTCTCTGTATTTTAATTTTTATGGATTTTTCTGGTTGTTCTTTCAGTTTCTTCATTTATTTCTATTTTTATTTTATTTTTATGTTTTAAAATATTTATTTATTTATTTATTTATACAAGCACTGGGAACAGCCAGAAGCATGGGATGGTGAGAGAATTCACCAGAGCCAGAGCAGGGACTAGAACAGGCGACTGATGAAATACAATGCTGAAGGGAGCATCAGGCATGGCAGGAGAGTTCTGCATGCCATGTGGGACCCTGCCAGCAGCCAGGATCGAACCGGTGCTGCAGATGCTGCGGGCAGCTTCACAGCCCAGCGTTCAACCTCTGCGTCACCAGCGGAGGCCTTTCATTTATTTTTCTAATGTTTGTATTTTTGCTTGGTGGTTGCTACATAGTTAATATGGAAATTTCTATGCTGAAAATAGTCCTTTATGTGCTGTTATCAACACACTCACACTACACAGATTCTGTGCTTTCCTATTAAAGGTTTTGTTGTCTCATGTTATCCCTATTTATACTTCTGAATCTGTTTTACATTTTTTTGTTTGTTCTTTTCTTGTAGAACACCTTTCAACAATTCATGTAGGGCAGATCTAGAAGTAGTAAGCTCCATTAATTTTGTTTTTCTGGGAAAGTCTTTATTTCTCCATCATATTTGAATGATAATTTTGCAGAACAGTGTATTCAAGCTAGCAATTTTTGTCTTTTTTTAAAGATTTATTTATTTATTTAATCATTTAAAATATTTTATTTTTATATAAGAACTGTGGTATAGGCCAGAGGCATGGGAGGGTGAGAGAATTCACCACAGACAGAGCGGGGTGCAGAACATTCAGACTGACTGAAATACACTGTTGACCGAGCAGTGGGCATGACATTAGAGGTCTGCCATACCTTGTGGGTATCTCCCAGGCCAGCTGGGAATCTAACCTGTACTGCTGAGGCTGCAGACAGCTTCACAGCACTGCGCTCAACCTGCTGTGCCACCAGGGAGGCCCTAAAGATTTATTTATGCATACAATAACTGGGTTACAGGCCCAAGGTGTTGGGGGTGAGTGGATTCACCAGATACAGAATGGGGAACAGAACAGGTGCATCACTGAAATACACTGCTGAGGGCAGCAGTGGGCAAGTCAGAAGAGGTCTGCTGTACCATGTGCGTCACCTCCCTGGCCAGGGATTGAACTTGTGCTGAAGCGGCTGTGGGTAGTTTCACAGTCCTGAGTCTTAAAACCTGCATTACCAAGGGAGGCCCAGTTTTTGTCTTTTTTAATTGAAAATACCTCATTCTACTTTTTTTTCACCTTGATAATATCTGATAAAAGACTAATCAAGATGTCATTATATATTACCCTCAGTTTCATCTTGGAGAGTTTAATATTTTTTCTTTCTTTGACATTAAATATTTTAACGATTATTTATGTTAAAAATGTTAGGTGTTCTTTGTGCTTCTTGGACATCATGTTCATGTCTTTACTTAGGTTTCAGAAGTTCCAGGTTATGATTTTTTCACGTGGGGTCTCTGTCTGTTCCTTTCTTGTCTCTTCACCTTCTAAAATAACCAGTCTACTTATGTATCCTCTTCTAATGGAGTCTTGTACTTCTTGTATATTTTCTTCATTTACCCTAGATATTATTTCTCTGTCTTCTTCTACTTGTGTCATTTGTATATTTGTGTGCTCAATTGCTGAAATTACTGGACACTAAAGTCTGTTTAATAAGTTTACCATATCTGTATGGATTTCATCAAACATATCTCTTTGTGTTTGTCAATATCGTCAATTATTTTAGTAAACACCTTATTCTTTGTGCATTATTTTATTTCTGTGTTTGATTGCTCTGCGATTACTTCATTTTTTTTTTTTTTTTTTTAAGATTTATTTATTTATTTATACAAGCACTGGGTAGAGTCAGAAGCGCGGGAGTGTGAGAGAATTCACCAGAGCCAGAGTGAGGAACAGAACAGGCAGACTGACGAAATACACTGCTGAGGGGAACAGCGGGCGTGGCAGGAGAGGTCTGTCGCACCATGTGGGACCCTTTCCAGCAGCAGGGGATCGAACTGGCGCTGCAGAGGCTGCAGGCAGCTTTGCACTCCAGCACTCAACCTTTGCGCCACCAGGGGAGGCCCACTTCATTTGTGTTTTAAATTACTATTATAAAATCTTTGTTTTTAAGGTCCTTTTATGATGTGTCCTTTGTGTAGGCTTCAGGAGTATAATTTTGTCCTTCATTTATCTACCATGCTTGCTAAGCATGTGTGTTGCCTTGTTTATATTGGTGAAGCTATGAGTTTACTTCTATTTGTTTGTTTCTATTCTTTGTTTAACTTGGCAGCAGGTTAGGGTAGGAAAGGAAACTGGAGCTCAAAGACTCAGTCTCAATCCTGATAGGGAACGTTGCTTCAATCAGAAATATCAATTCTGCCTTCTCTCTATTCAGAACAAGCTCTTTTCACTGCTTCAGAGGTCCTAAATTCCAAGGTCCCAGCTCTCTGCTCTTTCCCTCTGTGGTGTAGGACATATGACATCAGGCACAGACTATAAGGAAAGGGCCACTGAACAAAGGCCACAGGGAAAAAAAAAAAAGAAAAAAAAAGATGCAGGCCAGCATGTTGGAATAGGTCTCTCTCTTGGAACTTCTGGCTGGGAGGGGAGAAGGAAGTCTGCCATCTGTGCTCCTGGAAAAGGGGCAGTAGGCAATGGATAATCAAGGCAGCACATCAGGTGTGCACAGTATGGAGGTGCAGACACACATAGCTCACCCTCTCCCTCTCTCCCCTGTTCCTTCCTGTTGTGAAAAGATAGCTTGACTAACGGCTTGACTCAATATGATACACTGTCTATATCAGACTCCTAACCCATTCCACTGACTTAAATGGCCATGACCCTGGCCCAAAATCACCCTCACCTGTTTCCACTTTGTCCTCAGAGCAAATCCTCAACATCAGCGTAAAATCTTCAGTTCCTCCTCTCACAATAATTAAAACTGAAAAACAGAAATGTTACTCTCAAATCCCTTTTTTTTTTTACAAGAAGGATTTGACTTAGTCAAATTAAAAATATATTTTGGCAAAAGAATTAAAAACAATTATAATGTTATTATAAAAATATTTGAATAATTAGATTCCCATAGGTGAGTAGTCCTTATAATAAGTTTTCAGTTTTAGATTTTTTGTAGAGTTAAAAACACAACATACTACATTTCCCAAATGGCATGAACTTTTTCTATAAAAAAACAATTAAAATCAACTAAAACACTTATGTGTCTGTGAAGTAACTTGGCTTGCTTCATAGTGATAAGGTATGTAAAAAAGATTCCTGCAAAAGTAGAATGCAGAGATTTTCATTTCAGAACTTCACATACGTCATTTAAATATTTAATGACTTCAATTTTCTTTAGAAGAAGTTAACTTTTAATCATTCCATTGTACACTCTTCATGTGATTATCAGTTTTTGACTGCTGTCAGATTTTCTGTCATATTTGAACTTTGATCAATTTGACTATGAAGTACCTAGGCATTTTTGTATTATAATTTATACAACTTGGAGTTCATTTACTTATCTGGATATAAAACTAAATTTGTGAATTTTTTGGCAAGTATTTCTTCAAACATTTAGCCTACTCATTTCTCACTCCTCTTTTTGAAGCATGTTTAAACCACTACATTTGAGACCCAGTTGCTTTCTTGTTAATTATTTTGAACTCTATTGTTTGGGTAGATAATTTCTATTGATTTATGCTTATATTCACTCATTTTTTGCTCTTGTCACCTTTAATCTCTTAGTGAATATTCATTACACTTAATGTACATTTTATCTTTAGTATTCCTTTTTTATTTTGTTTTTTAACTCATTAGTTCATATTTTTCAAGTATCTTCATGATTTATTTCAATAATTTTAACGTGTTATTAATAACTGCTTTGAAATTTTCAGAGAATTCACATTGGAAACATCTTAGAATCTCCTTTTTATTAACTACCCCTCCTTCTCTTTACATTTGGGCCATATTTTCCTTTTTTGGTTAACAGCCAAACACCCTAGATAATAGTTTGTAGAAAATTTTAATTCCTAAACCCTGTTAAAATATGTTGCTTTTTTTGTTCTAGTAGCAATTGATTGAACTCAGAATGAAACCTATCTCCCCTATAATGTGATAATCACTTCTCAGTTCTTTCAGATTATAGCTACGGCTTTCTTTTTAGCCTCACTCCCAAAGGTCTTCTCTATATCTACACAGAATAATTGGGCAGTTTATGTTGAAAATTTTGCTAGGCTATCTGTGTTTGTCTTATTTCTAGGTCTTTTCACTCTAAAATTTTGGACTCTTTGCCATCTGCTCTATCATCTGAACTCAAGGAAACAAGGCTTAAAATTTCTGCTCACACAGCTACTTAAAGTTTCACTTATGATCAAAGTTCTAACAAACCTCTGAAGTTTATATAGTGCAGTTCTTTCATCTAAGGGTAGATTAAACTTTTTTTTTTTTTTTTGGAGAGGATAAGCAAAAGCCTGAGTCTCTCCTAGGTATTCATGTGCTATAGATAAATTATGTATTGGGGAGTTGTACATACAAATTTTGAGTCTCATAACTTCATGTTCTGTTACACTTATAACTAAACATTTCTGTCTTAATCCCTGGCTCGTCTTATACTTTTGAACTCTGTTAATCGCCACAACGATCTTGTACGTGTATGACCCCCTACAACCACAGATGTAATATAAGAATTTGCACCAAATCATATATTTGGTATAAGAAATTACAGCAAGAATGTAAGGCAAAAGAGTCACAAGTTGTAAAGTCCTTCCTTCCATTTCCTATTCTGTCATTCAAATACCTCCAAACTTCTTTCTGTGCTTAGTCATTTTCCAATGAATCAAATAGTTATCATTTCTTGTATTTTTTTTAATAGAGGCATGTTTGTTTATTTATTTATTTATTTGTTTGTTTTGTTTATACAAGCACTGGGTACAGTCAGAAGCGTGGGAGGGTGAGCGAATTCACCAGAGCCAGAGCAGGGAGCAGAGCAGGCAGAAGCACCGAAGTACACTGCTGAGGGGAGCAGCGGGTGGCAGGAGAGGTCTGTGCTCCATGTGGGACCCTCCTCCAGTGTCCGGGGAGCAGCCGGGGATCGAACCGGCACCGCAGAGGCCGCTGGCAGTTTCGCAACCCAGCGCTCAACCGCTGCGCCACCGGGGAGGCCCCCATTTCTTATATTTTGTCCCAATTTCATGAGCTTAGTTTTTGTAGCATGTCCTCCACATTACATTTCTTCATTACACATATATTCTTTAGACAGACAGAATGGCTAAAATTTAAAACCAGCAAGTGTTAACAAAGAGGTTGAATAATTAGAACTCTCATATACTGGCAGTGGACATGCAAAATGGTACAAATACTTGGAAAAACTTCTTGACAAATTCATATAAAACTAAATATATGTTAATATTAAAACACAGAAATCCCTTGACTAACTACTTACTAAAGAAAAATAAGAGATATCTGCACACACATAAGCAAACAGAGAATAATACTTGTACAAGAAGGTTTACTTCAGGGGAGAAACAACAAATAAAAGAAATGCACACTAATGGGAATGGCATTTCATTTTGGATTAAGATATGTTCTAACATTGTACTGTGGGAATGTTTGATTAAGTCTATAACTACATTATAATTTATTTTAAAAGACTTTTAAACAATGGCTTTTTAAAAGACTTTTTTTTCAATATTTTTCTTTTTTTTTTAATATTAAATTTTATTTTTATATTCCCCCATACAATTGCAAACGTCCCATTCTGACCCCAATCCTTCCCCTCCCGCCCCCCACCCCCCAAAAAGTGTCTCTGGTTCATAGTTTTTTGTTGATTTTGATTTTCACTTTCTTATATTCATTTTCCTGGTCCCTTATTTAAGTTTTCTAGATTCCTGCTATGAGTGAGACCATCCGGTATTTTTCTTTTTCTTTTTGGCTTATTTCGCTGAGCATGATCCCTTCCAGCGCCATCCATGTTGCTGCAAATTGCATGTGTTTATCTTTTTTGAATGCTGAGTAATATTCCATGGTGTATATGTACCACATCTTCTTGATCCAGTCATCTATTGTTGGGCATTTGGGTTGTTTCCAAAGCTTAGCTATTGTAAATAGTGCTGCTATAAACATAGGAGTGCAGGTGCTCTTTGGAATTGATGTTTCTGTGTCCTTTGGGTAAATACCTAGGAGTGGAATTGCTGGATCATATGGAAGCTCTATGTTTAGTAGGTCCAGAAATCTCCACACAGCTCTCCATAGTGGTTGGACCAGTTTGCACTCCCACCAACAGTGCACAAGAGTTCCTTTTTCTCCACATCCTCGCCAACATTTGTTGTTGCTAGTTTTTTAATATGTGCCATTCTCACTGGTGTGAGATGGTATCTCATGGTAGTTTTGATTTGCATTTCCCTGATTACAAGTGATGTTGAACATTTTTTCATATGTCTGTTGGCCATTTGCATTTCCTCTTCAGAGAAGTTTCTTTTTAGCTCTTCTGCCCATTTTTGAGTGGATTATTTTCTTTGTTGTTGCTGAGTCTCATCAGCTCTTTGCAGATTTTTGTGATCAGTCCTTTATCATTACTGTTGGGTGCAAAAATGTTCTTCGAGTTGGTGGGGTTTCTCTTTGTTTTTGTTATTGTCTCTTTTGCTGTGCAGAAGCTCTTTAATTTGATGTAGTCCCAGCTGTTTATCTTTGTCTTCACTATCACTGCTTTGGGTGATGTGTCTGTAAAGATGTCTTTGATGTGCAAATCCCGTAGTGTTTCGCCTATATTTCCTTCTATGTATTTTATGGTTTCAGGTCTTATGTCTAGTTCTTTAATCCATTTTGAGTTGATTTTTGTGTATGGTGTGAGGTAGTGGTCAAGCTTCATTCTTTTGCATGTAGCGACCCAGTTTTCCCAGCACCATTTATTGAACAAACTTTCTTTGCTCCAATGCATAGTCTTTGCTCCTTTGTCAAAGATTAGTTGACCATAAATCTGTGGGTTTATTTCTGGATTTTCTATTCGATTCCATTGGTCTGTATGTCTGTTCTTGTTCCAATACCATGCAGTTTTGATGATTATGGCTTTGAAGTATAGTTTGAAGTCTGGGAGTGTGATGCCTCCATTTCCTTCTTTTTTTTTCAGTAGAGCTTTGGCTATTCGGGGTTTTTGGTGATTCCATATGAATTTCATCAATAATTGTTCTATTTCTTTGAAGAATGCCATTGAGATTTTGATTGGAATAGCATTGAATCTGTATATTGCTTTTGGTAGGATGGCCATTTTAATAATGTTTATTCTTCCAATCCATGAGCAGGGGATGTCTTTCCATTTCTTTGTGTCTTCTTCTATTTCTTTTAACAGTGTTTTATAGTTTTCTTTGTATAGGTCCTTTACCTCTTTTGTTAGATTTATTCCCAAATATTTGATTTTTTTTGTTTCGATAATAAAAGGGTGTTTTTTTGATTTCTTCTTCTTCAGATTTATTGTTTGTGTATAGGAAGGCTACTGACTTTTGCGTGTTGATTTTGTATCCTGCCACTTTACTGAATTGATTGATGTGTTGAATTAGTTTTTCTGTGGAGATTTTGGGGTTCTCTATGTATATTATCATATCATCTGCAAATAGTGATAGTTTGACTTCTTCTTTTCCTATTTGGATTCCTTGGATGTCTTTCTCTTGTCTTATTGCTCTGGCTAGGACTTCCAGTATTATATTGAAAAGCAGTGGTGAGAGTGGACATCCTTGTCTTGTTCCAGATCTTAATGGAATTGCTTTCAGCTTTTCACCATTGAGAATGATACTGGCTGTTGGCTTGTCATAGATGGCCTTTATGATGTTGAGGTATGTTCCTTGTATCCCAAGAATTTCAAGGGCTTTTATCATGAATGGGTGTTGCACTTTGTCGAAAGCTTTCTCAGCATCTATTGATATTATCATATGGTTTTTATATTTCTTTTTGTTGATGTGTTGGATAACGTTGATTGATTTTCGGATGTTAAACCATCCTTGTGCCCCTGGAATGAATCCAACTTGGTCGTGGTGAATTATCTTATGGATACATTGTTGGATTCTGATAGCTAAAATTTTATTGAGGATTTTTGCATCAGTGTTCATTAGGGAGATTGGCCTATAGTTTTCCTTTTTTGTGTTGTCCTTATTCGGTTTTGGTATTAGTGTAATATTGGCTTCATAGAACGTGTTTGGTATTGTCCCTTCCTTCTCAATTTTTTGGAAGAGTTTGTGAAGGATGGGCACTAATTCGTCTCTGAATGTTTGGTAGAATTCATTTGTAAATCCATCAGGTCCTGGGCTTTTGTTTTTGGGGAGGTTTTTAATTACCATTTCAATTTCGCTGCTTGTAATTGGTCTGTTTAGGTGTTCTATTTCTTCTTTATCTAGCTTTGGGTGATTGTAGAGTTGTAGGAATTTGTCCATCTCCTCTAGATTGTTGAACTTGTTTCCATATAACTGTTCATAGTAGTTACTGATTATTCTTTTGATTTCTGCTGTGTCCGTTGTGATTTCTCCTCTTTCATTTATGATCCTGTGTATTTGTGCTTTCTCCCTTTTTTCCTTTGTGAGCCTGGCTAGGGGTTTGTCTATTTTATTTATTTTTTCAAAGAACCAGCTCTTGGTTTCATTGATCTTTTGGATTGTTTTTTGTTTCAATTTCATTTATTTCTGCTTTGGTTTTTATTATTTCTTTTCTTCTACTGGTTTTGGGGTTTTTTTTTTGTTCTTTTTCTAGATCTTTGAGCTTCGAGATTAGGTTGTTTCTTTGAGTTTTTTCTTGTTTTTTTGATGTGAGCTTCTATTGCTATATATTTTCCTCTTATTACTGCTTTTGCTGCATCCCATACATTTAGGATATTGGTGTCCTCCTTGTCATTCAATTCAAAGAATTTTTCAATTTCTTCTTTGATCTCCTCGTTAGTCCAGTGGTCTTCCAGTAGTGTGGCTTTTAATCTCCATGAGGTAGGATAGTTCCTTGCCTTCTTTTTATGATTTATTTCTAGTTTGATGCCTTCGTGGTCAGAAAAGATGGTTGGTATGATTTCAATCTTGGTGTATCTGTTGATGTTTGTCTTGTGCCCCAGTATGTGATCGATCCTGGAGAATGATCCATGTGCGCTTGAGAAAAATGTGTACTCCGTTTTTTTTGGGTTTAGTGTTCTATAGATGTCTGTTAAGCACAAATGCTCTAGTTCCTTATTTAGAGCTTTAGTTTCTTTACTTATTTTTTGTCTTGTTGATTTATCCATTGTTGATAGTGGTGTGTTGAAGTCTCCCACTACATATGTGTTTTCTCTGATGTCTGTTTTCAGAGAGGACAACAGTTGTCTGATATATTTTGGTGCTCTTTCGTTTGGTGAGTATATGTTAATGAGTGTTATTTCTTCTTGAAGTATTGTCCCCTTAATCATAATGTAGTGACCATTGGGGTCTCTTTTTATTTTTTTGAGTTTGAAGTCTGTTTTATCTGATATAAGTATAGCTGTTCCTGCTTTCTTTTTTGGCCCATTTGCTTGTAGGATTGTTTTCCATCCTTTGACTTTGAGCCTATTTTTATCTTTTGTAGCTAAATGTGTTTCCTGGAGACAGCAAAAGGTTGGGTTTTGTTTCTTAATCCAGGCTGCAACTCTGTGTCTTTTTATTGAAGAGTTTAGTCCATTTACATTTAGAGTTAATATTGATATGTTAGCATCTGTATTTGCCATTATGTTTGTCTTTCCTTTGATTTTATTTATTTATTCTTTTAATAACGTTTTTTTTTTTTTTTAGTCCTCTTTCGTTGTTATTCGTCCCTCTGAGGTTCTGGCTTTAGGATTCCTTGTAGTATTTTTTGGAGTGGGGGTTTAGTCGCAATGAAATTCTGGAGTTTCTCTTTGTCTGGGAAGGTCCATATTCTTTCTTCATGGAGGAAAGAGAGCTTTGCGGGATAGAGTATTCTTGGTTGGCATCTGTTTTCTTGGAGTCTGTTGACTATGTCCCTCCACTCTCTCCTTGCCTGTAGTGTTTCTTCAGAGAAGTCTGATGTCAGCCTGATTGGTTTTCCTTTGAATGTTATCTGTTTCTTCCCTCTTGTCAGCTTCATTATTTCTTCCTTGTCCTGGATTCTTGCGAGCTTTACTATTATGTGTCTTGCTGTGTTTTTCCATTCGTCGTGGAAGTTTGGTGTTCTTCTTGCTTCTTGTATATCAATTTTCAGCTCCTTCTTTGCATTTGGGAAGTTCTCTTCAATATATCCATGAATATTTTCTCTGTTCCTACATATTTCTCCTCTCCTTCTGGAATTCCTATAACTCTTATATTTCCTTTCCTCATGGAGTCAGATAGTTCCCGAAGTCTTTCTTCATTCTTTTTCCTTTGTACTTCTCTTTCTTTTTCTGTTTTGGTTCTTTTTATTTCTGTGTCTTCAAGATTACTTATTCGTTCTTCCATTTCATCTATTCTGCTTTCATTGCTTTTCCCAGAGTTCTTTAGTTCCTCCATTAATTCTTTGATCTCCTGCATTTCTCCTACTTCCCTCTTTAGGGACTCAATTTCCTTCTTCTGATCTATCACTTTTTTAATCATGGCAATTTTAAATTCTCTTTCTGGAAGGCTCAGAAGTTCTTCCAAGTTGCTGTCGTTGCAATCTGGGGAGTGGTTTGCTTTTTGTGGTGTGCTTCTTTCCTGAGGAGTTTTTAGGTTGCGTGTGGTTCTTCTACTCCCTACTGTCTGTTTTCTAATTTGTCGTTTGCATTGGGACACTGTGTTGCTCGGACTGACTGACATCTTGGGTGAACTTCTCCGCTCCCCTCTGGCTCTTCCAGGAGCCATCTCTGTCTTCTGGGGGAGCTTTCTGCTGGTTTTAGGCAGTTTTTACTGAAGAAATGTCCCTGTTCTCAAATGGCGAAGCGGGATGCAGTCCCTGCGCCTCCGGTTTCAGGCACACTCTTCTGCGCACCCGGTCTGCCCCGGACGTGGGTGCCTGTTCCCTCTGTGGGCTCAGACTGCTGGTCGGAAGGGGCCTGGCGTGGAATAACTTCCTGGCTGGCCACTGGGTCCTCCAGAAGCCTTCTGCCCTTTTCAAGCAGTCTTAAGAAATTTCCTGTTTTATGGGGTGTTAGTGACTTTTTTTTCTTGGTCGCTAGGTGGCGCCAGAGATCTCTCCTATTGTCCTTGGGGGGCTGTTTTTCGCCTCCCCCCACCCCGTGGGACAGGGAACAGAGCGGGAGTGGTAGGGTACACCTCAACAGCTTTGGGGTGCTGTGTCTGCCTTGTGCCCCACCGTTGTGGAGAAACCACGCCCCGAATTTTCGTGCCCCGGGTCTCAGTTCAAAGCCCTCAGTTCCAGAACGTGGGCTGTAGCCCAGTTCAGTGGCGCGGGAATGGCGCCTTTTGCACCGCTCCCATGCCTGGGCGCCTGGTTCCTGCTCACTCAGGGAGGGACCTTCACCTCAGTGAGGACCTCCGCGCGTCTCCCCGCAAGCCTAGGTCGTCTCCCCGCAAGCCTAGGTCACAGGCGCGGGGACCTGGGCAGCCGCGATCCAGGTCTGCACTTGCTTTTCAAGCTCGCCGAGCGTGCTGCTTTCCAGCGCAAGCTTACCTGCAGCCTGGGCTGTGTGCGCGTCTCCCGGGGTCTTTGTTCTTCTCTAATGGCGCCCGGAGCCGTTCCCTCACCTCCGCGGCGGATCCTGCAGGGTTCGCCTCAGCTCCCGTTCACGGGGTGTGGTGGCTGCAATAGTTCCTTTCCACGCACAGTCCCGCTTGCTGCGTCGTTTGTTCTTGTGGGTCGTTTTGGTTTGTTGTTTCCCTCCTCTCTGCCAGTTGGAGAGTGCCGCCTCTGTGGGCGGGGGAGGGGAGCAGGGTTCTGCGCTTCCCTCCCTTCTGGTCCTGTTTTATGGCCACTTTCTTCTTCGGGTAGTTTGCTGGAGTCACCCGTTTATCTTCCGTGTCCCGGTTCTCACTGGGACCTGCCGCTTTTCCTCCCTATTAACTTTTTTTAATGGGAGATCTTACTCGCAGCGTCTCCTCGCTGCCATGTTGCTCCGCCCACTCTTTTTTCAATATTTTTCATTGAGATAACATTGGTTTACAGCACTTTATGCAATATAGGGGTATAGGTTCTCATCTCTGCAGTTAAAGGCTACCACACCACACAGACATACAAAACACCAATAATTCTCTACCAAGTACATTTGGCTCCCAATTTGCTTACTCCTCACACCCCACAGCCTCTGCTCTGTTAATGTAAATCTGCAGTTAGATTTCTCGGGGCCAAGGGAGTTGGGGGACTTGGCTTAGTTTTTTTCTATTCTTTATTCATTGTACCTTTATATACTATGTATGAGTGTAATCGTGATGAATGTTTTTCTCTTTCTGTCTTACTTCATTTAGCATAATTCCCTCCATTTCCACCTATGTTATTGAAAATGGCATGACCTCATCCATTTATGACTGACTCATATTTCATTGTGTCTATATAACAACTGAATACATCTGTTGTTGGACTCTTAGATCATTTCCATAATATCTATAATTTGACGACTGTAAATAGTGCTACACTGATTATATCTTTTGCTTATAATATTTCTTTTTTTATTTTTTTCTTTTTTAATTTATTTTTAAGATTTATTTATTTATTTACACGAGCACTGGGTACAGTCAGAAGTGTGGGAGGGTGAGAGAATTCACCAGAGACAGAGTGGGGAACAGAGCCGGCAGAAAGACAAGGTACACTGCTAAGGGGAGCAGCAGGCGGGCAGGAGAGATCTGCCTTGCCATGTGGGACCCTCAACTGCGGCCGGGGATCCAACTGGCGCTGCAGAGGCTGCAGCAGCTTCGAAGCCCAGCGCTCAACTGCTGCACCACCAGGGAGGCCCCTTTCATTTTTTTAAATAAACTTTTTATCAAGATTTATTTATTTATGCATACAAAAGCTGGGATTCAAGCCAGAGGTTCAGGGGGTAAAAGGATTCACCAGAGACAGAGCAGGGAACAGAACAGGCAGACTGACAAAATACAATGCTGAGGGGAGCAGCAGGCAAGTCAGGAGCGTCTGCTGCAACATGTGTGTTGCTCCCTGGCGAGTTGGGGATTGAACTCATGCTGCAGAGGTTGCAGATTGTTTCATAGGTGTGTCTTAACCTCTCTGCACCACCAGGGAGGCCCTTGCTTATAATATTTCAATAGAATGATTAACATGCATAATCTATATGATTTTATTTATATTTTATTAATATATTTATATATTGCACCTATTTATCTTACTTGAGATGCTGTATACATTTATTTACATCTTATTGCATTTGTAAACTAGATATTTCACTGAATCTAAAATTTTCCTTAATAATAAATTCAATCATGTTACAATCTAAAGAAATATTTTATATTACTAAACATCTTCAATTTTTATATGGTTGCTATAATATTCCTCATAAAGTATCTATGCAGTATATTTTTAAACTTAGAAGAACAACTATGATTTCTTGTTTTTCATTTATTTCTGCAACACATATATATTGTTCAATTAAAACTGAAATAACAATTTAAACCAAGCAAACACAGGTGAACTACATTTGACCCATTTGGTAGATTCTCATCAGATTT
Source organism: Talpa occidentalis (assembly GCF_014898055.3). Taxonomy (NCBI): domain Eukaryota; kingdom Metazoa; phylum Chordata; class Mammalia; order Eulipotyphla; family Talpidae; genus Talpa; species Talpa occidentalis. The sequence goes on along the minus strand of NW_023604295.1, from coordinate 81,047,126 downwards.
TTTTTTTTTTTTAAGCATTCATTTATTTATTTATGCAAAAGCTAGGGAACAGGCCAGAGATGGTAGGGGGTGAGAGGATTCACCAGAGACAGAGTGGGGACCAGAACAGGCAGGTCCATTGAAATATCCTGCTGAGTGGAGCAGTGGCTAGACAAAGAGGCCTGCTGTGTAATGTGTGTCACCTTCCTGGCCAGGGATTGAACTCATGCTGCAGCGGCTATGGATAGCTTCACAGTGTTGTGTCTTAACCCCTTGCACCACCAGGGAGGCCACTCATCAGATACTTTTGAATCTAATCCATGGCTCAAAAGAAGAAACATGGAGAGAAACAGCAATAGCAGGATTTATTTATGAAGTAAGTTAATAAAGAGAGTGTTAAGGGAAATAAATAGTTTAAGATAGAGAATTCACATAGCAAGAGTCTATATGAATTTACATACATAGAGGCTATTACATAGCAAGATGCAGTCTTTCCTACACATGATATTATGCACTGAGCAGAGACTGAGGTACATGGTGAAGCCACATGTTCCAAGTGGGCAGATACTACATGGACACCCCATCCTACCAGTGGTTTAATTGCCCAGGTGTTATCCATTTAACTGACAAAACCCAGCAATATAACTCCCCAATGTACCAGTAATTTAAATGTCAATACACCAGCTTGACTCTAATTTCCCATTAGCCCTCATCAGGGGTGGAATCCAGAAAACTCCACCTTATAAAATTGAGTTGGCTACTAGTGCCACCACTGGCTCTTAGAGTTTTCTCTTCAACATTATAATTTCTCTGCATTCCATATTTGTCAGCATTTCTACTGTGATGAAAGTTGGACGTTGGTTTGAATTCTCAGAATACAGCTTTCAATATTTTTGCAGCATATTCAAAGGAAATAGCAATCAGTAACAAAACATTGTCCATATATATAGCCAGTGTGTAAAAATTGTCCATTTCGAAAAAACAGTGAATCAATCAGCCCAGGCCAAAATAGAAATCTTAAAAAAGTTTCAGAGCAGCTACTTTTAAAATTGTTTCCTGTCCTCCTCCATACCAATTCTATCAAGTAGTACAGTAAAATACATTAGAAAAAAAAAACATATATGCATAAACACATAAGGCAGAACAAACAAGTAGAATTTTTTAAAAGTTTTTTTTTATTTATTTATACAAGATCTGGGGTACAGGACAGAGGCATGGGAGGGTGAGAGGATTCACCAGAGGCAGAGTGGGGAGCAGAATAGGTAGACAACTGAAATACACTGCTGAGGGGAGCAGCGGATGAGTCAGAAGAGGTCTGCTGCACCATGTGGGTATCTCCCTGGCCGGCCGGGTATCAAACCCGTGCTGCAGAGGCTGCGGACAGCTTCACAGTGCTGTTCTCAACCTGCTGTGCCACCAGGGAGGCCCACATGTAGCATTTCTGTTAGAACTTAAAAAGGGATCTTATTGAGACCTCAGCATCTGATAAATCCCCCACATAAAACATTAGTAACTTTGGGCAGATTTCTTCTTTTTGAGATTCCCAAGACTTTTCTCTCTGGGGTGTCCAGGAATGCCAACAGACGTTAGCCTTCCAGCTCTCCCAAGAAGTACCTTACAGGTAAAGAAGAAGACCCTTTCCTTATCTGCTCAATATAAAATCATTAAAGACAATTTTTCAGGATTTAAATGTAGCCCAATTTAAGGACCCATTCTTATCTGAATCAGTGTTATGCACAAAAATTGAACCCAACACAGACGGGTTTCTTGGCATAGTTTTGCCAAGGTCTTTTTAGGGTGTGATGTATTTTATCATCTGTCCTATAGATTACTGTCTTCCTGTGCTGTGTTACTTCCAAATAATCTCCAAGGCATTACTTTCTGAGTGATTTCTGAAACAAACAATTTCTGTTGTCAATTGGAATAGAATTGAACTACCAAAAATGAGGAATTATTTTCTTCCGCAATTGTTTGGCAAACTCTTTTTTTTCCATCCTGGTGGGTATCATTTTAACTCATCCCATGAAGGACTTCACAAAGACCAAAAAGATAGTAATAATTGCCAGTAATTCTGGACATTGGGGTAAAATCCACTTGTCTCTCTTCCAAAGGGCACATGGCAAGATATTGAACTTCAGGCTGTGAATCAATCTTGGGTTATTCTTGCCACATAAATGACATTGGTGATCCCTTGAGTCATTCTGTAGAAAGAATACTTTCCATATATATATATATATATATATATACACATTTTAGCAAAGCACAGGGTAGAGTGATCTCTCTTCAATACTATAAGCTATTTCAATACTATAGCCTATAGGAGGAGCATTAAGCCATTGAGTTCATTCTCCAAGTAGAAATGTTGTTCAAGTTACTAATTCCCCATTTGCAGGCCCTTTCTTCATCCTAATTAGTACATTTCAGAACAAATTGGGGCTAATTTCTAAGAGGAATAAGTGACCCTGTTGGACATCATGAGCACTAGTATTAGCACTGTCAGCTGTCCTCTTGGCCTTTTGCAATTCCAGATCATTTAGTGGAAGCGGCAATGAATCACACCTACACCTGATGGAAAAACTATTGTTCACCAGAAGGCTAATATCTCTGGTGTGTGTTTCATGTTTTCGTTGCTGACTTTTCCATATGACACCATATGCGTGTCAAACAATGAAGATATTTTTCAATTATGTGTATACATTTACCCTCTCACATTCACAGACTCCATAATTTGCATTGGGCTTATGAGTTTGTCCTCCCCTACTGATACTCCTGCTGGGAGGACTTTGACTTCTATGGTGCAAGTGTCATCACTGCATATTCTGTAAATTGGTAGTTATGTCCATAAAACTGCCCATGTCTATAAACATCCAAACTCGGCCTGGCAGGGGCTAGTCATATAAATCATGTAAACTAGCACACATGTTTTCAATAGTTTCTAGATGGTTATGGGTTATGATTCCATTCTCACAGCTTTGTGAATTGATTGGGAGCAGCGTAGTGGATTTAAAGAGCTAGTTACTTGCACCTGCATATCAGGGTTATTTAATGGAGCTGCTTGATAGTTCCACATAGCCCCAGTAGTCAAACATTTTCTACCATTCTGTTCCAACAATGTTAAAAACTGTTGTGCTGCATACACAGTAATGGAAATACATAAGATATTTTTTCCACTTTATACAAGAAGTCTTAATTAATAGCTACAGCTTGCAAACACAGAGGCCATTCCTTGGTTGTGTGGTTGTAAGGGCAGGAATAGGACACAATGCAGGTTTTCTGATCCCATGCAGACCGGGTAAAGGAGGAGTCAGAGTCCTCAGTAGTTTTGCAGGTTTTTTATTTGGGGTTCACCAGGCTTATGGCAGGCAGGGGTGCTGGCCACCCAGCCCCCAGCAAGTCTTCACTCTATCTATGCTCTTTAGCATTCGTTCTGCTGCTTCTACCGCTGCTCCTTCAGCTTCTGCTTCTGCTTCTACTGCTGCTCCTGCTGCTGCCGCTGGCGTCCCCGAGACGCTGCCCTTAAAAGCACAGTCTTAGCCCAGGTGAATCCCATCTACCTATGCCCACACCCTATTCCAGTGCCCGCCATCAGGCATGCATTCAGGACAAGGATCCATCATCTATCCTGATGGCAGAAGGGCAGAAAAGCCTGACATTTTCTTTACCCTACAGTCCACCCCCTCAGGGTTTTCTGCCATACAGTCTATACATATATACAATTTTCTAAGCAAACAAACAATGCAGCCATGGCCCAAAAAAGCAAATACATCAAATATAACAAAATACAATATAACAAAATACAACAGAACACAAATAAGTCCAGGCAGGGCACCAACCTAGTGCAAAAGACAATTATTGGTACCAGCAGATAAGCCACCAAATCTGCTGCCGAGGGCACTGCTCATACGAGGGAGGGGAATCACTCACGGCATCTACTATATCACACCAGGAGCCGTCAGGCTTCCTGGCCTTCTCTGGCTGTAGTCTCGGCTACAAGGCACACTCAGCATCCACCCCCAGGATGCACTAGCTCTGGGATTGGCAATTTTATTCTGTTGGGAGTAATCACCAACCCTCAGGGTTTCTGTCTGCAGTCGCTCCAACACTCGGCCTTCACAGCCACCAATGCGACTCACAGACCCCTGCACTCAAGCCAACCCACTGCACAATCACATGGGTCGGGGATCCAAACTCTGCATTCGGCTTGGGCTCCACCCCAAGCCACATTCCCCACCCGTCCCCCAAGGACGGGTTCCTCAGCTCCTCACCCTCACTCAAGAATGAGCAGGGCATCACCCACAGGTGATTTTATGAGACTCACAGGGCTTCAGCATACCCAGGCTGCTTAACAGACGCTTAGGGCTTCTCAACTTAGCATCAGTACCAGCTTTTGCCTTCTTAGTTGGCTTTTCTCCTCCACCTGGCTGCTGGGCATGCACAGGCTGCTTTTGGCCATCTAGGCCCACTGGCCACCCCCAGATTCTCCAAAAAAAAAACATAACCTGCCAAGGTCCTCCGCCTTCTGGCGGGATTGTCAGTCCAAGATCATCAGTTCATCAGTCTATCAGACCATTGGCCTCTCCCTGCTTCAGCAATGGCCTGCTGCCTCAGGGGTCATTGGCTGGTCCTTTCCGGTGTCGTTGGCTGGTCCTTTCGGGCGTCTCCTTCACGCCAGGTCTCATCCTGTAGCTCGTGGACGTATCCATCTTCTATACCGCCATGGCGCCTCCAGCGTCGTCACAGGCAGTCTTTTACTCCTTAGTCCCTCCAGGTCTTTGGAGGGCTCCAATACCTGTCTGCATGGATCCTGCCGACTTACGCCAATTGTAGAGGGCAGGAACTGGACACAGTGCAGGTTTTCTGATCCCATGCAGACCGGGTAAAGGAGGAGTCAGAGTCCTCAGTAGTTTTGCAGGTTTTTTATTTGGGGTTCACCAGGCTTATGGCAGGCAGGGGTGCAGGCTGGGGGGCTGGCAGGCCTCCCAGCCCCCAGCAAGTCTTCACTCTATCTAGGCTCTCTAGCGTTCGTTCTGCTGCTTCTACCGCTGCTCCTTCAGCTTCTGCTTCTACTTCTACTGCTGCTCCTGCTGCTGCCGCTGACGTCCCCAAGACGCCGCCCATAAAAAGCCCAGTCTTAGCCCAGGTGAATCCCATCTACCTATGCCCACACCCTATTCCAGGTGCCCGCCATCAGGCATGCATTCAGGACAAGGATCCATCATCTATCCTGATGGCAGAAGGGCAGAAAAGCCTGACATTTTCTTTACCCTACAGTGGTGCTGTTCTTGTAAATATATGTGATAGGGTTTTTTCTGAGCCTTACAATTTGACTATCATTTCCATCCTGACTCACTATATCTCATGTACATAGAGGTGGGAAAACTTCTTAGTCTCTGACAGCTCTAAGACTGGTGCCTACATCAATCATCCCTTCATTTGATCAAAGGAGACTGACATTCAGGAGTCAAAAACAAATGTTCAGAGCCCAAGCCTTTGAGTACTCAAATAGGGAGTTTGATATTTTTCCAAAGTTGGGGATATAAGTTCAGCAAAACACAGCCATTTCCAAAATTCAATGTAGTAGCCATCAGCTACTGGGAATCTGAGTTCAAAAATCACCTGTTTCCTCTCAGTTATTATCTTAATTTGCCTATCCTGATCCTAAATTCCAAGTATGCCACTTGTCAGTTAAATATATAATTCTGAGGCTTAGTTAAATATATAATTCTACACCTTGTAGCCACATTTTGTCAAGTGATTCAAAACCAATCTTCTCTTGAGAAAATTCAGTCAGGGCTGGAAAACAGTAAATAATCCTCACACTGTAAGTAGATGGCCTGTTTTAGTTGGATCTTTCTGCAATATTTTTCTTGAAAATATATATTTTTAGAACCTCATAGAACAGTCCAGAAATATTGTAGGATGTTCTTGTACTCAGGGCACTTCCATTCAAAAGTACAGAGTAGGGCCTCCCCAGTGGCACAGCGGTTGATCGCTGGCTTGCGAAGCTGCCCGCAGCCTCTGCTGTGCTGGTTCGATCCCTGAACACCAGGCGAGGGTCCCACATGGCGCACAGACCTCTCCTGCTGCCCGCTGCTTCCCGCAGCAGTGTACTTTAATCCTTCTGCCTGCTCTGCTCCCCGCTCTGGCTCTGGTGAATTCTCTCACCCTCCCATGCTTCTGACTGTACCCAGTGCTTGTATAAATAAATTAAATAATCTCTAAAAAAAAAAAGTACAGAGTGGCTAACCACTGGTATCCGCTGTGATACATAAAAAGGTATCCTTCAGTTTGGAACTGAGAATAAGCTGATATTCCCAAGGATGATATTTAGCAGGGTGCAGATAGATGGTATTTAGCAGGGTGTAGGATAGATCTCCTGGACAATATCATTAATGGCTTTCAAATCCAGAACAAAGTGGTACTCATTTGTGTGAGATTTCTTTACTGGCAAAATCATTGTGTTGCCTGGGTAGCGGCAGGGATAAATGACACCGGATCTTATAACAAATGGTGAGTTCCACACAAGACCTTCTCTTTTTGAGGACAAGGCTTTTGTCTTAGGGTTTTACTCACTTTCATCACCTTTATTCTTACAGGGTCTTCATTTGTGGCATGATCTGAAGTCCCATTACCCTGAGCCAATTTATCTATCTTTTCGTAGATTTCTGGACCAGAACTTCCTCTTTCAGTGGAACACACTGAGAATCACCTGGAATTGAAAGGCGTATTATTGGATTACTCATAGGTACAATCCTTGACCTTGGAGTGAGAAAATAAAATGTGCATTAATTTTATTTAAGAAGTCAATACATAGGGCCTCCCTGGTGGCCTAGAAGTTAAGTCTCTACTGTGCTACCACTGTGACAGACCTCCTGCCTGCAAAGCGGCCTGAGTTTGATCCCTGACTAGAGTGTTAGCCCACACAGCACAACAGACCTCTTTTGTCTCACCTGCTGCTCCCTTCAGCAGTGAATTTTAATAGATCCACGTGTTCTGCTCCCCACTCTATCTCTGGTGAATCTTCTCAACCCCACACCTCTGGCCTAAACCCTGTTCCTTTTCCCAAAAATAAATAAAATAAAAATCTTACAATAAAGGAATAATTCTTTTCAAAAAATTAACAACAACAACAACAAAAACAAAAGAGGTCAAGACTTAGGAGAAGAATTGGATACTCTTTCATATATAGAAAGCTATGTTGAAGGCTTTTTCACCAGATTGGCACTCCAGAGGTTGTAGGTAAGATTTCTCTGTGGCCTTCACTTACCTCAGTAAATACTACAGTTCTGTTGCTGGCCCAAGCTAATTTATAATTAAAAATGAAATAGGTTGCTCTAGTATCTATAAAAACTCATTAAAATGATTCCTCACACTTAGAGTTACCTAGGCCTCCAAGGGGGTTATCATAACTGGATTTTTCAAATTTACTAGAGCCTCTGGGTCTCCCAATTCTTCATGTGAGTCCCCATTCTGGACTATCATTTATTTATTGCTCTCCTTGTTTTATCATTTCTTTCACTTTACCTATATGATCCTTGTCTGAATCCTCATTCTGTGTCTTATATACTTCCTTTACTTTCTCCCAAGTTTTCATTACTTCTTCTCATTCTTGTTTCCAAACTGGACACCTGTTCTTCCAATGTCTCTTTTCCTTTAATAAGCATACTGATTCTTCCTTATTTTCTCCTACTGCATCTCTATGTCCCTTTTCTGTTTCTCTCCAACTCTGTCCTGTCTTCTTTTTCTATAAAAACATTTGTTAATGTTTACAAATGTTAGACATTTCATTTTAACATTTTCAATGAAAACATTTCATTGTTTTGCAAACTCTAAAGTCTATGTCCAGCAGTTTGAAATAACTCATCTCTATGGCAGCTTCAAACTTGTCTAGTTTTCTCCTTATATCCAGTGTATTTTGCTCAATGAATGTTATATTAATCACTGCAACATTTTCTGGAATATCTGTATTCTTGTCTGTATAATATAGTAATTTACACACTCCTTTCAAGAAACATAGATGGGGCCATCTTGGTGGTGCAAGGGGTTAAGCACAGCACTTTCAAGAAAGCCACAGCCTCTGCAGCATGAGTTCCATCCCTGCCAGCCCAGGGAACTACCGGCATTGTTCAGCAGACCTCTCTTGTCTAGCCCACTGCTCCCCTCAGCAGTGTGTTTTAGTCAGTCTGTCTGTTCTGTTCCCCACTCTGTCTGGTTAATCCTCTCATCCCCCATACCTCTGGCCTGTACTCCAGTTCTTGTATGCATAAATAAATAAATCTTAAAAAAATCAAAGAAACTCAGATGGATCCACATTAATCTTTGATTGAAACTGCTGTATCTTTCTTTTTTAGGCATCTCTTAATGTTTTTTAGGCATCCCCTAACTGCTGTATTTTACATTTTTTTAGGCATTGCATTCCTTAAACCTGTTAATAAACATCTCTTATAGAGTTTTTCCCCCGTCTGGGGTTCCAGTAGTGTCTACCACTGGACCAACCCCTACCACTTCTAGGGATTTTGGATCCTAATGATGGAGAGGATAAACATGTTCACTAACCTCCCATAAAAGCATTCTCCACTTATTTGAAATTAAAAGTATATATAGCATAGATTTTATGACCATGCAGTTAGTCTCATGGGAGGCAAAAATAGCAGCAAACAAATCAGGCATCCTTTGAAGATCCTTACTGTATGAAAGGATACAATTTCTCCAATTCGGGAGTTCACTGGTGGATAAGGAGTTATAGAAATAATAATATAATGCAAATTTCCTCATTGGTATAATTCATACACTGGGAATTGGTGAAGAGTGAAGTCTCTGAACCCAGATTAACTTCTTAAGTCAAATTGAGTGGTCTGTCCACTACAAGAAGTCACTGGACTCCCATACCTGTGTTGTGAGGGGCATCAAGGCCTGCAGAGCCTCTGCAGCCTCCATTAATGGGCACTAGCCTTTTGAGAAGGATTTTCTGTTGGTAGGTTCAAAGTTTCCAGTAAACGATGGTCTTTATCTTCCTGATATCCCCCTGTGCAGCAATCCAGATAAGGTTTAGACTTCCACAACTTTGTGTCATCATATGAGTCTCTGACTTTCCCAAATCTATGGAGTCACATAAAGGCATGTATAGATGACAATTTTGTCTCATTCGCTTGATCTATTAGAAAATTATTCCAATTGCAAAACAGAAAAATAATTCAGTGATCTTCCAATATACAATTTTTCCTCTAGTGCATATGCAGAACAAGCAGTACTATGAAAAAATAAGAACAAAAATAAAAGCACTTTATAGATATGTACTTAGAGTTTAAATCGTTCCAGTTAGCAAGAATTTGTATTATCAGACTCCTGCCTACAGTAAAATGCTTATCTTTTTTGAATCAAAAACAAAACTGTACAAATGTGTGCGTGCGTGTGCACACACACACACACAGTTTCCTTGAAGGAAAAAAAAAATCGAAAATTAGAGGTTGAAAGTGAGTCCCATACATATGCTCACAGGACCAACCCTAAGGACAAAATCAGCTTCCATACACCAGACTTAATCAGGTCACTGAAAACCAAATTTGAAGACATACTGCCTAAACTTCTGGTTGAACCCATGTCTAAATCAATATACATGCAAAAAGAATTATAATTAAGGAAAACCAAATGCCTCTAAATTAGAGACAGAAAAATATCACTACATGTCCAGCAATTGCAATGAACTTATGGTGATCACCACAAGGAAGTAGCTCTTATACTGGCCAACTGTGGGTGTTTGATGCCACATTGGATGCCAAGTTGAAATAACAAATTCAGGGATATGGTGTTGATCCAGTTATTGGCTCCTCACTCATGCACTTGTGACTATAAATCATGATTCAAAAGTTAACACAAGGGAGAAATAATAAAAATAGTATTTATGATTTATTTATAGGGGGAGTAAGAAGAGAGGGAGAGAGAAAAATATAGAGAGAGAATTTATATGTTAGCACATGGCCAGATGTCACCTGTCCTATGCCAGATAACTTCCACTGAGCAGGGACTGAAGTCCAAGCCAAATTCATGCTCAGTAAACTGGCAGCTTCTCCATGGACAACCCTCCAAGCCAGCAGTTTACCCAGGTGGCTGCCTTTTAACTGCCAAAGTCCCAGTAGCACAACTATCCTAGGGCACAGAAGTTTATTTACCAAAAACCCCAGCTGTACCAAAGCACCAATTCAGGCCCTATGTACCATCGGTCTCCACTCTGGGGTGGAGTTTAAAAAGCTCCACCTTCTAACACATTGTTTTCACTATGAACACCACCCACTGACACCGAGAATGCCCCCCACTGTTCCTCTTACACTAGGGGCAATACATTTTTTTTTTTAATTTTTTAAAGCTCTATTTTTTTTTAAGATTGATTGATTGATTGATTGATTTATACAAGCACTGGATACAGTCAGAAGTGCTGGAGGGTGAGAGAATTCACCAGAGCCAGAGTGGGGAACAGAACAGGCAGACTGACGAAGAAATACACGGCTGAAGGGAGAGCAGCGGGTGTGGCAGGAGAGGTCTGCGCGCCATGTAGGACCAGCGCTGGCAGCAGGGGGATCAAACTGGCACTGCAGAGGCTAGCTCTCAACCGCTGTGCCACCAGGGGAGGCCCAGGGACAATATATTTTTAAGCCTATATTTAAAAAGAAAATGGAGGAAAAAAAATATTACTTTCCTCACGATTTCTTTTCCCAGATTCTATGCTTCTGCTTGTGTTTCATTTTTTTTTTCAATAGTTTATTTTTTGTCCTATATTTCATTTATGTTTTCTCAAGTTTCATTTCTCTAATTTTCATTTTCTCATTTACCTGTACGTATAAGCATACAACCATTGCTGATAGGGAATAGGATATATCTGTCTCTATGACTTTATCTATCTCTATGACTATATCATTTGTGTCTATATCTATGTGTATGCTTGTTTTTATGTTTGTTTCTTTGTTTGTTTGTTTTTTGTAGTAGATGTAGAGTGTAGGCCAGAGGTGTGGGGAGGTGTGAGCTGATTCATCAGAGACAGATTTTGGTGGATTTACTGAAATACACTGGGAAGGGGATCAGTGAGTGAGATAGGAAAGGTCTGCTGTGACATATCTGGGTTATCTCCCTGGCTGGGCATTAAACTCAGGTGACTTGGGGACTGGGGTGGGCAATCATGGTGGTTAACACTGAGATTTAACACTTAGGTCACCAGGGAGGCCCTGTATGTTTATTTTTTAATAAAGCTGTATTCTTGCTTTCTCTCTTTGCAATTGTTCATGAATATGATCTCTCAAAAGTTAAATTTTGTTAAAATTTACTATTGTAATAAATTGACTTCACTCATTATGTGCTACATCCTATAGGTTTTAACAATCATCTTTTCTTCTGATTTGTCTTTTCAACCAATGACACATTAACAATTCCTTACCAAGGTTGGCATTTTTGTGTAAAGAACTCTAGGAATACCTTTCCTTTAGTTATATCATATTATTAAAATATACATAGGGGCCTCCCTGGTGGCTCAAGGGGTTAAGATGCAAACTATGAAGCTATCTGCAGACACTGCAAGACGAGTTCAATCCCCACCAGGGAGCTACACACACGGGACAGCAGACCTCTCATGACTTGCCTGCTGCTCCCCTCAGCAGTGTATTTCAGTCAATTGGCCTGTTCTGTTCCTGCCTCTGTCTCTGGTGAATTATCTCACCCCCCACACCTCTGGCCTATACACCAATTCTTGTATGCATAAATAAATAAATCTTTAAAAAATAAAATATACACAAATATAATAAAATATACATGTCTCTCCACCTATAATATAAGTGACACTAGAAGATACTGCCAACCTATCATTTGTGGACTTCACTTCCAGACATTGTTGATAATGAAGTTAAGTGTTTATTTCAGTTTTTAAGTTATACAATGCTAGATTCTTTAGCAAGGTGTTCAGGAGAACATTATCCTCTCTCACAAAATTCAGTAAGTTTTTCCGTAGAGCATTATCTTCTCTTACAATGCTCAGATGATAGACAACCATAATAACTTACAGGAAAAAGTTAAAGTTCAAATATATTTAACAGCATATTTTGGTCACTCAACAGACTTTAGGCATTGCTTGGACTAAAGACCTTTGATTTTTGATGTTTCAGTGCAGATCGCTTTTACATCTCACCTGTTACTCTTATCTTTTTGCCTCACATCTGAACAAGCTAATAAACTCTGGATACTTTCCCTTTTCAGGAATGGGACCTACAAACCAGGCATAAGAATGCTGTTATGAAATCCTCCCCAAACAACCATTAAAACTACCCAGCAAATCTCCTTTTTCTTGTGTTCTCAAAACATTATTATAACTGCTTAGGAACAGACCTGTTATTCCTAGAAAGATTCTTTATGGACATAGTAAAACTGTCCATACCTTCTTATGTGTGACGTCTCCATCCTAACCAAATGTAGCTGGGTACATCCTGACTCTGCAGTGTGGTGACATTTGTCCCTTTAAATAGAGTTTCTTTATATTAAAAAAGGACATTGCATTTCAACTTACAAAGCACATAAAGGTGTTTCTTATACTTACAGTGGTGAAATTAGAGCCATTCTGTTTTTCATCAAACATTTCAATGCATTTGCTCTGAAATTCAATTTACTCCACTCTCCACCGTGCAATTATGTGAGGTACATCCAGAGCTTAGAAGAAACATACACAAGTACACTTTAGCAATCATATAAGGAAGAAAATCATACTACAACAGTTCTATTCACTTTCATTAATAAAATACTTTGTACCTGTTTTTTGTTGCCTTTATAATGCTCTGAGCCAAACCACACCTAAATTCAAAGCATGACGCAACATATATATTTTTTTTTTATGTTTCATTTGGCTAACAGTTTCGACTCTCATTTAAACTTCTGAAATACCTAACAGGTATACTGGTGTTAGGTGATATCTACTGATTTCACCAGGGATAAATTTCCCATTTCACACATGATGCGTCACCTTTCAATAGGTTCGCCTGGGCTGTTCATGTGCAATCTCGGTTGAAAGGGTTACACACAAGCCTCTTGAGACTTAGTTCAGAACAAACATACAGCATATTTTTATTCTTTTATTTCAATTAAAGCAAAACATATTGCCATTCCACAGTATAAGATTGGAGAAATAGAATTTAATCCTTGGAGTCAATACATAAAGATTCATGTTTTAAGACTGTTGAGAAGAGAGGTATGGACACAGTGGCATATTTGTTTTATATATATATATATAATATATTTATTTATTTATATATATTATATATAATATATATATAATATATATACCTATATATTTATTTATTTTATATATATATATTTGTTTTATATATATATTTGTTTTATATATATCCCTTGAAAATTATGCTATTTAATATATACAAACCACTTGGAGAAACATATTTAATAATTCCCCATAGCACTCTCTGCTGGAACCAGTCTGGTGAACAGGGTTGAAGAGAGGGAGTCAAAAGAAATAACAGAAACAAGACAGTGTTTAAAAGCAGCGGGGCCAAGAGGTGCAGGGCTCCACGGTACAAGCTCTCCGAGTGTCCAGAGTGACTCACTCTTACTGAGACAATGATCCATTCTCTTATTTCTTAGTATTCAGCATTATTCTGGCACACAGTCACCACCAAGGTTCTGCGTTACCAGGTTGTTCTGTTCTCTATCACAAGCTTGTTTCTTTCTCAAGCTTAGTTTTGCTGATACAAGGAAGGACATCACAGTCTGTCCAGGGGCCATCTTTCCAGTCCATGCTGACCAGTGTTCCAGTTGTGGCCTTAACGACCCTCTTCTCTCAGCACTGCAGTTTCTGGGGTCCCCAACATCTCCTCTTTTTTTGTTTTTTTAAACGCATCCCTGACAGTGAATATGGCATAGGAGTTCAACTGCCTTCACTCCCACTTTCTTCTTTGTTTACTTTTGTAGATAACATAATAAAGCAATACACATGCAAGAACAAAGATCAACAGAATTAATAGTAGGGTGACCCACTCAGGTTTTACATAGTACAATGGATTTAAGTTAGTCAGCCCTTCTATCATGTAATCCATTACCCCCCCCCACACACAAAATCAACAAGTTTTTAGCGAATGTAGCCTGCATATCATGCTGTAGCATTGTGTTAGTTCAGTAATATTTACGTTTCCTTGTAAATGCAGTTTAAGTTGTTCCCAGGTAGGATTAGTCTAATTATATACAAAAGGGGTCACACAGATTGGGGTATAATTCCAATCACAAGGTAAAGACAGCCTGGTTTGTGAGACAGTTTTTTTCCCAGGGCTTCAGTGCATGCAAGAGAAGCAACAATCAGTCACCAGTATTGTCCATGAATGTCCGGTATGACAGTACCCCGTTACTGGGAAATGGTTCATCAGACCATGCCAAGAGAAAAAACATCTGGAGGCATTAGCCAAAATAAAATAGTAAATATGTGAAAATCACAGGAAGAAAATCTTAAAACTGGTTCAAATTATATAAAAACAAGTTCTCTCCACCTTGATCCCAATTTTATCAATCGGTACAGCAAAATATTTGCAAACTAAATCTACTTTGAGACCATTTTGTTTATTTTTTTGCATAAAATCACAGGGCAGAATAACCAAACAACAATGTTCCTGGCTTTGTTGGAATAAACCATATAAGAATGAGTGAACTCTTGACAACAGTCAGTGTAAGCTTCAGGAACAAAATTGGTTTCACCTGACTCCACCTGGAGTTTCCTCTTCTCAAATTACCATGTTTTCCAGTTCTGTCAATGGAGGCAGCTTCCTCACATTCTTTGGAGGTCTCTGGAACACTTCATGGAAAAATGCCAATGAAAGCTACACAATGAAACATGTTTCCAATTCTCTAGGTTAAACAGACAAAATTGAAATTGTGGAAAAATAGAGTGCCATGAGTAGTAAAAATTACTACCACTTTTTTTTTTTTTAATTTTGTGTTGGTATCAAGGGGAGAGAAAATGCAAACTCAAGTTAGCTCTGCTTAAAAAAAAAAATGCAATATTTCTGCAGATCCTGGTCAGTCAAAAACAGAATTTTTTTTTTTTGAGTTAAAGCAAAATGCAAACAAAATCACCAGTATTATTTCAAACAAAAGTTATCGAAAATCAGGTTTATCTCCAACAATCTATGCAGTCATTCAGTCCTTTGTAAGAAATTTTCACTGTCAGAAGTTCCATCAATTGGAATCAGTTGAGGTCTTTTTCTAGAAGCAATTTCTTCCAGAAACAATTTCTGCAGATATCAAACCATTGAAGTATATAATATCGCAGGACATCAATCAAAGTTTACAATTTGCATACATATCAGATACTGAAAGGTTTTATAAAAGTTTCAGAAAACGAATGTTAACATTTCTGTACATGCCAAAGTTTTGTTTTTTTTCCCAAGTGACAATGCTTCCCTTTCAATTTTACTTTACCAGGTAAACCAGATAAGACTAATTCATCTAATGCCTTTTCCAGGAGGAAAGAGAGAAATTTTGTGAAGTGTCTCAGGAGCTCTACTGAGGACCCACAAAATTTCCTCTGTTCAACCAAATGACAGAATACCCAATTTTATTTATTTTTTAAAAGACTTATTTATTTATGCATACAAGAACTGGGGTACAGGCCAGAGGTGTCGGGGGTGAGAAGATTTACCAGAGACAGAGTGGGGAACAGAACAGGCAGACTGACTGAAAATACACTGTTAAAGGGAGCAACGGGTGAGCAAGGAGAGGTCTGCTGTGCTACGTGGGTGGCTCCCTGGCTGGCCCGGGATTGAACTCATGTTGCAAAGACTGCGGCTAGCTTCACAGTGCTGTGCTTAATCCCTTGAGCCACCAGGGAGGCCAAACCAAATTTTACTTAATTTAGATTTTTGGGAAGCTTTGTTGTAAATATTATAAACAGCAGCAACAATATTTAATCATTATGAAAGTGCCATCTCAGTCATTAGTACAATGTTGACAGTCAAACCATAACCTTCACTTTTTGCCTCATAAATGGAGTCCCCTCTTCCCCAAAACCCTTAAATTTCCCAAACTCCCATTTTCCAGATACTTAAAAGACATTATGTACCCACCATTAATAACCCAGACAAAGAAATAAAATTACACTCAACACAACCTTATAAGTCCATGTTTCAAAACAACCTGTGAAATTACAAGTTAATCACCATTACCCAAAAGATATCCCAGATCATATTTCCTCAAAACACTTATACTAGTGGGCCTCCATGGTGGTGCAGAGGGTTGAGATGCAACCTGTAGGGCTGTCTGTGGCCTCTGAAGCATGAGTTCTATCCCAGGACAGCCAGGGAGCAACCCATATGGTGCAGCAGATATCTCCTAGTTCACGCGCTGCACCCCTCAGCAGTGTGCTTCGGTTGATCTGCCTGTTCTGTTCCCCACTCTATCTCTGGTGAATCCTCTCACCCTCTGCACCTCTGGCCTATGCCCCAGTTCTTGTATGCATAAATAAATAAGTCTTAGAAAAAAAAAAACAACACAAAAAACACTTGTTCTAGTGTCCGTTACACTTCTAAGTTCAAAATGTCTACAGGCTCCATCTATACCAATTTTACAGCATCTAGAGGCCAAGACAGTTAGGCACAAGGAAAGGGTGTACAGACATACCACATGGAGACTCAGACAGTTTTCATAGCTATGCCAAGTGGAATATTTTGCACTACTGCAGTTTTTTCTCCACAGTTCAGGGGAAAAAAAAAAAAAACAACTCAAGCTCAAAAATAAATAAATAAATAAATAAATAAATAAATAAATAAATGTAGTGTTTCTGGCAGAAATCACAGTTTCCATTTGTCATCCTGCAAACCTAAGACTTTGGAAAACAGGTTAAGTTTAGTTAGAGTAATTACAAAAGGGTTACATGCTTTTGTTTATCACTTTAGGGTTGCTAATATTCAAGTCTTCATATTAGAAGTCAATCCTGGGGTATACTACACAGCAGCTGAAAGAGCAAAATCAACAGTTAATTTTTTTTTTTTTGTGCACAGCGTTCAATCTGTCACTGTTCAGGTTGTTCATCTCCTGAACTGGAGGCTCGAAGTTGAATCTTCCCCTCTTGGCCATATCAGGGCTTAATCAATCAGGATGGCAACCATCATTCTATAGCTTTTTGACCTGGGGAAACACAAGCAAACCCTTGTTCCCATGTGAGTAATTCTCCCTTTTTCCATTAGTTTGTCATTTCATCTTTCTACCATACTGGTTGTTTTGTAACAACTGTCTCTGAATGCCAATGATTTTCAGCAACAGCAGAAAAACTGTCAGCCCATAAATTGAAAAAATTAAGAGTAATAAGTGCTTGATCAATCTGTGCAGCAGTGGAATCTCTCCCCCTGTTTTGTTTTGGCAATTCTGTTTGAGAGTGAGCTAGGTTCACATGTTCAATAATAACTTGATGGATAGGGCTACAAGGGATACCGGTAACTGTATATAATGGGCCAGTCTTGAAGAGAGCATGCAAGATGTTGAAAAATATATGAAGGGCCATTGTCTGTTTTGATGGAATGAGGGATTCCCAGCAAACAGGAAAGTAGCTGTGAAATTACATGTTTGGCAGTTTCTCCCGAAGATGGAGTGGCCCAGAGGAATCCAGAATATGTGTCCACAGTGACATGAACATAAGCTAATCCACCAAAAGCTGGGATGTGAGTTACATCCATCTGCCATAGCTCATTGGATTGAAGGCCTCTGGGATTTACACTGAAATGAAATGGGAGAGTCACTAGGGGAAAGCAGGATGGACGCTGTTGGACAATGGACTTTGCTTGAGACTTAGTTAATGCAATTTTTTTTCAAAGACCATTGGTATTAACATGAGTAAGTTCATGCCAGCATTGATCACCAGCAAGTACAGGAGCAACCAAATGATCTGCCTGGGTGTTACCATGTATTAATGGGCCAGGCAGGAGAGAATGGTAGTATCTAATGTGAGTGATACAAATTTGTGAAGTATGGCAATGTAGTGATTTCTAGATGTCTGAAAGTATGGTGTTAATAGGAGAATCTTGGGCATGGATGTGTACAGTTTCCAGAACATGAAAAGTACAACTAACCTAACATACTGTGAATCAGTGACAATATTAAGGGTTTGTGATTCATCAGTTAGGAACATCCAAATAGCATAAAATTCTTCCTGTTGAGCTGAGCAGTAAGGGTAGTTGACCATTAGCTGTGTGGGCCCCCAATAGGCTGCATTACCATGATCACTGTTATCTGTAAAATATGTGACTGCATCTGGCAAAGAAACAACAGAAACTTTTCTTGGCAGACCTATGAAGTGGATTTTAAAAAGTTAAACAATTTTGAAGACTGGTAGTGATTATTCAAGATCCCCAGATAGAGAGACCAATTTTCCATTCAAGATTTTCACCGAAGGAATTGTCAATGTATTTTTGTTATAAGGGCAAAACAAGGTGGTCAGGATTTTGACCAAATGGAGTTGGAAGACATTTGCACCCTTTCAACATCACCTGTCCAGTTTTATCCAAGTAAGTTAATAATAACTTAGTTTGTGCATTGGGCAAAAAAATCCATTCAATCCATCCTTTGCCTTGGATTAAAAGAGTAGGAGAATGTTTACTGGGGAAAATTAAAAGTTCCACGGTAGAAACAGGAAGGATACACTGCAATTGAGCCTTATGGATATGTCCTTGTATCCATTTGAGTCCCTTTGCCACCTCAGGAATAAGAGTAGGAGGATTGTGTGATGCTGTATCTCCTTTAAGAGTGTCAAATAAATAATTCAATGCATAGGTAGGAATGCCCAAGGAAGGGCAAAGCCAATTAATATCCTCAAGAAATTTTTGAAAGTCAGTTAACATTTTTAACTCATTTCTTCTAATTTGTACTTTTTGTGAAAGATTGTCCATAATTTTTGTACCTATATAGAGATAGGGGGACTTATGCTGAATCTTATCTGGCACAATATGCAAGCCTGCAAAGGACAAATATTTCCGAGCCTTTAGGAAAAGTACATCCAGCTCTTGACTAGTGGCAGTAGCCATGAGGATGTCATCCATATAGTGACTGATACAGGCTTTAGGAAAATTAAAACTTAGGGGGGCATAGAACCTCACCAACAAACATTTGATAGACTATTGGACAATTTAACATCCCCTGGGGTAATACCTTTCACTGATATCTTTCATAAGGAGGTATCATATTAATAGTTAGGATGGATGATATAAATTTTTCACGGTCTTTTAGAATTAATGGGACTATGAAAAAACAGTCTTTGAGATCAATTATCTGCAAATACCAATACCAGGGATCTTGGTGGTGGGTGCAGGGAGCCCTGGCTGTAAGCCACCCATTGGTTAGGTGACCTCATTGACCTGATGAAGATCAGTCAGCATTCTACATTTTCCTGATTTCCTGTTTTTATTACAAAAACAGGTGAATTCCATGGACTTACTGAGGGTTCTATATGTCCCAATGGAAGTTGTTCTTGTATTAACTGTTTTCATGTGTCCAACTTTTTTATATATAGGGACCACTGTTCTACCCATATAGATTTTTCGGTCAGCCACATAAGTGGAATGGGTAGTGGACATATTGCAACAGCCCCTTATGACAAATTGGAAACCCCAAGTTCCAGCAACCCTCCTTAGGTTCAATTTCTAAAGATCATGGGTTTCCTTGTTCATTTTTCCCTAGTTCTTTTAAGGCATTATAGTCCATGTCCAGCATAATTCATTTGGCCTGGAGTGAAACTGAAGGAATGTGTGTGAACACTCCCCGTTGTGTAAGTCTCAGCCCCACAAATTAAAGGCAATGTCAAAAACCAAAAGCTGAAAGAAGCCCTGCTGACCTTCAGGACACTGATCTGTGAGGATGTTAGAGCTCTGCAATGCAGAGATAACACACCCCACAATGGAAACCAACATGTCAGTCTCTTGGAGGGGCCAGAAGAAAGGCCAGACTTTTTTTTTGAAATTATAGAAACATCTGTCCCTGTATCTTACCTTGTATAATAAGATCACATTCTGTGTGCTGAGGCTGAAGGACCGCATTATACCAGATTTGAGTGGTAATGCAGCCGAATCCTCCTGTCCTTTGGTGTGGTAAGGAATTGACTTTAATTTAAGGCAAGAACAATAGTTATGCTATTCTTTCTCCTGCAATAACTGGAAGGGATAAGTACTAGAGGCCATAAGTACTAGAGGCCATAGACCCCAGTAGGAAGTTTAACTATATCTTCTGCAAGGGCGAGCAGTCGATTCTCAGATATACTTAGGTCAACTACTACACTTTCTGCAGTGACTGAAACAAGGTCTGTGATCAATTTGAACCTTAATTCTGAAGAATTTGTACAAGCTACAAGATTCCCTGCATTGTAACTGAAGGGCCTGAGGCTGGGCCCATTTTCCTGCAAATATCTGTTGCAGACCCAAGATATTGACCTTGATTATTAAATTTAGAACAACAATCACACTTCCATTGTTTTCCTTTTGGACAGAGAGGACACGTTCCAGGTGTTGACCCAGTCCTTGCAACACTGTCAGGTTCCTGTTCGGTCCTTTGGAATTGCCTCGAGAACGACAATCCTGCTTTAAATGCCCCGGTTTTCCACAATTATAACTATTACCCTTGATTTGGTTTGTGTTCAAATTTTTGAAGGCAGATGCAAGAAGGTTAGCATTGTATGAATGAGATCCAATATCTTGACATGTTTTTATATAATCTTCCAATATTCCATTAGCAGGCTTGACCAGCCACAGGGCCTTTTGACAGTCTTCATTAGCATTGTCAAAGGCTAACATTTTTAAAAGAAGATCTCGCAATCCTGGCATGACAATGGTCTTAGCAAGATTTTGTTTTAATCTGGCTATGAATTCTATGTATGGTTCAGTAGGACCATGTTTAATCTGTAAAAAGAAGGGGTGACCTCCCGGGAAGGGGAGATCTTATCCCATGTCTTAAGGCAGCAGACTCGAACTTGAGACACATCTATCACCATATTGTAGCTGTGCTTGGACTCCATTCCAACTCCCCATCCTAACAATTGTTCTTCTGTAATGGTCACAGAGGGCTGAGCAGCATCATTGCAGACAGCCTGCTGCCAGGCTTCATCTGCCCACCATGTTCTGAACTGCAGCAATAATACAGGTGACAGACAGGTTCTGGCCAGCAGACCCCAAGCCTAAGGGATAAAGTTTTCTGCTTGAGCCATTCCATCCAGCACCCCCATATTGTACGGAGAACTGGTACCATGCTGACTGACAGCCTGTTTGAATTATTTTAAAGTTTTCAAAGAGATAGCATGGTAATCACACTGAACTTCTTCAGGAATTTGTGGATGTAACCCTGGTCCAAACAGTGCAATAATGACTGGATTGAGATATACCTCAAGATCACCATCTTGTCTAGCTACTCTAATGTTATTCATCATACCCATAACTTTCTTAGGAACAAAGGCCTGTAAAGGGGTCACATTTTTTTTTTTTCAAATAAGATGTAGGGGCTGGTGGAGTCTCCTTATCTTAATCTTTGTACAGGGTGATCAAGCAAAGGGGGCAGCGGCCAGATTTCTTTTATCCCCCTACATTTCTTATGTTTACAGTCTTTCAAACTCTGTTTTTTTTTTTTTTTTCCTCTTGGGGATCCTCCCCTTCTGACTCGCTGCCTTTTTCACTCTCACTATACACCTGTCTCCCGCACCGTTCCCCACAGCAGTGAAGTTCAGTCAGTCTGCCTGTTCTGCTTCCCACTGTGTCTCTGGTGAATCCTCTCAGCCACAGCCTCTCTGACCTGCCTGCCAGCTCTTATATGGGTGTGTCCTCCTCTCCCTGCAAAGGTTTTAACACCAGGGAAATCAAATTACACAATGACCAAACTGATAGAGGAATAGTCTCTCCTTGGCGGTGAGCAACCCACAAACACTTCACCATCTGTCCGCATTGTTTTAGATCCACCGTCCTTTGTTAAGGGAAGCAGTGACAGTGAGCTTCTACAAAGCAAAAAATCTCCTGGAAGGTGGATATAGGTACTTTGACTCCTGAACATTTAAGTAAAATTTGAAGGAGCTTAATATACTCAGATTTCTTATTTTCACTTAAATTATTACCCATTTTTTAAAGAGAAAGGAACATTACAACTGAGAACAGATTTTTACCACTTTATTGCATATTCTGGGTCTATGGGGCCTAAGTCTGGTTTGGAAGAAAAAAAAGATAGGTAAGATTCAATTGAAAATGTCATAGACTTTAGGTCTGCGGTCCTTTTACCAGGCTACTTAAAAAAAATGATAATAAAGATTTATTTATTTATGCATACAAGAGCTAGGGTGTAGGGTAGAAGGGGGTGGGGTGAGAAGATACACCAGAGACAGAGTGGCAGAACAGGCAGATTGACTCAAATGCACTGCTGAGGGGAGCAGTGGGGCAGGTAGGAGAGGTCTGCTGCACCATGTGGTTACAATACAATGATACATTCTCTTATTTCTTAGTATTCAGCATTATTCTGGCACACATTCAATGCCAAGGTTCTGTGTTATCAACTTGTTCTGTTCTCTATTCTAAATTTGTTTCTTTCTCAGGCTTAGCTTTGCTGATTCAAGGAAGGACATCATTTTCTACACCATGGGCCAGTTTTTCTGGCCCATGCTGACCAGCGTTCCAGTCATGACCTCAATGACCCTCTTATCTCAGCACTGCAGGTTCCAGGGGTCTCCAACATCTCCCCTGAATCTTAAATAATGTATTATAAAATTGTATTTATAGGGGCCTCCCTGGTGGCACAGGAGGTAAGACCCAGAATTATGAATCTATCTTCAGCCATTGCAGCACAAGTTTGATTTCTGGCCAGGGAGGTGACCCACAAGGCACAGCAGACCTCTCTTGACTCACCTGCTGCTCCCCTCAGCACTGTATTTAAGTGAATGCACCTGTTCTATTCCCCTCTCTGTCTCTGGTGGATCATCTCATCCCGCACACCTCTGGCCTGTACCCCAACTCCTGTATGAATAAATAAATAAATCTGTAAAAAATAAATAAAATTATACATATACATATTTAATTTACATGTGGCCAATTAGTACATACCCAATAATGATCTCCGTAAAGATTTTAGATTGGAATAACAATTGGCACATATCTACAATTAAAAACAAAGTCTTCTAAAGGAAATATAATGAGGAAATAAAAGATATAAATATATGGGGCTGTTTATCCCTTCTTGGAGGCATATATATATATATATATATATATATAATATCATGGTTCATACTTAGTGCCAAATTGTGTCTTTCTCTGGCAGCATAGTTTAAAATTACTGCCAGATGGCCAGCAACTATGATATAATATCACACTACTAATGTTTCCAGGTGACTTTCCATATAATTTCTACTTTTTGATTTGCCACAGTAGTATGCTATTCAGGTTTTGGAGTTCACTGACTGGGAACTCATTGGTTTTCCTAGTGATTTTTAAACTACTAAGATGTAATAAGAACTGGCAAACAATGTGCTATTTCTCTCTTCAGTACTTCTCTCATGCTATTTCCATTGCTTGAAATATCTTATTTTCTCTTTTTACATCTAAATATTACTTGTTTGTATTTTAAAATAAGACCAAGTATCATTTACAATGGGAAAAGCATTTACAAATATTTTTTTCAGCTTGTATTACATTGAATGTAATACTTGGTCTACTTTATATCTCCTGTACTATAGTGTAAATGTCTTTAGTAAAGCCGATGTACCAAAGACATATATTTACCTTCCAATTATTTATTTAATAAACAAATTGATATTTCAATTTGCACTAGGGGTATACCTGTAGTTATATTTAACATGCATTGTTTTGTTTGTGTATAAATAACTATAAGTGTTGAGAATAAGCAAATAAGACAAGAAAAAGCTAAAAAGAAGTTATCTCTAAAAAACTATATATAACTACTTTTCAAATATTTTAATTCATTTATGCTATTGAGGAAATACAAATTAACTTTGTAAAAAGGTCAGC
This sequence comes from Talpa occidentalis, assembly GCF_014898055.3. NCBI lineage: Eukaryota > Metazoa > Chordata > Mammalia > Eulipotyphla > Talpidae > Talpa > Talpa occidentalis. The sequence continues at coordinate 81,023,142 of NW_023604295.1, read as the reverse complement.
TAAAAAGGTCAGCTATCTAAAACTATGATTGATTGTAAACAAAAGTGCAGAACAATGAATTTTTGACTCCTTATTTTGTGCACACACACTTTACTTATAATAAAATATAAAATTAACAGTATAACTCTGGAAAATTTAATATTGAATATATAAATTCTGTTTTTTTAAGATTAATTCATTTATTTATACAAGCACTGGGTAAAGTCAGAAGCGCAGGAGGGTGAGAGAATTCACCAGAGCCAGAGCAGGGAACAGAACAGGCAGACTGACCAAATACACTGCTGAGGGGAGCAGCGGGTGGCAGGAGAGGTCTGCGCGCCATGTGGGACCCTTGCCTTGCAGCCAGGGATCGAACCGGGCTGCACAGGCTGCGGGCTGCTTCGCAACCCAGCGCTCTACCTCTGGGCCACCGGGGAGGCCCTGAATATATAAATTCTTTTGTAGCAACATACATTGCAATTTGCCTTAGCGTGGGAAAAAATACTTATGTCTTTTATTCTCCGTATCTCTTTGTGACTCCTTATCTGACTAACAATTTAGAAAGCAGAGGCTAATGTGATTCACTATTTCTCATATCCTAGTAAAAAAAATGATGAAAATTGGGGGCCTCCCTGGTAGCACAGGAGTTAAAATTTCATCACTATCAAGGTATCGCCAGCCACTGCAGAATGAGTTGGATCCCTGGCCAGGGAACTAAAAACATGGCACAGCAGACCTCCCTTGTCTCACCCACTGCTCCCCTCACCAGTGTATTTCATTAGATCTGCCTGTTCTGCTCCTCACTCCATTTCTGGTGAACCCTCTCACCCCCCCACACACACCTCTGGCCTACACCCCAGTTCTTGTACGCATAAATAAATAAGATAAATATTTAAAAAGTAAAATAAGAATAAAATGATTGAAATAAAAGAAATTATACCAACCAAAGGACAAATTTTTATAATTCACTCCAAGTATGAATAACATAAACAAAATGAATGCAAAGTATAGCTTAACATTTGTATCCATGAAACTGTAATATAAATCTAGTAAGTGAATGCTTCAACACTTGCAAATATGTCATGTGCCAATTTCACTTTTCTATAGATTTATATATATGTGTGTGTGTGTGTGTGTAATTTTATAGTATTATTCTATATTGTGTGCATCATTTATTTAGCACATTTATTTTGAGATCCTCCATATTGTGGTCTGCATCTATATTCATTAATTCTTAATCTACAGACATTCTTTCATAATTTCTTTGTTTATTAAGCCAATGCTAAGCATTTGTATTATTTGCAATTATTGCCTATTGCAGATACATTTTATGAAATATTTGCATTTGTTGGGAAAAGAAATTTCTCTTTTCTCATGTAAATAAAAAGGGATGGGAAGACTGAATCATATGTGAAAGTATGATAATATTTTAAGACACCAGACACCATAATGGTATTTTCTAAAATGTTTGTACAACTTCATTCCTATTAGAAATAGATGAGAGATTCAATTCCTCTACATTCTCACCAACATGTGGCATGATCAAGCCTTTGGATATGAACATTTCTAATAGTCTCTACTGGTAAATCATTGTATTTTTATTTTCTCTAAGAATGATTTATTTATGCATGCAAAAGCTGGGGTGTAGGCCAGAGGTGCAAGGGGTGAGAGGATTCACCAGAGACAGAGTTGGGGACAGAACAGGCGAATTGACTGAAATACACTGCTGAGGGGAGCAGCAGGCAAGAAAAGAGAGGTCTGCTGTGCCATGTGTGTCACCTCCCTGGCTGAGTACTGAACTCGGGCTGCAGTGACTGCAAATTGCTTCATAGTGCTGAAGCTTAACCCTTTGAACCACCAGTGAGGCCCCTCATTGTGTTTTTAATTTGCACTTTCATTACGACTTGTGGTATTTAAAATGTTATGTTTTTGGCCTCCCCGGTGGCGCAGCGGTTGAGCGCTGGGTTGTGAAGCTGCCCGCGGCCTCTGTGGCGCCAGTTCGATCCCTGGCTGCTCCCCAGCCACTGGTGGAGGGTCCCGCATGGCGCGCAGACCTCTCCTGCTGCCCGCTGCTTCCCGCAGCAGTGTACTTTAATCCTTCTGCCTGCTCTGCTCCCCGCTCTGGCTCTGGTGAATTCTCTCACCCTCCCGTGCTTCTGAATGTACCCAGTGCTTGTATAAACAAACAAACAAACAAATAAATAAATAAAAACATGCCTCTATTAAAAAAAATGAAAAAAATAAAAATAAATACAAATGTTATGTTCTTATTTGTCATTGGTGTAGCATTTTTTTTTTTTTTAAGATTATTTATTTATACAAGCACTGGGTACAGTGCGAAGCGCTGGAGGGTGAGAGAATTCACCAAAGACAGAGCGGGGAGCAGAACAGGCAGAAGGACCGAAGTACACTGCTGAGGGGAGCTGCAGGCGGCAGGAGAGATCTGCACACCATGTGATACCCTCTCCAGCGGCGGGGATCGAACTGGCGCTGCAGAGGCTGCGGGCAGCTTTGCAACCCAGTGTGAAACTGCTGCACCACCGGGGAGTCCCTGGTATAGCATATTTGAATCAATATTTATACATGTTGTCTAACTTGTGTAAATGAGATGTATGATTTACTTTGTGTACTTACAAACTAAATTTACAAAATTATTTATATGTTGTGAGTAAAACTTTTTATCAGAGATATGCTTTGAAATATTTCATCCTACCCTGGGCTTGTCATTTTTCATTTTCTTAAGTGTCTTGAAAATGTCATAAGGGCCTCCTCACCCGTGGCACAGCGGTTGAGCCCTAGGTTGCGAAGCTGTGCCCACAGCCTCTGCAGCACCGGTTCGATCCCCGGCCGCTCCCGGGACACGGGAGGAGGGTCCCACATGGCGTGCAGACCTTTCCTGCTGCCCGCTGGTCCCCTCAGCAGTGTACTTAGGTCCTTCTGCCTGCTCTGCTCCCCGCTCTAGCTCTGGTGAATTCTCTCACCCTCCTGCGCTTCTGACTGTACCCGGTGCTTGTATAAATAAATTAATCAAATAAATAAATGCATAAATAAATAAATAAATAAATATTTTAAAAAAGAAAATGACATAATTTGTTTTCTTGCTTTCAATTATATTATTATTATTTTTAAAATTTAGATTTATTTATTTATTTATTTATACAAGCGCTGGGCACAGTCAGAAGCACGGGAGGGTGAGAGAATTCACCAGAGCCAGAGAGGGGAGCAGAACAGGCAGACTGATCAAATACACTGCTGTGGGGAGCAGCGGGAGGCCAGAGAGGTCTTCACGCCATGTGGTACCCTTGCCCAGCGGCCCGGGATCGAAACGGCACTGCAGAGACTGAGGGCAGCTTCGCAACCCAGCTCTCAACCACTGTGCCACCAGGGGAGGCCCCCAATTATATTATTTAATAATCTTTAAATACTTAAAATATTGCATTTACAGAAAAATTGCAAATTCAATACATCTTCTATAATTTTTTTCAACCAGTTTTCCTTACTTTTAAAATTGTGCATTATTATTGTACATTTTTTTACAATTAATGAACCAATATTGGTACATTATAATTGAGTGTAGTGCATATCCTATTCACATTTCCTTCTTTTTATTTAATATCTTGTTTCTGTTTTAATTACATCCAAAATACTATGTTATATTCAGTTGTCTTGTCTCCTCAGGATTGTATCTTTTAGCTTTGAGAATTCCTCACACATTGCTTAACCTTTTATGACCTTCAAATTTTGATGCAAAAATACTGTCAGGTTACCCTCACAACTGGATGATTGTCATTAACAACGGCAGTATCTTCACTGTCTGTTTCTTCAGAAATACAGCTGTGCACACGAATGAAGCAGTTATTGCAAAACCCCAGCATTTTCAGAATCTGGCCCAAGGTGAAATGTCAGTTGGGAGAAAGCTGTTGGAGACAAAGTTGCAGAAGATGAAGTGGTTTGCAAGAGTGAACCTGACAAGGCATCTTTATAGGTCCCCTCACCTGCAAATGGTGTGATTGAAGTTCTTATGTACCTGATATAAGAAAAGTAGAAGGAGGCACTCCTCATTCACACTCAGGAAAAATGGTGCTGCTCCTGATAAGGCCAATCCATCCTAAGCTCATGCTGCTGCACCCCCAAAAGCAGAGCCTGCAGCATCAGTATTTCCTCCAGCCCCTGCAGTATCCATACTGACTTAGATACCACCTGTGCCCTCCCTCACAACCCCCTGCTGGAAAATTGGTATCTGCAGTAAAAACTACTGCTGCCTGTCCTATAACTGAGCCAGGAGTTGGCAAGGAACATTTAGAGAAATTGAACAGGATGCGGCAGCAAATTGCTCAGTGTCTGAAAGAAGCCCAGAATGTGTGTGCAGTGCTTACTACTTCGAGTGAAATTGACTTGAATAACATCCAGGAGATGACAGTTTGGCACAAAGATGATTTCCTAAAGAAACAGAACCTCAAACGAGGCTTCATCTCAGCATTTTTCAGGCCTTGACATATGCCTTGCAGGAGCAGCCTGTTGTAAATGCTATGATTGATTACACAACCAAAGAGGTGGTGTATAGGGATTATATTGATATCAGTGTTGTGGTGGCCACCCCAAGGGTTCTGGTGGTTTTTGTCACTAGGAATGTAGAAGTTATGAATCATACACATCTCCTCTTTTGGGAGGAAAGACCCAAAAGAATGAACTTGTCATTGAAAATATAGATAGTGGTATTTTCACCATTAGCAAAGAATTTTTCAGCTCTCTCTGTAACATGCATTATCAAACCCCTGGACCCTTGTCCAGTCTGTCATCTTGCATATGCATGGCATCTTTGACAGGCTATGGGAGGCAACATGTAGGTGTGACACATGATGTATGTGGCAATGACCTGTGATCAGCCACTGATCATCAGCAAAGAGGAGAAACTGTGACATTTCTCTGCAAAATCCAGATGACCTTAGAGGACAACAGAGGTCTCCTGTTTGACCTTTAGAAGGAAGCCACAAGCCCTACATATTAACCATGTATTATTAGCTAAAAAAAGTTTTCTCCCTGCCCCTTCATGGGTCAGGGTTAGCTTGGTAATAGATAGATATATTCTGTTGTTCCAAAGTGAATTTAACCAACCAAATCATGCCTTTGACTCTCTGAATCAAGAGAATTGTCTTCATATGAAGTAGTTTTATTCAAGATATTCGTCAAGGGAGTCTGGAGAGCCACCCCGCAACAATATCTCCCTTGTTGGCCTTCTGGAATATAATTCCTTCATGAAAATACAACTCTTATAACTCAGCTTGACTGTGTGGAAGCAAGCAAAAGACCCAGTTTGGTTGGTTACAAATTTGGGTGCTACTCAGAGATCTCCTTAGTTTGGAGCTCAGGGGCTTCCTGATTTGCTAGCAGAGACTCCACTCAGTCATAGCAGCTGCTTGAGCTCCTTTGTGTAACTCTCTCACCTCCAAATGTAAAAATGTTTATTAAGATTATGCATTTCTCATAGCAATGTATCTATTGGCATAAACACAATAAGATTCTATTTTTAAATACTCTATGATAGAACAATAGAAGATTGACTCTTTGACTTCAGTTTTATATTGGAATCCAGAGTGCCTTCAGGAACATACCTCAAGATGACAATCTTACCTCTTTCAATAAGCACAGGCCAGGGAACTGGGTGGAAGCAAGGAAGGCTGTGTTGCAGAAAGAGAAAGCAGATTCCCCCTGAGATTGTACCTTATAAACAAGAACAGAGCAGAACCCCGGCCAGCCCTCCAGCTCTCCATCATTGCCTCATGCCAAGAAGAATCATTTTTGCAGTCACACATGGTTTCAGCTGCTGGGAACCATTCTAGCTTATTATTTTGATTTAGTGTAGATTCTAGCACATTGCGACAGTGGAACAGAGCATGGTCTCAACCAGGCCTGGAGCCACGTAGAGACTGGGGTGAGGGAGGTTTCCCTTGGACTAACTCAGATTAACTTTAGCTTTTAAATATTATATTGGTATAAATATATGGACTGATGAAGAAGCTGTGTTCATTTCTGCATTATGGACCTTAAGGAGTCAGGACTTAGTTCATACTCTGCAGAACATAGATCTGGGGGAGGCTGGGATGTGGTGGGAACAGCCCCAAGACATTAGTACACAGTGGGGAAATGTATGATGTCATCTCTAAGATACTGTCCATTATGTCTGGGTGCAATCTTTGGAAATCCTTGGAGCAAACTTAAATGTATCTCTCTTGTGAAAGTTACTGGGATTCATTGCTTTGTGTTCAACTACATCCAGACATAAGACTGCTGAGAGTTCATAGTGAGAGTCATGTGTTTAGTGCAGAGTTTCACTTGAGCAAAGAAGCAAGAACTAGAGATTGGGGCGGGGGGAAGGGTGGGAACCAGTGCTGAGTTCCTGCAGCAATGACTATGTTTTCACTATTCATAATTCATGAGTAAAATATTTAAGGAAACCCATTTTGAATGCAAATTAAAAGACAGATGCTTTCAAAAATAACAATATATAGTAGTGTCAAGCATGATTTTCATTATTTTTTGGCATATTGATATCTAATTGTTCCAACATCTCTTGAAAACAGTATCCATTCTCCACACTGCTTCAGATCACATTTAAAAATCAGTTTTGGTTTTTATTTTTCATTTTTACTTCTAATAATATAGTGTTATAAAACTATAGATTTTAATGAATATACGCATGTCAGTCTGGACTTTATTTTCTTCCAGTGTTTTTTTGTGTGTAAATTGATACTATTAATACATTATTTTGGCTAATGTAGGTTTAAGTTCTCAAGCATTTTTCTTCTTTCTCAAAGTTGCTTTGGCTCTTCTTGGTCTGAATGATTGTCTGATTTTGGATAGAGGATTAGGAGATCACTGACCTGATAACACTGCTGATAAAGGAAAACAAGTCCACCCGCTGATGCTTTTTTTTTTTTTTTTGGTTTAAGATTTATTTATGCATGCAAGAATTGGGATGTAAGCTGAGGAGGGGGAGGTGGGTGAGAGGATTCACCAGAGAGAGTGGGGAGCAGAACAGACAGATCTACTGAAATACACTGCAGAGGGGAGCAGCGGGCGAGACAGCAGAGGTCGACTGTGCCATGTAGGTCAGCTTCCTGGCCCACTGGGATCAAACTCATGCTGAGGTGGCTTGTAGTAGCTTGAGAGTGCTGTCTTTAACACCTGTGCCAGCAGGGAGGCCCCACCTGCTTATACTTCTGATAGGGTGGGATATGTATGAGACTTTCTGGGTCCCTTGTTGGGATGTTCTTGCTGAAGGCAGATTGGCCCAGATATGACCAGTGTGAGTGAAGTTTGAGTATGTCCAGTGAAACCTACTAGCACTTTTGGCTATGGGTAAATGTTTAGACTAAGAAATGCCCATCTTCCTCTTATTTTATCAAAAGAGAGTAATTATTTTCCTTTTTTTTTAAAGATTTATTCGTTTTTATATAAGAACTGGGGTACAGGCCAGATGTGCGGGAGGGTGAGAGGATTCACCAGAGACAGAGTGGGTAACAGAACACGCAGACTGACGAAATACACTGCTGAGGGGAGCAGTGGGCAAGACATGCTTCGCCATGTGGGATTCTCGCCAGCCAGCAGGGATCAAACCCACGCTGCAGAGGCTGCGGACAGCTTCACAGTGTTGCCCTCAACCAGGGACGTCCTATTTTTTTTTTTTTTTCTATGCCTTCTGGTAGTTCTGGCTAAGAAGCCGCTGTGCACACAGTTCAGGATATGTGGGAAATAAATAGAATTCAGACAGCTCATCATGGTGACTCTCTCTAAACTCTGAAGTCCTTTGCTAGTTTGCCTTCTTTATTCCACCCAAAATTCAGAATGATTTTATGATTGGGTGTTGAATTATTTTCAGGCATTTAGTTGAATTTTGAATGGAATATTGAGGGAAACTGATCTATTAAATAATATCTTAACTAGAAATTTACCATAAATTTTAAAATGCATTCAACTAAAAATCAAATTGACTAATTTGTTTCTTTCAGTAATATAAAATGTTGCAACAAAGTCTTCTGGTTTTCACAAAGTTGCAATGTTTCTGATGGTAAATATGTTATATTTTTTGTTTGTTTTGTACAAAATAAGTTTCCTCTTATTGTGTTTATAATTTATGATTTTTTTTTGTCCCAAATCAGTCATCTTTTATTGAGAATTCCTTCTCAATTTAGGTATGAAATGATTCAGGGGTGCTGGGCAAAAATAGCTAAGGTCAGGAATGTGGAATTTTCCGTCCACACTAGGCTCTCTGCAGTGATTGTTGCTGGCCACTTCTGTTTGAGTTCTTGATAAGAATAACTATAGTTGACAATCTTACAGGCATTTAACACCATAGATGTGTTTCTTCATGTTGATGTAATTCTTGTAATACTGATAGTGATCTCTTTGAAATACTCCAGAAAGGTCTTTAGGGGTGAAATCTTTAGGGGTGAAATCCTGCATCAGTATCCAGTTTGTCAGGTCCCTTATTTTGATGTCTAAGTTTCTTCTCCATGAATGCCGCAATAGAAACTTGGAATCCTGTGTGCCCACTTTATTTACTTTATTTTTTTAAAAGATTTATTTATTTATTTATTTATACAAGCACTGGGTACAGTCAGAAGTGCCAGAGGGTGAGAGAATTCATCAGAGCTGGAGTGGGGAACAGAACAGGCAGAATGATGAAATACACTGCTGAGGGGAGCAGTGGGTGCGGTAAGAGAGGACTGCTCCCCAGTGAGATTCTCGCCAGTGGCCGGGATTCAAATCTGCGCTGCAGAGGCTGTGGGCAGCTTTTCAGCCCAGCACTCAACCTCTGTGCCACCAGGGGAGGCTCTATTTATTTTATTAAAAAAAAATTATCATGTCCCTTGGCATTGCTTTATACTTTATTATTTTTTTCTCATAGCTAATTTTATTTTATTTTATTTATACTTTATTATTTTGTTTTCTCATAGCTAATTTTATTTTATTTTATTTTTTTAAATAATAAATTTTATTGTTATATTCCCCATACAATTATACTTTATTTTTTTAACGTGGGTTTGCTGTAAGTTTTAGATCTGAGAGTATATATGTTAGAAACTTTTGAGCCATTATTTTGTCATACTTTGATTCCCTCTAATATTTATTAGGGAATTAAATTACACATGCATCCAATCATTTGAAGTGGCCCAGATGCACATTTTATTTATTTTCATTATTTGTTGTGTGTTTTATTGAGATAGGTTTTATGGCTATATCATTAAATGTACTAACATCCTCATCAGCAATATCTATTCTGCCCCTATTCTTACCAAGCAATTTTTTTTTAATTTAAGACAATGCTGAGTTTCTCTTTAGAAAAAGTTTTATTTGAATCTTTATTATGTTCTAGACATATCTGCATGCTTTTCTTAATATATGGACTTCAATGATTAATTGCTGTTTTAAAAATGTATAACTAATATCTATGTAATTTATGTAATTCTGAGTAAATTTTGATGAACTGAGTTATCCCCTTAATGGTGATAGAAGCTATGTAGAAAGGGAAGGACACTATTCCCATTGTAGGAATCTGCATGTACACATACAACATAGGCTGCACACAACACCATATGACTTATTATCTCTTTTCTTTGAACAGAAATTCTTGTTTTAATATGAGATGCCTTTCCCATGACACTTGAGGAAGTGCCAGATATTGATGGCCTCAGGTTCAGAAAATAGGATGTAACTGGGTAAAGATGACCAAGGAGATGACAGCAAACTCTAGGTACCAAACATGATGAATATCATGGACATCAGCTGTGATGGGCTGATGGGTTATGATGGGCTGTTTGCTTATGATTAACTATCTTTGTTTAACTCACTAGAAAAAAAGCCAATTTGAGATGATATTTCAGAACATTTGGGGAAGGGGTAATATACCTTCTGTTCTCTCAGATTACTGGCTTTCTGACAATAAAGTGCAACTTAAGTATCTAATTCATATGTCTGTTCATTTGTTTTCGCAGCAATAGTCAGACTTACGCTGGTATTTCTGGTTACATTAGGTTTTGTTTTCATGCTTCTTTACATCCCTGGAAATTATTTATTAAACACTAACCACTATGATTTTACCTTCTTGGGATTTGCACTATGATGCAGATAAGTTACTGGGAAAAAGTTTAAGCCTTTTGGATTTTGCTCTTAAAGTTTATTATAGAGGACCAGAGTACTCTTTGGAATAATTAGTTTCTGGGATTTAAGAAAATTATTCTCTATATTCTATTCAATGCCCTGTTAGTTATGACATTTTCCAATCTGGATAATAGCAATAGCACAGTTCACAATCCTGTGCAAGTGCTGTGCAATCTATTATTTATTTATTTAAAGATTTATTTAAAGATTTATTTATTTATTTATACAAGCACTGGGCATGGTCAGAAGTGCGGGAAGGTGATAGAATTCACCAGAGCCAGAGCAGGGAACAGAACAGGCAGACTGAAGAAACACACCACTGAGGGGAGCAGTGGGCATGGCAGGAGAGGTCTGTGTTCCTTGTGGGACCCTCACCAGCAGCCGCAGATCGAACCAGCACTGCAGAGGCTGCAGGCAGCTTCACAGTCCAGCGCTTAACTGCCGCGCCACCAGAGGAGGCCCAGTAAAGATTTATATATTGGTGCATGTAAGAACTGGTGCATGTAAGCCAGAAGTGTGGAGGTGAGAGGATTCACCAGAGACAGTGGGGAGCAGAACAACAATCTATTTTTTTTTAATATTTTCAAATTTACTTTTGCATATCAACTAGTTTTCGCATTTTAGGTCCCAAAAAGAACTCTGCCAGAAACAGAAAAAGGATGCTCTCAGTTCTCTAGAATTGTCTCTCTTTCTGAGCTCTCTTATTCCAGTACTTTTCTTTAGACTCCCCAGACATACTCTTAATTCACAGAGTCTCCAGACACAATTTAAGTTATTCATTCCTGTGTCACAGTCATATCATCAGTAAAGATACTAAATAAGGAAACCAGAAGTCTTAATAAATTTGTTTCTTATATTTCATGGGATGCTATCTTTTTTATAGACTAATTTACAATGTCTTATAAAACAAATATCGTACTTGAGTTTTGGAGAGTTTCTTTCAGATGACAACATAAATCTAGTTTGCTCCTGACATGAAAAATTGGGGATTTATTAGAAAGAAATTGTTACTGTTAGAGGATGAAGTTCCATTCAGAAGCCATGTTCTTTGGGCACAGTTTATAAATTCAATAGGAAATAGTTTTTCAGCAGAAAATACTAACACCTCACCAAGTGTCGGTGTCTCCTCATTCCCTTCCCCTCAGCCCTTAAGTTTCAGTCCTTTCGTTTTCGCCAATGCTGTCTCATGCTTTCAGGAACCCCTGACACAACATTTTGCTGGAGGCTGGTCCCCGACACAAAGTACTATCAAATAGACCAGAATGATGCCAAGGAAAGGAGTCAGAGTGAAGCCAGGACTCTCTGTGTGTGAACATTTAAGATCCTGCCAGCCTACATTTGCTCGACTAGTCAGACCCTTGGACCTTCACCAGAAGAGGTATCACACCCAGCAGAAGCTGCCCCTACAACAGCAGAACCCTAAAATAATATTGGGGTGTAAAAAGAAAAAAAAAGTCAGAATTAGTCCTCAGGGGAATAATACAACACTAAGAATGTATAAATATCCAAACCCAAACTCAAAGGCATAGAAGATGCATCACTCCTATCAAACACAGAATTTAAAATATCATGATAAAGAAATTCAAAGAAATGGAAGAATACAAAGAAAACAGAGAAAAACAAAAGAATGTCCTTTGAAATAAAATCAACAAATAGAAGATAGAAAATTAAGCTTTCTATAATATAACATTGTATATTCAGGATATGAAAAGAGAAATAATGGAAATGGAAATAAAAAGAGAAGAAAGTTACAGAAGAATAATAGTTCAAATAGAAGGACAAACTAGGATGCATGAAAATGAGACTAAACAAATAACCCAGATAAAAAGAGAGAAATTAAACTAAAAAAATACACCAAAAATATCAGAATCCCTGAGGAAAGGGAACATAAGAATAATTGGAATACCGGAGAATGAAGACAGAGAAAAATGAATGGAAAGTTCATTTAAAGAGATAATAGAGGAAAATGTAAAGAATCTGGAGACTAAAATAACCCAGGAGTACATAAAATAAGACCTAAATCAAGACAAATTGTAGCGAAATGTCCAGGAGTTTAAAACAAAGAAAAATATTGAAGCTGGTAAAGGAAAAGTAGCAGATAACTTGTGAATCAGGCTATAACCAAAATCTCTGAAGAGGGCCTCCCCGGTGGCGCAGCGGTTGAGCGCTGGGTTGCGAAGCTGCCCGCGGCCTCTGCAGCGCAGGTTCGATACCCGGTTGCTCCCCGGCCACTGGAGGAGGGTCCCACATGGCGCGCAGACCTCTCCTGCCGCCCGCTGCTCCCCTCAGCAGTGTACTTCGGTCCTTCTGCCTGCTCTGTTCCCCGCTCTGGCTCTGGTGAATTCTCTCACCCTCCCGCGCTTCTGACTGTACCCAGTGCATGTATAAACAAAACAAACAAACAAATAAATAAATAAAACATGCCTCTATAAAAAAAAAAAAATCACCAAAATCTCTGAAGAAACACTCTGAGGAAGGAGAGAATGAAATGGCATATTCTAAAGATAAAAACTGCCAGCCAAGAATACTCTATCCTATAAGGCTCTCATTCAGTTAGGAGGTGACAGACAGATAAACTGAAGGTGTTTGTAAATATGATTCACCCCTCCATGAAATATTGAAAGGAGCTTCTTCCCTTTTAAATTGAAGTGAGGGACATTCACCAAGGACTGAAAAGTGAAATAGATTGAACCACAAAATATGAAGACAAAGTGGCAGCTATAGACATTCAGATATCTATATTCAAGGAATATAAATGGATTCCACTTGACAATTAAAAGACAAACAATATGGTTGGATCAGGAAATAGAACCCAACCTTCTACTATCTCCAGCAGACATGCATAAACTCTAAAGATAAACACAGACTCAAATCAAAAGACTGAAAATAACCCTATAATAAAATCGGGGACAAAAGAAGGAGGAGACAGCAATAACTACATCAGACAAAATGTATTTTCAGTTTAAAAAGGTAAAAAGAAATCTCCACACAGCTCTCCATAGTGGTTGGACCAGTTTGCACTCCCACCAACAGTGCACAAGAGTTCCTTTTTCTCCACATCCTCGCCAACATTTGTTGTTGCTAGTTTTTTTAATATGTGCCATTCTCACTGGTGTGAGATGGTATCTCATGGTAGTTTTGATTTGCATTTCCCTGATTACAAGTGATGTTGAACATTTTTTCATATGTCTGTTGGCCATTTGCATTTCCTCTTCAGAGAAGTTTCTTTTTAGCTCTTCTGCCCATTTTTTGACTGGATTATTTTCTTTGTTGTTGCTGAGTCTCATCAGCTCTTTGCAGATTTTTGTGATCAGTCCTTTATCATTAGTGTTGGGTGCAAAAATGTTCTCCCAGTTGGTGGGGTTTCTCTTTGTTTTTGTTATTGTCTCTTTTGCTGTGCAGAAGCTCTTTAATTTGATGTAGTCCCAGCTGTTTATCTTTCTCTTCACTATCACTGCTTTGGGTGATGTGTCTGTAAAGATGTCTTTGATGTGCAAATCCCGTAGTGTTTCGCCTATATTTCCTTCTATGTATTTTATGGTTTCAGGTCTTATGTCTAGTTCTTTAATCCATTTTGAGTTGATTTTTGTGTATGGTGTGAGGTAGTGGTCAAGCTTCATTCTTTTGCATGTAGCGACCCAGTTTTCCCAGAGCTTCCATATGATCCAGCAATTCCACTCCTAGGTATTTACCCAAAGGACACAGAAACATCCATTCCAAAGAGCACCTGCACTCCTATGTTTATAGCAGCACTGTTTACAATAGCTAAGCTTTGGAAACAACCCAAATGCCCAAAAATAGATGACTGGATCAAGAAGATGTGGTACATATATACCATGGAATATTACTCAGCATTCAAAAAAGATAAACACATGCAATTTGCAGCAACATGGATGGCACTGGAAGGGATCATGCTCAGCGAAATAAGCCAAAAAGAAAAAGAAAAATACCGGATGGTCTCACTCATAGCAGGAATCTAGAAAACTTAAATAAGGGACCAGGAAAATGAATATAAGAAAGTGAAAATCAAAATCAACAAAAAAAACTATGAACCAGAGACACTTTTTGGGGGGTGGGGGGGCGGGAGGGGAAGGATTGGGGTCAGAATGGGGCGTTTGCAATTGTATGGGGGAATATAAAAATAAAATTTAATATTTAAAAAAAAAAAAAAAGAGTAATAAAAAAAAAAAAAAAAAGGTAAAAAGAGACAGGGAGGGAGACAATTTATAATGATTAGGGAAATAATATATTAAAAAGACATAAAACTCATCAATTTACATTAATCAAATAAAGGGATACCAAAATATATTAGGCATTTGCTATCAACTCTGAAAAATTTGATGTTGGAAATAAGCACATTTCTGGCCCGAGACTTAAATATTATACTTTCCCTAATGGACAGATCAAAATATTAACAACACCAAATTCTGGTTGTTCAAAAAATAAACAAAATAGACAAAAATCTATCAAGGCTCATTAAGAAAAGGAGAAATTTCAAATAAATGGGATCCAAAATAAAGGAGGAGAAATCACAACAGACATTACATAAATTCAGAGGTAATCAGAGACTCTTATGAACACTTATGTATTGAGAAATTCAATAAAATAGAAGAGGTGGACAAATTCTTAGAATTATACAGCCATCTTAGACTGAATAGGGAAGATCCTGAAATCCTGAAAAAATAATCACAAGCAAGAACATTGAAAGAGTAAACAAAACTCTTCCAAAAAATAAAAGTACAGAAACAAATAGCTCACAAATGAATTCCACCAAAACTTCAAAGATGAAAGAATACCTGCTCAAATGTTATTCTAATGCCAACATTAATACAAGAAAAGGAAAACCACAGTCTAATTCCCCTATTGAACACAGATGCAAATATAATCAATAATATATTAGTAAACTAAATCCAAAAATGCATTAAAAGGATCATACACCATGACTAAATAAGATGCATACCAGGGACACAAGAATGGTTCAACATGTGAAAACAAATCAGTGTAATTTACCACATCAGCAAAAAGAAAAACAAAAAACATTTGATCACATGAATAGATGCTGAGGAAGCACTTGATAAGATCCAACCACCATTTTTGATGAAAAACCCTTGGAATTCTAGGAATTAATGGAAAATGAAATAGTATAATCCATATATAACATACCCACAGTAAAAATAATTCTGAAAATGTATCCACTAAGATCCAGGACAAGACAATGATGTCTACTCACATCAGTACTATCAACACAGTATCAGATATACTGGCTAAAATAATTAATAAGAGAAACACATACAAGAAATATGGATGGTAAAAAGGAAAACTATCATTGTTTCCATGATAACACACATGGAGGACCAGCAAGACTCCATGGAAATCTAATTGAAATAATCAGTATAATACAGTGACAGGATATGAAATCAATACACAAAAATAAGTTGTTTCCCTATATACAATGAAATGGAAGAGAAGGAAATTAATATAACAATCCCATTTATATTAACAAAGGAAATACCTAGGCATAAACCTAACAATAGAGGTAAAAGATGTACACAAATAAAATTACAACAGTGTTTTGAAAAAAGTAGAAAACACAAAGAAATGAAAAAAAAAATGTTGTTTGTTCATGAATTGATAGAATCAACATTATTTAGGGCCCCCTTTGTGGCACAAGAGGTTAAGCACAGCACTATGAAGCTATCCACAGCCATTATAGCATGCCATCTGTTTGATCCCCGGCTGTCCAGGGAGCTACACATATGGCACAGCAGACCTCTCCTGTCTCACCTGCTGCTCCCCTCAGCAGTGTATTTCAGTAAGTGTGCCTGTTCTGTCCCCCACTCTGTCTTCAGTGAATCCTCTCACCCCCTGCACCTCTGGCCTGTACCCCAGTTCTTGTATAAAATAAACAAATCTTAAAAAAATAAGAATCAACATTGTTTAAATTGTCAACCTACTTAAATAAATTTACTATCCAATTGCAATAAAATTATAAATAAAATTTGTTAATGAGCTGAAATAAACAATTTATATGGAATCATAAAGACCTTGAAATGTCAAATCAGTCCTGGCAAAAAAATAAGTGGACATATCACATTTCCATACTTTATATTATAGAGTGTTGATTATTAGAACAGCATGGTACTGGAACAAGAATGAATATGCAGACCAACAGAATAGAATTGCAAACCCAGAAATAATCCTACAACTATAAGGACAGTCAATCTATGACAAAAGGTGCCAAGTACAAGCATTAAAACAAGGAAATTCTCTTCAATATATGATCTTGGGAAAACTGGAAAATTACATTCAAAATAATTAAAATAGACCACTACCCCACATCATACTCAAAAATCAATTGAATTCTAAAAATCTTTGATGTAAGACCTGACCAGGAAATACACAGGAGAAAATATAGGAAAATCACTTCATGACATATTAGCTTCACTACTGTCACTAATTTCATTCAATCCCTTTAGGATTGAATCCCTTTAGGGATTAATTTGCATATAAAAAATCTAAAATCTAAGTGACTCACATGTAAGGTCTACAAAGAACTCATACAACTTAACAAAAACAAAGAAAATAACCCAAACAAAAAATTGGCAGGACTAATCTTCTCCAAAGAAGGCATACAGACTGCAAATCAGCAAATGAAAAATGGTCATCTTCAGTTGTAATCAGGGAAATGCAAATTAAGACTACAATGTGATGCCACCTCACACATGTGAGCATGACCCATACTGAAACCACCAGAAACAAGTGCTGATGAGGATTTGAAACAATGGAACCCTCATACACTTTTGAGGTTATGCAGAATGGTCCAGTCATTATGAAAAACAGTATGGATGTAGCTCAAATATTAAAAATGGGTTTGTTGGGTCCTCCTTTGTGGCACAAGGGGTTAAGCACGGCACTATGAAGTAATCCTCAGCCTCTGCGGCACGAGTTCGATCCCCAACCAGCCAGAGAGTACCCCACATGGTGAAACAGACCTCTCCTGTCTCGTCCACTGTTCCCCTCAGCAGTGTATTTCAGTCAGTTTTCCTGTTCTGTTCCCCACTCTGTCTCTGGTGAATCCTCTCACCACCCCTACCCCCAGCATCTCTGGCCTGTGCCCCAGATCTTGTATGCATAAATAAATAAATATTTAAAAAAATGAGTTTGTCATATATCCCAGGAATTCTAGTGCTAGACTTCTA
This sequence comes from Talpa occidentalis, assembly GCF_014898055.3. Classification (NCBI taxonomy): domain Eukaryota; kingdom Metazoa; phylum Chordata; class Mammalia; order Eulipotyphla; family Talpidae; genus Talpa; species Talpa occidentalis. The sequence continues at coordinate 81,005,803 of NW_023604295.1, read as the reverse complement.
CTTGAAAAATTAAAAAATACAACCCAAAGGAATCTTGCTGTCTATGTTTATTGCTACACTGTTTATAATTGTCCTTATGTCAAACTATGGAAACAATCTAAGTGCCTCCAAAACAGATGAGAAGATCTAGAGCATCTGTATAAACATAATGGATTACTACATAGTGATTTTTAAAAGATAAACTGATACTATTTGAGGAAACATGGATTGAACTGTAAGGGATAATGCTGAGTTTAATCAATCAGGAGGAGAAAGATAAATACTGGGTGGTGTAACTTATATGTGGGATATAGAAAAAACAAACTAAGCATTGGCTAAAAGAAACTTATAAATTTAGGCTTGAAAGCTAAAGTATCCAGAGGTATAAGGGTGGGGCAGAGTGAAAACAAAGAGGGAAGAGAACACAATGGACTGTGGTGGACTGTGGTGGTGGACTTTGGGAGAATTAGGGGTAGGTGCACTATGCTGGTGATACCTGTTTGGGAGACCCTAATACTATCTCAATTAAAAAAATTGAATAAAATATAAAATAACTAAAAAAAATTCCTTCAAAGTTATTAGTGCAAATTTGCATCAATATAATGAATATCTCAATTGAGAGTATTTCCATACTTTTGGCGATTATTTTATAAAAAAATGTATGTACTTGTTAAAATAAAGGCAGTAGTAGAAGTTGTTCACTTCCTAATACATGGGACTTATTAATATTATCTTATATAGGCATATATGTGTATATATATTAAAGTATTTATTTTGCTCATATTGAATTTGACTGATGTATGTTTTAGGGATATATGTTCACAATCTGCACATGAATGTTGACACTCCACGCCCACCCCAACCCCAGTGATCTTTTTTAGAGTCCATTGGTTCCCAGACCCCCATCACACACACCCTTACCTTCTCTTTGTTGTAGCATTAATTCTACAGTCATATTTTAGGTTTGTTCATTTGCTTTTTTGTTGTTTCGGGTTGTTCCTTTATATTCCACATCACAGTAGTAATCCGATAATGACTTTCTTCTTACATGTTTTAATTAGCATGATTACCACCAGTTTCATGCATGTTGTCTCAAATGTAGAGGGTTAGTCAGATAGATAGATAGATAGATAGATAGATAGATAGATAGATAGATAGATAGATAGATAGATAGATACAACCTACCCTGGTGGTGCAGGCAGTTCAGCACAGCACTGTGAAGCTGTCTGTAGCCTCTGCAGCACCGGTTCTATCCCCGCCAGCCTCGGAGCAACCCACATGGCGAGCAGACCTCTCCTGTCTCACCGCTGCTCCCCTCAGCACTGTATTTCATCAGTCTACCTATTAAGCAGCCCGCTCTGTCTCTGGTGAATCCTCTCACCCTCCCGTGCATCTGGCCTGTACCCAGTTCTTTTATAAATAAGTAAATAAATATTTTTTTTAAAAATTAAAAAAGATAGATAGATAGATAGATAGATAGATAGATAGATAGATAGATAGATAGATAGATAAGCTCCTTAACCGACTTTTATGCCTTGGTCACTTAGGTGTTTCCATAATTCGGCTATTGTAAAGAGTGCTACAGTAAACATAGGGGTATATACGTAGCTTCAAATTACAGTTTTGAATAATTCTGGTAGATACTCGGGAATGGAATTGCTGGATATAACGTGAATCTAATTTTAATGTTTTAAAAACCTGCTTACCTTTCACAGGGGCTTGATCAGTCTGTATCCTCACCAACATTGTGTAAGGATTCCTTTATCTCCAAATTATTGCCAATAATTGTTTCTGGACTTTTGGGCATGGCACATTTCCATGGGTGGGGCTTAATGACAATTTATTAATCAGTCTGTTGGACATCTGCGTGTCTTCTTTACAGAAGTGTCTGTTTTGTTGCAGTGTCCATTATTTCAATTGGATCATTTATTTATTGTTGAGTTATATGAGCTCTTTATAGATCTTGGATATTAGCTCCTTGTCTGATGTATGATGTGCAAAAAGTATCTGTGACTCAATAGGGTTTCTTTTGTGCTTTTTTTAAAGATCTATTTATGCATACTAGAACTGGGGTACAGGCCAGAGGTGTGGGGGTGTGAGAGGATTCACCAGAGACAGAGTGGAGAGCAGAACATGCAGACTGACTGAAATACACTGCTGAGGGGAGCAGTGGGTGAGACAGGAGAGGTCTGCTGCGCCATGTAGGTTGCTCCCTGGCCAGCTGGGGATCGAACTCATGCTGCAGAGGCTGTGGGTTGCTTCATAGTGTGGTGCTTAACCCCTTGTGTCACCATGGAAGCCCCTCTTTTGTGTTTTAATATAGTTTCTACCACTGTGCAGAAGCTTTTCAGTTTGATGAAATTCCATTCATTTATCATTGTTTTTGTTTCTCTTGCCTTTGGAGTCAAGTCCCCCAAAATATTGCTGAAGCCAATGTCTTGGAGTTAATTTTCTATATCTTATTGTATGTCTTTTTGTTTGTTTGTTTGTTTCAGTTTATGTCCAAATCTTTGATACATTTTGAATATATTTTTTGTATATAATGTGACATAGTATTCTAGTTTAATTATTTTGCATTTGGCTGTCAAATTATCCACACACCAGTTGTTAAATAGAATTTCCTTTCTGCATTTTATGTTCTTGGCTACTTTGCCATAAATTCACTGTCCATATATGCGTGGGTTTATTTTGCTGTTCACATTTCCATACATTTTTTCTTTGTGCCTATTTTTATATGCCATTTCTTTTGTGTCTATATTTATTGTTCTGTGTTTCTATTTTTATGTATTCACCTCAGAGTTATGACAGCAGTGCTTTTTTTAGTGTAATTTGAAGAGTGAGAGTGTAATAGTTCCATTCATAGTTAATTCCCAGAATTAACTTGACTATTTAGGACTTTGGTGATTTATATAAACTTCAGGAAGTTTTTCTCTATTTCCTTGAAAAGTACTAGTCTAATTTTCTTAGGGATTACATTAAATCTAAATATCACTTAGGTAAGGTAGTCATTAAAACAATATTATTCTTTCTGATCCATGAGCAAAGGATATCATTCTATTTATTTGGGTCTCTTTACAAACATCTTTACAAACTTGAAAAGAATTGTACTCAGTTATTTTGGGAGGTAGTGTGTCATATAATAGTCTATTAAACCCATGTGATCTAATTTTTTTTTAAAAACAGCTTTATTGAGATATAACTGAGATACAACACATCCACTAGACGTGTACCGCCCAGTGATTCTTTTTTTTTTTTTTTTAAAGATTTATTTATTTATTTATACAAGCACTGGGTACAGTCAGAAGCGCGGGAGGGTGAGAGAATTCACCAGAGCCAGAGCAGGGAGCAGAGCAGGCAGAAGGACCGAAGTACACTGCTGAGGGGAGCAGCGGGCGGCAGGAGAGGTCTGCGCGCCATGTGGGACCCTCCTCCGGTGGCCTGGGAGCAGCCGGGGATCGAACCAGCACTGCAGAGGTTGCGGGCAGCTTCGCAACCCAGCGCTCAACCGCTGCGCCACTGGGGAGGCCCCTAATTCTTTTTTTTTTAAGGCCTTTGTTTCCAGGATGATTTTGTCTGACTGAGCTTACTTTGATGAACATGGGTGTAGAAATCCCCTACTAGTATTGTGTCACTGTTGATGTCTGTAATAGGGGTAATAGTTGATTTATAATTTTTGATTGTCCTTTATTTGGTAAATACATATTGATGAATGTTATGTTTTCTTGATACATTGTTCCTTTAATCATTATATACTATCCATCCGTGTTTCTTTTTATTTAGAGAGAAACTTTATGTATTGGTTATAAGTATGGGTGGTCTTCTTTTGTTTTTTATGTTACTATTTCCTGTAAGACTAAATTCAACATTTACTTGGAGGCAATGATTTTTTTTCTTTTAAGATTTATTTATTTATTTTATACAAGAACCAGGGTACAGGCCAGATGCGCAGGAGGGTGAGAGAATTCACCAGAGACAGAGTAGGGAACAGAACAGGCAGACTGACAAAATATACTGCTGAGGGGAGCAGTGGGCAAGACAGGAGAGGTCTGCCACACCATGTGGGAGCCTCACTGGCCAGCCAGGATCCAACCTATGCTGGAAGGCTGTAGACAGCTTCACAGTGCTGCACTCAACCACCTGTGCTGCCAGGAGAGGCCCTGGAGGCAATGATTAAATCATACCTTAGAATTATCTCCAAAAGTCCACATGTTGGGTTATAGTTTCTGATCCAACCACTGACTCCATGCCTTTCTATTGGTGAGTTGAGAACATTGACTTGTATAGAAATTGTTCATTGACAAATATATATTGGCATCTGTTTACTTGTAGTTTGTTGTTTTTTTTTTGGGGGGGGTGGTCTCTCCTTTTTTTTTTTTCTTTGCTTGTTCTCTTCCTCTGTATTTTGAAAGTTGACTTCAGTGTAGTGTTTGGAGTCTATTTTTATAATGTTCTTTGTTTTTGTTTGTATGTTTTTCTAAATATTTTTGTTCTGAAGTTACCAGGTGGTTTACATAAAAGTTTCTATTCTTTTTGTCAATCTAAAATAGAGGAAAACCTAATCTTGACTTCTGTTCAAAACTCCCCATATTTATTCTCCCTCCACCCATATTTTCTGTTTTTATAGTTGTGTTGCTTCTAAGTAATCTTTCTTTTTTTATTTTATTGATTTTGTTTTAACATTTCCTGAAAAATTGGTTTAGTATAGGTGAATTCCTTTAACTATATAGATATTTTTTTTGTTATGCTATTCACTGCTTCTTCAATTTTAAGTGTTAATTTAGCTGGGTAGTGGATTCTTGTTTGTGGGTCTTTTCAATACCTTGGTAATGTCATGGCCCCTCCTTTCTGGAATGTAGTTACTTCTCAGACATTTGCTAATAGTTTCTTTGGAGGGCCTCCCCGGTGGTGCAGCGTGTAGAGCGCAGCACTATGAAACTATCCACAGCCCTCTGCAGCGCAGGTTGGATTCCCGGCTGGCCAGGGAGATAACCACATGGTGTGGCAGACCTCTCCTTCCTCACCCACTGCTCCCCTCAGCATTATCTTTGGTCTGTCTGCCTGTTCTGCACCCTGCTCTCTCTGGTGAATGCTCTCACCCTCCCATGCCTCTGATCTGTACCCCATTCTTGAATAAATAAATAAAACTCTTTAAAAAAAAATGTTTCATTGGAGTTCCTTCATATATGACTTTTTTTTTCTTCTGTATGCTTTAAGTTTCTCTCTTTATCTTAATTTTAGTCATTTTAATTATAATGTGTGTTTATGTACATTTATTTTGGTTTATTCTGCTTGGAACTATTTGAGCTGCTGTATTTGGATATCTATTTTCTTACCCAATTTGTGGAAATTGTTGGTTATTATTTCTTCAAATAGTATGTCTTCACCTTTCTCTCTTCTCTATCTCAATCTGAAACACTTATGATTGAAATGTTGTTATTTTTGGTGCTGCCCCATAAATATCTTATGCTGTCTTCATTTGTTGTTTGTTTTTGATCTTCTTTTGGATGATTTCCACTACTATTTCATTCAATTTCACTGAATCATTCCCTCCTCCTTTTCACTTCTTTTTGATGCCCTTTATTTTATTTTTTAATTCCAACTAATGCATTTTTTACCTTGAAGTCTTCTGTTTGGTGCTCCAATATATTTGATTTTGTTTCTAATTTAAGTATTTTGATACAGGGAGAATGTAAAAAATTTCTTACCACAATGGATGAAATGTAATAATAATCTTCCCTGTAATTGAGAAGCAAAAGAAAGAAAACCAGAGTAAGAGAATAGGAATTGACAATACAAAGAGAAATTAGAGTGCTATATTGGTGGCATTCAAGATAGAAAAGGGAACAGAAAGTACAAGAATATTGGTGACCTATAGAAACTGTAAAGGGCAGGAAAGTTTCATTTAGAAAATCTCATAGGAATGCAGCCATGCAAATACCTTACTCTTAGCCATTGAGAAGCATGTTGAACTTCTAGGATCCAGAATAATAAATAATAAGTTTATATTGCTTTAGCTCAACATTTGTGATAATTTCATAGTAGCAATAGGCTACTATGATATAGGTGAAGATGTAAAGTTGTGAATAGATATATCTGGTAAATTCATGTCAACATTAGGTAGAACATATTTTATCTTCCTTTATAAACTGACACATGTAATAATATTAAACAAGCATTTATATTATATCATTGCATTTGCATATTAAATTTTGAATTCCATGAATCCACATAAAATTAAATGTTTATTTTAAACTTTTATTTCCAATATAATTTTTCAAATACTATCCCATTATCACATGACTTTCCTTTACAATGTCACTTACTGTGTCTGTCACTTAATAAAATATTGCATTTTACCATAAGTGGTTATGAATATTTTAAGAGAGCTTAAAATGGAAAATAATATTATTGATTTCATGTATTTCAGTTAGGGTAAAGCAATACATTTAAACTGCCAGTATTTTATTATAAATTATAATTTAGAGGATTTAAAGTTCAAAATTAAATGTCAAAGTTATTCCTTGGTGTCAAAAATCAGTTTTACTTCTCTATAATTGAATTCAACTGTAAACTGAATAACTCTATAGCTGGATTCAATTGTAAATTCACAATTTTCCACTGACATTAAAAACATAAGTCTGTTTTTATGATCTGTTCCCAGTGGCCAGGGCACAGAGGGGATCTCAGAGACTGTCCAGTTGGTCACTTGGTTCCATCTCCCCCCCACCTTGTATTTCATCTTTAGTTTTAGATATATATCTCACAATTCTTTGACAACACATTTTCCCAGGCATAGCTTTCCTCAGGTAAGCACATTGTTCAATGTTTCCAGTTTTAGCTATTTACTCTTTCACAAGAAAAAAAAACAGGGTAAGGTAAACTTGTAAGGTAAACTTCTCAAAGAAAGGGTAATGAAAAATGATACTGGAGATATGACCACATGGGCAAAAGATGGAGACTTATCAGTTCTTCTACATCTGTCCAATATCAGTCTCCTGCATATTCCCTTTATCTGCATTTTGTTCATTTTATTTGTTGCACTAAATAAGGTCTAAATTAGCCAGATACTCTAGCTTGATATTTTTTTTAAGATTTATTTATTTATGCATAAAATAACTGGGCTACAGGCCAGAGATGTGGAGGAGAGAGGATTTACCAGTGACAGAATGGGGAACAGAACAGGCAGACCAACTGAAAGACACTGCTGAGGGGAGCAGTGGGCTGAACAGGAGAGTTCTGCTGCCCCATTTGGGTAGCTCCCTGGCCAGCCAGGGACTGAACTCATGCTGCAGAGGTTGTGGATAGCTGCATAGTGCTGTGCTTTACCTCTTGTGCCACCAGGGAGGCCCGAGATTGATATTTTAAAAGAGCTGTTTGAGATTTAAAATTACAAAACAAATTAATTGGGCATTTGTCAATCAAATGTGTTGAAGGAAAACTGCTTCAATTAAATATTTAAAAAGGTGAATTTCAAACTAATTCAGACCCTGCTCCCTGCTCCAGGGAGAAACTTGTGGAAAAACTCCAAAAACGAAATCCCTGGTTGTGCAGGGATTAAGTCTCAGTGCTACCAAGCAATTGCTAACCACTTAGGCCTGAGTTTGATCCTGACCAGTGTGCAGCAGACCTCTCCTGTCTCACCCACTGCTCCTCTCAGCAGTCTATTTCAGTAGATCTCCCTGTTTTCATCTCCACTTTGTCTCTGGTGAATCCTCTCACCTCCCTCACCTTTGGTTTATACCCCAGTTCTTATATGCATAAATAAATCTTTAAAAATAAAATAAAACAGGGTTAATATTTCAAGACCTGTTTTTCAATACAGATAGAAATAGTGAATTCAATGCATATACTTCTTTGATGAAAAAGATAAAAAGTGGGGCCTCCCTGGTGGCACATGGGGTTAAACAGAGAACCATGAAGCAATTCACAGCCTCTGGAGCATGAGTTCAATCCCCAGCCCTACCCCTATGGTGCAGCAGACCTCTCCTGTCACGCCTGCTGCTCCCCTCAGTAGTGTATTTCAGTCAGTCTTCCTATTCTGTTCCCCACTCTGTCTCTGGTGAATCCTCTCACCCCCCACACCTCTGGCCTGTACTGCAGATCTTGACTGCATAAATAAAATAAATCTTAAAAAAAAGAAAGATGAGAAGTATGTTTTCTCACTCATTTTAACACTATAGAATCATAAAATATCTTAACCATATCACTGTGCAATAACATTAAAGTGATAACCTTGGGTTCTAGAGACAGTATTTTTGAATCATCTGCTAGCTGCGTGATCCTATCTATTTAAGACAATTTTCCTTTCAAAACCACTGTTTCTCTTTTTGAAATCAGTTAATATTAGCAACTGTGGAATTGTTATGAGTGTAAAAGGAAATAATCTCAGTAGCTACATCTGTAATATTAACAAACTTATTAATGTTGTCATTGGTGTATTTGAAAACAAAAGAAAATTTCAATTCCAAGTAAGTTGCAAAAATTGCACATGAATAATTTTATGAAATACTGATGATTGGGGCCCTCCCCGGTGGCGCAGCGGTTGAGCCCTGGGTTGTGAAGCTGCCCGCAGCCTCTGCAGCCCTGGTTCGATCCCCAGCCACCGGGCAATGATCCCACATGGCCCACAGACCTCTCCTGCCGCCTGCTGCTCCCCTCAGCAATGTGCTTCAGTCCTTCTGCCTGCTCTGCTCCCCGCTCTGGCTCTGGTGAATTCTCTCACCCTCCGGTGCTTCTGACTGTACCCCAGTGCTTGTATAAATAAATAAATAAATAAATAAAACTTTAAAAAAAAAGAAATATTGATGGACCACTTTTCTTTTGTGGACACATTTACTGTTCTTTCACTATCAGTTTTACAGTGATCTTGTGAAAGAAAGACAGTGATGCCTATTTGAACAATGTTCACAATGTTTAAAGTCAGGTGTAGAATTATAGAAGAAACTTATGTCTGTCATTTGCCAGTTTTACATTCAAAAACAAAATGATATCAGTATTATCAACAATCTCATTATGGTAAAGATGAGAAAATTGTTTAGCAACATGTAAAAAGCTTCTGTTTCTATTTAAATTGATTTTTTTCTGAAAATATGTGATTTGAGAAATAGTCACAAACTCTTAACTTCTTTTCCTTTTAAAAATACATCTTCTTTTTATTGCAGTAACACTGGTTTATAACAACACATATGATTTAGAGGTATAGGTCCACAGGCCTTCAGATATATGTTACCACAACATGTCACAACCAAAGCGGCCATAATCATCCATCAAAGTATGCTGGGCCTGCCACTTTCACTCCACCTGGCACTCTCATCTTCTTGTAGGCTCAATTCTAGTCAGATTTTGAATGTTTATTTTGGATTAGGTTTGTCTGTTCCTTTACATTCCATATTTGAGTGAAGTCATGCAGCATTTGCCTTTCTTATCCTCACTTATTTTGCTTAGACTAATCCTTTCCAGCTCATACTTGCTATAGCAAATGGCAAGATTTCATTTTTTTATAATAGTAGTTTTCCATTGTGTGCATGCAAACACACACACACACACACACACACACACACACACACACACTTACATTCAAGAGTTTCTTCATCCAGTAATCTGTCAGCAGGTACTTATGTTTTAAAAAGTGAAAAAATTGAAACACTTTTTTTTTTAAGAAATTACTTTAATGAAAAATTTAGTGATGTGTTTTTTGAAAAGTAGTAGAGTGACATGAGTTAGGATAATTATTTTATAATACATCTTATAAATGTCTCCAATATTATGTATTGCTTATTTATGTTTCATTTAGTTTGTCTACTTAACTTAAACATGTATGCAGTGGCATACATGAAGAAGAATATTTTAGATAGAAAATTTCATGTCAAGAACTATTCCATTCATAAAATTTAATAAGTTTCCAAAACAGGGACTGTAAGAAGAAAGTAAATTAAAAAAACGATTAGAACACATACATCGTTTCTACTCAATGTTATAAAATTTAATTATAGCTTTTTAAATAGAAGATATATAATATCTGAACTTCATTAATGTATGCTTTATTCTGTTTTTTTGCTGCTTTTTATTTCCTTGAGATTGGAACTTTTGAACATTATATTGAGGTGTCGTTGGTTTACAACACTGTATATGTATCAAAAGTACAGATTCACACTTCTTTGAATTCATGTTACTGTGTGACACTCATCATCAAAGCACCCATAATCTTCCCCATATTAATTTGTTTCCCCTCCACATATCTACATAATGTAATGACAACCATCAAAGAAGGAATGTGAAGGTAAATTTTAAAACTTGTTTTTATATTTAATGTAACCAACTGTTTTCTGCAAGATAAATATATGCAATTACATACATGCACTGAAATATAGGTATTTATGTATGATTATGGTGGCAACAATTCTACTATCAGGTTTATGGTTTGCTTCAGTTGTGCTTTTCCATTCCTTTGTTTTATTTCTCATATTCTACATATGAGTGAAATAACCTGATTTTGTCAGTTTCCTTCTGATTTCTTTCTTTTTTTAAAGATTTATTTATTTATGCAAGAACTGGGGTACAGGCTAGATGCGTGGGAGGGTGAGAAGATTCACCAGAGACAGAGCAGTGGGGAACAGAAGAGAACAGGCAAACTGCCAAAATGCACTGCTGAGGGGAGCAGCAGGAGAGACAGGAGAGGTTTGCTGCACCATGTGGGACCATCGTGGCCAGCGTGGATTGAAACCGCACTGCACGGGCTGCGGACAGCTTCACAGTATGGCACTCAACAATCTGCGCCACCAGGGAGGCCTCTCTTTCATTTTTTTTGAAAGGTTTATTTATACAAGAACTGGGGTACAGGCCAGAGGTGCATGAGTGCGGCAGCCTCTGCCGCTGAACACCAGTGAACTTACTGGAAAGAGGGAGGCTTTCACTCAGACACATCCGAGTGAGTAAGACCCCCTTCCCCTGTGCGCTGGACTGGACAGTCAATGACGGGTAAGATCGGGGGCAGACTAAAGAAGGCACTGGCCAGCCTCATGTCTGTGACTCCTGACGACCTAAGACAGGCGCAGTCCCCGAGGGGCTTCATCATGATAAACTTTGGCGTTCAGATCAAACAAGGTCTACATGCCTATAAGCCTAATTTAGGCACCAAGCCCGCAGTAATTAACCCCTCCTTTGATGGAAACAAGGCTGCTAAGAACATCACCTGCAAACAAGCCTGTTGGAATTACCTACAAAGCAGTTTAACCATTAACCAGATAGTCATTGTTTCAGAAATAGTAACAACTTAGCAACCTGTCTATAATCATACTACTTTTTCACTTACTTTGCTTTTTCTTTATATGTGTACAATCAGTTTCAGGAAATGCATGATAAAGAAAACAGTGTTGGCAATAGTAGTTTTATAATAATCATAATACTTCTCACATGAGACAACACCATAAAAATCAAAATGCTTATGTAGAGAATATATTGCTCATGATCACTAAAAGTAAAAGGTGCCAGCAGGTAAATATCAATGTTTTTGATCATTGTGGTTTTGGGATACGAATCAAGAAAAGCTAGCTTAAAGAATGCTGTTCGGTGTAAGCAAAAATAATTGTGTAGATTCAGTACCTGGAGATTGTTTACTGTGTCATGGAACAGCAATCACATGCACATGAATAACAAAGTAAATGTCTTATGCCTTACAAAGTATTTTATGCTGAGAAAGAATTAAATTGTATGAAATCATCCATTGTTAAAAAAGGTATAAAATTGTATGATGATTTTGAGCAAATTACATTCAGATCTTCACTCTTGAAGTGTGTCTGTTTGTCATTTGTGTGTCTGTCTGTCATTTATGCGCCGATTCCTTGAGCATCCTCACAGTTTCTCAATCCTGAGACAGTCCTGCAAGTCTACCGCTGCGCTGGTCCGCGGCACATGAGGGTGAGAGAACTTACCAGAGAGAGTGGGGAGCAGAACAGGCAGACGGACCCAAGACACTGCTGAGGGTAGCAGTGGGCAAGGCAGGAGAGGTCTGCTGCACCATGTGAGTTTCTCCCCGGCCAGGCGGGAATTGAACCTGCAATGCAGAGGCTGCAGACAGCTTCACAGTGTTGCATTCAACCCCCTGCTCCACCAGCGAGGCCCATCTTCTGATTTTTTTCAATGACTGTAATCCCATCCAGTCCCATACATGTTGTCAGTAATGTCAATATATCATATTTTTTATAGCTCAGTAGTATCCCATTGTTCACATATACCACCTCTTCTTAATCCACTCATCTTCCCTTGAGTACCTAAGTTGATTCCAAAACTTGACTATTGCAAATACTGCTGGAGGATCTCCCCAGTGGTGCAACAGCTTGAGCACAGCTCTGTGAAGCTGTCCGCAGCCTCTGCAGCGCAGGTTTGATTCCCGGCCAGCCGGGGAGATAACCACATGTTGCGGCAGACCTCTCCTGTCTTGCCCACTACTCCCCTCGGAGTGTTTTCCGTCTGTCTGCCTGTTCTGCTCTGTGCTCTGGGTCTGTCTCTGGTGACTTATCTCATACTCCCGTGCTTCTGGCCTGTACCCCAGTTATTGTATAAATAAATAAATCCTAAAAAAAATACTGCTGGAATGACATAAGAACACATTTATCCCTTTGAATTAGTGTTTTTCCATTAACTCAATGCAATGTAACTATGATACAATGGCATTGTTTAATTGTATCCTATACCTATTTTTTTTAATTTTGGGTAGCATCCATATTGTTTTTCATAGGGACTGGATTAGTCAACATCCCCAACAACAGTGTAAAAAAATAATTTTTCTACATATATAGACACATATTTTTTTGTTCCTGATCTTTAGGACATGAGTCACTCCCATGAGTATCAGGTCATATCTAGATGAGGTTTTGATTTGCATGATAAGTGATGCTGATCAGCTTTTCATGTACCTATTGGCCATCTGTCTGCATTCTTTGGGGAAATATCAATTTAGCTCTTCTGACCACTTTTGTGATCGAGCTATTTGTTTTCCTGATGTTGAGCTGCATGAGTTCCTAATAGATCCTGTATAGTATTCCACTGACAGGTATATAATGTGAAAATATTTTCTCCCATTCAGTAAGGTGTCATTTGAAACATGTCACACCTGTAGATACATGTCAACCCAGTTAGTGGGTCAAATTCCACACACTTTAAACTGCAGGATGTGGCCTAAAAGTGAAAACATGGAGAAACAATAATAGCAGGATTTATTTACAAAAGAATTGAGAAGGGCCTCCCTGGTGGCACAGGGGTTAAGATGTAACCTGTGATGCTATCCGCAGCCACTGCAGTACGAGTTCAATCCCTGGCCAGGGAGATATCCACATGGCGCAGCAGACCTCTCTTGACTAGCCTGCTACTCCTCTCAGCAGTGTATTTCATTCACTCTGCCTGTTCTTCTCCCCATTCTATCTCTATTGATTCCTCTCACCCTCCACACATCTGGCCTGTACCCCAGTTCTGGTGTGTGTGTATATATATATAAATCTGTAAAAAATAATTGAGAAAAGAGAGAGGGGATGACAGAGAGACAGAAAATGAGAGGAAGAGAGAGAGAGAGAGAGATTATTATATGGCATGTGGGCAAAGTCATATATTTTACCACAGATAGCACCCACTTAGTGGAGACTGAAGTCCAAGCTGAAGCCACAAATGACAAGCCGGCACCTACTACATGGACACCCTTTCTACCCAGAAGCACAAGCAGTTTAACTGCCCTAGTGTCAGTCATTTATTGCCAGAGACCCAGTGGTTTAAACTGCCTAAGTTCCAGTCCACTCCCATTCCCCATAAGACCCACAGGACATCAGTGGGCAGAGTTTGGAATGTTCTGCCTTCTACCATCAAGTTAGATATGAACATTTCTGACTGGCTTAGAGGTTATTCCTCATTGTTCCTCTTACATCACCCATTCAAGTTTTGCTACTATTTCTATGGAAATAAAATTCAAATATCCAGATTCTGGGATTCAGCCTTAGAAAGACAGTTTCCTCCAGAATTGTAGTGTATTAAAGGAAATAGCAATCAGTCACAGACATTTGCCATGCATAGCCAGTGTAATAAATTCCTCCATGTCTAGAAAATTAACAATTAGTTCAAGCCAGAGAGGAAAAAAAAAAAAAATCTCAAAAGTGGTTTAGAGGGGCTGATTAAAAAAAAAAAAATGGTTTCATTTTCATTTACCAAATTTTATCAAATAGAATATCAAAAATACATTTATAAACTAGATATAATGTCAATCTATATGATCTATGTTAGCACAGACTCATAGGGTAGGATAATTAAGTCAAATTTCTGTTGATCTCAAGGGAACTTTCAGTAGGGATCTTAGATTGGCAATATTTAGACTCTCTAGGCTTTGGAAGCAATAACACAGAATCACCTTACCAGACTCCACTTCAACAGTTGTACCTTTGTGTAGACTTTCTTTTCTTAAGGTTTCCAGGCTTTTCTCTCTGGGATCTCCAGGCTTGTGAAAGTAGGTAAAGTTCCCTACTCATCTGGAAAGACTCTGGGACTCCACAAGGAAGATGTCGGCTCTTTATGTCTTTCATCTGTATAATCTCAAATCCCAGAGTCTTCACTATGATGTTCTAACCAAAGTCTTGGTGATATAACCATATTTCCAATTTTCTACTTAAGGATAAATAAATGATTTTAGGTAGTTTGTAACCAACCTACACAGAATATTAAAATATGCTTTAGTAATTAAACCAAAGAGGAATGAAAATAAATAACTGAAAAATGAATTTAATAGAACCACAAAACTGTGGACAAAATGGCAAGACAGAATTTCATATATCAAAAATCACTCCAAATGTTAATGGACTGAACTCACGAATAAAAAGACAAAGCATCAAGTTAAATTAGGGGACTAAATCTAACCATCTGCTGCCTCCAGGAAACACACCTAAGTTCCAAGGATAAACATGGCTTTAAAATAAAGGTTGGACTCGTTTGCACTCCTGGTCCAACCACTGTGGAAAGCTGTATGGAGATTTCTGGACCTACTAAACATAGAGCTTCCATACGATCCAGCAATTCCACTCCTAGGTATTTACCCAAAGGACACAGAAACATCAATTCCAAAGAGCACCTGCACTCCTATGTTTATAGCAGCACTGTTTACAATAGCTAAGCTTTGGAAACAGCCCAAATGCCCAAAAATAGATGACTGGATCAAGAAGATGTGGTACATATATACCATGGAATATTACTCAGCATTCAAAAAAGATAAACACATGCAATTTGCAGCAACATGGATGGCGCTGGAAGGGATCATGCTCAGCGAAATAAGCCAAAAAGAAAAAGAAAAATACCGGATGGTCTCACTCATAGCAGGAATCTAGAAAACTTAAATAAGGGACCAGGAAAATGAATAACTATAAGAAAGTGAAAATCAAAATCAACAAAAAACTATGAACCAGAGACACTTTTAGGGGGGCGGGGGTGGGAGGGGAGGGATTGGGGTCAGAATGAGGGGGCTGCAATTGTATGGGGAATATAACAATAAAATTTATTAAAAAAAAAAAAAAATAAAATAAATAAAAAAAAAAATAAAATAAAATAAAGGTTGGAAAACAATTTTAAAAGCAAAGGACATCCAAAGTAAGTCAGGGACACGTACTTATTTCAGATAAAATAAATTTGCAGTTAAAAAATTTAACACAAGGCAGAGATGGACACTGTATAATGATTAAGGGAAAAATATACCAGGAATACATAATACACCTTAATATTTATTCACCAAATGAAGGAGCACCAAGATACATTAGACAATTACTATCCTATCTGAAAATAGACATTGCAGAAAATACATATGTGGTAGAAGACTTCAACTCTCCACTCTCAGCAATGAACAGATCAAGAAGACTGGAAAAAAAAAAAAAAGACACAGTTACCATAAACAGGTAACTAAACCTTATGAGTTAACAGACATTTAAAGTTTAACAGACAATGCACAGGAAAAAAAAAAATCTGCATACACATTTTTCTGAAGTACACATGGTTCATTCTTCAGGATTGAACACACACTAGGTCACAAGGCAAGTATCAACAAATACATGAAGATTGAAATCTTACAAGTATCGGGCCTGCCTAGTGGTGCAGGTTGTTAAGAAACAACCTATAAATCTGGCCGCAGTCACTGCAGCACAAGTTTAATCACCGGCCGGCCAGGAAGCAACCCACATGGTGCAGCAGACATCTCCTGACTCTCCTGCTGCTCCCCTCAGCAGTGTATTGCAGTCTTCCCATCCTGCTCCCCACTCTATCTCTGGTGAATCCTCTCACCCCCCACACCACTGGCCTGTACTCCAGTTCTTTTATGCATAAATAAATAAAATCTTTAAAAAAATAAATCGTACAAGTATCTCTACTGACCATAAAAATGTCGAACTAGAACTACAAAAAGTATGAAAGGATATCTGCTAATACAAGGAGACTGAACAATGCACTAGTGGAGGAAAAAAAAAAAAAAACTGTGTCAATGAGGATATTAAAGAAAATATAAAAAATGTACATTGATAAAAATGATAATTAGGTAACAACCTTCCAGAATTTATGGGGCAGAGTAAAAACAGTAATCAGAGGAAATATATAGCAATACATGTACAAAAAAACACACACACAAGAAAGAAGTCAAAGAAACAACCTAATATCTACAAGAACTAGAAAAATAAAAACAAATAAAAAGGCCCAAAGCTAGCAAGAGGAAGTAAAAAAAAATAAAACAGAGATAAATAAAAAATGAAATCAAAAGTTAGTACAAAAGATGAAATGCCCCAAAAGCTGGTCATTTGAAAAAAAAATAAACAAAATAAAAATTTCTCTAACAAGACTCACTAAGAAAAAATAATGATAAAAATCAAATAAATAGTATGAGTACATAAAGAGAAATTATTGGAGACACAACCAAAATCCAAAGGATGATAGATAAAATATTACTGTGAACATTTAAATGGAAAAAAAAAAGGCCAACAACCTAGATGAGATGGACAAATTTTTAAAATTATACAATCATCCAAGGCTGAATAGGGAAGAATTAGAAACCTGAACAAACAAATAATAAGCAAAAAAAAAAAGATAACAGCAATAAAAACTTTTCATAAAAATGAAATTCCAGGACCAGAGGTTTATGTAAATTTTAAAAATGTTTCAACAATGAATTAGTATATATCAAACTCAAGCTGTCAAAAATTGAGAGAAAAAGAACATTTCCAAACACATTTTATGAGGAAAGCATCATGCTAGTAACAAAACTGAAGATAATACAGGGAAGGAAAACTACCAAATCAATGTTCCTAATGAACACAGATGTCAAATACCTCAATAAAACATTAGCTAACTGAATCGAACAATATCTTCATAGGATTGCACATCATGATGAAGTGGACTTTATATCAGGAAAACAAGTATAGATCAAATTTGAAACCAGGCCTCCCCTGGTGGTGCAGGCATTTGAGCGCAGTGCTGTGAAGCTGTCCGCAGCCTCTGCAGCGCTGGTTAGATCGCTGCCGGCCAGCGAGGGTCCCACATGGCACTGCAGACCTCTCCTGCCGAACCCACTGCTCCCGTCAGCAGAGTATTTCGTCAGTCTGCCTGTTCTGTTCCCTGCTCTGTCGCTGGTGAATCCCCTCACCCTCCCGCTAATCTGGCCTGTACCCCAGTTTGTGTATAAATAAATAAATAACTCTTTAAAATAAAATGAAAATCAATCAACATAATTTACAACATCAACCAAAAGAAAAAATAAAAACTATATGTTCATATAAATAGATGCAAGAAATTTTTGATAAATTAAACATCAATTTATGATAAAAACCTCCAATGAACTGTGGAATAACTGGAAACTCTCTTAACATGGTAAAATCCATGTATGAAAACCTAAAGATAACTTTTTTCTCAATGATGAAAAATCAAAAACTTATCCAGTAAGATCGGGTAGAAGACAAAGATATACACTGTCTGCACGATTATTTAACAAAATGTTGGAAGTTATAACTAGAGTAATTAAGCAAAACAAGATATTAAAATAATCTAGTTTGGGAAAGAAGTGAAACTATCATTATTTGAGCATGGCATGATAGATAATATACACAGAAAACCCTTAAAAGCCCACAAACTAATTCAAACAACAAAAAAGTTCAGTAAATTGGTAGGACACAATCAATACACAAAATTCGGTTGTCATCCTATATGCAAAGAATAGGATGAAATTTAGAATATCATGCCATTTACAATAACCCCCCCCCAAAAAAAATATGAGGCATCCAGGAGTAAAACTAACAAAGGCAGTGAAGAACCTATATAAGGAAAACTTAAAAAAAAAAAATGGTTAAAGGAAATAGAAGATGGAAACAAATAGCAAAATATCCCTTATTCAAGGACTGGAAGAATAAACACCAAAATTGAAATTTTACCCAAACTACTCTACAGATTCAATGCAATCCCAAGAAAAAAAATCAACAACATTCTTCAAAGAAATGGAATGCTATTTAAATTCATATGGAATCATAAAACACCACAAATACCCAAAGCTATCCTGATGAGAGAGAGAAAGATAGAAGAGAGAGAGAGAGAGAGAGAGAAATGGAATACTGAACTTCCAGACTTTAAACTACACAATTGGGCCTCCCCTGGTGGAGCAGTGGTTGAGCGCTGGGCTGCGAAGCTGCCTGCAGCCTCTGCAGCGCTGGTTCGATCCCCAACCCCCGGCAAGTGTCCCACATGGAGCACAGACCTCTCCTGCCATGCCCACTTCTCCCCTCAGCAGTGTTTCATCAGTCTGCCTGTTCTGTTCCACGCTCTGGCTCTGGTGAATCCTCTCACCATCCCTCGCTTCTGACTGTACCCAGTGCTTGTATAAATAAATAAATAATAAATAAATAAATCTTTAAAAATAATAATAAAAAAGGTAAACAATTATCAAAATTCTGCTATCAAAGATCTACATAGATGTCACACAATTAAACAAAACCAAAACACAGCAAATTACCCAATCTAAAAATGGGCAGAAAAAAATATTCATCGTCATTGATCATCAGGGAAATGTACATAAAAATCACAATGAGATACCAGTGAAAATGGCCCAGACAAAAAGAGCAGAAACAGGGCCTTTCTGGTGGCCCAAGGGGTTAAATATTAGCATTATCAATCATTTCACAGTAAAATTCCCTGCCCAAGAGCTAACCCACATGGTCAGCAGACCTCTCCTGACTTGCCTGCTGTTCCCCTCAGCACTGTATTTAAGTAGATCTGCCTGTTCTTCTCCCCATTCTGTCTCTGATGAATCCTCTCACCCCCCACTTACATTGCTGGTGGAAATGTAGATTGCTTCAGACCCTATGGAAAGCAGAGTGAAGTTTCTCAAAAGAATAATAATGGATCTGCCATATGACCTAGTGAGATCCTAGCGATCTATTCATAACAAACAAATAAAAAAAATACTAATTTGAAAAGAAACGTGTACCCCCATAATTATGGTAGCACTATTTACAATTGCCAAGATATGAAAACAATCTAAATGCTCCCTAACAGATGAGTGGATCATGATGTCTCACACACACACAGAAGAATACTACTGAGGAATCACAAAAAGATAAAATCACCTACTTTGCAGAAACATGGATGGAGTAGGAAGTACTTATAATAAGAAAAATACACATAAAGGAGAAAGATAATTATTAGATAGTTTCTCTTACATGTGAATATATTACAAAAACAGAGGGCGAGACAAAGACACACTTGGGAAACAACCCTGGAAAACTAAACATTTCCTTTTGACTTTTGAATGGGGAGGGAGAGAACTGAAAAGGGGGTTGTGTGTGGGTGAACTCAATGGACTATATTGGAAGACTTTGTGTGCTGCTGTGATGGGAGCACTATAGTGAATACACCTAGATGTTTGTATGTGTGTGTGGGAAATCCTGTATTTCCAGAACACTAGCAATGATGTAAAATAATGACACTTCAAAAATAGTAAAACTTGAAAAAAAATAAATATTATCAGAAAGGAAAATATAAAAAAACTAAGGAGAAACAAATGAAATATTTCACTGTATACAAAGAAAACACATTGCTATGATTAATAAGAATATCTATTACAATTTTCCCATATTTTATGGCATCAAAGAGAAAAAACATGGAAATACAATTTAGTTTTTCTGACAAAATACACGTTGACATTGCTGTAGCTCATGGTCAGCTAAAAAAAAAAAAATCCTGAATAAAAATAAAATGTGAAATTTCAAATAAAAACCTACCAAGTCCATTCAGTTTTATGCAGAATATGCTCTATCTTGAGTTTCATCAATTACTATAACTCTTGAAATTTGTTGAGGTATTGTTCCTGTTAATTTCTCTGGAAATAATTTTGCAATTGTCAAAATTAGGAAATTGTCAAAATTAAAGAACTTACAACAGTCCATAACAACAGCTAGTATTAACAAGGATTATGATATCAGAACAAAGCATACATTTAAGAAGTTTCACAAAATAATTTTTAGAATATCAATATTAGTATACCAATATTAATGTGTGTGCATGTGCCAAGGTGGAATATTTATTTCAAGATGCAATGTTTCCCATTAAGTTCTAATTAACCAGAAGAATACCAAATAGGGTGAATTCATCTAATGTATTTCCACAAAGAAAAGGACCAATCTTATGGAGTGTTGCAGGAGCTATACTGAGATTCCATAAAATTTCCAATGATCAATCAAACAAAAATTACAGAATTTTAAAATTTAGAATGGTGAGAAATTTCATCATAAGTACTAGAAACAAAACACCATTAAAATATAGAGCAGTGGCATTTTAATATATAAAATTTCCATCTAGACTGCATTAGTACAATGCTAACAGAGTTAGACCCTTCCCATTTTCTTATCTCATTTCAAAAGTAACTTTTTTCCCTACACTAATCTTAACTTATTACTTCAATTGCAGCATTGAAATTCTTAACATTCAAAAATCTTTAATTCCCCTACTCATTTTAACTGACATGAAATGACATGAACACTTCACTTCAGACTGCCTCTTCTGTGCAGCATATACCCATCACAAATGACACAGGCAAGAAGGAAAAAAAAAATACTTAATATCACAACTTCAAAAATATACATGTTTCCAACCAAACCATTACATTCTCAAATTAATTATCATTTGGCAAAGATTATTCCATATTGCATTTACTAGAAGTAAATTGACAAGTTCTTATTATATTTTGAAGCTCAAAATTTCTATAGGGATCATATATATATATATACAATTTTGTAAATCCTCTAGATGCCAAAATAATTGGACACATATGGAATACAGAGAGGCACAGGCATGGAGAGTTCCATTAATGTGTGTGTGTGTGTGTGGGTGTGTGTATTTTAACCACATTGTTATCCACTGTGGTTTTAATGATATGTGCAAAAATAGAGTTTTCTCTATGTTTCCTTCCAAGAACAAATCTTAGTTTTCTGAGTAGTATTCCTTTCATCCTTGTCTGATGGAAAGGCAGTTTTATTCACATTGAGGTATTCAGGATGTTGTTCACTTGAATTGCACATGTTACTGTAAAAACTCTTTGCAAGGAGACAAAAGGGAAAATCAAACATAGGCCATATACCAAAAACATCTTCATGTAAAAAAAAAATCAAAATTGTGAAATATAGAATAGTAAAGCCAATATCAAACCAAGATGTTTTTAATGGAGTCAAAATCTAAATCCCAAAATTGGGAAGTGTTGTCAGCAGAGGGCATATGACTTTAGATATAATCCTACATACCTTTACTTCTGAAGGAGGGAACAAAATAACAGTAGTTGGAACAATTACCAAGGAAGACTCATAGCCTATTCACCATCTCAGAGTTTCCAGTATTTATTAGGAAGCCAGAAGTTTGACTTCTTGATAAACAGACGCTGAAAGAAAAAAAAAAAATGTTTTCAAGATGTTCTCAAGAACAGTGGATTTTGTTCTTAGTCATTGCTTTCCCAGGCTTTCTTCATTCTGTATTAATGCACCCAGAGTTTTATGTCTTCAAGTTTCAAAGTAATAAGTGTAATTAGGACAATAACAAAGACCAGCCCATTTCTCACACAGCTGGTCTTGGGCATCTCCATTTGAACAGCCCTTTAGTAAAACCCCATCACAAAAATTCTGAAAGAATGCTTCAGTTCATCTAGAGACATAGAAATCCTTGAGAATGCAAAAGTATGAGTATGAGTCAGAGTTAAAATTAACTTGGATATGTTGTACCTACTGTTTGTTCCTACATTATATCACATGTCTGGCATAGTGATCAAAACCGATGTTCAGATAGGTCTTTTACAACTTCAGTAGCTAGGCTCACAAAGAAAAAGGAAGAAAACAAAAATAAATAGGATCATTATTGGAATCAGGAGAAATAGAACAGATACAGAAGAAATTCAGAGAATAATAGAAGCTTGCTATAAACATTTTATGCAAACAAGTTCAGCAATCTAGATGAAACAAACAAATTCTTAGAACTGTACAATCACACACAGCAAGACAAAGAAGAAAGAGAAAACTTGCACAAACCAATTGCAAGCAAGGAAATTGAAATAGGAATGAAAACTCATAAAACAAAAGCCCAGGACCAGATGGTTTTATAAGTGAGTTCTATCAAACATTCAAAGATAAACTAATACTTATCCTGCTCAAATTCTTTAAAAATTGGAAAGAATAAATACTTCAAATATATTTGGAAGCCAACATCACATCAATACTGAAACTAAAGACAACACAAACAAGAAAACTTCAAGCCAATCTCCCTAATGAAAACAGATGGTAAAATTCTCAATAAAATCTAGAAAGACCAAATCCAACAATGCATCAAAAGGATTATACACCATAACCAATTGGATTTAGTCTAGGAACACAAGGATGGTTCAAAATCCAAAAGGAGTCAATGTAATTCCCCACATCAACAAAAAGAAAGATAAAAAAATACATACTGACGTGTCAATAGATGCCAAGAAAACATTTGATGAAATCACCAGCCATTTATGATGAAGGCCCTTGAAAAAATTAGGAAAATAAGAAGTCTTACCATTATAAAAGTCGTATATAACAAACCCACAGATAACATTACCCTTAATGGAAAAACACTGAATGCCTTTCTACAAACAAGAATGTCCACTCTCACCATTACTATTGAACATAGTAGTGGAAGGCCTGGCTTGAGAGATAAGGTAAGAGAAATACTTAAAAATACTCCAACTTGGGAAGGAAGTAAAGCTATCATCATTTGCAGAAGATACAAGAATTTATACAGAGAACTCTGAAAAATCCACAGAAAAATTAATTACAACAGTAAACCATTCATTAAAGTGGCAGTATTCAAGTCAATACACAATGGTCAGTTGTCTTCGTATGTGAAAACAATCATAATGAAGAGTAAGAAGAAAATCATGCCATGTACAATCATAAAATATTAAATACCTGGGAATAAATCTAACAAATGAGGTAAGGGATTATACAAGGAAAACTATAAAACATATGTCAAAGTAAGAGAAAGCATAAAAAATGGATAGATATTCCCTGTGCACAGATTGGAAGGATCAACATTATCAAAATGGCCATCCTATCCAAAGCAATTTACAGACTCAAAGCAATTCTAATTAAAAATTTCAATGGTATTCTTTAGAAAAATGGAAAAAATATTGCTGAATTTTATATGGAATCACAAAATTTTCATTTTGTATGAAATAAATGAATATTTCCTGAATAAAATGGGAATAATGGGATATTGCACATTCAGACTTCAAACTATACTACACAGCCATAACAATAAAAACAGCATGGTAGTGGGGTAAAAAACAAACAAAAAAACAAAAAACAAACACCAGAGACACACTACAGTGGGGCAAAGGGGTAGGAGAAAAGGGATTAGGATCAGAAAATAGGGATGAAATTGTATGGGGAATATAACCAAAATGAAAATGCATACATTATGCAAAAATGAAAAATTATGTAAGAATTATATAAAATAAAATAATTCATAAAAAAACAGACACAGACCAATGGAACTGATCAAAATCCTAGTATTAAAACCATATACATGTGGTCAATAAATCCATGACAAAGGTGTAATGAAAAAACACTGGAGCAAGGAAAGCCTCTTCAATAAGAGTTCTAGGAAAACTGGACTGCCACAAGAATGTAACTAGAATAATATCTCAAACCATGCATAAAAATTAATTCAAAATGGGTAAAAGACTTAAACGTAGGACCTGAAACCACAAAATATATAGAAGAAAACACAGACAAAATAGAAAATATGGAATAAACAATTTCTTTTCTTTTTTTTTTAAGATTTATTTATTTATTTATACAAGCACTAGGTACAGTCAGAAGTGCGGGAGGGTGAGAGAATTCACCAGAGCCAGCACAGGGAGCATAACGGACAGACTGACGAAACACACTGCTGAGGGGAGCAGTGGGCGCGGCAGGAAAGGTCTGCGCACCATGTAGGACTCTTGCCAGCGGCCGGGGATCGAACCAGCGTTGCAGAGTCTGTGGGCAGCTTCAAAACCCAGCTCTCAACTGCTGTACCACCAGGGAGCCCCAGAATAGACAATTTCTTGGGCAACATTCCAAGGATGACTCATAAAGAAATAGCAAAACTGAATAAAACTATTGAAAGCAAGGATATTGAAATTGTGTCCCCCCAAAATTAAAAGTTCATGATCAGAAAATTGCATTAGTGAATTCTATCAAATCTCCATACAGGAAATAATACTGCTTTTTCTCAAACTCTTACAAAAAACTGAAGAAAAGGTAATATCCCCAATCATATTTTAGAATGTCAATATTTCTCTGATAAAAATAGATGAGAATATCACAAAAAGTAAAAGTATAGACTAACATTCCTTATGAACACAGATGCAAAATTCCTCAGCAAACTAAATTCAATAATAAATATAGCATGTACAAGTGGGATTTATTTATAGATGCAAAGATGGTTCCAGATATACAAATACCTAAATGTAATTCATCATATCAACAATAGAAAAGACTTAATCTTATGATCACATTGTAGATGAAGTCCCTTGGCAAGATTCAGCATCCACTTATGACAAAATTCTTAGTTAAAAAAAATCTTAGAAGACAAAATTCTTAGTAAAAAGAGTACATATTATAACAACCACATGCTAAAACTAATGACAACATACTCAATGAAGATAAAGCTTTTTCTCTAAGGTCAGATATAAGAAAATGATCAACATAGTATTGCATGTTTCTTGCAATTAAACAAGAGAAAGATACAAAAGGAAAACAAACTGGATTAGGAGGAGGGTGGGATTTTATAATGATGATTAAAAGCAGAAGGATTTATTTTTGGAATATGGAAAGGGTCTAAAATTGATTAAGGTGATGTATTTACAATTCTGGCAATATACTTAAAAGTCAACCAATTGTGTCCTTTAAAATGGGTGAACTGTATGACATGTCAATTATATCTCAAGACAACCCCTGCTCATGGATTGGAAGAATAAATATTATTAAAACGGCCATCCTACCAAAAGCAATATACAGATTCAATGCTATTCCAATCAAAATTTCAATGTCATTCTTCAAAGAAATAGAACAATTATTGATGAAAGTCATATGGAATCACAAAAAACCCCGAATAGCCAAAGCTCTCCTGAAAAAAAAAGAAGGGAATGGAGGCATCACACTCCCAGACTTCAAACTATACTACAAAGCCATAATAATCAAAACTGCATGGTATTGGAACAAGAACAGACATACAGACCAATGGAATCGAATAGAAAATCCAGAAATAAACCCACAGATCTATGGTCAACTAATCTTTGACAAAGGAGCAAAGACTATGCATTGGAGCAAAGAAAGTTTGTTCAATAAATGGTGCTGGGAAAACTGGGTCGCTACATGCAAAAGAATGAAGCTTGACCACTACCTCACACCATACACGAAAATCAACTCAAAATGGATTAAAGAACTAGACATAAGACCTGAAACCATAAAATATATAGAAGGAAATATAGGCGAAACACTATGTGATTTGCACATCAAAGACATCTTTACAGACACATCACCCAAAGCAGTGATAGTGAAGGCAAAGATAAACAGCTGGGACTACATCAAATTAAAGAGCTTCTGCACAGCAAAAGAGACAATAACAAAAACAAAGAGAAACCCCACCAACTGGGAGAACATTTTTGCACCCAACACTAATGATAAAGGGCTGATCACAAAAATCTGCAAAGAGCTGATGAGACTCAACAACAACAAAGAAAATAATCCAGTTAAAAAATGGGCAGAAGAGCTAAAAAGAAACTTCTCTGAAGAGGAAATGCAAATGGCCAATAGGCATATGAAAAAATGTTCAACATCACTTGTCATTAGGGAAATGCAAATCAAAACTACCATGAGATACCATCTTACACCAGTGAGAATGGCACATATTAAAAAAACTAGCAACAACAAATGTTGGCGAGGGTGTCGAGAGAAAGGAACTCTTCTGCACTGTTGGTGGGAGTGCAAACTGGTCCAACCACTATGGAGAGCTGTGTGGAGATTTCTGGACCTACTAAACATAGAGCTTCCATATGATCCAGCAATTCCACTCCTAGGTATTTACCCAAAGGACACAGAAATATCAATTCCAAAGAGCACCTGCACCCCTATGTTTATAGCAGCACTATTTACAATAGCTAAGCTTTGGAAACAACCCAAATGCCCAAAAATAGATGACTGGATCAAGAAGATGTGGTACATATACACCATGGATTATTAGTCAACATTCAAAAAAAGATAAGCACATGCAATTTGCAGCAACATGGATGGCGCTGGAAGGGATCATGCTCAGCGAAAAAAGCCAAAAAAAAAAAAAAAGAAAAATACCAGATGGTCTCACTCATAGCAGGAATCTAGAAAACTTAAATAAGGGACCAGGAAAATGAATAACTATAAGAAAGTGAAAATCAGAATCAACAAAAAACTATGAAACAGAGACACTTTTGGGGGGGTGGGGGGCGGGAGGGGAGGGATTGGGATCAGAAAGGGGGGTTGCAACTGTATGGGGAATATAAAAATAAAATTTATTATTAAAAAGAAAAAAAAGAAAGAAAAAAAAGTGCAAACTTTCCTGTGTAATATTAAAAAAAAAAAAAAAAACAAAACCTGAACTCATAAACACAGTGTAGGTTGGTGATTATAAGGAGCTTGGAGTGGGAGAAGATTAAAAAAAAAAAAATTGTTAGCCAAAATGTACATACTTCCAGGTGAGTAAATTCTGGAAACACAAAACACTTCATGTACTGTACTGTGTAACAATACTATATGGTATATAAGTTTAGCAATAACAATACTGTATTGTACACATGAACGTTGATGAGAGTAGTTCTTAAATGTTCTCACCACCATCACCACAACCACCACCACAACAGCAAACTAAAACCTATGTGAGATTGTGAGCATCTTAACTAACCTTTTGTATTAGATTAATTATTTTTGTAATATATGTGTAGCCTTCTTTAAATTTTATATATATACATATATATTTGTTGCAGTCATTTTCAATTACAGACTGATATTTAGAAAGTCCATTATAAACTGTATCATAGGAAATGCAAATAACTGTAGAGTAGAAAGATCAAAAAGAAAAGTTCTATTGTTTTGAGATTTGCATTTTGTGGTAGAAATGCAAAATAAAAATTAAGGTACCTTGCACTAAATAAATCTTAGTTAATGTGTTGATGCTACTACTATCACTATTATTCTGTGGAAAAAAACAAATATTTTAAGATTACCCATCCAAATAAGATTTAAGCTGAGAAATACATTGTTAAGTATGCAATTGTCTGTGATTGTTGATAGTGTTACATTTTCTTTCCCAATTTTGATTATTTTTATATCTTTCTCTTGCCTGCTTGCTCAAGATAGGACTTCCAAAATTATGTTGAATAATAGTGCTGAAATTGGACATCCTTACCTTTGTATGGGACATGATAATGCACATTAAAACAAAACCTAAATAATTTCAGTAAAACATTATTTGAAATAAATCAGTACAATGAAGTGACAGATTGCATAATCTATAAAAATAAGTTTATTCCTCATATGCAAAAATGATATAAAAGAAAAAAGAAATCCAGAAAACTATTTATTTTACTATCACATCAAAAAGTATCAAAAACCAATGAATAAACTCAACAAGTTTTTGAAGGTCTTGTTCATTGAAAACATATTAGATATTTTTAAAGAAATATAAAGCAAACATAAATGAAAATATTGTCCCTGAGCAAGAAATGAAATAATTAACCTTAAAATATCCATCTTATCCAAAATAATATACAAATTCGCTGCAATCTCTATCAATGTGCAATGACATTCTTCAAATAAATAGAACAAATATTACTGAAATTTATATGGAACCACAAAAGTCCCTCAATAGCCAAAGCAATACTGAATAATAAAGTACGAATAGAAGCATCACACTTTCAGAGTTTAAATTATATGCAAAACTATAGTAAGCAAAAATGTATAGTATTGAATAAAAATAGACACAAAGACAGTAGTGTATAATTGAGATTTCAGATATAAACTCATTTATATTAACAGTTAAGCTATGACTAATAAGGGAAGAGTAATCATGTGAGAAAGGAATGTCTCTTCAATAAACGGTATTGGGAAAACTGGACAGCTACATGCAAAAGAATGAAACTAGGCCACTACCACACACTATATACACAGACTAACTCAAAATACTTGAGACATAGGTGAAAGACCTGAAGCCACAAAATACATAGCAGAAAGCATTTGCAAAACACTCCACAACACTGTACTCAATGATATATTTGGGAACTCAACTTGAATAGCAGGCTAAATCATAGAAAACAAGTGAGATTTCATAAAACTAAAAACCTCTTCATAGTGAAATGAACTATCTTTAAAATGAAAATTCCTACTGAATGTGAAAAAGTATTTGCACAACATACATCTGAAAATGAACTAATGTGCAGCACCACAAAGAACTCACACAGGTAAATTAAGAAAATAAATTAGGGGCCTCCCCTGGTAGCGCAGGTTGTTGAGCACCTCACTGTGAAGCTGTTTGCAGCCTCGGCAGCACTAGTTCAATCCCAGCTGGCCGGTGATGGTCCCACATGGTGAGCAGACCTCTCCTGTCTTGCCCGCTGCTCCCCTCACAGTGTATTTCATCAGTCTGCCTGTTCTGTTCCCCGCTCTGTCTCTGGTGAATCCTCTCACCCTCCCGTGCATCTGGCCTGTATCCTGGTTCTTGTATAAAAATAAACCTTTAAAAAAAAGAAAATATTAAAAACTAAACGAATAAACAAATGAAAACAGAACTAAACAGACACTTCTCCAAATCAGACATACCAGTGGTCAATAGAAACATTGATAGGACTGGATAGCAACATATCAAGAAAAATAAGAGGAGAAAGACAAATAGCAAAGGGTTTTGCTCACATGCAGACTATAGAAAAACAAAATAGTCAGATAACACCAAACATGGCCACATGGCCCAGCAGACGTCTCCTCCTGTGTCGCCAGCTCCTCCCCTCAGGAGTGTATTTCAGTCAGTCTTCCTGTTCTCTTCCCCACTCTGTCTCTAGTGAATGCTCTGCCCCACTGCATCTGTGTCCTGTACCCCAGTTCTTGTATGCATAAATAAATCTTTGAAGAAAAAACAAAAAAGAACTGAGAATACCAGAGAGGGAGTGGAAAGTGTAGAGGAAATACAGCAGGAGGCACACTCAACTCTGGGTGATATGGTGGTAGGTGTAGTGTGGTGGCATACAACTGCAAAAGTGAGATCCTGTATCTTTGAGTCATATACAGTGTTGTAAATCAATATTATTTCCATATATCAAACCAAATTAAAAATAAAATAAAAATATAAATAAAATAAAATATGGTTAATTCATTAAATTGGAGTTCAAGCTAAACAATTGTCATCGCTGTAAAATAAAAGTTAAAGAGAAAAAAAATTGTATTATTCTAAAAAGAAAATGAATACTAACAATGAATACAAGATGAATAAGAAGGCAATTATAAAATGCTAATCACCAAAAATTGGGAGGTTTTTTTATATCTACATCATTTAAAAAAAGGAATAATTTCATGTTTTAAAATCATATGCACTGAGGTCAAACAAATACATTAATGACATTGATTTCAAGTATATATTCAATTTTTTAATAACTTTTTTAAGATTTATTTATGTATTAAGCCAGAAAGAAAAAGAAAAATACCGAATGGTCTCACTCATAGCAGGAATCTAGAAAACTTAAATAAGGGACCAGGAAAATGAATAACTATAAGAAAGTGAAAATCAAAATCAACAAAAAACTATGAACCAGAGACACTCTATGGGGGGTGGTGGGCGGGGAGGGAAGGGATTGGGGTCAAAATAAGGGGGTTGCAATTGTATGGGGAATATAAAAGTAAAATTTATTAAAAAAAGATTTATTTATGTATACAAGAGCTGGGATACAGGTCAGAGGCACGGGGGGGTGGGGCTAGTGACAGGATACACTAGACAAGGAGTGGGAGCAGAACAGGCAGACGAACCAAAAACACTGCAAGGGGAGCAGCAGGCCGGGCAGGAGAGGTCTGTCTTGCCATGTGGGTATCTCCCTGGCTGGCCGGGAATTGAACCCGTGCTGCAGAGGATACAGAGAGCTTCATAGCACTGTGTGCAACCTGTTGCACCACCAAGGAGGCCTATATTCAATGTTTTTAACTAGTTTATTTTTGATGTAGCCACCAAAACATTCAAGATAGCAATCATTTCCATCACTTCCAAAGCCTATGTTCTTCATCCCCATACACCTAGATCCCAGGAAACAACTAACTTGTTTCTGTTAATTTCAATTAAATATAGCCTTAAAATGATACATAAAATGTAGCAACTTAGTTTTAGAATGGAATAATCTATGTGTATTAGTAGTTCAATGCATTTATTCCTGAATAATATGTCATTACATTTTTTGAGTATATCACAATTTGCTTACTCATTCACCTAAAGGTTGATATTTGGGTAGTCAAATTTCATTTTATTTTATATAAAGCTTATATAAACACACACCTATCTTTGTGTATACATAGAATTTCATGGTTTTTTAAGTACTCAAAGTAGTAATATAAAATTAATAAAATCAATTTCTTATGCAGATGTATTTCAGATAGCAAAAAATTGGTATCCTACTATTATCGGATGCATGAAGTAAGAAATACCCCTGTAGAGTTAAGTAATTACTCATTGTCAGCTAGAATGAATCTTGCTGACCCCAAAAATCTGTGACAATAGATGAGACAAAAAAAGTCTAATTAAATCATGGTAAAGAGATGAATATTTTATAAGGACAAGATAAGTGCTGTCATTTTTTAAAGGAAATGTGGTTTTATTCTTATTTCAAGAAACCTCTTAATGTTCCTGTGGGTATAGAATTTTTTTTTTCAATTAATATTCTGACAGTGATAATAAGATCAAAGTTCTAAATACAGGCACAGAATATATGGTGCCTGTGGATAAATCTGTGACTGAAGCACTGAGAGTGACATTACATTTCAGTTATGCTTTGGAGCACACTTTATATCTAATTTTAAAGCACAATATAAATAAATGTTCTCCTTTTTAAATTCCCTGCATCTGCTGAGACTGAGTTCATAGCAGTGGGTTTAAATTTTCTTAACATAAATGTATTTCAACTACACTTTTTTTTGACAAGTGATATTGAAATTATCTAGACTTCACATGCTTTCAAACTTTTTTTTAATTATTTATGCAAACAAGAACAGCAGTATAAGCCAGAGGTGTGGGGGTAAGAGGTTTCACCAGAGAGAGTGGAGAGCAGAACAGGCAGATCTACTGAAATACACTGGTAAGGGGAGCAGTGGACTAGACGGGAGAGGTTTGCTGTGCCACGTGGATTAGCTCCCTGGCTGCCTGGGGATCAACTTGTGGTGCAGTGGCTGATGATAGCTTGATAGTGCTGTCTTTAACCCCTATGCCACCATGGAAACCCTATTTTCAACCTTTTGCATGTAGATATGCAACCAATAATTTGTATGTAGACATGCAAAATGAAAGATAATAATCAATTACATTGACTGATAATTTACTTTTTGTGTTATTTAAGGCCATACACCAACAGACAATTTACTGTTATATGAAAAACACTTAATTTCTTTAAAAAATAAAACAAGATCGGGTCTCCCCGATGGCGAAGGCAGATGGGCTCCGTGTTGTGGAGCTGTCCGCTGCCTCTGCAGCTCCAGTTCAATCCCTGCCGGCCCTTGAGTGTCCCACATGGCATGGCAGACCTCTCCTGTCTCGCCTGCTGCTCCCCTCAGCAGGGTATTTCGTCAGTCTGCCTGTTCTGTTCCCCACTCTCTCTTGGTGAATCCTCTCACCCTCCCGCGCATCTGGCCTGTGCCCTGGTTCTTGTATAAATAAATAATCTTTAAAAAAATAAAAAAAATAAAACAGATCATTCAAAATGCACAATAATTCTTAAAATTAGCAAAGAAAACATGCAACCCAATCGGAAAATAAGGCAAAGATTTTAAGAGATAACTCAATAAAGAGGATATATAGATCCAAAGAGCATATGCAAATAGGTTCTATATGTCATCAGAAAAATGCAGATTAAATCAATGAGATAGCTCTTCACACCTATTAGAATTAACAAAATCCAGTATACCATATGCTGGTGAAGATGTGGGGCAAAAGAATTATGATTCATTGTTTGTGGGAAATGCAAAATGTTGCAACTATGTTAGAAATTAGCTTGGACAATTTTTTTTTTTTTTTTTACAAAATTAAACATATTCTCAGAATGCACTGTGGAGACCTACACTATGAAACTTAGTCATATTGCACTACTTGATAAAATTTGGAAACTGATAACCTCACAATTTTCTGCACAGGGATAGTTATATGCAGTTTGATTAATAATTGCCAAATATTAGAAGTCATCAATATGCAATCAATTAGTTAAAGAGATAAACAGTGATATACCTAGTGCACTATCATTCAATACTAAAAATAAAATATATAATAAGTCACTGACAGGCATAAAGTAAATATAAAATTCATATTTCAAAGTGAAATAAGTCATCCAAAAAGGCTACACCTACTATAGTTTTAACTACATGATAAACTGTGATAGGCAAAACTATGGAATACTACACACACACACACACACACAAAAAACAAAGGTTCAGCTGCTGAAAGATGTCATCAGAGGAGTTTCCTTGCTTTGTTCCAGGGAGAATAATCTGAAACTTAACCCACATTAGTGCTGTATCCAGTGTGTCCTTTGGCTTCAAGCAAAACTAGAACACATTTTAGACATTAGAGATCAGCATGGACATTGAAAACATCCATGCTTCATCAACCAAAAACTGGATGAAGAATAATGTCTTGAGGTAGTGGTCCCAAAAGGTAAACTGCCTTAAAAACCAAAGATCTGAAATGTAACCAAAGATCCTGTGAAGGGGGGAGCTCAATGTCTGGAGTCAATCACTGTTGCTGAAGTGAGATAAGTTCAGAGAAACTGGGATATTACCATAGGCTGGGTCCCCACAGAAGAAATAAAGACAACGATCTAAGATATCTTTCCTCTACCCTATCCTTCAAGAAAGATACTCTTTGTGGAGCAAATCAACAATGTGCAGTGTACAGAGATGCGTATCTGAATACTGAAAGAAGAGTGATTTTGAGAATGTCACAGGCAATCCCCTGAGCTGGTGGCTGCAATATCAGGTCTCTGAATCTACAAAATATATGAATGGCAAAACATTTAAAATTATATAATCTGGCAGGGGGTAGCCACTGCACCACCTGCTTTAAAAGAAGTACTGCTACAATTATTTTTCAAAAACAGAAAAAAATCAAAATCAGAAGCATGGGGCCATCCCTGGTGGTACAGAGGTTGAAGTCTCAGCAATTTCAAGCTAGCACAGCTATGGTGGTATGGATTCGATCCATGGCCAGGGAGCTAACCCACATGAAGCAGCAGACATATCCTGTCTTACCCATTGCTCCCCCTCAGCATTGCATTTCAGTAGATCTGCCTGTTCTGCTCCCCACACTGTCTCTTGTGAATCCTCTCAACCCCCGCACCTCTGGCTTAGACCCCCATTTTTTGTATGCATAAATAAATAAATCTTTTTTAAAAAGATTTGTGCCCCAGGAGCACAGGCACAAAGAAAAGTACAATATGTGAACATCTGAAGAGACTATTTCAGAACAAAGTGAGTCCAACTTTCTAAAACATGAACAGTAAGACATGGAACATTGTATACTTCTTTAAGATACAGAGTAAAAAGTCACTATGTTAAAGAAATTCAAAAATAGGTAGAAATGCAGAAAATAATAAAAATTAAATTAATAAGCAGGAAATTAAAATTTGATTTTTAATTATGAAAATGACAAAGATGGAATATGCAAGATATCAATAGATGAAATGAAAAAAAAAAAAAAAACAATGGCTAAATATATGGAAGCAGAAAAGACAAAATGCAGTTTGAATCAGTGACCTCAACCATATTAATGCACAAAAGAGTTAGGTGCAACATGAAAGAGAAATACAAAACAAATAAAAGAAAAAAGAAAGGAAGAAGCACATTGGCAATTATTCAACTTCATTAGGAATATCAACAGAGGAATGCTGAGTATTCCCAAAGGGCAAAAGCAAGAGAATTAAATAGAGATCTTCTTTAAAAACTAGAGGGGGTTGGGCCACCTCAGGTGGCACAGCGGTTGAGCACTGTGCTATGAATCTGTCCATAGCCACTGCAGTGCCAGTTAGTTCCTGGCCAACCTGCAAGGTTCTCACATGGAGCCAGAGACCTCTTCTGCCTCGCCTGCTCCTCCCCGCAGCAGTGTATTTCAGTCAGTCTGCCTGTTCTGTTCCCCGTTCTGTCTCTGGTGAATCCTCTCACCGTCCTGAACATCTGGCCTGTACCCCGGCTCTTGTATAAATAAACAAATAAATAAATAAATAAATAAATAAATAAATAAATAAATAAATAAATCTTTAAAAAAATAAAAACTAGAGGGAGACCACCCAAATCTGGGGATAAACTGAATATACACGTCCATGCAGCTAAAGGAATTCTTGGTTATCCAAATATAAGAGAACTACAACAAGACACATAACCATGAAACTACCTACAGTTAAAGACAAACATAAATTATTGGAGATGTCTAGTGAAATAAAAGGAGGTTAACTGTAATAATATTCACATCAGGCTTACAGCTAACTTCTCTATATTTCTTTATCTTGTATAGTGGTATATATTAATGTTAACTTAGTGAAAAATAAACTTTCAAATAAATATTTAAGATCAAAAGTTTGCCCTGGGTTGTATGTACAACAAAAAGAATGAATCTTAATATTAAACTATGAACTTATGGTGATGAAAATGTTTCAATGCAGTTTCATCAATTACAATTAGAGTATTAGTGGGGGTATTGAAGATGGAGGAACTAATGAATTTGTGTGCACAGAGAACATATGGAAATCTCAATTTTGTTTTAAACCAAAAATTTCTCTAAATAATAGTCTATAGAATCCTTCATTTAAATTATTTTAAAAATTCACTTTGTAGGGCCTCACCTGTGGCGCAAGTGGTTAAGCACTGCACTATGAAGCAATCTGCAGCCTCTGCCACATGAGTTCGATCCCCCAGCCAGCCAGGGAGCAACCCACATGGCGCAGCGTACCTCTTCTGCCTCTCCCACTGCTCCCCGCAGCAGTGTACTTCTGTTGGTCTATGTATTCTGTTCCCCACTCTTTCTCTGGTGAATCCTCTTACCCCCTGCAACTCTGGCCTGTACCCCAGCTCTTGTATGCAGAAATAAATAAATCTTTAAAAAATCACTTTATAAGTTTACAACTAGAAAAGTTTATGTAAATAATTTTGCTCTATTACCACTTAATAAATTCTGATAGGGCATAGCAGTCATTTGTTTTATTAATGTGGTCTCTTGAAAGGACCCTAACACTTGAGAAGTTAGAAATATATTACTTCAGCAAATTCTCATAGACTAGACAATAAGATTAAATGAGAACACACCTGAAAGTTATGAGGACTTTGCTTAGCCATATTCAGAAATAAAATTTCCCTGGTGGCTATTGTTCCTTAGCTCCATGATAATATTCATCCCATTTTTATTGATATTTCAGTGTTCATTAATTTATTAAGATGGTAGTTTTCAAAACTTATAGCTCAAGAATAGAAAACTTTACAGTTACTTAAGAATATAAATTAACTTAAATCAAACTTAAATTCTATAAAGTTATGTCACAAAGTTAAACTGAACAAACGTCAAGAGGTATATTACTAAGTTAAAGAAATGAACTGAGGAAAATGAAGCATTATTATAGATATTAATAAACTTATTGAAAATCAGAGACTCAGAATTGAATTAATAACATACATAGAAGAAAGTTTTGAGATGATTAGAATGAATGAAAAATGACAGACAATGAGGAAACATCTTTAGGAAGTCAATAATAGGTAAGGATAACAAAGATTTTTAAGAATATATAGAATGGTAAGTAAAACCAGCAAACTGTATTAAAAGCATTTATGTTTAATAAAAATTTTATGAAATCTTTTCAAAGTGCCCATAAGTTCCAGTTAAATTAATATAGTATAAGGAATACTAAGTAAACCATGTTCCTATTTTAATAATAATGACTTTTTTTTTACTCATTCACATGCAAAATGAACCAAACATCCAAGGTTGGTTGCAATACATCTAACAAGGGGCTAATATCTAAGATCTACAAAGAACTCACACAAATCAACAACAAGGAAATAAATAAATCTAATGAAAAAATAGCAGAAAAAGAGTCAAATATATACTTAGCCAAGATATACCGATGGTCAATTGGAATACGAAAAAAAAATGTTCATCTTTTTTAGTAGGAAAGTGCAAATCAAAAACCACAATAGAACCACAATAGATGAAACCTCAAACCTGTGTAAAGGGACCATATCAAAAAGACCAGAACCAACAAGTACTGGCAAGGGTGTGGAGAAAAATAAATCATTGTACATTGTTGGTGGGAATGTAGAACACCAGTTACTATTGAAACATTAGTAGACATTTTTTCAAAATATTAAATAGTATTTGGCAAGATGGCAGCAGAGTGAAGGCTCCAGACTTTATTCCTCCTTACATACACAACAAAACTGAGACAAATCAAAACTGAAAATACTCTGAGGGGAAAAATGGATTATCAGCATCCACAAAAGGAGCTCTAGTCCAACTGCAGGGGGTGGAAAATTTCTCAGTGAACTTTGATTAAAGCAATACTAGGGCATTACAACACACAACCTACAACTTTACAACATATATCTATTGACTTGGGCATATGTCAACTTCATAATTACTAAGACCTAGCATTGTACTGGATAAGGAGGTGCCTGAGCAGGTACCCCGGAAGGCACATTGCAGAACTACAGAGGTATAGACACGGAGTGAGGACTACTAGCTTGAATCTCAGGATCATAACACATAATACCTGGAGCCTGTGTTGAGTCAGAGTACCTGGACTATATTACAGAAGAGACTACCACTAAAATCCAGACTGATATATCTAAAATAACTGCAAATCTCCATCTTGTGCTGAGACATCCAAAACACCTCTCACACTCTATACCAGATTGAGATATCTAAAACACTTGCCATGCCCCCTCCCCAAAGAAACAATTTACTATAGGAAGTTTAAATTTATTAGTCTATTGGAGATTAACCTTTGATGCCTGTTGCCCCAGTTATATTTCAAACCTACCACCATTTGTCAGTATGAAGTCCATGCAAAAAAATGGCAGTTGTCACTTATCCTTGCTAAGACCCATACAAAATAATAATAATAATAATAATAATAATAATAATAATAAAGGTGACAGAAAGGAACCCTGACTCAGTGGAGATGCAGAAGATATAAAATACAAATATTAAATATAAATATATATATAGAAAAGATAACATATAAGAGCTATATTCAGAAATAATGGAGTTAAGAAATAATCCAGGTGATTCAAAAGATACAATCTAGACCTTAATAGCAAACAAACAGAAGCAATGGTGAAAATTAATGATTTGAAAACACAATACTACAGAACATAAGTAGAGATCAAAGTAGAGAGAAAAATAACTAAAAAAACATTATAAGAGGTCTCTCAGACAACTGAGAGGAATAGCATCCATATCCTCTTCCTTCTCAGAGAAGAAAAATGGAAAGGCATTGAAATCCTATTGTAAAGGTCAGGAACAAGACACAGTGCAGGTTTTCTGATCCCATGCAGACCGTGTAAAGGAGAACTCAG
The DNA here is from genome assembly GCF_014898055.3 of Talpa occidentalis. NCBI lineage: Eukaryota > Metazoa > Chordata > Mammalia > Eulipotyphla > Talpidae > Talpa > Talpa occidentalis. The sequence continues at coordinate 80,967,458 of NW_023604295.1, read as the reverse complement.
AGTCCTTAGTGGGTTTTTGCAGGTCTTTTATTGGGGTTCACCAGGCATATGGCAGGCAGGGGTGCTGGGGGGCTGGGAGGATGGCAGTCCTCCCAGCCCCCAGCAAATCCTCAGTCTTTCTGGGCTCTCTGGCATTCTCTACTTCTGCTGCTGCTTCTCTGCTTCTCTCAGCTTCTCTTTCGGCTTCTGCTGCTGCTGGCGTTCCCGTGACGCCGCCCTTAAAAAGCACAGTCTTAACTCAGCTGAATCCCATCTACCTATGCCCACACCCTACTTCAGGTGCCCGCCATCAGGCACGCATTCAGGACCGCAAGGATCCATCATCTATCCTGATGGCGGAAGGGCAGAAAAGCCTGACATTTTCTTTACCCTACACCTATTTAAAGAAATAATCTTGAAACAATCTAACCCTGTGACATGTACAAGGAGTTGTGATCCAAGAGGCCCAAAGAATGATACCGACACCAATATATTTGGTGATAAATCATTCAAGAATGAGTAAGACCAAATGATAAAAAAAAAAGTCATGAGAAATAAGTAGGCATCCTATAAGAAATCACCAGTCTAACTATAAGCATATTTTTCAACAAACATGAAGGAACCGAAAAGATATATTGAAAGTACTTAAAGTAAAAAACTTCTAGGGCCTCCCTGTTGACATAGGGGTTAAGTCTAATGAGGCACTATCATGTTATCACCATTGTGGCCTGAATCCGATCTCTGGAGAGGGAGCTAATCCACTATGGCACTGCAGACCTCTCCTCTCTCACCTGCTGTTCCCTTCAGCAGTGCATTTCATTGGATCCACCTATTCTGCTCCCCACTCTGTCTCTGGCAAATCCACTCATCCCCACACTGTGTAGACCACACTCTGGTCTATTCCCAGTTCTTGTACACATAAATAAAAATAAATCATTTTGTTGTTGTTGTTTAAGTAAAAGAATTCCAGTCCAGAATCAGTTACCCACTTATTAACAAAAAATAAAATAAAATAAAACAAAATTGATAGTTTGGAGTCTAAGTGCATAACATAAACTAACTAATCAACATTAAGCCACATATGAAAAAAAATTCCTAAAAGGTTATTGTAAAGCAACAAAACGGTAAATATTGAGGCAAGAGACACCTGAATTACTTAACATGAGAGCTGAATAATGTAACATTGTGTCCCATGAGTATCATAGACTACACAATCCAACAGAAAATACAAATAGTTCCTTGCATACTACACAGTTGTAGGGTAAGGAAAAATGTCAGGCTTTTCTGCCCTCCCGCCATCAGGATAGATGATGGATCCTTGTCCTGAATGGATCCGTCCTGATGGCGGGCACCTGGAGTAGGGTGTGGGCATAGGTAGATGGGATTCACCTGGGCTAAGACTGTGATTTTTTTTTAAGGGCGGCGTCACCGGGACGCCAGTAGAAGCCGAAGAGAAGCAAAGAAGCAGAAGCAGAGAACACCAGTGAGCCCAGACAGAGTGAGGATTTGCTGGGGACTGGGAGGACCGCCAGCCTCCCGGCCCCACAGCACCCCTGCCTGTCGTGTACCTGGTAATCTCAATAAAAGCCTGCAAAACCACTGAGGACTCTGACTCCTCCTTTACCCGGTCTGCTGAATCAGAAAACCTGCTCCGTGGTCCTTCCTGCCCCTACAACAGCATAACCCTGAAACAAATTAAAATAGAAATGTCATATAACACAATGGAAATGGAAGCTAAACAAAACAATGTAAAATCCTCAAAAAAGAAAAAAAAGACAAAGAAAAAGAAAAAAATGCAAACATAACAAATTTGCAATAAATACGTATCTCAATAATGCTCCGTGGTCCTTCCTGCCCCTACAACAGCATAACCCTGAAACAAATTAAAATAGAAATGTCATATAACACAATGGAAATGGAAGCTAAACAAAACAATGTAAAATCCTCAAAAAAGAAAAAAAAAAGAAAAAGAAAAAAATGCAAACATAACAAATTTGCAATAAATACGTATCTCAATAATCATCTTACATGCAAACGGATTGAACTCACCAATCAAAAGATGCAGAATATTTAAACGGATTTCAGATTAAAGCCCAGGCTTCTATTCTTTACAAGAAAATGACCTTACAACAATGACTTGCATAGACTTAGAAAAGGGAAAAGAAAAAAAAAAAAAAAAAGAAAGAAAAACAGCACTAAATGAGGCACTAAACCAAATATGTCTAGTATTCATTTAGAGAACACATCACCCAAAAACTGCCTCAGAAACATCTTTGAGAATTCTTCTCCAGAAGCAAGGAAAGCAAAGAAGATTAACAGCTGGGACTGCATCAAAATATAAAGCTTCTGTACAGCAAAAAAGACAATAATCAAAACAAGACACCCTACAGAAATGAGAAAATGGGGCTTCCCCTGGTGGCACAGGCAGTTGAGTGCAGCGCTGGGAGGCTGTCCACAGCCTCTGCAGCGCCAGTTCGATTATCAGTCTGCCGGCAATGGTCTCACATGGTGCGGCAGACCTCTCCTGTCTTGCCCGCTGTTCCCCTCAGCAGTGTATTTCAGTCTGTCTGTTCTGTTCCCTGCTCTGTCTCGGTTGAGTCCTCTCACCCTCCCGCACATCTGGCCTGTACCCTGGTTCTTGTATAAATAAATAAATTGTTTAAAAAAGAAAAAAAGGAAATGGAGAAAATATCTGCACACCATAAAACGGATAAGGGACTGATATCAAAGATCTACAAAGAACTCAAAAAAAAAAAAGAAAAAAAGTAAACATCCAGTCACAAAACGGGCAAAACTAAAAAGACAAAAATGCACTTCTCCCAAGAAGAAATGCAAATGACCAACAGGCATGTGGAAAAAAAAAAAAAAAGTTCAACATCATTAGTCAATCTTGGGCTCTGCAAATAAGATGCAAATCAAAACCACAATAAAATCACCCCACTTCAGTAAGAATATTCCACATTAAAAACAGCAAAATCAACAGAAACTATAAGTGATGGAGAGCATGTGGGGATAATAAAACTCTCTTACACTGCTGGTGGGAATGTAAAATGCTCCAACCACTATGGAAAGCTGTGTGGAGATTCCTCAACCTGCTAAAAATGGAGCTTCCATATGATCCAGCAATTCCATCCCTAGGTATTTGCTCAAATGACACAGAAACATTAATTCAAAAGGTCACATGCACCCCTAGTTTATAGCCGCATTATTTAAAATAGCTAAGCTATGGAAACAACCCAAATGCCCAAAAAATGATGACTGGATCAAGAAGATGTGGTACATATACACCATGGAATATTACTCAACAATCAAAAAATATAACCTCATGCAATTTGCAGCAACATGGATGGAGCTGGAAGGGATCATGCTCAGCGAAATAAGCCAGAAAGAAAAAGAAAAATACCGGATGTTCTCACTCATAGCAGGGATTTAGAAAACCTAAATAAAGGACCAGGAAAATGACTAATTATAATAAAGTAAAAATCAAAATCAACAAGCAACTATAAACCAGAGACACACTACAGAGGGGAGGAGGGAGCAGGATCAAAACAAGGGGGGGTGGAAATTGTATGGGTACTACAACCAAGATGAAAATGCATAGATTGTGCAAAAATGAAAAATGATGTAAATATATAAAATTGAAAAATAATAATAAACAATAAATAAAAAATAAAATAAAAAGAAAGTTGTAAAGGCAGGAACTGGATACAGTGCAGGTTTTCTGATCCCATGCAGACCGGGTAAAGGAGGAGTCAGAGTCCTTAGTGGGTTTTTGCAGGTCTTTTTTGGGGGTTCACCAGGCATATGGCAGACAGGGGTGCTGGCTGGGGGGCTGGGAGGCTGGCAGGCCTCCCAGCCCCCAGCAAGTCCTCAATCTATCTGGGCTCTCTGGCGTTCTCTGCTTCTACTGCTTTGCTTCTCTTCGGCTTCTTTCTCAGCTTCTGCTGGTGTCCCGGTGACGCCGCCCTTAAAAAGCACAGTATTAGCTCAGCTGAATCCTATCTACCTATGCCCACACCCTATTCCAGGTGCCCGCCATCAGGCATGCATTCAGGACAAGGATCCATCATCTATCCTGATGGCGGAAGGGCAGAAAAGCCTGATATTTTCTTTACCCTACAAAAGTGAATTAAGGTTTTGGGAGCTGGTTTGGAGTCTGAGAACCCCAGGAGGATCTTTCTCAGTCCTTGTCTTTGGCGAGGAAAGAAGCCAATGTCAAAACCAGAGTTACAGAAAAGCAAAAGATTATTAATAGATAAGCATAAGGAGAGGCATTGATAGGTAAGAACAGAAAAGCTCTCTGAGCAGTGAGGGGTCCCAAAGGGGTAGCCAATTCAGGTCATAAGCAACAGGTGCTTGTGTAAGTACAGTGTGCAATAGTGGAGGTTTAGCCGTTGGGTGTCTGTGTGGTGGCTTTTTTTCTCCCTTTAAGAAGATACCAGTCATATTCATTATTTTGTTATTTTCTACTTCCTTGAAAAGAGGGGCAGCCTGGGTACTTCCCAGCAATCCTAGTGTCATTGCCCAGAGAAGCAATGGCCAGAGTAGTGGAAAGGGCAGGCATGAGAAGACCCCAAGACTGACTGAGGGAGGAAGCCCTCAACAAGTTCTCTGCAGCCAAGCAGAGGAGATGTATCAAAAAGCCAACTTAGAAAGGCAGAAGCTGGTGCTGAGATTGGGAAGCCCTGAGCGGCCGTTAAAGAAGGTCAGTGAGTCTCTTAAAATCACCTGTGGGTGATGCCCTATTCATTGTTGAGTGAGGGTGAGTTGCTGAGGAACCCATCCTTGGGGGCCAGGTGGGGAATGTGGCTTATGGTAAAGCCACAGCCAAAGAGAGGACCCAAGAGAGCCTGCATGTGGAGCTTGTATCCACGGATCCCCGACCATGTGCTAGTGCAAAGTGTTGGCCTGAGTGCAGGGTCTGCGTGTCACATCGGTGGCCATGAAAGCCGAATGTTGGAGTGAACTCAGACAGAAAACCCTGAGGGTTGGGTGATTACCCCCAATGAGTACAGAATCGCCAATCTACGAGTGAGTGCATCCTGGGGGTGGATGCGGTGTGTGGCTTGTGGCTGAGACCACAGCAGAACACCAGGGAGCCTGATGGTTCCTGGCGTGTGATGGCAGATGCCTGAATGGTTCCCTTCCTTGCATGAGCAGTGCCTTTGGCAGCAGACATGGTGGATCACCTGATGATGCCAAAAATTGTGTCTTTTGGCACTAGGATTGTGCCCTGCCTGGACTTCTTTGTGTTCTGCTGTTTTTTTGTTGGTTTGTTTTGTTTTGTTTTTCTGTATTTTGTTATGTATTCAGTTGTATTTACTTTTGTGGGCCATGGCTGCAGTATTTATATTTTCCAATGAAAACTTGTATATAACATATATAGACTGTATGGCAGAAACCTGAGGGGGTGGATTGTAGGGTAAGTGATTATCAGATTTTTCAGCCCTCCTGCCATCAGGATAGATGATGGATCCCTGCAGTCCTAAATGCATGCCTGATGGTGGGCACCTGGAGTAGGGTGTAGGCATATGTAGGTGGGCACACCTGGGCTGAGACTGGCTTATAAGGGAATGCCAGAAGGGGAATGGATCCAGAAGAAAGAGCAGAAGAGAGAACAAGACCATTAGAGAACACTGGAGAGCCCAGAAGAGTGAAGATTCGCCGGGGGCTGGCACCCCCGCCGCCATGTACCTGGTAAAAGATCAGCCACCGAGGGCTCCAGGACTCTCCTTGACCTGTCAGCTCGGATCATAGAGATCCTGCTTTGTACCCTCCCTGCCCCTAGACAGATCCACTAGAGAAAAAAAGCATCTGGCCAGCCTGCCAGGGACATCCTTCTGTTATCTGTTGCAGGACTTTGTTGAGATGTAGCCAGAGTTGTTATATATTTTACCTGGAGAGCAGTTTCCAGAGTGAAACAAGTCATTAGTTAAGACAGGGCACAGCCTGGACCTGAACAAGAACAACTGGCAGCAAGGTGGGCTATGGGAGGTGGGTTTCCTCTGTCAGATTTTGAGGTGCCTTCTAAGAATCTCATTCATCTTTCCAACCTTTCCTGATGGTGGAGGCCTCCGAACACAGTTGAGGGGAAACTGGGGCAGAAAAGCCTGATACTTTTTACTTACCCTACAGATGGCCAGGCATTGCCTGGAAAATGCCTGGGTGACTCTGGCTTTATTATTCCACAGACACTGGGGCAGTCCAAACAAGGCACAAGTTCCATTAGTAAAGCTTTTACCACCTCAGAGGCTTTCAAGTTTCACAGGGAAGGCCTCCACCCAGTAAGTAAAGGCATCTCCAGAATCAAGACGTATCGATTTCCCTTGCTTAGGCATTTGAGTGAAATCCATCTGCCAGTCCTCCCCTGGAAAGTGTCCCTGTCTTTGTTGGGGAAGAGGGAGTGGAAACCTGTGAGTTTGAGCATTACTTTTGAGGCAGAGCTCACAACTACCAACCACCTGTTTGATTGTCTTATATAAGTCTCTTCCAGTGAAAAGCTGTCATCTAAGTTGGCTTATCTTTTATTGTCCTAGGTAGAAGGATCAATGTATGCTCTCAAGAATCTTCTACTGAGCAAAGGCGGGGAAGTGTAGCTTTCCCTCCTCAGTCTGGAACCATACAGATAAAGTATATCCATGGGATAGGGTCCTACTTGTCAGGCGTATTCTTAGGCCTACCAGCCAAATGTGGGGATTCCCATATTAAAGGGACCTCTGGGGCGCTCTCTGACTGGGAAGAACTGTGAGCCATGGCTGCCTGCTTGGCAGCAGCATCAGCTTAATTGTTTCTCAAACTTACAACATCAGAATTTCTTCTGTGTCCTCAGCAGTGTATTCTTGCCACCTGTGTGGGAAGGTTTACAGCTGTCAGCAATTGATCTATTTTCTGATGGTATTTAGTGGGTGACCCATTAGCTGTTAAATAGTCTTTATTTCCATATGGACTAGATAAGCATAGTGAGAGTCTGTGCAGATGTTGATTCACTTTCCCTTGCTAAGGACAAAGGCCCAGGTGATGGCTGTGAATTTAGCCAGCTGAGTGCTAGTGCTAGAGGCCAAGGCCAAAGATGTGCTTTCCGTGGTTTTATCGAGGGTGACTACTGCATAGCCTGCCTTTCTCACTCCTTGATCCACAGAGGAAATGCTTCCATGAAGAGGTTCCAATCAGGAAAGTCAAGGGGCTTACCCTGCAGGTCATCTCTAGCTGCATAAGTCTGGAGCACTATTTAGCCACAGTCATGCTCCACTCTCTGCTCTTCCCCTCTGGAGAGATAGGTGGTTGGATTGAAGGAGCAGCACAATTAGAGTGACAAGTGAGCCTTCAAATAACAGTGTCTGATATTTAGCAGCCGGCTGCTAGGCAGCCAAAGTTCCCCTTTAGTTTTTAAGAGGTCATGCACATTATGAGGTGTCAAAATTGAGACATCCCTTCCAAGGGTTAATTTGAGGGCTTCAGGCACTAGGAGAGCCACTGCTGCCACTGCTCTTTAGCAGGCAGACCACCTCTTAGCTACCAGATGCAGCTCCTTACTTAAATACTGCACAGGCTATAGAGTCATTTCCTGAAACTGAGTTAACACCCCAAGGATCATACCACTTCTCTCAGTTACATAAAGGCTATAGTTATCCCCGGTGGGCAGGCTCAGATCCGGGGTTGATATTTGAACCTCTTTTAATTTGTGGAAAGCTTTTACTGCTTCTGTTTTCTAACTTAGAGATCTGCCCAGTCTTATTGGCCTCTTGCAGATGGCTATAAAAAGGACATGCAATTTCCCCATATCCAGAAAACAATAGCTGGCAAAACTCCTTATTGCCCCAAAACCTATAGGCTGTTTAAAGGTAGTGGGAAGTGTAAAGGAGAGTCCTGGAGCCCTTGGTGGCTTTTTTAGGTTTTTTTTAGATTTATTTTTATTTATTTATTTATACAAGTGCTGGGGTACAGTCAGAAGCGTGGGAGGGTGAGAGAATTCACCAGAGCCAGAGCAGGGAGCAGAGCAGGCAGAAGGACCGAAGTACACTGCTGAGGGGAGCAGCGGGCGGCAGGAGAGGTCTGCGCGCCATGTGGGACACTCTTCCGGTGGCCGGGGAGTAGCAGGGATCGAACCAGCGCTGCAGAGGCTGCGGGCAGCCTCGCAACCCAGCACTCAACCTCTGCGCCACCGGGGAGGCCCTAGGGATTTATTTTTTTTTTAGGGTTTTATTTTACCAAGTATGCAGCAATGTTCTCCGGCATTCTCTCGTGGCCTCTGCTGGTCCTCTTTCACTCTCTGTTCTGCTAGCTCTGCTCTGTTCTCTTCTTGTTATTCTGCTAGCACCCCTGAGACGCCGCTCGCTCATGCATGCCCACACCCTATTCCCGGTGCACGCCATCAGGCATGCGTTCAGGACCTCAAGGGTCCATCATCTATCCTAATGGCGGGAGGGCAGAAAAGCCTGATACTTTTTACTTACCCTGCAGATAGTCAGGCATTGGTGCAAAAGAAGGTCAGGCATTCTTTCTATGGAATTGAGGACTGAAAGAGTCCCAATATTTGAGGACACAGTCCAGGGGTGAGTAGGCAATGGAGGATTGATTACCCATTGACGGGTAAGGTAAAAGTATCAGGCTTTTCTGCCCTCCCACCATCAGGATAGATGAGGGAACCCTGTGGTCCTGAATGCATGCCTGATGGCGGGCACCTGAAGTGGGTACACCTGGGCTGAGAGACTGAGTCTATAAGGGCAGCGTCACAGGGACACCAGCAGAAGCCAAGAATGAACGAAAGCTGAGAGAAGAAGAAGAGAAGCAGAGAGAACAGCAGAGAGCCCAGATGGAGTGAGGATTTGCGAGGGCTGGGAGGACTGCCACCGTGCCGGCCACCCAGCACCCCTGCCTGTCATGTGCCTGGTCAAGCTAAATAAAAGACCTGCAAAAGCCACCGAGGGCTCCAGGACTCCTTCTTTACCTGGTCTGCTGAATCAGAAAACCTGTGCAGTGCTCTGTCCTGCCACTACACCTATCTGAAAGAGAATGACAGAAGCAACATCTCCTTCTCTATCATCCGCAATCTAACATAAAAGCATCACTTTTGGCTTTGAGACTTGTGGGAATGTAACTGATGGCTGGAGCCATAGATTGTTACAGGTAGTGCCCCCTAAAGGGAGTTGCTGGTGAGGATAGATAGCCACAGGGAAAGTGCTAAAAAGTATCTATAGGGTAAAGAAAATGTCAGGCTTTTCTGCCCTTCCGCCATCAGGATAGATGATGGATCCTTGTCCTGAATGCATGCCTGATGGCGGGCACCTGGAGTAGGGTGTGGGCATAGGTAGATGGGATTCAGCTGAGCTAAGACTGTGCTTTTAAGGGCGGCGTCACAGGGATGCCAGCAGCAGCAGCAGCCGAAGCCGAAGCCGAAAGAGAAGCCGAGAAGCAGCAGAACGAACTCCAGAGAGCTCAGATAGAGTGAAGACTTGCTGGGGGCTGGGAGGCCTGCCAACCTCCCAGCCAGCACCCCCGCCTGCCATATGCCTTGTGAACCCCAATAAAAAACCTGCAAAACCACTGAGGACTCTTGACTCCTCCTTTACCCGGTCTGCATGGGATCAGAAAACTTGCCCTGTGTCCAGTCCTGCTCTTATAGTATCCCATTGTTGGGGTGCAGCGACCCATAAGTAAATAAGGGACTGCAGAAGGGGTGCAGATTCATTCAGTCTTTGGAATTCAATGTTTTCAGATCTTCAGCATTTGGGGTCAGCCAATTTCAGCCTCCACTGCATGGCTCTGTCAGAAGGCTATTATGGGCCGCTGAAAGTGGAGGCCTCCAATAGCCAACCTCAGAGAGGAAAAGTTTGGAGGCATTTCAAGGAGCCAAATGACTGAAACTCTTCCTGGTTTTGCTGCTGTTACAGCCTGGCAGAGAAGGTGAAGACCTGGAGTCAGAGCCGGGTGCCTTACTGAGATGCTTGCCTGGTGCTGCGCTGGGGCATTCAGACAGCAACAAGAGCGTCTCCTGTTGTCTTCATGAGTTGGAACCTGGCCTATAGTCTGGCTGTTGCTGGCTCCAGGTCAGCAGAGACAGGAAGACGCCATCTTGGGCACATCACTTACTGTTCAGGAGAGGAGCTATGCATCCTCAGTGGTGGGAAGATGCCATTTTATCTTGTTTAGGACTGGAAAACACTGGGTACTTCTTCAGGTGGGATAAAGGGCCATTTTGGCCTCATTAACTCTTTCTTATTCCCTGGCTTGTTAAATAAATCCCTTTGTTGTTCTCTGAGCCTGAGTAGTCTTGCTATTTTGTGTGTAGGTATAGAACTCAGACTGTGACCAGTAAACTATTTGGGCAGTGACCTTGGCCAGTTTTAGTGCCCCTTGCTGTCCTGTAACAGAAAGTAGGCAAATTGCACCTAAAAGTTGAGGGAAGTGTTCAGTAGGATTACTGCCTGTCGGGTAAGTGATTATCAGGCTTTTCTGCCCTCCCACTATTGGCATTGATGATGGATCCCTGTGGCTATGAATGCATGCCTGATGGCAGGCACCTGAAGTGGGGTGTGGGCATACGTAGGTGGGTTCACCTGGGCTGAGACTGGGATCATAAGGGCAGCATCAAGGGATGTCAGAGGAACGGAACCAGCGGAAAAGAGCAGAAGAGAAAGAACAAGAGCACCAGAGAGCCCAAAAAGAGTAAAGACTTGCTGGGGGCTGGGAGGCCTGCCAGCCTCTCGGACCCCTGGCACCCTTGCCTGCCGTGTACCTGGTAAAAGCCCAATAAAAGCCTGAAAAAGCCACTGAGAGCTCCAGGACTCATCTGCTCAGATCACAGAGATCCTGCACTGTGCCTTCCTGGCACTGCACTGCCTTTTCCTACACAATTGACCCCTTTCTCTATCCCTGCTCCTTTCTGTGTACTGAACATGCAGATGGGTACCCCAACCTAGGGACAGATGTCAGAAGCCTGATGGACTGTTCAGAAATAGTAAAATGAGAGCTATTTTCTAGCTTCTAGGAAAAATATTACAGTCAGTAAATAGAAGTCCGGGTGAGACAAGGTGGGGCCAAGGGACCAACACAGGTGGAAAGGACAATCTATGAGGAGGGACTTTGGGGCTTCATGGAAGGGCTCTACACAGTAATCCTTGTGACTACTACTGCTGTAAAGGTAGAAGGCCAGGAGTTTTAGATTCATCATTCATAGGTAGAGGCCTAACAGAGAGTTGCAGTCCCTCCTCAGTACAACTGTGAGCCTCTTAAGTATTTCAACTCCTATTCCATAGATGTCCTTTGAAAACTTTCAGGACCTCCTCATCATATACCTTCTTCTCAATAAAGCTACTCTTTTCTGTCACACTATTGTAACCCACCTCTCTTACTGTCCTATAATCTTCTTGTAAAATAAGAAGATAAATAAGGTGTCTGAATTAATGAAACTTGTGCCTTCATCAATTCCAGGTCACAGGTGGAGGAAGACATCCATGTCCTGCTCGACAAGGTTTCATGGCTCCACAACCTAAGGAAACATCTGTCATCCTACTTTGGGACCAGATAAAGGAGTGGATTCCTATGCTACTTGGTTTCTTCTACTCTTGGTACCCTTGCTAATATTTCTGCTGCTTCTCATTTTTGGCCCATGACTCTTAAATCTCACTGTCAAATTTGTCTCATCTAGGCTGCTAGCAGTTAAGCTCCAAATGATGGTCCAAAAGAAAACACCTGTGACCATTTTCACTGACAGATCTACCAGGCCCCCTGGTTAGACACCTCTTCTGGGTGTGTCTCCTTTTTAAAAAAAAAGATTTATTTATTTATGCATACAAGAGCTGGGATGCAGGCCAGAGATGTGGGGGGTGAGAGGATTCACCAGAGACAGAGTGGGGAACAGAACAGCAGACTCACTGAAATACACTGCTGAGGGGAACAGCGGGCAAGTCAGGAGAGGTCTGCTATGCTATGTGGGTCCCCTCCCTGGCCAGGGATCCAACTCGTGCTTCAGTGGCTGCTGATAGCTTCACAGTGTTGAGACTTAATCCCTAGCACCACCAGGGAGGCCCGGGGTGTGATCTCTTACTGCTATATCCTTCACTGCCAGTCAGTAGGAAACAACCAGGTAGGTCATCACCCATTTCCACTAATGACAGCTAGGGTTACTACTCTGAAGGGGAAATGAAAGAAGATGTTAGAGAATGTGTATAGGATATCCCCCACAGATGTTTTCACCATAGGCCTCCTATCACTGAAGCACACATAGTCCTCCACCATAGTCCATTGTGTTGTTTTTTTCTCCCCTTCCCCTTTTTTCTATCCCTCTCCTCCCCCCTTCCCCTCCACAAGCTGAATATCTTTTATCAGTTTTCAATGGTTAGTTTTAAATTTTGTCTTTGTCTGAACTTTGGTTTCCCTGTATTCCACATGTGCGTGACACCATCCAGTATTTATCTTTCTCCTGGCTTATTTCACTTAGTATAAGCCCTTCTAGTTCCATCCACATTGCTGCAAATAGCATGAGTTTCTCTTTTATTCTTGCAAGATAATATTCCATTTTGTATATATACACCACATATTCTTGACTCATTGTTCAGTTTTTAGACACTTTGTTTCCATATTTTGGTTATCATAAATGGTTCTGCTGTAAACCAGGGAGAGAAGGTTTCCTAATAAGTTAGTCTTTTCACACTTTTTGGGTAGATACTTATGTGTGTTATTTCTGGGTTACATGGTGTAGGGGGCCGGACTGGGCACAGTGCAGGTTCTCTGATCCCATGCAGACCGGGTAAAGGAGGAGTCAGAGTCCTCAGTAGTTTTGCAGGTTTTTTATTTGGGGTTCACCAGGCATATGGCAGGCAGGGGTGCTGGCTGGGGGACTGGGAGGCTGGCAGGCCTCCCAGCCCCCAGCAAGTCTTCACTCTATCTGGGCTCTCTGGCTTCTCTGCTTCTGCTTCGGCTTCTCCTTCAGGTTCTGCTGCTGCTGGCTGGGGCTGCTGGCGTCCCCCCGTGACGCCGCCCTTAAAAGCACAGTCTTAGCTCAGCTGAATCCCATCTACCTATGCCCACACCCTATTCCAGGTGCCCGCCATCAGGCATGCATTCAGGACAAGGATCCATCATCTATCCTGATGGCGGAAGGGCAGAAAAGCCTGACATTTTCTTTACCCTACAGTCCACCCCCTCAGGGTTTTCTGCCATACAGTCTATACATATATATACAATTTTCTAAGCAAACAAACAATGCAGCCATGGCCCACAAAAGCAAATACATCAAATATAACAAAATACAATATAACAAAATACAACAGAACACAAATAAGTCCAGGCAGGGCACCAACCAAGTGCAAAAGACAATTATTGGTACCAGCAGATGAGCCACCAAATCTGCTGCCGAAGGCACTGCTCATACGAGGGAGGGGAATCACTCACGGCATCTACTATAACATACCAGGAGCCGTCAGGCTTCCTGGCCTTCTCTGGCTGTAGTCTAGGCTACAAGGCACACAGCATCCACCCCCAGGATGCACTAGCTCTGGGATTGGCAATTTTATTCTGTTGGGGGTAATCACCAACCCTCAGGGTTTCTGTCTGCGGTCGCTCCAACACTCGGCCTTCACGGCCACCCATGCGACTCACAGACCCCTGCACTCAAGCCAACCCACTGCACAATCACATGGGTCGGGGATCCAAACTCTGCATTCGGCTTGGGCTCCACCCCAAGCCACATTCCCCACCCGTCCCCCAAGGACAGGTTCCTCAGCTCCTCACCCTCACTCAAGAATGAGCAGGGCATCACCCACAGGTGATTTTACGAGACTCACAGTGCTTCAGCATACCCAGGCTGCTTAACAGCCACTCAGGGCTTCTCAACTTATCATCAGTACCAGCTTTTGCTTTCTTAGTTGGCTTTTCTCCTCCACCTGGCTGCTGGGCATGCACAGGCTGCTTTTGGCCATCAAGGCCCACTGGCCACCCCCAGATTCTCAAAAAAAAAAAAACATAACCTGCCAAGGTCCTCCGCCTTCTGGCGGGATTGTCAGTCCAAGATCATCAGTTCATCAGTCTATCAGTCCAAGTCCATTGGCCTCTCCCTGCGTCAGCAACGGCCTGCTGCCTCAGGGGTCATTGGCTGGTCCTTTCCGGTGTCGTTGGCTGGTCCTATCCGGTGTCTTTGGCTGGTCCTTTCGGGCGTCTCCTTCACGCCAGGTCTCATCCTGTAGCTCGTGGACGTATCCATCTTCTATACCGCCATGGCGCCTCCAGCGTCGTCACAGGCAGTCTTTTACTCCTTAGTCCCTCCAGGTCTTTGGAGGGCTCCAATACCCGTCTGCATGGATCTTGCCGACTTACGCCAATTGTAAAGGCAGGACAGGGCACAAGGCAGGTTCTCTGATCCCATGCAGACCGGGTAAAGGAGGAGTCAGAGTCCTCAGTAGTTTTGCAGGTTTTTTATTTGGGGTTCACCAGGCATATGGCAGGCAGGGGTGCTGGCTGGGGGGCTGGGAGGCTGGCAGGCCTCCCAGCCCCCAGCAAGTCTTCACTCTATCTGGGCTCTCTGGCGTTCTCTGCTTCTGCTTCGGCTTCTCCTTCAGGTTCTGCTGCTGCTGGCTGGGGCTGCTGGCGTCCCCCCGTGACGCCGCCCTTAAAAGCACAGTCTTAGCTCAGCTGAATCCCATCTACCTATGCCCACACCCTATTCCAGGTGCCCGCCATCAGGCATGCATTCAGGACAAGGATCCATCATCTATCCTGATGGCGGAAGGGCAGAAAAGCCTGACATTTTCTTTACCCTACACATGGCTAGTCAAATTTTATAAGGCATTGTTAAAGACTATGGAAGATAAAAAGAAATGGAAAGATAAACTCCGCTTATGAATTGAAAGAGTCAATATTGTCAAAATTACTAACTTGCCCAATAAATCTATAAATTCAATGCAATCCAAATAAAAATTTCAATGGCATACTTCAAAAAATAGAATAAATGTTACTGAAATTCATATGCAATCACAAAACAACAAGGATACTCAGCTATCCTAACAATAAAGGAGGTGGGATGGGAGTATTGCATTCCTACTTTATGGTGTAAAGCCATAGCAATTAAAACAGCGTGGCCCTGAAACAAAAACAGACATATAGATCAACAGAGTAGAATTTAAGGCCTCCCTGGTGGCACAAGGGGTTCAAATGCAACCTATGAAGCTATCCACAGCCACTGCAGCACAGATTTGATCCCTGGCCAGGGAGATAGCCATATGGTACAGCAGAACTCTCCTGACTTGCCCGCTGTTCCCCTCAGCAGTGTATTTCAGTCAATCTGCCTGTTCCCTACTTTGGTGAATCCTCTCACCACCCCCACACTTCTGGCCTGGTACCCTGTTCTTGTATTCATAAATAAATAAACCTTTAAAAAAAATAAAGTCAAATTTAGAACCCAGAAGTAAACTCACACATATATGAACAGTCTATGACTGTTCAAGTAGCAAAGAATATATGTTTGGGGAAGACTCTAATAAATGGTGTTAGTAAAATTGGAATGTCACTTGTAAAAAAATGAAACTAGACTATTACTTCACATTATACCAAAAAAAAAATATCAGCTCAAAATGGGTAAAATTCTCATGTGTAATTCCTGAAATCATAAAATACATAGAATAAAACATAAGCAAAATGCTCCTGACATAAACCTCAGATATATATTTACAGATTCATCACCAGCAGCAAGGAACACAAGAAAATAGAAGCAGCTAGCACTGCATAAAACTAAAAAAATGTTTCTGCATAGCAAAAGAGATTGTGACCAAAATGAAAAGGAACCCTACACATAGGAGGTTGTCCCGACCCGCGGGATTCGTAGGCATGAAAAGAGAAGGGCTGAGGATTGAAATGAGGGGCTTAAGACAACTTGACGCTAGCGTTTACTTCTTTATTTTTCCTTTTCCTTTCTTTTACTTTTTCCTGTCTTTCTACCTTCCCTGACCTTCTCTCTGCTCCTCTCGCAAAAACCTCTCTTGCAATAACCTCTCTCGCAATGACCTCTCGACCTTCTCGTGGTTCTCTTCTTATATCCTGGTAGCTCCTCCCATCGTACCTCCCAGTCTCATTTGATTAATAGGAAACACCTGTGGTTTCTCAGCAGGCAAAACGGTAAAGCGAAAACTAATTAATGGGACATGTGTTGCGCAACACGGCGCATGCTCCAGGTGGCTCCGGACAGGAGGTGATATTTGCATACCTTACATCTGACAAGTGACTTATTTCAAAGACCTAAAACAAACTCATATAATTCAACAAAAGAAACAACCCAACCCCAAAATGGGCAGAAGAATTAAATAGGCAATTCCCAACAAAGGACATGCAGATGACCCGTGGACACATGAAAAAATTCTTCATCATCACTAATTATTAGGAAAACGAATTCACAAACCACTCTCATACCTAAGAGAAGGGCCCATATTAAAAAGACCAGAAACAAAAAAAGCTGGTGAGGATGTGGAGAAAAAAGGAGCCCTCTTACACTATTGGTGGGAATGTAGACTGGTGCAAACCCTAGAGAAATCAGTGCAGGGGTTTCTCAAAATCCAACAGTGATAGTGTATTTAAACACTTGTAGTATAAGTTCCATCAAATACACATGATCCTATTAATATCATCAGGGGCTAATTTTATTCTCTGTGAAGTAAACTATTTAATAATTTTGCCAGTAATTGCACATTCTTCCTCGCCTACCTGAAGACATTAGTTAAAATCACAAAATTAGAGCAATATCAAGAAAGATTATTACATCACTGGTGGTATAGGTGCTAAATCTCAGTACTATCAAGCTATCACCACCACTGGCTGCAGTCTGAGTTTGAGTGTTCCCCTCTCTGTCTCTGGTGAATCCACTCACCCCCTATATCTTTGACCTATACACCTGTTATTCTATGCATTAATGAATCTTTAAAAAAAAAAAAGATAATCTCTAGGGACCTCCCTGGGGCACAAGAGGTTAAATGTCAGCACTATAAAACTATCTGCAGCACAAATTCGATCCCCCGCCCTGGACGTGACTCACATGGTGCAGCAGACCTCTTCTGTCTTGCCCACTACTCCCCTCAGCAGTGTATTTTCAGTCAATCTGCCTGTTCTCTTTCCCCACTCAGTCTCTGGTGAATCCTCTCACCCCCCACATCTCTGGACTGTACCCCAGTTCTTGTATGTATAAATAAATAAATCTTTAAAAAAATAATCTCTAGTCTGGTGACTTGCAAAAATACACTTAGTGGCATTTAGAGGAATAAGGAATGATGTAAAATAAACACTAACTTCAATTATTTTCCTGGTTATTGTTTCTCTTCAAAATAAAAATGTGATGGATTATATTTTTCAGTCCTCATAGGAATATTATACAAACAGTATAATTGCAGATACCCAGGAAAGAAGCTGATTTATGAATATAATGCTTTATATGAAGACAATTCTTACCAAGAAATTTGGCATAGAAATAGATTTATGAATGAATATCATTCATATTTTATATGTTTTAGGGGAGAAAATAAATGCTAAGCTTTCTTTTTCAGTGATATGTTCTGAATACAATCAAAATCCATAGAATAAAATAGAAAAGGGATTTAAGAAAACAAATAGAAAAGAAAAATCAAATTGCCCAAATATGTAGCATTTTATTGTATTTCCAAATACCAGTGGATTGATATATTTTTTTAAAGATTTATTTATATTTACACAAGAACCGGGTTATAGGCCAGATGCGCGGGAGGGTGAGAGGATTCACCAGATACAGAGTGGGGAACAGAACAGGCAGACTGAAGAAATACACTGCTGAGGGGAGCAGCGGCCACAACAGGAGAGGTCTGTTGTGCAATGTGGGACCCTCGCCGGCGGGCCGGGCCACCTAGGAGGCCCCAGTGGATTTATATTTGTAATCTATATTTTAATAATGATAAAAATTGTGCTCAGAGATACTACTTTCTCCAAAGTCACTTCTCCTATTTCCAAAACAGAGGTTCTAATTTAAATGTCTGCTTTTGATATATAAGAAATTTGGTATCATTTATAAAGATGAAGAGAAATCACACTGCAACATAATTAAAATAGCAAAAATTTCCATATTAAATGTTCACATTTTAGTTTTCTTCCACAAGCTTAAAATTTTGAATATTATCACAAAGACATAATACATCATAAGGTGCACCTCTTTGCTGGAATACAACTATTATTAAATTCAACATACGATGATGTGTCATAAACATAAAATAGCATAATTTAATAGAACATAAAAATATCTATTCCCCTTTCATGAAAATCTTACTGTGCATTGATTTTCTCTGGAAGGTACTTGTATCTTTTCATTTTATTTCAGTTCCTCACTGTTCTTTAAGCTTCCTGTTATCATTTTATCTAATAAAATATATTTAAATTCATCAAACTGTGCCCCATCACAGTAATGAAATAGGGTTCAGTATCTTAAAATTTGTGCTCATAATTCCAGTTTGAGACTTTGAGTGAAATGAAGGCTATAACATATGCCCTAGTTCTTATTGCCATGATTTTTACTTTTCCAAGTATGGTATGTTGTACTCTACTCTGCATTATCTACTATTTGTTTAAATTTTTCTTTCCATCAGACCCTCTACACACTGGAATGTGCAGGTGATTTCATACAAAATTATGCTCCTTTTTCTCTGTAGAAACTATCAAAGATGCCAAATTACACTGAGCCATCTTGAATTTGAACTCTCAAATTAACTTTGCTTTCACTTTTAAATGTAATCTAGCATTTTACATAGATTAAATGTTTTTGAATGGTATTTCAAGATTTCTTCATAGAAATGGCTATATAAGAACTAAAACATACAGAGATTTACAATAGATGCTTGCAAATATATGTGCATTTATTACTAGCCCTTAATATTGAAAACAATTTTATCAGTATGTTGTCCTTCACTATCCAATATAATCCAGTGTGTCAAATTGTTCAATAAATGTGATGAAATTAAATACAAATAATTTATGTTTTAAAATTGAATCTATAATAAATGGATATAGATATTTGCATATTACTTAAAATGTACCCCAAATTCCTATGACAATATATTAAATGTAAATATAAAAGACAGGTGGGAAATCTGAATATCTGTAATAATAAATAGTGTCTGTGGTATTTTAAAATGACTATTAAATAATTAAAGTCCAAATATCTTCTATTAATTATTAGTGTCTTGCTTAAAAACAGTAAGTCATAAAATAAGTGACCCATATAATTTGAATGTGAAGCAGAATACGTTTAATTATGGCAACATAATTACTATTTAAATTTCCCAAATTTAAAAAAAAAAAATGATAAACATGCACAAGCCCAGCTAAGTTTAGCTCATATTTTAAAATTTAAATGATTCAGTTATGACTGTAAAACAAAAATATATAATAAAATTTGAAAGTAAAATGAATACAAAATATTCTGTCCCTATGGAGTATAAAGAAACCACCTCATATCGAGAGAATGCGCCTTTCTAAATGACTAAAAGCAATGAGAATATGGAGAATAGGAGCCCCTGGTATGATACTTGTGGGAATGAAGACTGGTTCAGTCTTTATGGAAAAGAGTATAGTGGTTTATCAGAATATTAAAAATAGATACACCATCTCAAAGTCCAGCTAATCACCTGAAAAACACAAAAACACTAATTTGAAGGGTATAAACACACTAATGTTCATATTAATAGTCAAGTTAAGGAATTAAGCTAAGTGCTTCATGAAAGAGGAATGAATAAAGCAGATATATGTTCACAATGGAATAAGACTAATCAATAAAAACAGGAAAGATGAAACAGAGTCATTTGCAACAACATGGATGCAAATTATGAAGATTATTCTAAGCAAAATAAGTTAGAAAGATAAATACAAATACTGTATGATAGCATTCGTATGTGGAATATAAAACTAAAAGCAAAATAAAGGAACACAGAAAACTAAAGCAAAAGAAATCCTAGAGCTCTAACCAGGAAGTTGAGGTTACCAATGCAGGAAGATAGGACGTGGAGAAAGAAGCCAGAAAGGAATTCAGTGAACTAGGTAAAGGGTTGCACAGGGTTGCTTTGGTGGTGCATGTGAAATGATACCATACATATGAAGAGGTGAAACTATAGTCCACAATCTTATGCAGTTTGTAAACGAACATTATCTCAATAAAAAATGATAGAATAGGGGCCTCCCTGGTGGTGCAAGGGGTTAAGTGTCAGAAATATGAAGCTATCTACAGCCACTGCAGCTTGAGTTGGATCCTCAGCCAGAGAACTAATCCATATGGCACAGCAGATCTCTCCTGTCTAGCCCACTGCTCCCCTAGCAGTGCATTTCAGTCAGTCCGCCATTCTATTACCCACTCTGTCTCTGGTGAATCCTCTGACCTCTGCGCATCTCTGGCATACACCCAACTCTTTTATGCATAAATAAATAAATCTTTAAAAGCAGGATACCATAAAAAAAGAAACTATTATAAAGAAACAGACAAGAGGGGCAGAGCAACATGGCGGCGAGGAGACGCTGCGAGTAAGATCTCCCATTAAAAAAAAATTAATAGGGAGGAAAAGCGGCAGGTCCCAGTGAGAACTGGGACACAGAAGATAAACGGGCGACTCCAGCAAACTGCCGGAAGAAGAAAGTGGCCATAAAAGAGGACCAGAAGGGAGGGAAGCGCAGAACCCTGCTCCCCTCCCCCGCCCACAAAGTCGGCACTCTCCGACCGGCAGAGAGGAGGGAAAAAAAAAAAAAAACAAACTAAAACGACCAACAAGAACAGACTACACAGCAAGCGGGACTGTGAGTGGAAAGGAACTATTTCAGCCACCACACCCCGTGAACGGGAGCTGTGGAGAACCCTGCAGGATCCACCTCGGAGGTGAGCTCCAGGCGCCATTAAAGAGAGACCCCGCCCCCCAGGAGGAGGCCAGGACCAGCACACAGCCCCTGGCTGCCCGGTAAGCTTGCGAGGAAAAGCGGCGCGCTGGAAAAGCAGACGCGGATCGGGATCGGGATTGCGCGGAAAAGCAGTGCGGTTGAAAAGCAAACGCGGATCCGGATCACAGCTGCCCAGGTCCCCTCACCTGCGACCTAGGCTTGCGGGGAGACGCGCGGAGGCCCTCACTGAGTGAGCAGGAACCAGGCGCCCAGGCACGGGAGCGGGATTCAAAAGGCGCCATTCCCGCGCCACTGAACTGGGCTACAGCCCACATCCTGGAACTGAGGGCTTTGGAACTGAGACCCGGGTCACGAAATTAGGGGCGTGGGTTCCCCACGACGGTGGGGCACAAGGCAGACACAGCACCCCAAAGCCGTTGAGGTTTACCCTACCATTCCCGCTCTGTTCCCTGTCCCACGGGGTGGAAAATCAGCTCCCCAAGGGCTCTAGGAGAGATCTCTGGCGCCACCTAGCGACTTGAAGCCAGCAGAGGCGCCTAGAGGAGCCAGTGGCCAGCTGGGGAGTTAGCCCACGCCGGGCCACTTCCGACCAGTAGTCTGAGCCCACAGGGGGAGCGAGCACCCACAGCCGGGGCAGACCAGTCACGCAGAAGAGTGTGCCTGAGACCGGACGCACAGGGAGTGTGTCCCACATCACAATTTTAGAACAGGGACATTTCTTCAGTGAAGACTACCTGCAGAAGGCTTCCTCAGGAGCCAGAGGTGAGCGGGGGAAGTTCGCCCACGCCAGACCCCCTCTGGCCTGCAGTCCAAGCCCAGAGAGGGAGCAGGAACCCACCGCCGGGGCAGACCAGGCGCACAGGGGAGTGTGTCCCCACATCGGCATTTTACAACAGGGACCTTTCTCCAGTAAAGACTGCTTGAAACTGACATATGGCTCCTGGAGGAACCAGAGGGGAGCAGAGAAGCTCACCCAAGATGCCGGCCAGTCCCAACAATACAGTGTCCCAATGCATACGGCAAATTAGAAAACAGACAGTAGGGAGTAGAAGAACCACACGCAACCTAGCAACTCCCCAGGGAAAAAGCACACCACAAAAAGAAAACCAGCCCCCAGATTGCAATGACAGTAACTTGGAAGAACTTCTGAGCCTTCCAGAAAGAGAATTTAAAATTGCCGTGATTAAAAAACTGACAGAAGTCATAAAGGAAAACAATGATAAGGGAAAAATAATCAACGATCAGAAGAATGAAATTGAGTCCCTAAAGAGGGAAGTAAAAGAAATGCAGGAGATCAAAGAATTAATGGAAGAACTAAAGAATTCTGGGAAAAGCAATGAAAGCAGAATAGATGAAATGGAAGAATGAATAAGTACTCTTGAAGACACAGAAATAAAAAGAATCAAAACAGAAAAGGAAAGAGAAGTACGAAGGAAAAAGAACGAAGAAAGACTTCGGGAACTATCTGACTCCATGAGGAAAGGAAATATAAGAGTTATAGGAATACCAGAAGGAGAGGAAAGAGATGTAGGAACAGAGAAAATATTCAAAGAGATAATTGAAGAGAACTTCCCAAATGTGAAGAAGGAGCTGAAAATTGCTATACAAGAAGCAAGAAGAACACCAAACTTCAACGACGAAAGGAAAAATACAGCAAGACACATAATAGTAAAGCTCCCAAGAATCCAGGACAAGGAAAAAATAATGAAGCTGGCAAGAGGGAAGAAACAGATAACATTCAAAGGAAAGCCAATCAGGCTGACATCAGACTTCTCCGAAGAAACACTACGGGCAAGGAGAGAGTGGAGGGACATAGTCAACAGACTCCAAGAAAACAGATGCCAACCAAGAATACTCTATCCCACAAAGCTCTCCTTCCTCTTTGAAGAAAGAATATGGACCTTCCCAGACAAACAGAAACTCCGGAATTTCATTACAACTAAACCCCCACTCCAAAAAATACTATAAGGAGTCCTAAAGCCAGAACCTCAGAGGGACGAATAACAATGAAAGAAGGCAAAAAAAAAAAAAGTTATTAAAAGAATAAATAAAATCAAAGGAAAGACAATCACAATGGCAAATACAGATGCTAACATATAAATATTAACTCTAAATGTAAATGGACTAAACTCTTCAATAAAAAGACACAGAGTTGCAGCCTGGATTAAGAAAAAAAACCCAACCTTTTGCTGTCTCCAGGAAACACATTTAGCTACAAAAGATAAATATAGGCTCAAAGTTAAAGGATGGAAAATAATCCTACAAGCAAATGGACCAAAAAAGAAAGCAGGAACAGCTATACTTATATCAGATAAAACAGACTTCAAACTCAAAAAGATAAAAAGAGTCCCCAATGGTCATTACATTATGATCAAGGGGACAATACTTCAAGAAGAAATAACACTCATTAACATATACTCACCAAACGAAGGAGCACCAAATATATCAGACAACTGTTGTCCTCTCTGAAAACAGACATCAGAGAAAACACATACGTAGTGGGAGACTTCAACACACCACTATCAACAATGGATAGATCAACAAGACAAAAAATAAGTAAAGAAACCAAAGCTCTAAATAAGGACCTAGAGCAATTGGGCTTAACAGACATCTATAGAACACTAAACCCCAAAAAAACGGAGTACACATTTTTCTCAAGTGCACACGGATCATTCTCCAGGATCGATCACATACTGGGGCACAAGACAAACATCAACAGATACACCAAGATTGAAATCATATCAACCATCTTTTCTGACCATGAAGGCATCAAACTAGAAATAAACCATAAAAAGAAGGCAAGGAACTTTCCTACCTCATGGAGATTAAAAACCACACTACTGGAAGACAACTGGACTAATGAGATCAAAGAAGAAATTAAAAAATTCTTTGAATTGAACGACAAGGAGGACACCAATATCCTAAATGTATGGGATGCAGCAAAAGCAGTAATAAGAGGAAAATATATAGCAATAGAAGCTCACATCAAGAAACAAGAAAGAAATCAAAGAAAAAACCTAATTTTGAAGCTCAACGATCTAGAAAAAGAACAACAAAAAACCCCAAAACCAGTAGAAGAAAAGAAATAATAAAAACCAAAGCAGAAATAAATGAAATTGAAACTAAAAAAAAAATCCAAAAGATCAATGAAACCAAGAGCTGGTTCTTTGAAAAAATCAATAAAATAGACAAACCCCTAGCCAGGCTCACAAAGGAAAAAAGGGAGAAAGCACAAATAAACAGGATCATCAATGAAAGAGGAGAAATCACAACAGACACAGCAGAAATCAAAAGAATAATCAGTAACTACTATGAACAGTTATATGGAAACAAGTTTAACAATCTAGAGGAGATGGACAAATTCCTATAACTCTACAATCACCCAAAGCTAGATAAAGAAGAAATAGAACACCTAAACAGACCAATTACAAGCAGCAAAATTGAAATGGTAATCAAAAACCTCCCCAAAAACAAAAGCCCAGGACCTGATGGATTTACAAATGAATTCTACCAAACATTCAGAGACGAATTAGTGCCTATCCTTCAAAAACTCTTCCAAAATTTGAGAAGGAAGGGACAATACCAAACACGTTCTATGAAGCCAACATTACACTAATACCAAAACCGAACAAGGACAACACAAAAAAGGAAAACTACAGGCCAATCTCCCTAATGAACACTGATGCAAAAATCCTCAATAAAATTTTAGCTATCAGAATCCAACAATGTATCCATAAGATAATTCACCACGACCAAGTAGGATTCATTCCAGGGACACAAGGATGGTTTAACATCTGAAAATCAATCAACGTTATCCAACACATCAACAAAAAGAAATATAAAAAACATATGATAATATCAATAGATGCTGAGAAAGCTTTCGACAAAGTGCAACACCCATTCATGATAAAAGCCCTTGAAATTCTTGGGATACAAGGAACATACCTCAACATCATAAAGGCCATCTATGACAAGCCAACAGCCAGTATCATTCTCAATGGTGAAAAGCTGAAAGCAATTCCATTAAGATCTGGAACAAGACAAGGATGTCCACTCTCACCACTGCTTTTCAATATAATACTGGAAGTCCTAGCCAGAGCAATAAGACAAGAGAAAGATATCCAAAGAATCCAAATAGGAAAAGAAGAAGTCAAGCTATCACTATTTGCAGATGATATGATAATATACATAGAGAACCCCAAAAACTCCACAGAAAAACTAATTCAACTCATCAATCAATTCAGTAAAGTGGCAGGATACAAAATCAACACGCAAAAGTCAGTAGCCTTCCTATACACAAACAATAAATCTGAAGAAGAAGAAATCAAAAAAAAACATCCCTTTTTTTATTGAAACAAAAAAAATCAAATATTTGGGAATAAATCTAACAAAAGAGGTAAAGGACCTATACAAAGAAAACTATAAAATACTGTTAAAAGAAATAGAAGAAGACACAAAGAAATGGAAAGACATCCCCTGCTCATGGATTGGAAGAATGAACATTATTAAAATGGCCATCCTTCCAAAAGCAATATACAGATTCAATGCTATTCCAATCAAAATTTCAATGTCATTCTTCAAAGAAATAGAACAATTATTGATGAAATTCATATGGAATCACAAAAAACCCCGAATAGCCAAAGCTCTCCTGAAAAAAAAAGGGAATGGAGGCATCACACTCTCAGACTTCAAACTATACTACAAAGCCATAATCATCAAAACTGCATGGTATTGGAACAAGAACAGACATACAGACCAATGGAATCGAATAGAAAATCCAGAAATAAACCCACAGATTTATGGTCAACTAATCTTTGACAAAGGAGCAAAGACTATGCATTGGAGCAAAGAAAGTTTGTTCAATAAATGGTGCTGGGAAAACTGGGTCACTACATGCAAAAGAATGAAGCTTGACCACTACCTCACACCATACACAAAAATCAACTCAAAATGGATTAAAGAACTAGACATAAGACCTGAAACCATAAAATATATAGAAGGAAATATAGGCGAAACACTACGTGATTTGCACATCAAAGACATCTTTACAGACACATCACCCAAAGCAGTGATAGTGAAGGCGAAGATAAACAGCTGGGACTACATCAAATTAAAGAGCTTCTGCACAGCAAAAGAGACAATAACAAAAACAAAGAGAAACCCCAACAACTGGGAGAACATTTTTGCACCCAGCACTAATGATAAAGGACTGATCACAAAAATCTGCAAAGAGCTGATGAGACTCAACAACAACAAAGAAAATAATCCAGTCAAAAAATGGGCAGAAGAGCTAAAAAGAAACTTCTCTGAAGAGGAAATGCAAATGGCCAACAGGCATATGAGAAAATGTTCAACATCACTTGTCATTAGGGAAATGCAAATCAAAACTACCATGAGATACCATCTTACACCAGTGAGAATGGCACATATTAAAAAAACTAGCAACAACAAATGTTGGTGAGAGTGTGGAGAAAATGGAACTCTTCTGCACTGTTGGTGGGAGTGCTAACTGGTCCAACCACTGTGGAGAGCTGTGTGGAGATTTCTGGACCTATTAAACATAGAGCTTCCATATGATCCAGCAATTCCACTCCTAGGTATTTACCCAAAGGACACAGAAACATCAATTCCAAAGAACACCTGCACCCCTATGTTTATAGCAGCACTGTTTACAATAGCTAAGCTTTGGAAACAACCCAAATGCCCAAAAATAGATGACTGGATCAAGAAGATGTGGTACATATATACCATGGAATATTACTCAGCATTCAAAAAAGATAAACACATGCAATTTGCAGCAACATGGATGGCGCTGGAAGGGATCATGCTCAGCGAAATAAGCCAAAAAGAAAAAGAAAAATACCGGATGGTCTCACTCATAGCAGGAATCTAGAAAACTTAAATAAGGGACCAGGAAAATGAATAACTATAAGAAAGTGAAAATCAGAATCAACAAAAAACTATGAACTAGAGACACTTTTAGGGGGGCGGGAGGGGAGGAATTGGGGTCAGAATGGAGGGGGGCTGCATTTGTATGGGGAATATAAAAATAAAATTTATTATTTAAAAAAAAATAGAAAATAAATTCAAAAGATTACCTGGTTACAAAAAAAAAAAAAAAAAGAAAGAAAGAAACAGACAAGAAAATAAAAAAAAAGAAAATTAAGTTATTTATAATAATAATCCATTTAAAAAGTATATCAAGTGTGATATGGCAAAATATTTATTATTAAGTTGTAAGAAATTAAAAAAAATGCTAAAAGATAGTTTAGTAAATACAGTTTTCACCTCTAGAGAGGACACATCACCCAGTCCCAGCAATGCATGTCTTGCCCTTCAGCATGGGCCTGTATCCACAGCTAGGAAGCATATCCCACTGTGTTCAGATACTTGAACTTAATTAGCAGACTCATTTCCCAATCTAGACCAGGTAGGGTTTCACTCTACATCAAGGATCTTCAACAACCCTCCATTCTCTTAGACCCTGAAACAGACGTGTAGTTTATCCTCCTCAGTGGGGTGAGGAATAAATCGAAAATATTCCCTATTCATGACAATCAACATTGTCAAAAAGAAATAGCCATCCAACACAAAGCAATTTACAGATTCAATGAAATTTTAATAAAAATACCAATGACATTCTTCAAAGAAAAACATAAAAAAATATTGAAATTCATCTGGAATCTCACATACACGCAAATGGCCCAAACTTGTCAGGATGACTAAAAGGGGAAAAATAGAGGCATCACATTTTGGACTTAAACTGTACTATATATAATCAGAATAATTAAAAGATCATGGCACTGGTACAAAAAGAGAAACAAGAGAAACACATTTTTCTAACACACTCACAGGGGCCTTCCTGGTGGTGCAGGTGGTTGAGCGCCACATCGTGAAGCTGTCTGCAGCCTCTGCAGCACGGGTTCGATCCCCGCAGGCCAGCGAGAATCCCACATGGCAAGGCAGATCCCTCCTGCCTCGCCTGCTGCTCCCCTCAGCAGTACATTTCGTCAGTCTGAATTTTCTGTTCCCCACTTTCTCTCTAGTGAATCCTCCCACCCTCTTGGATAAATAAATAAATAAATCTTAAAAAGTAAGGTACATACACTGGCTATTTAAGACATAATGCTCTCACACACTTAAAGACTACATAACTTTTCCAGACTCTAGGAAACAGAAAAGTTGGTGACTCTCTTTCTTGTGATATTAACTTTATTGCAGTGGTCTGGGGATGAACAGGCAGTGTCTACAAAGAGAACCTTCATCTGTCATAGTTTGCCAGGTTTCATCTCAGCTACCGAATTCACATCTGAGGATAAAGCCCAAGAATCTGCATTTTTAACAAGCTATCCAAAGCTTATGTGTTTGTTATAGGTAATTTCTAGGTAACCTGAAGTTTCAGAAGTCCTGAATTAACTATAGGGAGAATGACAAATAGAACCGAAATATTTAAGGGACGAATTTTATTGAAAGTAGAGATAAAACGGTATTATTCAGCTGTTTTGTTAAATATTTACTCTAAGATACCAGTACTTAGAAATTGAAAGACTTCCTAACTTGTTTGATGCATGGTTGCTGTAGACCTTCAATTTGTAAGAAATGCAGAATCTGAAGCACAGTAATTGAAATTAAGTGAGATATGTCTGTACCCACAGGGGATTAACTTCAGGATTTATTCTTAGTTTGTAGAGAGTTCAGGGTAAATATACACTAGCTTGTTGTCCATCTTCTTTGGATCTTGAGGGAGTTCTGTTGGGTGAGTGGTAGTGATGTGAGAGTTGATAGAAGAGAGAAATAAAACCATATCTGTTAAAATGTATCTATAGCTTTGCATTTGGTTTTCAGAGCTGTATTTTGTCAACTGCATCTGTTGGATCATCTCTTATTTTGGAAGATAAATATTACCATTTTCATCATCTCCACCTTAATCTTAACAACACTTTTAAAATTGTGTGGTCCTAGATTTTTAATTGCCACATAGTATGAAGTAAATCTAACATATATATATATATTTGCAGCCTCACCTCCAACAGCAAGGAAAATAAAGGAGAAAATAGAGAGAAATAAATACTGAGTGGGAGAAAATATTTATTTGCACACCATATACCTAATAAGAGATTGATATTGAAGATCTACAATGTGTCTATACAACTCAACAATAGGAAAACAAATAACCCAATCCAAAAATGGGCAGAAATGCTAAGTAGGCACTTCTCAAAAGAAGACATGAAGATGGCCAACAGCCATATGAAAACATGTTAATCATCACTTATCAACAGGGAAATGAATGTGAAAAACTAATTAGAAACACCTCAAACTTGTGAATGGCCCATAAAAGACACGCAAAATGAAACAAGTGCTGGCAAAGGTGTGGGGAAAAAAGAACCCCATTATACTGTCTGAGGGAATGTATGTACACTCTTATGGGGAGAGAAATAAGGAGATTCGTTAAAAGACTGAATATGGATCTACCATATGACCCATCAATTCCACTTGTGATATATCTATCTAAAGAGCACAAGAACACTACTTTGAGGGCCTCCCTGGTGGTGCAAGGATTTAAGCACCACACTATGAAGCTATACGCACCCTCTACAGCACCAGTTCAATCCACGGCCATCTAGGGAGCTACCTAAATGGTGCAGCTGGCCTCTTCTGCCTTGCCAGCTGCTCCCTCAGCAGTGTATTTCAGTCAATCCGCCTGTTCTGTTCCCCCATCTGTCTCTGTGGATCCTCTCACACCCCGCACCTCTGGCCTGTAACCCAGTTGTTGTATGCATAAGATTTACTTATTTATGGGGTGCATGCCAGAAGTGCGGGGCATGAGAGGATCCACCAGAGACAAATTGGGATATAGAACAGGCAGATTGACTGAAATACACTGCTGAGGAGAGCAGCAGAGAGACAGGCGAGGTCTGCCTCACCATGTGGGTTTCTCCCTGGCCGGCTGCAGATTGAACTCATGCTGCAGAGGCTGTGGAATACTTCAGAGTGCAGTGCTCCCTTGTGACAAAAGGGAGGCCCCAATAAATAAATCTTTAAAAAAACAAAACACTAATTTGAAAGGAAACCTGCACTCCATTGTTTATAACAGCATTTACAAAGGTCACAATATGGTAACAACTGAAATGTCCCAGGGAAGATGACTGGATTAAGAACATTCCATTGTATATGTGTATGTGTGTATGTGTACGCGCACACACACACACACACACACAAATGCATAAAATGGAATAATAGTCATGAAAAAGATAAACCCATACCATTTACTGCAACATGGATGGAACCGTAAGAGATTATTCTAAGTGACTTGAGGCGAAGGTTATAGAAGGAGAAAAATAAATGCTGATGGTTTCATCTGTATATAAAACAGAGAAATCAATCACTGGATTAACAAAGACAGGTTTAAAACAGACATTCCACAGAAGATTGTAGGGAAGTGAGAAGGGGAGAGTAGGAAAAGCAGGCGAACACAATGAACTGTGGTAGAAAATGATGGTTACTTTGATGGTGGGAAAATTATAGTGACCACAACTAAGGGAAGAAATCCAATATTCTGAAAACATAAACATGGATGTTAATAGATTAATATAGAATATAGTTAGGAGAGTTCATATAGCTTAATAAAAATGGAAATAAATGTCAAACAGAATCATGGAAGTAATATGCAATGCCCCTTGATTCTTAGAAATAGTTGAAAAGTCAGAATTATTTATACTTAAGGCAATGCATTCTCTTCAGCTCTAAACATTTATTCATTTTGTGTTTCTAAAGTAAACAGTGCATTTTTGACAACTTTGTTTATTTTTCCTATATTCATGTTCTTCTTAAATTTCTACCCTCATAAAATTAGTTTCTGTTATGCACACTTATGCTAGAAAAATCATACATGACTTCCAGGTTCTTGAAACTAATTATTTGAAACAACTTTCTGGCTGATAATGATGCCTTTATTATTTTCTGATTATGATTTGACCTTTTTCCACTTTTTTATATTGTAGATTGATATAGTTTTATAATTCTTGTAAAGATCTGGTTCTTGAACTTAACAGGTCTGTATTTATTTTTAATATTCAAATCCATTGATTTAAATCACCTTATCAAGTAATATTGATAATAATATTATAACATTATAATTATATATTATATATTATTATATTATATAGTATAATATATTAATATTTCATATTATTATATATTATATATTATAATATCATTATCAGTGTGTATTTAATCCACTGTGTACTTAAATTAATCAAGAGCTACTCAGACTGTTTTTCAGCTAGAGAGGTTTTCTTTAATCAGCCCCACGTTCCATAGTTTAAGAATTTAAGAACAAAATAAACTGTGCCACTTGGTTAAACAACATCTCATAAGTAGGTTTTGACATCCAAGCTCAAGGGGAGTTTTTTCTGACTACTGAAAAAATCAACCTAAATTTAGCTAAATATAATCATTTAGACAGATAAATCAGTCCTGATTTAACATCTACTGATTTATTCAATAATCCAGAATTATCTGCCAAACTCAACCAGCAAATACATATAGTCCATTTTTTAATGATCTTATTCTTTAAGCAATTATGCCGTTATTTTACTATCTTACAAATCCTTCAGCTATAGTTGTCAGAAAAAATTAGCATCTTCATTGTTTAGGTGTGGGTTTGAAATTCCTAAAGGTTATGACTTAAAATTGAATTTAAGATTTTCTATTCAATGCCCAGCACTTATTCCAATTGAGTGGGATATTTCCCCAGGGCTGGTCAGAAAATGAAAAAGAATAAAGGTTAAAAATATAGAAAATGTCAATATTTTCTTACTTTTTAACCAAACTTTTACAAAAAGAGAGCTTATGGAATTTTATATAAAAGAAAAATCGTTCATATTAAAAAAATGAAGTTTTTTTTAAACTTAATATTTTGCTCTCATTAAATTAACTAACTTTGTATAATAATAGCATAGACCTAAAAGTCAAAATTGTTTTGTTAAAAAAAAAAAATATATATATATATGTATATATACATATAATGAAGTGCCACTCCCAATGCATGAGGCATGAGTTTTACCAATGTGCATTCCCACCACTACTGTATGTTTATTGTTTCCCCTATAGAAGCACTGTGAGAATACATTTATATTTAATACATTTTTTTAATGCTCATGTGTTAAAAAATAATGCCCCAAATGGAGACCCTTGTGATAAGACCACCAAGATTTAATACTAAACCTGTGTTTAATCTCTTGTAGGAATATAGTTTTGTCTGGTTTATATGGATTTTTCTGGTCAGCAATTAATTAACTTTATCCATAAGCCAAAAGAAGATGAGATCACTGCAAGAAGACCTTTTCCCACTCCCTATAGTTAGGTTATCTAAACTTGAAATAATTTCTACTTCCCTTATATTGTCCTCTTTCTACCTGCAAAAACCTTTCATTTTATGCAGATTTTGGAGTTCTTTCTGCTTCTTCATTGGATACTACTTGATTTATTAGCTGTTTACTAAATTCAATTGAATCTTTAAAATCAACTCAGTTGAATTTTAGTTGTTTAGCAGGATTATTTATTTCATATTTATCATATTTCCAATATCTGTTAGGTAAATAATGATATTTCAATATAGTTTTAAGGATTAGAGTTTTCTATCTCTCTACTGAGAATCCCCCCAACTGTTAATGCATGTGGTCTACTTTTTCCTTTAGAAAATGTAAACATATAAACATTTGTTGTCTGATAATTGCAAAATCTGGGTCATCTTTTAGTCTGGTTTAGTTTATTTCATTGTTTCCTTACTCTGTTGTTGAGGGAGGTGTTTTTGGTTTTTGGTTTTTGTTTTGATTTGTTTTTTTGGTTTTTGTTTTTTGTTTTTTGTTTTTTGTAAATCTAGACATCAGTCAGGTTTAGAATACTAAAGATTGAATTAAAATTCTTAAATGGAAATAAGTATTCTAAGGCTTAATTGAATATTTGGTAGGAGTTACATTAATCTAATGAAAAGTTGAGTTGAGTTTCAGATTTGTTTCTTGCTACGGTGCACACCCAACTCTAAATATAACTACCATTGTTTTGTACCTATGTGAGTTTGTGCAACTAAGGACTTCTTCTCAATTCTCCAAGTTACATGTCCCTAATTAGCCAAAATCTAACAGAAAGCATCTGTCTAACTCTTTACCCCATTCTGTTGACAGATTTTGGTTAATTGGTACTTAAAACTTGCTAATAAATTGTAGGGCAAATGTTAACATGGAGGAACATTTTCCTGTGAGTGTAAGAAACTTGTGCTTCTTTCTTTCTGTATTTCTTTTTATTTTAATTTTCTTTTTCTTTCCTTCACCTCACTGCTTAAGAGAAATAAAATAATCTCGGTGGGTCTTTTGTGCCATTCCCACAGTAGCTATTCAATCACTCACACTGCTTTTCAATAGGAAGAAAACGTTTCCCAGTCTCCTGCTCTGTACTCTGTTTTTGAGTGCAAATTTCATTTTAGGGAGATCAATGAAGAACTTCAACAAATACAACTTTTCCTATGTGTGTAGCTTACCAGGGCTCTATGTAGTCCCACTAACACAGAGATGATTTTTAGTAATTTACTGAAAAATTTAAGTGAAATCTCACATTTTCTCAAATCTGACCATGTAAGCCAGCATTATGTGTCACTTCTGCCCTTGGAGGTACCCAGTTTTCCTTTACTTTCCTTGTGTTGTTTTCAGATTTTGCCTTTATATTTTGGTTACCATGCAATCTCAAATCATACATGAACTCAAGAAAATTTATGATTTTGTAGATTATATGTTTTGTTTTCCATCTTTTTTTTTTTTAAGATTTATTTATTTATTTATACAAGCACTGGGTATAGTCAGAAGTACAGAAGGGTGAGAGAATTCACCAGAGCCAGAGCGGGGAACAGAACAGGTAAACTGACGAAATACACTGCTGAGGGGAGTAGCAGGCGTGGCAGGAGAGTCTGCTGCGCCATGTGAGACCCTCACTGGCAGCCAGGGATCGAACCTGTGCTGCAGAAGTTGAGGGCAGCTTTGCAGCCCAGCACTCAACCACTGTGCCACCAGGGGAGGGCCTGTTTTCCATTATTAAGGTGAGATTGATGCATCTTAATTAAAAGGTAGAACTCCTATCCAATTATTTTAACAGAGTAATTGAATAAACATATTTTGATTTGTTTAGAATGATGCATGTATGTACGTACAAATGTGTTATATTATACACGTGTATATTATACAAATATGTTATACATACACACACATATATAAACATATATAGATATATGGGTATACAAATAAGTAGATATATAAATACGCTCTAGTGTTGAATTATGTCCTTACATCATTTTTTCCCTTTAAAAGGTGAATTCTGCCTTCTATATTTATTGACATAATGTATTTGTTCTCAGTATTGTCAAAGTATTTAACATATATGAAGTATTTCATATATTTCTTATGTGGAATATATTATTTCTTTAAAGTTTCAATATTTTTGTTGACTAGGGATACTTATATTTTGGTCCAGTGATTTCCTTAGGATTTATACCTTTATAATTGGAGTAAACTTAAAGACTACAAGATGTCCTTATATTACTTAGATTGCAACATAAGGGATGGAAAGATGGACATTCCATTCTCATTGATGGGGAGACTTAGTATAATCAAAATGATTATGTTGTCTAAATCATATACACATTTTGTTCAGTTATCATCAAAATCCCAGAAATATTGTTTCAAAATATACTCAACAGCAAGAACAAGAAAAATGAGATGAATATGGAACCACAAAAAGCACCCAATTAAAAAAATCAATCTTAAAGAAAAAGGAGAGAAATTTAGCTAATATCACATTATCTAATCTCAGATTATATAAAGCAGCAATATTAAAAACAGTATGACATTAGTAAAAAAATAGATCCATGGACCAATGAAACAAAATCAAAAGTCTACAAATAAACCCACGCATGTACTACCACCTAATCTATGATAAAAAATCCATTACCATAAAATGGGGAAAAGACCATTTATTTAATAAATGGTGCTGAGAAAATTGGAAAACCAAAAGTAAAATTATGTAGTTGGATTACCATAGAGAAAATAAAAAAAAGATTATACATAATATTAATGAAACTAAAAGTTGGCTTTTTTTTTTTTTTGGAAAATAAAATAGCTAAACCTCTAGCTAAGATAAAAAAGAAAAAAAAGCAGAAAACTCAGATAGTATTAGAAATAAAAAGAAATAATTTATACTAGATGTCTCAGATATTAAGAGGATCATAACAAATTATTTTACACTTCTTTTTTTCTAGTAGGATGAATAACCTATGAATAACCTAGATGAGATGGACAGATTCTTAGAAATATGAAATCATAGAGAATCAGGAAGAAATAGAAAACCTAAACAGACCAATTATAAGCAAGGAATTCAAAATAGTAATTAAAATTTTCCCCCAAACTAAAAGTCCAAGACCAGTTTTAGTAGTGAATTATACCAAACTTTCAAAAGGAAATCAATATCTATTCTTTTCAAACTCTTACAAAGAATTGGAAAGAGGGAATACTTTGAAACACATTTTATGATACCAAAATTAACCTGATACTAAAACCAGATACGAACACCTAAAAAAGAAAACTAGAGACCAACATATCTGATGAACATAGATGAAAATATTCTCAACACAATCTTAGCAAACTGAATTTACAATAAATTAAAAAGATCTTGACCCAGGGACACTAGGGTGGTTTAACATCTGAAAATCAATCAAGGTAATTGATCACATGAACAAGAGGAGAGATAAAAATCATATGATCATTTTAATAGAGCCTGAGAAATCATTTGTTGTTAAGATTCAACATCTATTTATGATAAAGACCCTCAAAACCTGGGGATAGATGGATCTAACTGAAACATAACAAGGGGGCCAGATATATGACAATCCCACAGCGAATGTCATCCTCAATGATGAAAAACTGAAATCTTTCCATTAAGAGTTCAAGGACATCTACTTTTACCACTACTACTCAACATAGTGTCATATATCCTAGTAGGTCAATAGGCAAGAGAAGGATAAAAAAGGATTAAAAGTTGGTAAAGAAGATATGAAACTGTGGATAACTTATTTGCAGATGACATACTAACATACAAAGAAAACCCTAAAGACTCTACTAAAAAATGAATTGAAACAATAAATCAGTTCATGTGCTAGTTTACAAAATCATTACACAAAAATCAGCAGAACTCTAATGTGCAGATAATGAGCTAGAAGAGGGAGAAATCACGAGAGCAATCTCATCTACAATGATACAAAAAATAATTAAATACCTAGGGGGAAACTTAACAGAGAAATTGAAAGATCTCTATAGCAAAACCTGTAAGACAGTGTTAAAATAAATAGAAAATGCAAAAAA
The DNA here is from genome assembly GCF_014898055.3 of Talpa occidentalis. NCBI lineage: Eukaryota > Metazoa > Chordata > Mammalia > Eulipotyphla > Talpidae > Talpa > Talpa occidentalis. Next base: position 80,931,195 of record NW_023604295.1, on the reverse strand, counting down.
GAAAGAAGAAAAGAAAAGAAAACATAAGCCCTGTTCATGGACTAGAAAAAATAATACTGTTCAACTTGCCATTCTATCCAAAGCAATATACAGTCTCAAGGCAGTCCCTATCAAAGTTTCAATGGAACTCTGTGTGAAGAACATTACTGAAATCCATACAAACCCATGAAAATCCCTGAGTAGCAAAATCAGTTCAGGTGGAAAAAAGGAAGAATGGTAGTATCACTTTCTCAGATTTCATTCTAAAATACAAGAGTATAATAATCCAAATAATTTTGTACTGGAACAAAAACAGACACACAGATTAGTGGGATAGACTGTAGATCTCAGAAGTAAATCTCGGCTATATGGTTAGTTATCTATAACAAAAGAGCAAGAATATACATTAGAGAAAGGATAGCCTCTTCAATAAATGGTTTTGGGAAAATTATACAGTCATATACAAAAGAATGAACTATCTAACACCATACTTAAATATCAACTCTAAATGAATCAAAGATTTAGATGTAAGACTGAAACTATAAAATATATTGAAGAAAAAAGGCTAAAACTCCATCACATAGGCTTGAGTTATGTCTTTATGGAATTGTCTATAACAACAGAAGTAAACAAAAGAAAATATAAATAATGGGGACTAAATCAAACTAATATAGAAAATAAAATTTAGCCAAAAATACATCTACTAAATGGGAGAATATATTTTAAATACAATATCTGTGACAAGGGGTTGATATCCAAGATATACTAATAACTCACACAACTCAGCAAAGGGAAAATAAATAACCCAATCAGAAAATGGTCACGTCTCCAAAGAAGCCATGCAGATGACAAATAGCCACACAAAAACAATGTTCATAACCACTTATCATAAGTGCAAGTCATCACATACCTGTGAGACCTAGCCATATCAAAAAGACAAAGACCAGAAACAATGTTGTTAGGATGTGGAGAGGAAAAAAAAAAAAAAAAAAAGGCCTTTAATAGTGTTGGAGGGAATGTAGCCTGGATCAGCCCTTGTAGAAAACAATCTTAAAACAATGTTTTACCAGGGCCTCCCCTGGTGGCACAGTGGTTGAGCGCTGCGCTGGGTTGTGAAGCTGCCTGCAGCCTTTGCAGGGCCAGTTCAATCCCGTGAAGCCAGTGAGGGTCCCACATGGCGCGCCTACCTCTCCTGCCACCCGCTGCTCCCCTCAGCAGTGTATCTCGTCAGTCTGCCTGTTCTGTTCCCTGCTCTGGCTCTGGTGAATTATCTCACCCTCCTGCGCTTATGACTGGGTGGCACAGAATTCAGAAAATGCCTTGGAAGTGTAGCCCAGTCCATTATCAGTCTTAAGGGCCTTAGGCATGCCTAAAACAGAGAAGGCGTAAAGGAGATGGGAGATAACATGTTTGGTGGCCTCCCCAGCATGGGGAGAAGCCACTAAAAATCCACTGAAGGTATCAATGGAAACATGGACATACTTGAGATTACCAAACTCAGAAACATGGGTGACGTCCATTTGCCAGAGGTCTCGAGGGGCCAAACCACGAGGGTTGACACCCAAGTGAGGGACAGGAAGGGAAGTAGCACACGTTGGGCAGGAGCGAACAATGTGCCAGGCTTGGTCTCGGGTGAGACGGAACAACACATGCAGGGACCGGGCATCGAGATGATGGAGGTCATGGGCTTGCTGGGCCTGGGTGACCGAAAGAACGTGAATTGTCTGAGTGGCCGCATCGGCCAAGTTGTTTCCGTGTGTCAAGAGTCCCGGAAGACCCGAATGGGCCCGAAGATGGCCGAGGAAGAAAGGGGCAGTGCGGTCTCGTATGGCCACCTGGCAGCGTTGAAAAAGGGTCGCAGCCATGGAGGATGTTTTGATAAATGGGGCGGTTTCAAGTAGGGAGACCGACTGGGCGATGTAAGCACTATTCATATATAAATTAAGAGGTTGATGGGCAAAGGAAGAAAGAACAGTGATCACCGCCTCAAGCTCTACAAGCTGGGCCGAGGAATGAAGGGTTTTCCAGGCAGTGGAGTGACCATGCACCACATACGCAGCTGTCCCATTGGAGGATCCGTCAGTGAAAACTGTGAGGACCGACGGAAGGGGCGATCTTTGTGTGGTTTTGGGAAAGACAAAGCGGTGGCTGGAAGCAAACTGAACAAGTTGTCAGGAGGGTAATGGTTATCCAAAACACCCAGATAGGAAGCCAGTGCGATGAGCCAAGTGTCAGTGGACTGTAGCAACCAGTCAATCTGATAGTTGGAATAAGGAGTGACCACAGATGAAGGCTCAAGGCCGAAGTATTTGCGGGATGCAAGACGTCCTTGAACAATAAGGTCAGCCACAAGGTCATAATATGGGAGAAAGGTCCTTTTTGAGGAAACTGATTGATGGAGCCACAGGACAGGGTTGTCCTGCCAAAAGAGCCCAGTGGGACAGTGTTGAGTGGAAAAGATAAGCAAGGAAAATGGTTTGGAATAGTCCAAACTTACAAGAAAATGATCATTAATGGCAGTTTGTACCTTTTGTAAGGCAATCTGGCCCTCAGGGGACAGAGATCAAGGAGACGCAGGATCAGGGTCGCCCTGGAGGGTATCAAAAAGGGGCTTAAGGTCTGCTGTGGGCAACTTTAAATAGGGGCGAAGCCAATTAATATCCCCCAGAAGTTTCTGAAAATCATTAAGGGTGTGAAGATGGTCGGTCGCAATAGTTGCACTTTTAGCAGTAATATACTGACCATCGAGACAGAAACCAAGGTAGGTGTAGGGGTCACGAATTTGAACCTTCTCAGGGGTGATTGTTAGCCCTGCCCGAGTTAAATGGCAGTGAAGGGAGTGGAAGCAGGCTAGAACCTCTTGGGGGGGGGGTTGCCTGCCAATAGGATGTCATCCATATAATGAATGATGTAAATAGAGGGCCATTGAAGACATACCGGCCGGATGGCATGGGCAACAAAAAGTTGACAGAGAGTAGGGCTGTTAGCCATACCCTGTGGAAGAACCACTCATTGGAAACGCTGAAGAGGTTGTTGAAAATTGATAGAAGGAAGGCTGAATGCAAACCTTTTCTGATCATTGGGGTGAAATGGGATGGAGAAGAAACAGTCCTTAAGATCCACAACAACCCAGAATAAGGTTTTTGGGATGGCAGCCAGTGAGGGAAGGCCGGGCTGTAGGGCGCCCATGAGTGTCATAGTGGCATTAACCGCCCTGAGATCTTGGAGGAGTCGCCATTTGCCTGAGGATTTTTTAATGACGAAAATAGGTGTATTCCAGGGCAACGTGCTAGCCACAACGTGACCAGCATCCAACTGTTCCTGCACAGTTGGTATGCTGCCTGGAGTTTAATTTGGGACAGAGGCCATTGGTCAACCCAGACCGGGTCATCGGATTTCCAAGAAATAGAGATGATGTCCGGGGAGGGTACAGGAATGTCAATGGTCTCTACAGAAAACTTCCCAGTCTGGCATGGCTTACCTGGCCCTTAGGTTGGATGGGCTACGTAATGCCTTGAAGGCGGGATCCAAGGCCACGACCTGGAAGAAAGCCCTGAGACAGCATTTGAGCGGTAACCACCTCATTAGGGCTACACATCATGAGACCCATTTGAGAGAGGAGGTCCCGACCCTAGATATTAAGCGGGAGGCCGGGCAAGACATAAGGCTTAACGTGGCCAGTATGGCCCTCTGTGTCTATCCACTGTAGGAGTTTGGAACTTTGTAATGGATTGGCAGATTGTCCTATACCTTGAAGGTTGGTGAGCTTGGCTACAGTGGGCCAGGAGGGAGGCCAGTCAGACTGGCAGATGATAGAGACATCTGCTCCCGTGTCGATAAGGCTGGTGAAAGAACGGCCGTCCAAAGAAAGAGTAAGGGAGGGCTTATCCTTAGTTATAGGCTGAACCCAAAGGACATCTGTGACATTAGTGTGCGACCCTCGATGAGGAAGGGTTTGCTGTTGCGGCCCGGACAACGGGGGAGAGGAACCAACTGGGCAATTTTTTGGCCCTGGCGGATTTGTAACAGGAGAGATGTGGAGGCAACAACCGAAAGGGTGCCCATAAAGTCTTGATCTATGATTCCAGGAAAGACATGCAGGCCCCGGAGGTGGAGAGAGAAACGGCCGAGGAGGAGGCCGCAGGTGCCCGCCGGGGGCGGTCCCGTGGACGTGGTGGGTAACACCTGTGGGCCCATTTCTGGAGTTAATAATGTGTTGGTGGCGGCACAGAGGTCCAATCCGGCGCTACCTGAGGTGGCTCGGGAAGTTGGCCACTTACCAGGGTGGGAATGATCGTCAATGGAACGAACCCCATTGTTTGTTGTTTGTTTGTGGGGCCTGGGGCTGGCCCCGCTTGAAGTTTCCCGAACGGGGGGGGGGGGGGGGTAGGGGATTTCCATCTGAGTCAGTGAGGGAGCGGCATTCGCGGGCCCAATGGTAACTCCTACGACAGCGTTGGCAGAGTTGGGGGGGTTGGGAAGAAGTGGAGGTAGTAGTAGCCGTGGTTTGAGGTTGTTGATTAGGGAAGGGAAATGGAGACGAACAGGATACCGCGGGAGCGGCAGGCGAGGGACAATTTCTAGCAAAATGGCCCTGTTTTTTGCATTTAAAACAAGTAACCTGAGCTTGTGTTTGGCCAGCCACGTAAGCGGCAACCGTCTGTCCCGAGAAGGCAGCGGCCATGGCCAGTCCTTGTTGGCAGGCAGGGTCAATGTCTGCATACTCACAGACATAATCCATAATGGTAGAGGTGGTCCGGCAAATGGGACTTTTAGCGGCCTGACAGGCGGGAGAAGCATTTTCAAAGGCCAGTTGACGGACAAAGTCAGAGGATACAGCCGTATCTCCTAACATGTGTTCTGCAGCAGTTTGGAGGCGATCAACAAAATCAGAATAGGGTTCCCCAGAAGCCTGACGTATTTTAATTAAGGGGGTACCAGTGTTGTTTTTGGAGGGAAGTTTGCGCCATGCACTAAGAGCAGCAACACTAATTTGGGCATAAAGGCCGGGTGGAAAATTGATTTGGTTATTTTGGTCAGAATAATTGCCTTCTCCAATTAGCATTTCAAGGGTCCATCCATTGCAGGCCTCGCAGTTTTGTCTTTCAAAAACCTTACAATTATCAATACACTCAGCCTTCCAAAGAAGGTGATCGCCCCCAGAAAGGGTGGCCTTTTCCAGGGAGTACCAATCCGACGGAGTGAGAGAGGATTGGGCAAAGGTGTCCAAAACAGTGAGGGTGAAGGGCACCGTGGCTCCATAAAGGGACACCGCCTTTTAGTTCTTTAACGTTGCGGAAATTATGAGGCTCATGATGACGTTGAACAATGCCCTGGGCGTTGGTTGTTTCAACTACAGGAAAGAGATGTAATGGAGCAGGGCGCGAAGGAGGAGGGAGGGACAGAGAGGGCGGCTGAGCGGGAGGAGTCAAAGAAAATGGCGGCAAGGCGGGAACGGAAGAAGGACAAAATGGCGGTGGATTAACTTGTGGGGGCGGAGCAGAAGGGCCGTCAGCAGACACGGGGAAGGCCGCACACAATTTATCAAAACGGTCAACAAGAGTATTAATTTGGTTTCCCAAGGTCTCAAGTGTTTGTATTAAAACAGGCTTTTTTATGGGGTCCTTGGCAACAGAAGGGGGCGCGGCCGATGGCCACCCTCTTGTTCTGCCAACTCATCCCAGTCCACCTCGTTAGCCAGAGGAGACCCACGGCGGGTCGCAGCAGAGAAGGGTAGAGGCTTTTGCATGGGGGAAGTGTATTTGCACGGGGCTCCTTTACGGGGGTACCAGCAGGTTGGGGGGCACCATCTGGCACTGGGGGCGCATTATTTTGGGGATTAGTCTCATCATAAGGGTTGGGGGCCCCTGTCGCATGCTTTGGGGGCGAAGTTTTTCATCCTCACTATGGAATGAAATTAGATCCTTACCGCAAGCCCCGGAAGGGGGAGCCTCAGCTACACTGGAGGGGGCACTTTTAAGGATATTTTCAGTATGGGAGATAGCATGTTGTAAGCCAGGATCAGTTTTTCGCTTAGCCAACAGATCATTAATAAGATTCCAATATGAAAAGGCCGTTAGGGGAACATTTTCAGGCCCAAAACTCGGTAAAACTCGTTGAGAGCATCTCCCACTCTCTGCCAGAGTTTTTCAATAGTTCCTTCTTTAGGGAACCACAGGCATGTTTCTTGGACAAAATCAAAGAATAAAAAGAGGTCCTTGGACTTAACCCTAACTCCGCGTGTCCTAAGAGCTTCCTTGAGCTGGGAAACATAAAGCTGGTGCTCACTAAGTGCCTGTCCCATTTTTAAGCAAATCAGACGCCGAAACTTACCTAATGACTGTCCCGCCGGGTGGGTCGGGGCCTGAGTAACTCGCGCCGCGCGCTGCGTCTGGGTCTACTGGAAATCTCTGGTACCTCGAGCTCCACGTTGGGCGCCACCTGTCCGAGCCCGCGGACTGGTCAACGAGGTTATCGGGGGGAGAGCAGCGACCTGAAAGAACAGTGGTACACTATGGAGGGAGACACGTACACTCGGTTCAGCTAAAGCAAGTCTCCTTTACTTTCGGTTTCAGCGGGGCTTTATAGCTGGGGAAAAGCGGAAGAAGCAGGCCAACAGTGCCTAGCCAATGATTACACACATGACCTTATTTGGTGCGCCGGAGGTCGTCATGCGCACTGGACCTGAAGGAGCACAGCTAATCCCTGAAGGGGGAAGTATCCTGATGCCATGAGGCAAGGCGCCAACAATAAATCTTAAAAAAATAAAAGAAGGAAAGATAAGGTGAAGTACCGAAATCAAGAAAACAGAGTTGAATATATCAGTAGACCAGATTATAAAAAGGCCAATTAGGAGAGCAGGAGAAATGCATGACAGACATTTGAACGCTCCTGTTACAATTTTTACATACAGATGGGGATGTAGAAGATAAGTATTTCAGATGTAGCAGTTGTAGCTCTAAATTAAATTAATTATGAAAGAATATAATAAAAATATATAAGGTTATAAACTTGCAGCACTAAATACTGACAGGCGTGACATAAGAAAGGAGGGGAGAAGGTCTTTTTTTAAAAGGGGTAAAAAAAAGATAATCAAAATATGAACATTTAAAAATATATCTGCTAGATTCCCCTGGCTTTATTTATTATTTTTTTTCACTAAGAACACCAGTGAATATTTTATTGTCCATGCAAGGAATGCATACTTTCATTGTGAAAATTATAATAATTTGTAATAACATGATGTGCTAAAATACAATTCAATAAAGTTTCCATAGAGTAAAAGAAGTTGTTTATTGTACCTGCTCTGAGAGGTAGTGAAGTTAAAAAAAAAAGGTGAAGGTTATATTTAACTAAATATGAAAATTTTCAAGTTTTATAGCACTTAGACTTAGCAATCTTAAGCTATCATTAATCTATTTCTAATTACACCAGTATTTAGAACTCCAAATAATGTAGTGATAACACATACATGTGTACAAGTATGGCTTATAGTCTATATTAACTGAAAATGATTTGAAGTAAACAATATACATTATAAAAGCAATTATATCTTGAGAATTTATAGACCAAATTCTGCTTCAGCTTATTTATACACACTCATTAAAACATTAGTATATTAACTGTGGCATATAGATGAACTTGAATGAAAATTAATGAACCAAACAAGAACCATAGGCCCAAATGAGATAAAATATTTCTTGCTTCTGTCTTGCTGACAAGCAAAAGCAAATCGCTTAATGCCTTGGAAATCCCTCTCCGTGTAAGAATCAATTTGCTCTAGCTTCTGATAACATATTTTTATGCAGTCAAACTAAAATGATTAAATTCATTTCATAAAATAATTTCTTGACTTTCATATGCAGCATAATTTCAACTTCAAATGCATAGAAAATACGTATCTGAGACACCTGAACTCTAAAAGGCCCTTTTATGAATTTTATTGAGCAAAGAAAATTATTTTTCTACCCATTAAATCTCCTCATTTTAATTTTAAGTTCTTTGGCTTGTCACAGAAAAATGTAAGCTTCTGAGTAGCCTTAAACAAAATATGCAGTTTTGCTATATTCAGTCCTCAGAAAGTAAGCTTTGATCTCATTCTGGGTATCAGGGAAGCATAAAAATGATGCCTGACCACTTGCTTAGTTCAAGGGATTATCAAGTAGGATGGAATAAAGAAGGGATGAAATAACTAACTTCTAAGCCCATATTCCACCCACCACCACATTATCTACATTCCTTAACAGGCAACAACAAAAATCTACCAGTTTTAGCTATAGCATATGGAACCTGTTAAAGACAAATATTTCTGGGCTATCTATGTGTCTCCCCTTTTGAAGCAGCAGCATGAAAGAGACCAGCTATGGGAATCTTAGGGAAGCAAAATACCCAGTCCTCCTTATCACAGCTGCCAGCCATGCCAATATGTGAATACAGTTTAAGAGGTTCAAGGACAATGGCATATTTGGTAACATATACAGACAATTAAGCTCTACCTTCTTTTTCCAAGGCTCAAAAAAATGTTATTAAAAGGTATGCCTCTATCATTTTAACATTCATTTGCACATGTATAGCATTCTGGTCCTGAAGAACAGGTTGCCACAACTCCTGTCTTCTGTTCTCATTGGAAAATTGTGCCTGCATCTAGATGCTGTGAGAATTAGATAATTGGAGTATTTAAGGAAAGGGCAGTTAACTACACAAATTCTTGCTCTCAAGAGGAATACAGTAGATTTTGCCCAACCCCCAAAAAAAGTATAATTCCCTACTGCCTTCATATGCCAATTTTTCTTTTCTTTTTATTGATTTATTTTTTGATAATCTGTGTCAGTTTTTTTTTTTAATCTTTCCTCTGCATAATAATTAACTTGGATGATTTAAAAAGTCCATACATTTTTTCTTATTTTTGTAATCTAATTTTGGAAAATTTGTAATGATTTGACAAAAGTTAATCACTTCTTTTCCTGTTCTGTTTTTCTGAAGGTATTTTATAAAGCTAGAAGTATAGAGATTTTTCTATTTAAGAATTTACTCTTTTGATTCAGGGTTTATAATGGAATAGGTCATAGACCTCATTGTTGCACTTATCCGTGCCCTTGTAGTGCCAAATAGTGTCATAAATGAACTTTCTCTTGTCTGTTAAGTCACGCATATCTGTCACAATTGATCACTTATTTTTTCTTGCTTCAAGCACTGTCCTTATGAGGAATCAGTATTCCTCTCAATATGCTAACTTTATTAACTTATAAGCTCACTTTCCTTTAACTGGTCAAGGTTTGATCCCTATGTCACTCCTGACATTTAAATTCTAGAACACCAGGCTATAAATATCAAATACTCACCACATTTATAGCTGCAGCATCATTACTTCCCTCTAACTTTAGACACTTCACTCTCATGTTCCTATGTATGAGTAATGGGTACCACAAGCCCAAAATGTTCAAAAATGCACCCAGGTTCCATTTTCCCTAAACATGCCCTTATTTCAGCTAATAAAATTTCCATTGTATTCATCTGTATTTTAGCAAGTGAAAACGCTGTTTAACTCCAAAACACTAAAATCTCTCTTTATATGTTTATAGTTATCAGTTTGCATAATTTTCACCAAAATAACTGAGATGCCTCTAGATTCCAAATATTTCTTACCACATCTACCAATGAATTTAATCCAGCTAGAATCATCTTTTAACTAAAATGGTGTTCTAATTGTTTTGTCAGCATCCATCACTGACAAACTCTGATCAATATTTCACATAGTAAACACATTACCTTGAATGCAAGTCTAACTAGTTTACTCTGCTCAAAATTATACAATTACTTCTGTGCAATTAGGGTATTGATGTGCATGTAACTCCCTGACCACTTTTTCTATAACACTGTTAGCATATTTCTAATTTATTTTCCTAATACTATCTTATTTGATTATTAATTTTATTGTTTTATTCCCAGTTTTACTCACATGACATATTATTGACATACTACATATGCAATGTTATGGGGTATGTTATGATGTGATACACATATATATTGCAAAGTGATTACTAAAATAAGGTTACATATTTCCTCTATCTTCTCACATAATTTGTGTTGATAAATTTTCTTAGGAGGACCTTTAGCTTGTTCTTCATTCCTGAAAGACAGTTTTCCTGAATAAAGTAATTTTGGTTGACAGTTTTGCTTTGGGAGTCAGTGAGGGCCACTGGAATAAGGAGACACATGTTTAGCTGATATTTTGATTTCTGGTTACCCACTATGGATCTGGTGTCACTGGAGACTACTGTGGCTACTAGAGTCAAGAGCTACTTGGGGAAAACTGGATCCTATGTTCCAGAAACCTGAGGGGGAACCCGGGTCACAGGAATGCCCTGGAGCACACAAGCACCAGTGTGTTTCTGGGACCTGGGTCCCTGGGATCCTTGCCTTGACATTTACCTGGAGCCTTGTGAATTGCTTGGGCCGTAGAAGTAGAGGTGCTTTGAGAATGAGGTATTGGTTTGTGGGAACCTACAAAGACCTTTCCAAGGATGCTGTTGGGATCATGGGAGGTACCAAGTGCCACCGGTGATGGCAGGAAATTCCCAAGGCTGTGAAGTCAGACTATTTCTATTGGGGGTCAACTCTGGGGTCCAGAATGATGCCCAGAACTCACTTTTCTTTCCTCCCACTGGGAAAGTGTCTCTCTAGATACAAAGTTGCTGGAGGTTAGAAAGGGGTGATTGAGGTTGAGTCTATTTTTCCTATTCTCCAGTCTCCTCCAAGTGTATTTTCTTATCACTATAATCACCATATTGTTGATGACATTCTCTATTTGTTTTAATTTTTATCTTAATAAAATTATTTTCATAAAATTAATGAAGTTTTCTGCCAATATTCCAAAGGATACATCATATATCAGCCATATATCAGTTAATTATTTTAAAATGTCATTAATTATTTATAAATGTTTTGATACATAAAATGTTTCATATATATTTAAGCAAAATCATAACAAACACCTATAAACTTTCCTAATTTTCAAGAATAAGAAAAAATGTTAATTCAATTGAAAATGTTCATTCTCTCATTTAATCCTCTCAATTTCTGTGTTGTTCATCATTCAATTTACTTTTTCAGTTTTTCTTGGTCACGTTTGTACTTGTCCCTATTAATAAACTTCATTTTTTATTTTTGTAGACTTGCAAAATGTTTTCATTCTGTAACTTCACCTTCTGAGACTTGCAGTTCTTATTCTACACTGATTGTAAAATGTATTCATATAAACCTAGCTTATTCATTTTTACTTCTATATAGTAAGTCATACACCATTATTTATTTATTTTCAGTCAATATTACAATTTTTCCAGAATTTTTCTATTTCAACCAGTGCCAATAAAAAAATCCTTGTAAATATGTTCTGATATACTGGTGAAAGGGTGACTTTGGGGCATATAACTAAAAACAGAATTTTGGGATTATAGTATATAAATGACTTTAAAAGTACAGTGTCATGTTATATTCTAAAGCAAGCAAGCCCATTTGCACTCTCAGTAGCACAGGATGGTTTTCCTCTTGACCAATGTTTTCATAGTCTATTCCAAATTTGACTACATCAAAACAAATGTAAACAAGATTGGAATTCTCCAACGGATGCCCCTTTCACTTTGAGTTTGCAGCCAGTAACACACAGCAAGGCCCTAGGTGGTCAACCCCTGCTTTCTTTCTAGCTTCACCCCATTTTCTTCTGTCATTCATTCTACTCTAGCTACAAAGGCCACCAGGCTGTGCTGTGAGTGCTGCCAGTACATTCTAAATCCAGTGCAGGGCCTCCCTTGGTGGCGCAGCAGTTGAGCGCTGGGCTGCGAAGCTGTCTGCAACCTCCGCAGTGCAGGTTCAATCCCCGGCCACAGGTGAGGGTCCCACATGGCGCACAGACCTCTCCTGCCACCTGCTGCTCCCCTCAGCAGTGTATTTCGTCTGTCTGCCTGTTCTGTTCCCTGCACTGGCTCTGGTGAATTTTCTCACCCTCCCGCGCTTCTGACTGTACCCAGTGCTTGTATAAATAAAAAAATATGTAAATCTTTAAATTAAGTGCAATGCCCCTATAGGTAACTTTACCTGGAAAACTACCTCCTACGTGTTATACTATGTTCTACACAGGACTCCAAATGACTTTCCAGATAGCAAGGCGTCTTTGAATCTACTAAATTAAGCTTGACAGCTAACATCACCATTAAGCTTTATCTTCTCCTCTCCTTTAGCATGTTTATGCCATGTGTCACCACATAACATGTTATATGTTATTAAATCGTATGTTCCAGGTATGTATCCACACAAAATGGAATGGCTAGTGACTCCTTCCTTCATTTGAATGTTTACTAATAACTAGATAACTACCCACAACAATCAATGCAAAACTGCGGGATGGATTATCATGGGTAATAGTCAAAAATTACGGTTTCCTTTAATTTTCAAATTTTTTAACCAATTGTTCTTTGAGACTGGAACTGAGACCTATACTATGCAATTGGATTCGTTCTCTCAATCTCTTTAGAATGGCTATCTTTTCTAAATTAATTATTGGCCACAAATTTTATTTAGTAGGACAAGATATATTTAAAAGTGACTAAGCAAACATGCAAAGCATGTATAATTGAATATAAACAAAATAACATTTGAATATTTCCCGAGTTTGTTTCTATGGAAGTACTCAGGGTATTAACTACAATGTATGTGATGAGAATACACATATATTTATGTATAGAAATGATAATTTATGAAACTTAATCATATATCAGATTTGGTCCTCCTGATGGCACAAGAGGATAAGATGCAACCTGTGAAGGTATCTGCAGCCACTGTAGCACAAGTTTGATACTCGGCCAGAGAGCTACCCACATGTGAAGCATGGCACAGCAGACCCCACCTGTCTTGCCCGCTGTTCCCCTCAGCAGTGTATTTCAGTCAGTCTGCCTGTTCTGCACCCTACTCTGTCTCTGGTGAATCCTCTCACCCTCCCGCACATCTGGCCTGTACCTCAGTTCTTGTATGCATGAATAAAATAAATCTTTAAAAAAATCAACTATTAATATATATGTGGATTTATTTCTGGGCTCTTGATTCTGTTATATTGTATCTTGCCTTTTTATGCCAATATCATTTTATTTATTTATTTTTAAGATTTATTTATTTTATGCATACATGAGCTGGGGCACAGGCCAGAGGGTTCACAAGAGACAGAGTGGGGAACAGAACAGGCAGATTTACTGAAATACACTGTTGAGGGGAGCAGCGGGTGAGACATGAGATGTCTGCTATACCATGTGGGTATTTCCCTGGCTGGGCTCGAACTTGTGCTACGGTGGCTGTGGATACCTTCATATGTTGCATCTTAATGCCTTGTGCTACCAGGGAGGCCCCAATATCATTTTATTTTAATTACTGTTGATTTATAGTATAGTTTTTGATCAGGTAATGTGATACCTTCTTTTTTATCTTTTTTTTTCCCTCCCTTTTTCTTACTCTAGGGGCTTTATGATTCCATATACATTTCAACTTTTTCTGTTCTATTTCTTTGAAGAATATTGTTGGCATTTTGATGGGGGTTGTGTTAAATTTATATATCACTTTTGTTGAGACAGTTATTTTGCCTGCATTGATTATTCCATTCCAGGAAAATGAAACGGCTCCCTATATCTTTATGTCACAATCTAAGTCACTGTAGTTTTCATTTCATTACATTCTTACCTCCTTGGTTAAGTTTATTCCTAAGTATTTGAATCTTTATGAAGTAATTTTGAATGGAATTTAATTTTTTATTTCCAGTCATTGTTCGTAAATAAAAAGGCAACAGAAATTTAGCCTGACTTTGTAGTTATTTATTGTTTCTGATAAATTTTGGTGAAATGAATAGTGTTTCCTTATATACTATAGTATTTTCTACAAATAATAATATCATATTTCTATAAATAATAAGTGTTTCATTTTTTCCAACCCAAATTTCTTTAATTTCCTATTTTTGTATTAGAGCTGTAGCTAAAACATCTAATGCTAAATAAAACAGAAGTGGTGACAGTGGATATAGTAGTCTTGTTCATGATCTTTAAAAGACAGTTTGTAATTTTTCAGCGATAAGAATTATATTGACTATAATTTTGTTAACATATGGCCTTTATTCCACTTAGAAATTTGTATTCCTTGTATTCCCACCTCCTTTCATGTTTCTATCAAAAATGGATGTTGAAACTTATCAAATGTATTATCTGTATCTACTGTTTTTTTTTTTTTTTTAAAGAGGCATGTATTTATTTATTTATTTGTTTGTTTGTTTGTTTATTTATACAAGCACTGGGTACAGGCAGAAGCGCGGGAGGGTGAGAGAATTCACCAGAGCCAGAGGGGAGCAGAGCAGGCAGAAGGACCGAAGTACACTGCTGAGGGGAGCAGCAGGCGGCAGGAGGGGTCTGCGCGCCATGTGGGACCCTCCTCCTGTGGCCGGGGAGCAGCCAGGGATCGAACCAGCACCGCAGAGGCCACAGGCAGCTTCGCAACCCAGTGCTCAACCGCTGCGCCACCGGGGAGGCCCTACTGACTATGTTTTGTTTTGTTTTGTTTTGTTTTGTTTTGTTTTGTTTTTAGAATTTTTTTTTTCATCTTACATTTTTTTTTTAATAGACGCATGTTTTTGTTTTTTATTTATTTATTTGTTTGTTTTGATTTTTGTTTATACAAGCACTGGGTACAGTCAGAAGCGCGGGAGGGTGAGAGAATTCACCAGAGCCAGAGCGGGGAGCAGAGCAGGCAGAAGGACCGAAGTACACTGCTGAGGGGAGCAGCGGGCGGCAGGAGAGGTCTGCGCGCCATGTGGGACCCTCCTCTGGTGGCCGGGAGCAGCCGGGGATTGAACGGGTGCTGCAGAGGCCACGGGCAGCTTTGCAACCCAGCGCTCAACCGCTGCGCCACCGGGGAGGCCCCATGACTATGTTTTTAATCTCTACTTTTGTTGATATAATTATTTAATTTATCAATTTTTATAGTAAACAATTTTGGCTTCCTTGGGATTAATGCTAATTTATCATGTATAATATTTGTAATGTATTATCGAATTACATTCCCTAATATTTTGTTGAAGATTTTTGAAACAACATTGATCTGTAGTTTTATTTTCTTGTTCTTTCATTGGTTTTGGTATTGGGGTAATGTTGTCATCATATTAGAAAGCATTCCCTCTTCTTGAATATGAAAAATAATTTCAGCAAGATTGGTGTAAATTTTGTTTAAAGGTTTGATCAAATTTATTCATAAAGATATCTGGGCTTTTGTTTCTAGGGAGATTTTGTTTCAATTTATGTGACTGTGATTGGTTTATTTAACTCCCTTATTTATCTTGGGAAATAATGTTCTAGAAATTTGTTAATTTCTTCAAGGTTATCATATTAATTGCAGATAGTTTTCATAATAATTACTTTCTAATCATTTATGTTTACATACTGTCAGTAGTAATTTTTCCTCTCTCATTTCTAACTTATTGTATTTTCTTTTATTTTCATAGTCAGTCCAGCTAGAGGCTTATATCAATTTTATCTTTTTGAAAACCCTCTTAGTTTCATTGATCTTTCTTATGGCCTCTTGATTTCTATTTCATTTATTTGCACTCTTAATTTTTTTTATTATTTTCTTCCTCCTATTATACTAACTTTAGGTCTTCCTTGACCTTGTTCCTCTTTTTGAAGTTGCTTTAGATTTTACATTTTTATTTGTTTTTTTTTTTCCTTTTCTTTCTTTATTTCCTTTTCGTTGTTTTTTTTTTTTTGGACAACGATAATATGATAATAACCTCTACATTTGTAATTATTGAGGCTTTCCAAAATAAAACAAGAAAAAAAACCACAAAAATCTGGAATATAAATCTTTAAAAAAATTACTATTATATAAGTAGACTCAGCAAAAATATCAATTCTTAACTAATCATAGTAATTTAGCTTCCAGCGAAATTTCTATAAAACCTACAAATGGTTAAGACTCAGTTTCCCTTTATGAACAAAGAATAAATTTGCACTAATCTAAAGCTTTTGTGCTTTTTTTTATTTTGTTTTCTTTAAAATATTTATTTATTTATGCATACAAGAGCTGGGGTGCAGGCCAGAGGTGCTAGAGGGTTGAGAGGATTCACCAGAGACAGAGTGGGGAGCAGAAAAGGCATATCTACTGAAATGCACTGCTGAGGGGAGCAGCAGGGGAGACAAGATAGATCTGGTGCACCATGTGAGTTATTTTCTTGGTCAGGATTGAACTTGTGCTGCAGTGACTGCTATTATCTTCTTAGTGCTGAGATTTAACCCCTTCCACCACCAGGGAGGCCCTTAAAAAATCTTTAGTGTTAATATGAATATTTGTTATCAAATTATATCAAAGAAAATAATGTGCTTGTACTACTGATTATGTACCATATTTCTAATAAGAACTTATTGGTGTTAATATAAATAAATAAAATTTAAAAAGTAGCTACACATATCTTAAACATTATGAAAATATATGAAATAGATATTTTTATCCAAATTAAATTCAGAAATCATATATGAAGTAATAGAAGGAAATATGCCCCACCCACACACACAAAATTAGCTGCTCGTATTTCTTTGTGTGCATTTTTATTTGTGTGCTTACGTTGTGCTTTGTGTGAATTTTGATTGTGTGCTTACATTATTAATTCATCTTCAGATCATGAGGGTAATTGTTTTTAAGATTTATTTATTTATACATACAAGAGCTAGGCTACAGGCCAGAGGTGTGGACCATGAGAGGATTCACCAGAGACAGAGCAGGGAACAGAACAGGCAGACTGACTGAAATACACTGCCCAGGGGAGCAGCGGGTGAGACAGGAAAGGTCTGCTGTGCCATGTGGTTAGCTCCCTGGCTGGCAGGGGATCCAACTCCTGCTGCAGAGGCTGGGGATATCTTCACAGTGCTGGGCTTAACCCCTTGTACCCCCAGGGAGGCCTCACGAAATGAGGTTTGTTTTTTCTTTAAGATTTTTTTATTTATGTATATAAGAACAGGGTTGTAGGCAAGAGGTGCCAGGGGTGAAATGATTCACCATAGACAGAGTGGGGAGCTGAACTGAAATACACTGCTGAGGGGAGCAAAAGGTGAGACAGGAGAGGTCTGTTGTACCTTGTGGGTTACCTCCCTCTCCAGGGATCAAACTCTTGCTGCAGTTTTTGGCTATAGCGTGATAGCTCTGAGACCTTAACCCCTGTACCACCAGGGAGGCCCAGACCATGAGTGTTTTTAAATGGTAATACATGTATTTTTAATTCTGAATATAGAATATCTTACTTAAATAATTTTCTTTTAGATGTTACTGTTGCAAAAGCATAAAAAAATAAATAGTCATATATGTTTTGGGAAGCACAAAGCACAGCCATTTATCCAATCCTAGTGGTTTTGTTATTAAAAAAAACATAGCTCTTTCCTGTATTAGCCTACAATAGAATCTTTTATAAAACCATCAGTATTTTTTTCCCAACACAACATAAAAGCTTAACATTAATTAAAAGGAAATTAAGACTTGAATTGTCTTAGAAAGAGAAAACACTGGGCCTCCTCTGGTGGCACAGCGATTGAGCACTGGGCTGAGAAGCTGCCCGCAGCCTCTGCAGCGCAGGTTCAATTCCCAGTCGCCAGCAAGTACCCCGCATGGCCCGCAGAGCTCTCCTGTCACCTTGCTGCTCCCCTCAGCAGTGCACTTTGGTCCTTCTGCCTGTTCTGCTCCCCGCTCTGGCTCTGGTGAATTCTCTCACCCTCCCGTGCTTCTGACTGTACCCAGTGCTTGCATAAATAAATCTTAAAAAAAAAAAAAAACAAGAGAAAACACTAAGGAAAGAACTTTAAGACTATGGAATCAGAGCATTTTTTAAAAAAAAATTAACTGACTCAAATTTAGGTATCCTCTTTAATAGTATTTTATTTGTAGTATTGCTAGTAGCAAAAACCATGTTGTAAAATTTGAATTTGACAAAAAATGAAGAGAAAATATTTTTTTATAAATTTCATCAATTCTTTATTGAATACATGTAGTGATAACATATTGGAGAACATAAACAATTAGTAATTATCATCAAAGTGAAGAAATGCCATGTAAGGGGAAGTAAGATGCAAAGAAATCAAGAAGTTGCATATTATTATATCTTTGTTTTTATTTATATTTAATAGCATTTGAAACAATATAAAAATGATTCTGATACATCATGAATTTGGTGTTCTTGTTGATTATTAAATTCTTCACATAAAATAAAACAAGACACTAACAATTTATTGGAGTAATCTGCATTTTTATGTTGACACAATAATATTTTATTAAGCAGAATTATTATTCTGTGCTGCCCTTTCCCTGATCCCCAAGTTTATCTTAATTCATTTTAGATTTTGATATGTAAGAAATACAAAGAAAATGAGTCTGAAACATGATGTTTGCTATATTGCATTCTTGTTTGCTTTCAATTGCTCCTGTATAAGTCTTTCTTTGGTCAGCTGAGCTTGGAGATATGTCAGCTCACTGAACTAAAATGCTTAATATATTAATCATTAAGTAATTATCTTATTCACTTTATGATGTTTTAACAAAACAATAACATTACTTAATCGTTTCACATGAATTCACCTGAGGCTTTTTTTTTAAATATTTATTTATTTGTGCATACAAGAACTGGGGTACAGGCCAGAGATGCGGGGGGTAAGAGTACTCACTAGAGGCAGAGTAGGGAGCAGAACAGGCGGATCTACTGAAATACACTGCTGAGGGGAGTAGCAGGCAAGACAGGAGAGGTCTGCTGCACCATGTGTGTTGCTCACTGTCCAGCCAGGGATCAAACTCCTGCTGCAGAGGCTGCGGATTGAGTCATAGTGTGGTGCTTTACCCTTTGCATCACCAAGAATGCCCTGACACCTGAGTTTTTGTAGTAATCCACAATTTAGAGGAGGTGTGTAATGCTATCCACAATGAGGTAGAGAAAACAGAAGTTGGAATATTTTTGGTTCAGAGTCAAGTGATTCTTAAGTGACTGAGACAGACCATTCATCAAGAATTTTTTCTAGGCCTCCCCTGGTGGCGCAGATGGTTGAGCACAGTGCTGTGAAGATGTCTGCAGCCTCTGCAGCACTGGTTTGATCCCGGCCAGTCTACGAGAATTCCACATGGGCAGCAGACCTCTCCTGCCTCGCCTGCTACTCCCCTCAGCAATGTATTTTGTCAGTATGGCTGTTCTGTTCCCTGTTCTGTCTCTGGTGAGTCCTCTCATCCTCCCGCACATCTGATCTATACCCCAGTTCTTGTATAAAATAAATAAATACATCTTAAAAAAAAAGAAATGTTTCCCATATTGTTATACAACATTTACTGTGTTTTATCTGTGATTTATGTGGAACATTGTTCCAACAGGAACTTTTAAGATGCACCACATTCCTAATTATTTTTCATTCCTATATTTATTTATTTATCTGTTTATTTATTTATTTATTTATTATTAAACTTTGTATTGAAGTACCACTGGTTTGCATCTTTCTCAGTATTTTGCAAGTATATGATATGCTTTTGCAGATGTAGTCACCATGATGCACACAAACTGAAGCACCCTGAATTCTTTACCATAGTACATTTTTCTGTTTGCCCAAGCTGTTCATCACCACTCTCCCTTCCACTCCGGACACCACAATTCTATAGACTGCACTCAATGATTGGTTTTAAACTTTATCTTTGGATCCAATGCCTGGGAAGACAGTGCACACAGGAAAGTGTGTCTCCAACTCATCATTTTAGAACAGGGACCTTCCTTCAATAAAGATGGCTTGAAACCAGCAGAAGGCTCCCTGCAGAGCCAGAGGTGAGCTGGGAAGCACAACCACACCAGGCCCTTTCTGGCCAGCAGTCTGAGCCCAGAGAGGGAGTGGGCATCCAATGCCAGGGCAGACCACATGTGCAGGAAAGTGCATCTCTGACTAGCCATTTTAGAACAGGGACCTTCCTTCAATAAAGACTGCTTGAAACTGGCAGCCAGAGGTGAGCTGAAGGCCCCCACAAGCCTGGTCCCACCTGGCAGGAAGTTGGAGACCAGAGGGGGATCCAGCAATTTGGAACCCGGAGTGCAATCCAGCTGCCTCACCTCCAGGGAAGTCTGTGGGACTTCAAGACACACCTGTAGAATTAAACACAGAAAGAGGAGATATTCAGTGACAGTGACCATTAACATACTCAAAGTACCACTGCCTCACTGGACTTCTGGCATAACAGTATTTGACTCATTTGGACCACCAGTTTCCAAAATCCCAGGAAGAGCACACCAAAAAGATGCCGGCCAGTACCAGTGACACAGTGTCCCAACGCATAGGGCAAAATAGAAAACAGGCAGCAGGGAAAAGAAACACTACGTGCAACCTAGCAACTCCTCAAGAAAAAGACACACCACAAAAAGAAAACCACCAACCAGATTGCAATGACAGTGACTTGGAAGAACTTCTGACCCTTCTAAAAAGAGAATTTAAAATTGCCATGATGAAAAAACTGACAGAACTCATTAAGGAAAACAACAGTCAGAAGAATAAAATGGAGTCCCTAAAGAGGGAAATGAAGGAAATGCTTGAGATCAAAGGATTAACAGAAGAACTAACAAATGCTGGGAAAAGCAGTGATAACAGAATAGACAAAAGGGAAGAATGAATAAGCACTCTCGAAGACACAGAAATAAAAAGAACCAAAAAAGAAAAGGAAAGAGAAGTATGAATTAAAAAGACTGAATAAAGATTTTGGGAACTATCTGACTCCATGAGGAAAGGAAATATAAGAGTTATAGGAATCCCAAAAGGAGAGGAGAGAGACCTAGGAACAGAGAAAATATTCAAGGAAATAATTGAAGAGAACTTCCCAAATGTGAAGAAAGAGCTGAAAATAGACATACAGGAAGCAAGAAGAACACCAAACTTCCATGATGAAAGGAAAAATACAGCAAGACATATAATAGTAAAGCTCCCAAGAATCCAAGACAAGGAAAATATAATGAAGCTGATAAGAGGGAAGAAACAGATAACATACAAAGGAAAACCAATCAGACTGACATCAGACTTCTTCAAAGAAACACTACGGGCAAGGAGAGAGTGAAGGGACATAGTCAACAGACTCCAAGACAACAAATGCCAACCAAGAATACTCTATCCTGCAAAGCTTTCCTTCTTCTGTGAAGAAAGAATAAGGACCTTCCCAGACACATGGAATCTCTGGAATTTCATTACGACTAAACCCCCACTCCAAAAAATACTATAAGGAGTCCTAAAGCCAGAACCAACAGAGGGATGGATAACAACTAAAGAAGGCCAAAAAAAAAGTTATTAAAAGAATAAATAAATAAAATCAGAGGAAAGACAAACACAATGGCAAATACAGATGCAAACATACAAATATTAACTCTAAATGTAAATGGACTAAATTTGTCAATAAAAAGACACAGAGCCACAGGCTGGACTAAGAAACAAAACTCAACCTTTTGCTGTCTCCAGGAAACATATTTAACTACAAAAGATAAAAATAGACTCAAAGTTAAAGGATGGAAAACAATTCTACAAGCAAATGGACCCCCCCCAAAAAAAGAAGGCAGGAACAGCTATACTTGTATCAGATAAAATAGATTTCAAACTCAAAAAGGTGGAAAGAGACCCCAACGGTCACTACATTATGATCAAGGGGACAATACTTCAAGAAGAAATAACACTCATTAACATATACTCACCAAATGAAGGAGTACCAAAATACATCAGATAACTATTATCATCTCTGAAAACAGACATCAGAGAAAACACATATGTAGTAGGAGACTTCAACACAACACTATCAACAATGGATAGATCAACAAGACAAGAAATAAGTAAAGACACTAAAGCTCTAAATAAGGATCTAGAGCTCATGGGCTTAACAGACATCTATAGGACACTAAACCCCAAAAAATCTAAGTACACATTTTTCTCAAGCACACAGGGATCATTCTCCAGGATCAATCACATACTAGGACACGAGACAAACATCAACAGACAACCAAGATTGAAATAATACCAACCATCTTCTCTGACCATGAAGGCATCAAACTAGAAATAAACCATAAAAAGAAGGCAAGGAACTCTCCTACGTCATGGAGAGTGAAACCCACACTACTGGAAGACCACTGGACTAATGAGGAGATCAAAGAAGAAATTAAAAGAAGCTTTGAGTTCAATGACAAAGAGGACACCAATTTCCTAAATGTATAGGACACAGCAAAAGCAGTAATAGGAGGAAAATATAAAGCAATATAGGCTCACATCAAGACACAAGAAAGAACCCAAAGAAACAATCTAATCTCAAAGCTCAAAGAACTAGAAAAAGAACAACAAAAAACCCAAAACCGGTAGAAGAAAAGAAATAATAAAAATTAAAGCAGAAATAAATGAAATTGAAACTAAAAAAAAAAAAAATCCAAAAGATCAATGAAACCAAAAGATGGTTCTTTGAAAAAATAAATAAAATAGACAAACCTCTAGCCAGGCTCACAAAGGAAAAACAGGAGAAAGCACAAATAAATAGGGTCACAAAAGAAAAGGAGAAATCACAACAGACACAGCAGAAATCAAAAGAATAATCAGAAAGTACTATGAACAATTATATGCAAACAAGTTCAACAATCTAGAAGGGATGGACAAATTCCTACAACTCTACGATCACCCAAAGCTAGATAAAGAAGAAATAGAACACCTAAACAGACCAATTACAAGCAGCAAAATTGAAATGGTAATCAAAAACCTCCCCAAAAACATAAGCCAGGGACCTGATGGATTTACAAATGAATTCTACCAAATATTCAAAAACAAATTAGTGCCTATCCTTCACAAACTCTTTCAAAAAATTGAGAAGGAAGGGATAATACCAAACACATTTTAGTTCTTTGAGCTTTGAGATTAGGTTGTTTCTTTGAGTTCTTTCTTGTTTCTTGATGTGAGCCTCTATTGCTATATACTTTCCTCTAATACCAAAACCGAACAAAGACAACACAAAAATGAGAAAACTACAGGTCAATCTCTCTAATGAACACTAATGCAAAAATCATCAATAAAATTTTAGCTATCAGAATCCAACAATGTATCCATAAGATAATTCACCACGACCAAGTAGGATTTATTCCAGGGACACAAGGATGGTTCAACATCTGAAAATCAATCAATGTTATCCAATACATCAACAAAAAGAAATATAAAAACCATATGATAATATCAATAGATGCTGAGAAAGCTTTTGACAAAGTACCACACCCATTCTTGATAAAAGCCCTTGAAATTCTTGGGATACAAGGAACATAACTCAACATCATAAAGGCCATATGTAACAAGCCCATAGCCAGTATCATTCTCAATGGTGAAAAGCTGAAAGCATTTCCATTAAGATCTGGAACAAGACAAGGATGTCCACTCTCGCCACTGCTTTTCAATATAATACTGGAAGTTCTAGCCAGAGCAATAAGACAAGAGAAAAACATACAAGGAATCCAAATAGGAAAAGAAGATGTTAAACTATCACTATTTGCAGATAATATGATAATATACATAGAGAACCCCAAAAACTCCACAGAAAAACTAATTCAACTAATAATCAGTTTAGTAAAGTGGCAGGAAGCAAAATCAACACACAAAAATCAGTAGCCTTCCTATATATAAACAATAAATATGAAGAAGAAGAAATAAAAAAAAATCCCTTTTATTATTGAAACAAAAAAATCAAATATTTGGGAACAAATCTAACAAAAGAGGTAAAGGACCTATACAAAGAAAATTATAAAACACTGTTAAAAGAAATAGAAGAAGACACAAAGAAATGGAAAGACATCCCTTGCTCATGGATTGGAATAATTAATATTATTAAAATGGTCATCCTACTAAAAGCAATATACAGATTCAATACTATTCCAATAAAAATTTCAATGACATTCTTCAAAGAAATAGAACAATCATTGATTAAATTCATATGGAATCACCAAAAACCCCAAATAGCCAAAGCTAACCTGAAAAAAAAAAAAAAAGAAGAAGAAGGGAATGGAGGCATCACACTCCCAGACTTCAAACTATACTACCAAGCCATAATCATCAAAACTGTGTGGTATTGGAACAAGAACAGACACATGGACCAATGGGCCAAATAGAAAATCCAGAAATTAACCCACAGATTTATGGTCAACTAATTTTTGACAAAGGAGCAAAAAATATGCACTGAAGCAAAGAAAGTTTACTCAATAAATGGTGCTGGGAAAACTGGGTCGCTACATACAAAAGAATGAAGCTTGACTACTACCTCACACCATGCACAAAAACCAACTCAAAATGGATTAAAGAACTAGACACAAGACCTGAAACCATAAAATACATAGAAGGAAATACAGGCGAAACACTACATGACATGCGCCTCAAAGACATCTTTACAGACACATCACCCAAAGCAGTGATAGTGAAGGCAAAGATCAACAGCTGGGACTACATCAAATTAAAGAGCTTCTGCACAGCAAAAGAGACTAACAAAAACAAAGAGAAACCCCACCAACTGGGAGAACATTTTTGCACCCAACACTAATGATAAAGGACTGATCACAAAAATCTACAAAGAGCTGATGGGACTCAATAAAAACAATGAAAATAATCCAGTCATAAAATGGGCAGAAGAGTCAAACAGAAACTTCTCCAAAGAGGAAATGCAAATGGCTAACAGGCATATGAAAAAATGTTCAACATCACTTGTAATCAGGGAAATGCAAATCAAAACTACCATGAGATACCATCTTATACCAGTGAGAATGGCACATATTAAAAAAAAAAAAAAAAACTAGCAACAACAAATGTTGGCGAGGTTGTGGAGAAAAAGGAACTCTCCTGCACTGCTGGTGGGAGGGCAAACTGGTCCAACCACTATGGAAGGTGTGTGGAGATTTCTTGACCTATTAAAAATAGAGCTTCCATATGATCCAGCATTTTCACTCCTAGCTATTTACCCAAATGACACAGAAACATCAATTCCAAAGGGCACCTGGACCCCTATATTAATAGCAGCACTATTTACAATAGCTAAGCTTTGGAAACAACCCAATGCCCAAAAATTGATAACTGGATCAAGAAGATATGGTACATATACACAATGGAATATTACTCAGCAATCAAATAAGATAAATATGCAATTTGCAGCAACCTGGATGATGCTGGAAGGGATCATGCTCAGCGAAATAAGCCAGAAAGAAAAAGAAAAATATTGGATGGTCTCACTCATAGCAGGAATTTAGAAAACCTAAATAAGGGAACTGGAGAAAGACTAATTAATACAAAGTAAAAATCAAAATTAGGAAGCAACTATAAACCAGAGACACACTACAGGAGTGTGAGGTGGGTATAGGAAGGGCTAGGGTCATAAATAAGGGGGTGTGCCATTGTTTGGGGAATATAACCAAAATGAAAATGCATACATTGTGCAAAAATGAAAAATGATATAAGAATTATATAAAATAAAATATTAAAAAAAACTATCTTTTTGTGACTTTTGGTTTCTTTCTCTATATTCCACACATAAACAATGCCATACAGTATTTCTATTTCTTTTACTTATTTAACTTAGCATAATCCCTTTTGCTCCATCCATGTTGCTGTAAATGGTATGAGTTAATTTTTTTGATTGTTTGATACTATACCATTGTGTATATATATGCACACTTCTTTACACATTTCTTTTGTTTTGGGGCACTTAAGTTGTTTTCATAGCTTGGCTATTGTAAATAAGGCTGCAGTAGACATGGGAGTGCAAATTTCTTTGTTTATTAGTGTTTTTCTATTCCTTGGGATTGCTGGGTTAGATGGTATATCCACTTTTAACCATTTGAGAAAAAAAGAAATGCATGCTTCTTTCCATAGAGGATTGAGCAGTCAGCATCCCCACCAACAGTGTAAGTGGATTGTTGTTGTTGTTTTTTTTTTTCCATACACCCTCCCCCAGCACTTTTTTGTTTCTGATGTTTTTGATATGGATCATTATCACCTATCTTGGTTATTGCCTTATTATGGTTATGATTTGTATTTTCCCTGATGATAAGGGATGATGAACATCTTTTTATGTATCTATTGGCCATCTGCATGACTTACTTGCCTAAATGCCAAATTAGTCATCATATCCATTTTTTGGTTGCTACTATTTGCTTACTTTTTGTTGAGTTGCAAGGCACCACATGGATCTTTTATATCAGTCCTTATTTAGTTGTGTGGTGGGCAAATAAGTTCTCCCTTTTAGTAGGGTGTCACTTCATTTAGGTATGTCTTCTTTCAATTGTGCAGAAACTTTTTAGTTTGATATTCTTCCAATTATTTATAATCTATTTTGTTTTCCTTGCTTCTGGGGATACATTCACAAAGACATTGCTATTCTGTTTTCTATTTGTTTTATGGTATTCAGTCTTATTTTTTTTCAATCCAAGTTTTTTTCTCCAATAAGAGGTGATTTTATATGGTGTAAGACAGTGGTCTAGATTAGTTCTTCCCCACCCCCACACACACATATAACACCATATATTGAAGAGGCTTTCCTTATTCTAGGGTATATGTTTGACTCCTTTGTAGTAGATTAACTGCCAATAAAGGTGTAGGATATTTTCTGAGTTCTCAATTCTAGGCCAGTATCTGTTCATCTGTTTGTCTTTTTTCTTTAAAAATTTTGTTTTATTTATTATTGTTTGATAGTTTAGTTTGAAATCCACAAGTTGGTACCACCATTCTTTCACCTGTATGTCAGGAGAGCATTGGCTACTTGGGGTTTTCTTTGGCTTCCATATGAATTTCCTTAGTGCTTGTTCCATTGCCTTGAAAAATGCCATTGAAATTTTCATGAGGGTTATATCAACACTGTATATTTTATTGGGTAGTATGGCCATTTTCGCAGAAGTGGAACCTAAAATAATTGCAGGACTTGCCTCAACTATCAAGGTTTTTTTGAGTAACTACCAAATTTCAGGACTTCTGTTTTCTTTTACTGCATTTTTGTTTCTTGCTAGGTGTAAGGAAAGTGAGTTAAAATCATGCTGCTTTTCACTTTGTAGAGCCCGTATCTTGAAATGCTACATTCCACCATTCAGACATTTAGCAAAAGGATGGGCCTTGCATTTGCAACTATGCATCAGTTATGTGTCTATGAGCTCTTAACAATGTACAGTTGCTCCTCTACGTTTCTTTTTTTTTTTTTTAAGATTTATTTATTTATGCATACAAGATCTGGGAGACAGGCCAGAGGTGTGCAGGGTGAGATGATTCACCAGAGACAGAGCTGGGAACAGAACAGGAAGATCAACCAAAGTACACTGCTGAGGTAGTAGCCTGCAAGAGAGGAGAGAGAGATCTGCTATGCCATGCAGGTTGCTCCCTGTCCAGCCTGGGATCAAACTTGTGCTGCAGAGGCTGAGACCAGCTTCACAGGCTGTGTCTTAACCCCATGCGCTAGCAGGGAGGCCCTGTTCTACCTTTCTCAGAGCTGGAGTCTCTAGTAGTCTTTCTCTGCCTGCTAGTCTTTCTCTGCCTGCCTGTGTATATGGTACCGTGTTTCATTATTAAAGGCCTGCAAAATTAATCGAAGGCTCCAAATTCTCTTTTTGTGTGTGAGAACTGACAATGAACCTACCTGGCCTGGGATGAATACACAACAGTAGGGAGTAGATGTATTTATCATTAAATACTTCTTTAGATCTCACAAAATAAACATACATAAAACATTCCCTAAACTATGATTGTAATTTAATCTGGAAATATCTTTAATTAATTTATATACCTATAAATGTACATAAAAACATTTACAACATAGATAAACATACCCTTGCTATCTTGTAAGCATTTCTTAATTGTTAATTAAATAGCAATTTTTTGGGGGGTCTCTCTGTGGCACAAGGGGTTAAGACACAGTACTATGAAAGCCATCTGCAATCACTACAGCACAAGTACAATTTCCCAGCCAAGGAGGTGACCCACATGGCATAGCAGACCTCTCCTGTCTCACCCACTGCTCTCCTCAGCAGTGTATTTCAATAGATAAGCCTGTTCTATTCTGTTCCACTCTGTCTCTGGTGAATCTTATCATGCCATGCATCTCTGGCCTGCACCCCCAGTCTTGTATGCATAAATACATAAATTAAAAAATGAATAGCCATTTTTAATGCATAATTAATTGTAAAAGAAAAAGAACACCCACAAAAAAGCATACATAAATATAAATGTACTCTATGTAATTCAATTGAAATGGAGTAAATTGCCAAATTAAAAGTATAAGATATGTAGATACATAATGATGCAAAAAAAAAAGAACAGTTTTTTCAGGAAGAAAACAGTTTTCATTTTAACATGTAAGAAGTTGAAAGTAGAAAAGAAACCCATCAAAGGTAAATTGACGATGTATTTTGATGAAAAATTGGCATGTACTGTTAAGAAGACATTCTAGGTACATGATATGTATGTTTCAAAATTAACTCTTGATGGCTTCACAGATAATTGTGGAGTGCCTACTATATGTTGAATATTTGATCATTCTATCTTCCCTGGAAGGTGTAAGTAGATATTTTCTCCATTTGGGAAAGATAAGCTGACATTAAATTTCTAAACCTTGATTATCCAAAAATATTCCATCAGGTAAATGTGACTATATAATGTTATTTTATTTTAAAGGTTTATTTATTTATTTGTTTGTTTGTTTGTTTGTTTGTTTGTTTATACAAGCACTGGGTATAGTCAGAAGCACAGGAGGGTGAGAGAATTCACCAGAACCAGAGCAGAGAGCAGAACAGGCTGACAGACGGAGGACACTGCTGAGGGGAGCAGCAGGTGGCAGGAGAGGTCTGTGTGCCATGTGGGACCCTCACCCAGTGCCCAGGGATTGAACCGCCACTGCAGAGGTCACGGGCAGCTTCACAATCCAGTGCTCAACTGCTGCGCCACTGGGGAGGCCCACTATATAATTTTAAATTTCAATTACCTAAATTAGAGAAATTAAAATTTCAGTTATTTGGTCAAATTAGTCACATGTATATAATTTCCACATGAAGCTAGTGATTGCCATATTGAATAATACAAATATATATATATATATATATACACATATATATTTCAATTATCATAGAAACTTTACTGAACATTAACAATATAAATCTTTTATTTCTTTAAGAACCATGGCTGAAGGAATCCAAGTTTCTTCTAATTTACTTCTCTGAATACTCAAATGGCTATATTAAATATTTCTTTAGGAAAGTGTTTCTTCAGTACTCTCTGGTGCAGAAAAGGTAGGGTCATCACAGGGATATGAGTTTCCAAATTTTTGTATATTATAATCCTAGAATATTCATGAATGCCTCAGGCCTTCCTAGCAGGAAGCCCCAGTAATTGATATATAATTATAATCTAATAACTCCCCTTGCACTCACATAATCATTAACCAACTAGAATTCCAACAGAGAAATATTTTTTCTCCGTCATCAGGATCATTCTGGTCTGCATAATAATTACATAAACTGTTATATTGTAACTTGGTTTTACAAAAATATTCCTGCAGGCCTGGTCTATTAACCATAGACATAAAATAACTGCACACAGAAAATCTATGACATCTGGTCATTTTGACATTGCAGAGCCCAGTCTGATAGACAACTCATATATGTTTTCTTTCTGCTCACTATAAAATAAAATCTGTAATTTGTTCCCAAGGTTGTTTTTTTTTTTTTTAACTCATACAAGATGTCCAGAGAGATATAGTATTTAGACAACTGTAAAGGAAACTGTAAAGGTGCCTCTACTAATTCTTCTAATATATGGATAGATAGATAAGTACATAGCTATCTCCAGATCTTCAAATTTGAGGGAATATGGGTGATGTGGAGAAAGATCACAGTGAACAACTATACATTTGACAGCAGTGAGATTGGAAATGGAATGAAATAACTTTTATATAGTTCTAAGGTAATCAGATACAATCCAGAGAATATGTTACCTGTAAAACACAAAACAGGGCCTCCCTGGTGGCGCAGCAGTTGAGCGCTGGGTTGCAAAGCTGCCCGAAGCCTCTGCAGTGCCGGTTCAATCCCTGGCCACCAGTGAGGGTCCCACATGGCATGTAGACCTCTCCTATTGCGCCCACTGCTCCCCTCAGCAGTGTACTTCTTCAGTCTGCCAGTTCCGCTCCCCACTTTAGCTCTGGTGGATTCTCTCACCCTCCTGCACGTCTACTATACCCAATCCTTGTATAAATAAATAAATAAAATAATATTAAAAAATGAATAAAACACAAAACAGGGGGGCTTCCTGGTGGCAAAAGGGATTAAGGCTCAACCTATGAAGCTATCTGCAGCAGTTGCAGTGCAAATTCTATCCCTGGTCAGGAGCTTCCCACATGGCACAGCAGACCCCACCTGTCTTGCCCACTGCTCCCCTCAGCAGTGTATTTCAGTCAGTCTGCCTGTTCTGTTCCTCACTCTGTCTGGTGAATCCTCTCACCTCCCACACCTCTGGCCTGTACCCCAGTTCTTGTATGCATGAATAAATACATCTTAAAAAAAGAAAAAAAATACATTAAATTAGTAAAATAACAAAACACATTTCCCAGAAGTAAACATGGAAAGAAGTTTTCCTTCAGTTTGAAAGATTCCTCTGCTTCTTTCAACAGTGATAGGGTAGGAAAAGAGAGAGCTATAAGTAGATATATTTTTTCAGAGATTTCAGAATTACAGGGATAATGAATTCACCAATACAAAACAAAATGCCTAACCAAAGACACCATTAAGAAAATGAAATGGGAACCTCCCTGGTGGTGCAAGTTGTTAATTATCAGTACTATAAAACAATCCACAGCCACTGCAGCATGGGTTCAATCCCTGGCCAGGGAGCTGACCCACATGGCACAGCAGACATCACCTTTCTTTTTTTTTTATTTTTTTATTTTTTAAAGAGGCATGTATTATTTATTTGTTTGTTTGTTTGTTTGTTTATACATGCACTGGGTACAGTCAGAAGCGCGGGAGAGTAAGAGAATTCACCAGAGCCAGAGCAGGGAGCAGAGCAGGCAGAAGGACCGAAGTACACTGCTGAGGGGAGCAGCAGGCAGCAGGAGAGGTCTGCACGCCATGCGGGACCCTCCTCTTGTGGCCGGGGAGCAGCCAGGGATCGAACTGGCGCCGCAGAGGCCACGGGCAGCTTCGCAACCCAGCACTCAACCGCTGCGCCACCGGGGAGGCCCAGACCTCACCTTTCTTGCCTGCTGCTCCCCTCAGCAGAGTATTTCAGTAGATCTGCCTGTTCTGCTCCCCACTCTATCTCTGGTGAATCCTCTCACCAGAGGAATCCTCTCAGCAAAGGAATCGTCTCACCCCCATGCCTCTGGCTTGCACCCCAGCTCTTATATGCATACATTAATAAATCTTAAAAAAAAAAGAAAATGAAATGGTAAGTCAAATACTGGGTAATATTAGAAATGTATATATGTCAAAGTAATTACATCCCAAAAAATAAAAATTACTAGAAAAATAATAATGGGTCCTCCCTAGTGGTGCAAGGGTTAAGCTCAGCACTATGAATCAATCCACAGCTAATTCAGCATGAATTAGATCCCTGGCCAGGGAGCTTCCCACATGGTGCAGCAGACCTCTCCTATCTCATCCACTGCTTCCCTCAGCAGTGTATTTCAGTAGATCAGCCTTTTCTGCTCCCCACTCTGTCTCTGGTGTATCATCTCACCCCCTAGCACTTCTGGCCTCCACCCCAGCTCTTGCATGCATAAATAAATCTTAAAAAATAGTAACAATCAAATAAACAAATGAAATAAATAAAACAACAAAATAAACAAATAACTTGATAAGATAGTGAATTCACAAAAGATGGTATACAAATGGAAGCAAATTTAAAAAAAAAAGTGAAACTTTTTTTTTCTTTCTAATTCTACTTCATTAACAATATCCCCCAGTCAGATTTTGTTTTCTTTCCTTTTACTCCTACCTTCACAAAACGCAGAAGGCATGGTTTATATTGTGCTCTGTCAGTTTCCCTTATGAAAAAGCATGCCAAATTGTATTGCTGTTGGTGGCAGTGTGATATTTTTCTTTGTCTTTTCTATGTCTCTCTCTTTGTCATGTGTCATTTTTTTTAAGATTTATTTATTTATACAAGCACTGTGTACAGTCAGAAGCACAGGAGGATGAGAGAATTCACAAGAGCCAGAGCAGGGAGCAGAACAGGCAGACTGATGAAATATACCACAGAGGGGAGCAGCGGGCGCAGCAGGAGAGGTCTGCATGCCATGTGGGACCTTCGCTGGTGGCCAGGGATTGAAACAGCACTGCAGAGGCTTCAGGCAGCTTCTCAGCCCAGCACTCAACTGCTGCGCCACTGGGGAGGCCCTGTCATGTGTCATTTTTTTTTTTTTAAGACTTATTTATTTATTTATTTACACAATCACTGGGTACAGTCAGAAGCACAGGAGGGTGAGAGAATTCTCCAGAGACAGAGTGGAGAGCAGAGCAGGCAGACTTGATGAAGTACACTGCTGAGGGGAGCAGCGGGCAGCAGGAGAGGTCTGCGCGCCATGTGGGACCCTCATCCGGCAGCTGGGGATCGAACAGGGGCTGCAGATGCTGCAGGCAGCTTCGCAACCCAGCACTCAACCACTGTGCCACCGGGGAGGCGCTGTCATGTGTCATTTCTAACCTGTTATTCATATTTGGTCCTTTCTATCACAGTTTATATAAATTCAAAACCCAGACAGCTACAACGAATGTTATGAAAAATAAAAGAATTTTCAATAATAGGAGAAATAAAACAATACCACAATCAGAGATACACTCATCAGATGCATACAATGTAGACCAAGAGAAACATTCTTAGTAAGAAACTATGTGTGTGCAGACAATTTCTACCCAGTTAAACAAGTTAAATTAAATATATATATATGTGTATATATATATATATATATATATATATATATATATATACACATTTGACTTATATTCACCAGGAGCAGCAACAGAATAGCAAGGGCAGAATTCACCTAGTTCTTATCCATAATTATAGAGAAAGAGATTATAACAGGAATTGAAAGTTTTTTGCAATGGAGATGACTCTAAATTATGCACAAAGAAAATACATATAAAATAATACATATTATTTATTCCAAATAATAAAGTAATAGATATCAAGCTCTTAAAATTATGAATAGATATACAAAAGTTACATTAACAATACACAAAAAAATGAAAAATTAACTTAGCAAGAGTTAAAAAATGTTTGACTTCACAATTAATCAAAGACAAACAAGAAATTGAAGTAATTAGACACCAATTAACTCTGAAAACAAACAGCTCTACTGCCAATTTTAAGCAATGGTGTAATCTCACATGGATTCTAAAATACTGACAATATCTTACAAGGTCCATTAAACATGTGTAAACCACTTAACCCATTAATCAGCATTTTATAATCTAGCCCAAAGTGGAAAATAAAAGCTATAGGAAAAGTATGAACAAAAATTGTCATTGTCCACAGCCACTGCAGCAAGGCACCAATTTGACTCCCAGCTGGTCGGGGAGCTGACCCACATGGCATAGCAGATCTTTCCTGTCTCTCACTGCTGTTACCCTCAGGAGTATGTTTCAAACCATCTGCCTGTTTTGTTCCCTGCTCTGTCTCTGGTGAATCCTCTCAACCCCCCACCCCCACACCTTTTGCCTGTACCCTAGTTCTTATATGCATGAATAGATACATCTTTTTAAAAAAAGTTTCATTGTATTCTTGGGTGTGATTTTCTCACCATTAGTCTAGAAGCTAAGGAGACATATGGAAATAAAGGGTGTTAAGATCAATATTCAAAATGAGATCAATTATCAAATAAACAAAATAACAAGTAAAAGTAATCATCATATATATCACATACTAGTCAAAGAAAAAAAAACATGGAATAAATGTATGCATAACGTGACTAATATTATGATAAAATGCATCTTAGAAATTGAGATAGAAATAAAAAAGTTAACTATGGTATTTAGATTATGGTTTTCCAGGTAATTAATTATTATACTTTTATTTTATCAAATTCAATTAGATCTTAAAATTAATAAATGAGCTATGGAAACAACCCAAATGCCAAAAATAGATGACTGGATCAAGAAGATGTGGTACATATACACCATGGAATATTACTCAGCAATCAAAAAGATAAACACATGCAATTTGCAGCAACATGGATGGAGCTAGAAGGCATCATGCTCAGCGAAATAAATCAGAAAGAAAAAGAAAAATACCGGATGGTCTCACTCATAGCTGGAATTTCGAAAACCTAAATAAGGGAC
This sequence comes from Talpa occidentalis, assembly GCF_014898055.3. NCBI lineage: Eukaryota > Metazoa > Chordata > Mammalia > Eulipotyphla > Talpidae > Talpa > Talpa occidentalis. Next base: position 80,896,841 of record NW_023604295.1, on the reverse strand, counting down.
CAGGAAAAAAGACTAATTAATACAAAGTAAAAATCAAAATCAACAAGCAACTATAAACCAGAGACACACTACGGTGGGGGAGGGGCAGGGAGAGGAAGGACTAGGGTCAAAATGGGGGTGGGGGTGCAATTGTATGGGGAATATCACCAAAATGAAAATGCATACATTGTGCAGAAATGAAAAAATGATGTAAAAATATATAAAATTTTAAAAATAATAATAAATAAAAAGAAATCACATAATTGCATTTTGTAAGCAATTTGAGACCACTGAAAAAATGTGTACACTGACAAAGATTTGTAAATGAGAAAACTCAATGACAAGATGGTAAGTAAGAAAGAGTACTCTTGAACATCGCCAATGTAAATTATAATCAGAGAAATCTTATAAGAAATAAATTTACCAAGAACCTGAAAAATAATAAATCTTTTAATATAGTGAATCTAATATGTGATGAAATATATATTGAGCAAATAACCAGAAAAAATAGGAAATGCTATTTTCTAAAACACTGCTTATCCCTCATTTTCATACTTTGTAATTCTTGGAAAATTGTCCTTTATCCATACTCACTTGATACATAGTCAATATAAGAACAGTTTAATGTATACTGTAGCAGGGCCTCCCTGGTGGCACAAGGGTTAAGATGCAACCTATGAAGCTATCCACAGCCACTGCAGCACAAGTTCAATTCCCGGCCAGACAGGGAGCAACCCACATGGTGCAGCAGACTTCTCCTGACTCTCCTGACTCACCCCACTGTTCCCCTTAGCAGTGTACTTCAGTCAACCTGCCTGTTCTGTTCCCCACTCTGTCTCTGGTGAATCCTTTCACATCCCCCACACCTCTAGCCTGTCTCCCATCTCTTGTATGCATAAATAAATCTTTGAATGCATATGGCAGCACAAAATTATAAAAATATATTATTTTAGAATACCATTTATAATAATATTGATTTGTTTAATTTTGGATATGTTTAATTGAAAATGTGTTGGACTTCTATATATATTTTTTTTTAGTTGAGTCATCAAAGTAAAACTTAGAGAAAAAACAAAGGCTAGGGGAAAAGCTGTAATATATTTGTCTTACAATTTACTAACATCCATAATATGTTAAGGGTATCTACAAATCAGTAATAAAAAGACTATTCATAACATTAACATATACCCAGGTAAAAAGTTATTCAAAAATCAATATCTACCCTTCTCAAACTCATCTTTAAAATAGTAAAGGAAGAAAACCTTACAATATTTTCTTTGAAGTGAAAATTTTCCTGATTCCAAAACCACACATGAACATTACAATTAGATAACAACTAAATACCAATATCTCTTATAAAAATTATGCGAATACCCTCAATGGTAAATAGCAAACTGAATTCAACAATACATTGAAAGAATCACCATCATAATCAAGTGGAATTTAGTCCTGGGATTCCATGATAGTTTCACATATGTAAATCACTGTGGGATGCACTGTGTCATTATAATCAAGGACAAAAAGTGATTATTTCAATGGATGTAGGAAAATCATTTGTCATGATCATTTGTAAAAATCATTTGAAAAAGTCATTTGTAAAAATCACTTGTCAAGATACAACATCATTTTATGATAAAATATTCAACAAAATGGATCTAGAAGAAACATTTCTTAACACAGTAAAGACATAGTAAAGACCAATTATGAAAAATCCACAACTAACATTGCACTCAATAGTGAAAAATGAAAACATTTCATCTAGATCAAAAACAAGACAAATAGTCCATTGTCTCCACTATTAATCAATATTGTGTTAGTACTACAGGTAAGAACAGTTAGACATAAAATATTGTGAAAGGAGTTCAATTTGGAAAGAAACAAGTTATATTTTCATAATGAATAACAATATACAAAGAAAATCACAAAGACTCATATAAAAAGATTTTAGCAATAATAAAGGGATACTGCAATGTGGCAAACTACAAAATTAATATACAAAAATCTGTTATATTCCCAATGCAAATAATGAATTAACAGAAAGAGAACTCAGGAAGGCCATCCCATAATCATATACAAAATAATCAAATCCATTGGCATAAACTTAAGTAAAGAAGTAAAAATCTATATACAGTTAGAAAATACAGAAAACAGATATTGTTGAAAGAATAGGAGGAAGGCATAGGAGATGGAAAAGTATTCATGCAATACAAGCTCTAATATTGTCAAAATGGCTGTATTACCTAAAACAATATAGAGACACAATGGATACATTCCTATCAAAATCCCAATGACACTTTTCACAAATGTAGAAGAAAACTCATAAAATTTATTTGGATACACAAACCTTGAGCAATAAAAATTCCTGATAAGAAGGTTAAAAATGGAAATATCACACACCTCAGTTTCAAACTATGATACAAACAATAGCTATTAAAGCAACATGGCCTGGTATAAAAGACGATACATGGATTACTGGAATAGAGTACACAGATTACTGAAACAGAGTTGAGAGGCTAGAAATAAAACTACACATATATAGATAAATAACTTTTTGCGAACGATCCAAGATTCCACATTCATACAATGTGGAAAAGGAAAGTTGTTTCAATAATTTGTTTTTGGAAACCTAGGGAGTCATACACAAGGGGATGAAATTAGAGAAATATCTGATACCACATATAAAAATCAAATATAAATATACTAAATAATCTTATGTAGGTCTGAAACTATAAAGTACATATAAGAAAATACATGGCATACACTACTTGACATCAACCTTAGAGATGTTTGGTGGCATAATGTCTTAGCTAAACAAAAATAAGCAAATGTGACTACATCAATCTAAAAACTTTTTATAAAAAATACATCAAAATAAAATGAATATTGCTAATGGGACAGTATGTCTTAAAAGGGGTTAGTATATAAAATATATAAAGAACTTCATAAAATTCAAATATATAAAACTTAATATGGGCAAAAGATTTAGAGAATTCTCTAATACATCCATAAAAGACTTTCCTTTCCTTTATTGTGTAGGGATACACAAATCCAAATACAATGAGATGTCACCTTATACCAGTAAGAATGGTTATGATACAAATGATAAGAAACAATAGGTATTGAAGAAGATGTCAGATGGAAACCCTTTTACACTATCAGTGAGAATACAGATTGTCACAGACATCATGGACAACTAAAGAGATTCCTCAGTAAATTAAAAACCGAAATTCTTTTTGAAACAGTTATCCAACTTTTGTATGTGTACCCCAAAACATATACAAAATACTAAACACATAAAATATAAAAAGTCAATAACTAGATCCACCCTGATGTTTAATGTAAATGTAAATTAAAATTGTATATAAATAAAAATTTCTATTTTATTTGCATATATAGTTTACAATAATAGATGAAAACAATCTAAATACTAAAAGGAGTGGCAAATAGATGTAGATTTGGTACATATACAAAGCAGAATGCTACTAAGCCAGTAAAAAAGATGAAAATCTGCCATTGCTACAACATTGACAAACCTAGATAAGATTTTATTGAGTGAAATAAGTCAGATGGAGAATAACAAGTACCATATGATTTCACTCATATGAGGTACGTAGAGAAAACAAACAAATGGATGAACTAAATCAAACATAACAGGCAACTATAAATCAGAGACATTCTGCATGGGAGGGGAAAGGAGAAGGATCAAAACAGAGGAGGGAAGAGCACAAGGGACTATGACAATTGTGCACAGGTGAATTGCTGATGGAAATTCTATGGGGACTACACCTGAGAGGAGAAAGTAAACATTGTGCAAAAATGAACAATGATTTAAAATATGTATAAATAAAAATAAAAATAAAATGGTTTCAAAAAATAACATTACAGCAACATAAATGAATAAATACACCAGAATAAACCTAATAAAGGAGGTGAAAAATGTTGAAATAAAGTTGAGTGCAGCACTGTGAAGCTGTCCGCAGCCTCTGTAGTGGGGGTTTAATTCCCTGCTGGCCAGGGAGATCCCCACATGGCACGCAGACCTCTCCTGTCTTGTCTGCTGCTCCCCTCAGCAGTGCCTTAGGTCTGTCTGCCTGTTCTGCTCCACGCTCTATCTCTGGTGAATCCTCTCACCGTCCTGTGCCTCTGACCTATATCCCAGTTTTGTATAAAAATAAATAAATCTTAAAAAAAAATAAATAGAACAAAGGTATGGAAAGTTATTCCCTGATAATGGACTGGAAGATCAACATTGTCAGAATGAGCATCCTACCCAAAGCAATATATAGATTCAAAGCAATCTGAATTTAAAAAAAAAAAAAAATGGTGTCATTGAAAGAAGTAGAACAAACACTACTGAAATTCATGTGTAACTACAAAAAACCCCAGCGAGCCAAAGCAATCCTGACAAAAAGGGGAAGAATGGTGACATCACACTTCAAACAGAAATGACATCAGACTTCAAACTATATTATAAATATACAATAATTAAGAGCTTGGCACTGACACAAAAACCAAACATATAGTTCCTTGGAAAAGTACAGAGACTCCCGAAATTAACCGACAGGTTAATTTCATATTAGACAAAGGAGCCAAGAATATACATTGTAACAAGGAAAATGTCTTCAATAAATAAGTCTGAGGAAACTGGATGACCACATGCAAAAGAATGGAGCTACACCACTATCTCAAATTACACAAAAATCTACAAATATGGGTAAGAGACTGTAGGGGCAGGAATGGACACTGCAGGTTTTCTATGATCCAGCAGACAGGGTAAAGGAGGAGTCCTAGAGAGTACTCAGTGGTTTTTATAGGTCTTGTATTGGGATTTACCCGGTACATAGCCGGCAAGGGTGCTGGGGGGCCGGGAGTCCTCACTCTATCTGGTTAACTACTATAACAATCTTAGTATCATTAATTTAAATTTCATAAAAATGGACAAGTAGGTTTTTTCATCTTATACAAAATATATCCCTGATAAACTCTCTTCACATTTCCTTCTCCACGTATTATTGGTACCTAGAAAGAAAAGATCAGCTACAGAAAATCTGTTCTATTAAAACTATAATTAATTATTTATTATTAAATAAATATATGACCACCCACAATATATAAATTTTACCAGTGTACAGGTGAGTGCAACATTTTCAAGAGATCGTCCAGGAATGAAGACATTCATTAATTTTACTTATTTTATCTTCTAACATCTCACAAACATATTAAAACAATAAGGAAAGTCTCTGTGAATATCACCTTTTCATATTTTTATGTTCACTTTTGTTTCTCATCATAAAAGTATAAATTTATATAGTGATTATAGGAGTAATTAAAAGAAAAAATAAATTATATTGATTGAATTAAATGTTTGAAAAATATAATTTAAATTTCCACAATTTCTATAATTCTAATTTTAATGGATGTGCAATATTCTAATAAATACCAAAGCAGATGTTTATCTACTATTGATAGGTATATTAGCAATATTTAATACTATGAATGCCACTTCAGTATAAATCTTCCTATAGATTTCATAGACTACCTTGGAATTAAATTTTAAAATGCTTTAATAAGTTAAGGTTTATAAACATTTTTGACACAATATAATTCATCAAGTGAAGAAAATAATTTTAAAGTTGCATCTGTGTGATAGTTCCTGGAATGTGGTAAACATATCGTGAACATAATTTTAATTTATTAAATTGAATGATATCTAAATGATTGTCCATAGACACATGCTAAATATTACATATTGATATTCTATATTTTAATGCATATTGTTATATTAGGTAAAATATTTTACAAGACTAGATATTTTATTCAGTGCATAGATACACATAGATAAACAAGGTCTTGTCCTGAAACATACATCTCCAAGATTATCACAGTCACATTCTTTAAGTTCATTTCTAGTATCTGTAGTTTTTAAAGGCTACCAAGGGTACTTCCAGGAAAGATTTGGTCCCACATAGAATTTGATAGTCAAGAATTGTCTCCATTTCTTTATAAATTACTTTTTCTATATCCTCTGGGCATGTCACCCCACACAAGAACTAGAACTGGCATGGGTCCAGTTGAGTCACCTTTCCACAATGTATCAGACTGACTAGATACCCTAGAGATCTCCAGTATTTATGACTATTGGGTTGTTCAATGGTTCCATGACTTGTCAAATTTTCAGAACAGTAGTCTGACTAATATATCACTCTAATCGGATAGCTTGGTATTTCTTTTGCAGGGTTACATGAGATTAGGCTACCAAAAAGGTACAGAAAATCTGATTTTGATTGGCTTTCATTCACATAATTTAGAGAATGAGTTCAGGGCTGTAGGCTACCAATTTGTTCAGCATCTTATCTTGTGTTTGAGCTGGATGCTTGTGCATATTTATTAACTATGCCTATCATTGTAGAAACCACGATACTATTGCATGCATCCTTGACCTTCTATCTTTGTGTTTGCATTCCAAACAGTTACTTTACAATGTATTTTTCCTCTGATAGCACTGAGATTTAAATCCTAGGGCATCAGGGAGACCCCTCCCCTGGGGACTTCTAAGAAAATTGCCCTACAAGGGCCTCCCCTGGTGGTGCAGCAGTTGAGCACTGGGCTGCAAAGCTGCATGCAGCCTCTGCAGCACCAGTTCGATCCCAGGCCACCGGTAAGGGACCCACATGGTGCACAGACCTCTCCTGCTGCACCCACTGCTCCCCTCAGCAGTGTATTTTGTCGGTCTGCCTGTTCTGTTCTCCGCTCTGGCTCTGGTGAATTCTCTCATCCTCCTGCACTTCTGACTGTACCCAGTGCTTGTATAAAATAAATAAATCTTAAAAAAAAAATCAATTAAAAAAAAAAAAAAGAAAATTGCCCTACAAGTCCAATGGGAACATTTGAATTGCATCTTCTTTTGTCTTCAACAGAATGATGATATAAGGTTTTCCTGTGTTTATTTAAAACCACACTAGAAGAAAAGCAAATACTTTTTACCAAATCAGTCTACTCACATTCTGTTCTGGATACCTCACTATACTCCCATTGATGATGCTGTGTGAAAGTGAGGGATATGGGCAATACTGAAATAAATCACACTCTAGGAATGCAGTGTTTGGATCTAAAGAATGCAAAAGAAGATTGGGTTTAAGCTATAAAGTCCTAACTGGTAAGTTTAATATGACCAGAGAATAAATTATTGTTCATATTATATTTCATATCCTGGGTAAGTTTGTTTTTGTTGTCATCATCATAAAGTAGAGTATGACTGTTTACAGAGTAATTGTGGGGCCAATGTCCATGGGTGACACACACATTAAGTCAGTATTATAAATGGTGACTCACTAAATAAATGGCATTATGAAGTTTCAGAGGCAAGAATTTCTATAACTCTTCTGTAAAATCTCAGTTCAAATCCATGTCATTATGATAATAACAGCATTTTTAATCTGTTTCTGGCAATAGAAAATATGAAATTAGTTAGAAATCACAGTTTTAATGGTTTCTTGACAGAAAGCTAGTTTATGGGTCTGAAGAAAATGAGAGTACCTGTCTGAACAATAATGAGGTGAATAGTTCATCTCTCCCCTGTATTCTACATTTATTTTAAAAATTTAGTGTCACACATGACCATATATATTTTAAAGATTTATTTTTGCATGCAAGAACTGGGGTACAGGCCAGAGATGTGGGGGGGAAAGGATTCACCAGAGACAGAGACAGAGTGGGGAGTAGAACAGGCAGACTAACTGAAATACACTGCTGAGGGGAACAGTGGGCTAGTCAGGAGAGGTCTGCTGTGCCATGTGGGTCACCTCTCCAGCCAGCCAGGGAATCAAATTCATGCTGCAGTGGCTGCGCACAGCTTCATAGGTTGTGTCTTGTTTATATCAAATTGCTCATATAAATGGGGCCAGAAAAACATATGTTACTGATGTATTACATGCCTGGAGAGGACGTGCAGTCATCAATATTATTTCCAATGCTTTCATTTATTCTAATGATTTATTCTAATACTTTATTAACATTTTCACATTGAGATCACAGAGACCAATGATATACTTTGTCATTTTTTTTATTTTTTTAAAGATTTATTTATTTATTTTATACAAGAACTGGGGTACAGGCCCGATGCGTGGGAGGGTGAGAGGATTCACCAGAGACAGTGCGGGGAACAGAACAGGCAGACTGATGAAACACATTGCTGAGGGGAGCAGCAGGTGCGACAGGAGAGGTCTGCCACACCATGTGGGAGCCTCGCCGGTGGCTGCGATCGAACCAGCACTGCATGCTGTAGACAGTTTCACAGCATGGCCCTCAACTGCCTGCACCACCAGAGGAGGCCCCTACTTTATCAATTTAAGGAAAATTATTAGCAACCTCATGAATCCAATGTAAAGCCAATTGTTAAACTTAATGTAACTGGTTTCAATATAATTATACCCATCTGATTACATCTTATATGACTACATGCAGTGTGAATGGAGAGCTTCTTTCCATTATATTCCATACTAGTAGAAAATATGAAGCCATGTAAATATCTATACAGTGTGGTAAAGGAAGGAATTGCATAATCAATTGTGATTAATTTTTTTCATTCAGCAAAAATTTATTGAGCACCTATCATGAGCCAGCAGGCATGGGTGTGAATGCTTGGCTATCTGTCTTCAGTCTAGCCCTCTATGGCTCTATTTTTTATTATTATTTTTACTAAATTATTTTATATAATTCTTACATCATTTTTCATTTTTGCATAATGTATGCATTCTTATTTTGGTTAAATTCTCCATACAATTCCCACCACCTTTTTCTGACCCTAATTTTTTTTTAAGATTTATCCATTTACACAAGAACCAGGGTACAGGCCAGAGATGCGGGAGGGTGAGAGGATTTACCAGAGATAGAGCTGGGAGCAGAACAGGTAGGTGGACCAAAAACACTGCTGAGGGGTTCAGTAGGCGAGACAGGAGAGGTCTGCAGCGCCATGTGGATGTCTCCCTAGCCTGCTGGGAATTGAACACATGCTTAAGAGTGTGTGGACAGCAACTCCACGAAGAGGCCCCCAATTGTGGATTATTAATAGCCAGGTAACCATTAAGTCAGGAAAGCAACACAAAATGATTATGATATAATTTCACAGGCAATTATGCTATATCAAATATCAGCATTTTTGAAATATATATCAAATTTGAAACTTTTAGTTTAATCATCATAAGATGAAAGTTAATACACATATACATATACATTACTCTAAGTGCTGAAGTGTTTTCATGGCCTTAACATGATTCTTATCCTTTGCAAGTAAACATGTGTCCTATTAAATGTAGGAGATACTACTTTCATTTTTAGATGTTTGATATTTCTGTATGTTTCTAACTAAAATCTACATTTTCTGATCATATGTTCTTCAATAGTGTGTACTTTATTTTTGCTTGGTTTTGACATTTTTTAGTATTCTAATGTGATTTTTAATTTCTCAAAGATAATTTTGTTTGGTTGCTGAATCAAGTTGGTATTGTAATTATACCTCATTTATTTAGTTTGTATAGTATACATTTATCTAAATACATGAAAATAAATTTATTCATTTAGTCATTGTTAAACATGTAATTTTTTCCCTAGGATTTACTATTACAAATAATAGGAAAAATAAGGTGCATGTATCGAGGTGTGAACTCGTTGAATTAAAGCATATGCATGCTTTAAAATTTCCTTTTGATCCATTATAAAATGGGTTTTTTGAGTGTTTATTAATTAAATATGGTTAAGCTAGAGATAGTGATAGAGACAGAGATGTGTGTGTGTGTATAATTCACATGGCAAATGGAAAGTCAGGTTTTCAAGCTGCTAGGATGCTATCTCATCTCTTCATTTTTAAAATGCAATAGAGTAATGATTCTTAAAAACTCATATAAAAAAGTCCCTATAAAAAGCAATATGGAGATTTCTCAAATTAAAATTGTATATGATCCAGCAATTCCACTTCTCAGTATCTGCCCAAAGAATAATAAAAAAAAAATACTAATTTGAAAGGAAATTTGCAATTTCATGTTTATTGTGTCACTACTTAAAAAAAAAAAAAACAACTAAAGAGACAACTTAAATGCTTCACAACAGATGTGTGAATCAAGATGATGTGATATGTATATGCAATGGAATTACACACATCAATCAAAAAAGATTAACTCATGACATTTGTGACAGCATGGATGAAGTCAGAGGTAAATTCATGTCCATAGTAAAGATTATATTTTTGGATCCTTCTACATAATGTTCCCATGGTAGATTTAAAAATATGTGTGGTGTTCTATATCCTAGAATCTATGTCATAAACCAATACATACTAGAATTTTACTTGTTGGTGTCTAACCAAAGAAGGCAAAAAAACTAATTCAGAATATATATGCATTTTTTAAAAATTTATTTATTTATGATTACAAGAGGTGGGGTGCAAGCCAGAGGTGCAGGGATGGGGGGTGAGAGGATTCACCACAGACAGAGTAAAGAGCAGAACAGGCAGACTGATAGAAATACACTGTGGAGGGGAGCAGCAGGGAAGGCAGGAGAGATCTGCTGCGCCATGTGGGTCACCTCCCTGGCCAGAACTCCTGCTGCAAATAACAGGAAAAATAAGGTGCACGTACCTTATAGTGCTGAGACTGAACCCCTTGCGCCACCAGGAAGGCCCCTATATGCACTTTTATGTATATATTTAATGGGACAATATGGCCAGAGTTATTCACTAGTAGCTCAGTTACCAAACACAGAAAATCTTAAATAATTTAACAAATTCTAGGTGCCATTAAACATTGAATTAAAATAGTTATAGTTTATCTGTATTATTTGACTATAAAGTTCAAATTATATTTTAACAAAAAAACAGTTACATGTTTATATCATAAGATTATAATCAAGCCTGTGATAATCACTGATATATGTAGTATTGAAAAATAATAATTCTGAGCCTGCCTGGTGGTGCAAGGGGTTAACCACAGGACTATGAAGTTATTTGCAGCCACTGCAGTCAAGTTCTATCCTCAGCCAGCTAGGGAGCCACCCATATGGCGCATCAGACTTCTCCTATCTTGCCCGCTGCCCCTCTCAGCAGTGTATTTCAATACATCTGCCTGTTCTGTTCCCCACTCAGTCTCTGGTGAATCCTCTCACCCCCACCCTCACACGTCTGGCCTGCACCCCAGTTCTTGTAAGCATAAATAAATAAACATTTTAAAAAATGAAAAATAGTAGTGGGCCTCTCTGGTGGTACAGTGGTTGAGCGCTGGGCTCTGAAGCTTCCCTCAGCCTCTGCAGCGCTGGTTCGATCCCTGGCCGCCACATGATGTGCAGACCTCTCCAGCCGTGTCCTCTTCTCCCCTCAGCAGTGTATTTCATCGGTCTGCCTGCTCTGTTCCCCGCTCTGGCTCTAGTGAATTCTCTCACCTTCCCGCGCTTCTGACTGTATCAGTGCTTGTATAAATAAATAAATAAATATTTAAACATATATATATATATAGAGAGAGAGAGAGAGAGAGAGAGTTGGATATATACCAATTTAAAAAAAAAAGAAAAATAGTAATTCTTAGTATTTTCCCCATCTGCACCTATTTTCTTTCCTTTTCATAGTTTTCCTTTTATGTTTTTTTTTTTTTTCAGATTTACTTTATTTATTTATACATATAAGAACTGGGTGCATCAGGGACAGAGTGGGGAGCAGAACAGGCAGATTAAATGAAATACACTGCTGAGCGGAGGGGCAGGTGAGACAGGAGAGGTCTTCTGGGTCATGTGGGTCAGCTCCCTGGCCAGGGATCAAGCTCTCATGCTGTCGTGGCTTCTAGATGGCTTCGTAGTGCTGAGACTTAACCCCTTGAGCCACCAGTGAGGCCCAGTTTTCCTTTATCTTGATGTTGAGATAACATTTCCATTCTATTTTATTATTGAGTAATTGTATTATATTATCTCACTTAATTGATAAGTTACCCTTATTAATGTGTATAAGTTTAAGTCTAAAGTCATATCATTGCTACTGTCTTTACACTGACATGGATTATAAATGGTCTTTTGTCTTAGTTAGTTTACTATCCAGTTGGATATGTGACTGAATAAGTTTCCTGAATGCAAAATTATTATTGTTCCCTTTCTATTTTTGTAGCATATCACTTTGGAAAGACCCTCTCAAGCTGATAAGAAATAGACATGGTGAAATAACATCAATAGCAACAATAGCTACTAATGTCAATTTTCTCTTTTACTATTAACTAAACACTTCATAGTTATAATTTCCCATAATTTAACACCTTGTTAACTTTTTAATTGAGCCTTGTTTATTCCTACTTTATTAAAGAAAACACTGAGTATATGAGAAATACTAAGTGCCTTTAATGAGGCACAATGCTAGGAAGAAAAAGATTTAGATTTGTATCAGTTATTCATCTGGAACCAGAGCCCAAGCACTTACACAGAACACTAAGTAAAAATATTTTCTCAGGAATGGAGAACAAAAATGTTGGGACATGCACAGATTCTGCCAAGAAATGTATGAATATTATATCTATGTTTTGATTTCTGAAGTATTAATTTCTTAAGTGTACTTTACTATGCAAAGGATGCTATCTGAAATGTTAATTATAGAGAATTTCCCAAAGTAATTACTTCATAATTTTCACTCTACTGAAATAAAATAATCTTATTTTGTCTTAGGTTAATGTTTAATTTCAAGCATCTATAAAGTTAATTTATCAACATTTATAATGTTATGATTAATTTTTAAAAGTACAGTATAAATTACTGCTATTCCCAAGTCTGGAGATGATGATAAAACTATTTTGAAATTAATCTCTTGATGGGATTTTATTTTAAATATGCTTTCATTGATCTTTATGACTTTTTCCCCATTAAATTATAAATTTATATACATTTTATTTGCTGTTAGGTTTCTTATTTTTAGAGATATTAGTAAATGATTATTAAGCCTTTATGATTTCTGAGTTGATAATATTACATATATTATTTTATTTATGTGTATTTTGAAATGCTTTTTAAATATTTCTAATATGATATATGCAATGACAAAACTTTGCTACTTTTTTAAAAAATATTTATTTATTTTTATACAAGAGCTGGCTTACAGGCTAATGTGTGGGAGGACGAGAGGATTCACCAGAGACAGAGCAGGGAACAGAACAGGCAGACTGACGAAACACATTGCTGAGGTGAGCAGCAGCAGAGACAGGAGAGGTCTGCTGAGCCATGTGGGACCCTTGCCAGCCCACCTGGATTGAACCCTTGCTATAGAGCCTGTGGACAGCTACACAGTGCTGCGCTCAACCACATGCACCGCCAGGGAGGCCCACTTTGCTACTTATTTTGATAATCTATTAAAAGTCAAACAAATGTGTCATTTGGAGAATACAAACAACAAACTTTGAATTACTAAAGCAAAAATTTAAAAAAAGGAAAATTCATAATCCATGGTACAAAATAGGCAGACTAACACTTCTCACTTTGTGACACTGCTCACTGGGTCCCATCCCTGGAACTTCTTAAACCCCTCCTCTATTTTTCCCTGTCTCACCCTCCTCTCTCTTGGCCTACCTCCTTGTTTTATAATTGGAATACAATGGGATATTATTCTACAATAAAAAGGATTGAAGTTCTGATACGAAAAAAAAAAAAATTAAGAGACAATTCTTAAACACAACTTTGTTCTTGATGATAACAAAATAGGGTACATTTTACTGAATGTGTGATTATGTTAGTTCTCAGTATGAAAGAATATTAACAGGTCATTTACACAGGCAATAAAAGGCGATTCCCTTCTAGACTTTTAATTATTTTTATTTAAACAGCAAAAATCCTTTCTTAATTTTTATAAGAATAGCTATTCAAGATCCCACTTACCCAACTGATTCTTCTTTTTTTTTTTAATTTTCCAACTTATTTTCATTTTTTTTTAAATATTTATTTATTTATTTCTAAAAGCACTGTGTACAGTCAGAAGCGCGGGAGAGTGAGAGGATTCACCAGAGCCAGAGCAGGGAACAGAACAGGCAGACTGACAAGTAGAGGTACACTGCTGAGGGGAGCAGAGGGCGGCAGGAGAGATCTGCCCGCCATGTGGGACGCTCGCTCCGTGGCTGGGGATCAAACGGGCATTGCAGAGGCTGCGGGCCGCTTCGCAACCCAGCGCTCAACCGCTGCACCACCGGGGAGGCCCCCAACTTATTTTCATTTCTGAGAATTAAAGTTAATTCCATCGAGCAATTTTATTATTTATGCAGAGATTGACTAATATTCTCTGCCTCTGACACTACTCCCTCACTTAGATACAATTATAGCTATTTAATTCAAAGAAAATTATGATCAGAATCATTTCAACATTGTTCCGGAACTGACAGCCCAGTTGCAGATATGGTCTTGGTCATACCAGTGACTAAATTAACAGTTTGTGCCTCCCTTGGTGGTGCAGGCCACAGAGCGCAGAGCTATGAAGCTGTCTGCAGCCCCTGCAGTGTGGGTTCCATCCCTGCCAGCTGGCCAGATACCCATATGGTGCAGCAGACCTCTCCTGTCTTGCTGCTACTCCCCTCAGCAGTGTATTTCAGTCAGTCAGCCTGTTCTGTTCCCTGCTGTTTCTGGTGAATCCTTTCACCCTCCACACATCTGGCCTGTATCCCAGTTCTCGTGTACATGAATAAATAAATCTTTAAAAAAATAAAAATAAATTAACAAAGTTTTTCAGGACTTCAAGCCAAAAGTATGGGTGTATTTGGTTACTTGTGTGAATGACATTTCCAATACCCATAAAGCTAGTAAAACTGTCAGGAAAAACTACAGGTGGTTCTAAAAAGCTGTGGGGAAAAAAAAATGCCCAGAAATAGAGCATACTATTAGGTCAGTAATATATTCGGAAGTTGCATCTATCCTACTCTTATTAAGTATCACTAACTGACCATTATGACCACAGGCAGTTTTTCTAATATTCAGCGCCCACCAGCCTCTAATTAACCCCATCACTGCACAAACATTACATCTCACTCTCCCTCAGCACATATTTAGGTGCTAAGAAACACCATTTAGGTATTTCTTAGCTATTTATGGAAACTACTGGTCCAAAAGTAAGGATGATAGCAAAGGATATTTCATACTGCCTCTATAGGGCTCAAAATTAAACATATGTGTGTTGTAGAAAATTCAGTAAGATTCCATATTGCAATAATTGTTTCATACTACATCAGTTCAGACATTCAAAAAAATGTTGATGTTATAGAAAAGATATAAAAATCATATCAACAATGAAAGCGTATGAGGATCTTTGCACATTTATGTGCCATATAAAATAATAATGAAAAAGAATGAAGAAGAGGGCATCCGTGGTGGCACAAGGGGTTAAGTTGCAACCTATGAAGATGTCCTCAGCCACTTCAATACAAGTTCAATCCCTGGCCGAGGAGCTACCCACATGGAGCAGCCGAACTCTCCTGACTCACCCTCTGCTCCCCTCAGCAGTGTATTTCAATCAGTCTGCCTGTTCTGCTCCCCACTCAGTCTCTGGTGAGTCCTCTCACCGCCTCACCTCAGGCTTATACCCCAGTTCCTGTATGCATACATAAATAAATCTTTAAAAAAAAAAAAAGATTTGCCAAAACTTTAGTTGATAGTCATCTGGGATGAAGACAATCCTTTTTGATACAAAAATCATGTCTGTTTACTTTCAGGTTGACTGAAATTAGATTTATTTTCCTGTTTTTTAGGTCTTTTTTTTTTTTTTTAATATCAGGTCACATTGCTTTGGTCTTTTGTCCTGATGAACTTTTTTTTTTTATTTTAGATTTATTTATTTGTTTGTTTGTTTGTTTGTTTGTTTATTTAATTATTTATACAAGCACTGGGTACAGCCAGATGCAAGGGAGGATGAGAGAATTCAGAGCCAGAGCGGGGAACAGAACAGGCAGTGATGAAATACACTGCTGAGGGGAGCAGCGGGCGGCAGGAGACATCTGCGCGCCATGTGGGACCCTCGCAGGTGGCCAGGGATCGAACTGGCGCTGCATAGGCTGTGGGTAGTTTCACAGCCCAGCGCTCAACAGCTGCGCCACCAGGGGAAGCCCTTAGGTCATATCTTTAAGACAGAACCTGAGTGAAGTTGGAATGATATTTTCCCCATTAAAGCCTCTAAATGAGAATGTAGTGAGATGACATCTTGATTATCACATTGTCAGAATCTTAGGAAAGGACTCACCTATGCTGTACCCTGGATTCTGGACATGAAATTGTGATATAGTATATGCATGTGTACGTTTTAAGCCACTACATTTGTGGTGATCTGTTATACAGCAATAAATAACAAATAACAAGTTAAAATATCATCTTTAAGAAAAGACTATAGAATTTAAATATGAAATTGGAAAAATATGTATTACCATTTAGAATGAGAAACTATCATTTATTTTTAACTGTAAAATGTTGTCAAGTAACACAAACACTTCATTATCTGGAAATATAACTTTTATTTTTTTAAAGATTTATTTATTTTTTATTTATTTATGCAAGCACTGGGTACAGTCAGAAGCGCGAGAGGGTGAGAGAATTCACCAGGAGATGTCTGTGTGCCATGTGGACCCTCGCCGGTGGCCAGGGATCAAACCAGCGCTGTAGAGGTTGCGGGCAGCTTTGGAGCCTAGTGCTCAACCGCTGCGCCATCAGGGGAAGCTGTGGTCACATGTTCTTTGATAATCACTTTCATATAAGTGTTTTTTGACAATATTAACTTTCTACACACTGAATAGAAATACAATTCAACTGGGCCTCCGGGCTGGCACAAGGGGTTAAATCTCAGCACTGTGAAGCTATTGGCAGTCACTGCAGCACTAATTGGATACCAGGCCAGGGAGCTGACCCACATGGCACAGCAGACCTCTCCTTTCTCACCCTCTGGTCCCCTCAGCAGTGTATTTAGTCAGTCCTCCTGCTCTTCTCCCCACTCTGTCTCTGGTGAATCCTCTAACCCCAAACCCGGCACCTCTGGCCTATTCCCCAGCTCTTGTATGCATAAATAAATAAAATAAATCTTAAAAAATGCCATTCAACTATATACTTTAATTGATCGATTTTGTATCATTGCCAACATAAAAAGTTAACCTCAGTTACTGGTCTACTATACATAATGTTATGTGAAGTTTTAGAATCAATTTTATAATATTAGTTTATTTTCTATCTGTTGTTAGTTTTTAAGGTGTTTCAACTATATCAGAAAAGTGACCAATTTTGCATGCTCTTTGAGTTAACAATAATCATCAATCATTTTTTGTTGATTTACTGGTTGACTTGTTTATTGTGTTTTATGTTGTATTTGTTGAAGTCAGCATTCCTGTCAAATTAATAAGAAATATATTGTCCATAGTCTTCATATAGTTGATTTCTTGTTAATTTTTAAATAATTATCTATTCAAAATTCTCTTCTTTAATTGTAACTTTTAAAAAATTTACTTTAGGCCTCCACGGTGGCTCGGTGATTAAGCGCTGGCTTGCGAAGCTGCCCGCAGCCTCTGCAATGCCAGTTCGATCCCTGGCTGCTCCCCGGCCACTGGGTGAGGGTCCCACATGGCGTGCAGACCTCTCCTGCCGCCTGCTTCTCCCCTCAGCAGTGTACTTCGGTTCTTCTGCCTGCTCTGCTCCCCACTGTGGCTCTGGTGAATTCTCTCACCCTCTCGCACTTCTGACTGTACCCAGTGCTTGTATAAATAAACAAATAAATAAATAAATAAATAAATAAATAAATAAATAAAATCTAAAGAAAAAAATTACTTTAAATAATTTATTCAGTAAATTAATATGTTAATGAGTTTTCTTTACAATATTTCTTCCCTTTAATGAATTTATATTTTCTTTAACTTTGTTGTAATTGGTTTTCAATAGAAATTAATATTTATGATTTATCATATTGGTTATATTAGATCAGTTATATATATGCCTCCATTTCAGTTATTCATCAAATAAGCATTTGCATAATGAATGAGTAATTCTGGGTCATCTTCAAGGAAAACTATGAAATTATATATAAATGCTATAATATCACTAGAAAGAGAAAATATTACAATAAATTACTAATTTTAGAATGTCAGCAAATACCACAAACACTTCACATACACCTAAATAAGGATTCTATAACTTACTTGTCATATTGAAATATACTTAAGCTTCTTCGTAGAATTCAAATAACTGAATGTTCATTACTTTTTTTCCAAATTTAATTGCACATTTTCCAATGTGAACACATCTCTAAGGACCATGTAAGAAGACTGGAAAAATAAAAGAGCCATTAACCCTAAACTTCTTAAAGTTTGAGTTTTCTTTATAGTATATCTAGAGTCATCCACAGACAGACTGTCTTGGTTGGTGACCAACCATAATCTAAGCAATTGAAATTGAGAGATAGGCCTATAGTCACTGACACAACTAAATCAATAAGAAAAAAAAAAAATCTAGTACTCTATATAACTACTGGGGTATAAGAAAACTAGTTCTTTAAATAGAGAACATGACCTTAAGGTGTATAGAGAGGTAATTTAGTTTTTATGGTAAAATCAACAACAGTTTGGAATAAAAATTAAGTTTCTATAATTGTTATTAGAGGAAATTGAAAATTGAATGTTTTTTCTAACCTATGTAGAAAATTAACAAGTCACTTGGAAAATGTAATTTATGCAATGCACTGTATGTATCTTGGGAGGGAAACTCAAAACTGAACCGTGGAGTCTAACAAAAAGTAATATTTGAAATTCTGAGTACATTTTAACAGTCATGCTTCTTCCTTTCCTCAGCTGGAAAGCAAATCTGTATGTGGGGAAGTTGGTAACTTTAACCTCCTTTTTCCCCAGTAAGCACTTCCAAGTTTCCTAAGATTACCTGACACATCGCCCCAACTCAGGTACAAAAGGGGAAAGGAAGACAGGCTGTTGGAGCAGAAAATGTCTAATATGTGCGGATTCTTTTTATACTGGCATCATATTTGGAACTGACAGATGATGAACACTTTTGTAGCCTCTTTAT
The DNA here is from genome assembly GCF_014898055.3 of Talpa occidentalis. Classification (NCBI taxonomy): domain Eukaryota; kingdom Metazoa; phylum Chordata; class Mammalia; order Eulipotyphla; family Talpidae; genus Talpa; species Talpa occidentalis. The sequence continues at coordinate 80,877,824 of NW_023604295.1, read as the reverse complement.
ATCATAGTGAATGCGAATATCTGACTGAAATTTTGTCTAAAATAGATGATTTTTCTTCTGTTGGTGTTTTATTATTTGTCCTCATTTTGGTGAGGGAATAATAGCAGGGATACACCATCTATGTTCCTGATGAGCAGGGGGCAACGGATTGGGCAGCAGGATTTACATGAAAGATATTTTATAGAGAATACATGCTGGGGCTGACTGTAATGGGGATTTCAGCTAGATCTTTCAGGGATGTGTGCGCCTTTCATTGTCATTCTGTGGAGCTCTTTGGGTTTCCTCACAGCATGGACCCTGTTTTTCAAAAATGAATTTACCAAAAGACAGGAAGTAGACGTTGCTTGTTTCTCTAACCTCATTACAGAAACCAGCACAGAATCACTGCCATCATTTTCTATTAGACAAATGAGCCACAAAATTTTCTCAGCTATAATGATAAGTAAGATGGCCCCTCCCTTTCAATGGAAAATGTTTAAAGAATATAAATTACTTTCAGTCTCTTTTTTATGTTTAATATATTTTATTTTATATAATTCTTACATCATTTTTCATTTTTGCATAATACATGCATTTTCATTTTGGTTATAGTCCCCATGCAATTGTTCCCCCCTTATTATGACCCTAATCCCTCCTCCTCCTTCTAGTGTGTTTTTGATTTATAGTTGCTTGTTGATTTTGATTTTTACTTTATTGCAATTAGTCTTTTTCCTGGTCGAACCAGCGCTGCAGAGACTGCAGACAGCTTCACAGCGCAATACTCAACAGCCTGTGCCACCAGGGGAGGCCCTATTTTCAGTCTTTCGTAACTGAGATTTATTTCTCCTCAGAATGTGTGCTATCAGGGCGGAAACAATTCATGGCCATTAATGCAAATTTATAAACACCAGTGACCACAATTCCTTCAATTCTCTTTTTGCCTCTTCCCCAACACATCGTTTCCCTTGATCAAGAGGGTTGGCATAATCAAAAAGGAATAAAAAAACAACTCAAAATGGATTAAAGAACTAGACATAAGACCTGAAACCATAAAATACATAGAAGGAAATATAGGTGAAACACTACATGATATGCACATCAAAGACATCTTTACAGACACATCACCCAAAGCAGTGATAGTGAAGGCAAAGATAAACAGCTGGGACTACATCAAATTAAAGAGCTTCTGCACAGCAAAAGAGACAATAACAAAAACAAAGAGAAAACCCACCAACTGGGAGAACATGTTTGCACACAACACTAATAATAAAGGACTGATCACAAAAATCTACAAAGAGCTGATGAGACTCAATAAATCAAAGAAAATAATCCAGTCAAAAAATGGGCAGAAGAGCCAAAAAGAAACTTTTCTGAAGAGGAAATGCAAATGACCAACAGGCATATGAAAAAAATTTCAACATCACTTGCAATCAGGGAAATGCAAATCAAAACTACCATGAGATACCATCTTACACCAGTGAGAATGGCACATATTAAAAAAACTAGCAACAACAATTGTAGGCAAGGTTGTGGAGAAAAAGGAACTCTCTTGCACTGTTTGTGGGAGTGCAAACTGGTCCAACCACTATGGAGAGCTGTGTGGAGATTTCTGTACCTACTAAACATAGAGCTTCCATATGATCCAGCAATTCCACTCCTAGGTATTTACCCAAAGGACACAGAAACATCAATTTCAAAGAGCACCTGCACCCCTATGTTTATAGCAGCACAATTTACAATAGCTAAGCTATGGAAACAACCCAAATGCCCAAAAATAGATGACTGGATCAAGAAGCTGTGGTACATATACACCATGGAATATTACTCAACATTCAAAAAAGATAAACACATGCAATTTGCAGCAACATGGATGCAGCTGGAAGGGATCATGCTCAGCGAAAAAAGCCAGAAAGAAAAAGAAAAATACCGGATGTTCTCACTCATTGCAGGAATCTAGAAAACTTAAATAAGGGACCAAGAAAAAGAATAACTATAAGAAAGAAAATATCAAAATCAACAAACAACTATGAACCAGAGACACTCTATGGGGGTTGGCGGGCGGGGAAAGGAGGGCTTGGGGTCTAAATAAGGGGGTTGTAATTGTATGGGGAATATAAAAAAATAAAATGTAAATAAAATGTAAAAAAAAGATCTGAGAAGGGAATATAGGGTGTATGTGAAAAAGGGAAGTGAAGGTGGAGATTACGTGCAATAGATTAGGTGATAGAGAAAGAGGAAGTGAAGTAACTGAAGTTTATTATTAAACTCTTCTTTTGCTGTTGTTTTGACTCCCCATTAAAAATGAGTAAGATTATTGAAAAAAATAAATAAAATTATGAATCAAAGACAAAAAAACAAGTGTGCATGCTTCTTTTACCTATACTTACTAAAAGTGTCTAATGGGATATACAGTTATATGCATATAGTTATTCTTAACTGCAAGAAAAACTGGGAATTTTTATTTCAGTATTACCTCTACTTAGTTGAAACTGGGGCTTTTATTAAGAAAACAGGAAAATTGCTATTAGGAGAAAACTTTAATATCTGCTACAAGATGCATGTTTGTCTCTTTTTGAAAAGAGGTCATATTTTATAAGATTTTTGGTTGAAATTTATATTCATATAGATTTAATTTAAATGATTGAAATAGAAACAGATTTAGTTTAAAGTATTAGTTGGTTGGAATAATTTCTTAATATATTGTGAACCATATGATCAATCAGCTATAAGAAATGCCAGTCACTTTATAATATTAATCCCGCAGAAATCCCCTTGACACCTTCATAGCAATATAGACTATAACTTTTGCCACACTACTGCAGAGAAAATCAAATGAATACTTGACTGTCCTAGCCAGAAGAATTATTTAACCTCAATTAGTCTTTATACTATTCTTCTTAATTCCTATGTATAATGGTTTAAAGTTATTAAAAAAATAATACCTGTAATGGATGATGGGAAATGTAGCTTCAACCTTGGGAAAAAGGTTTTGCATTGAGGATGTTACTGAAATTGGCAGGCTATGTTAAAAGTTTGTTGTTGTTGCTGTTTTTAATGTGTATAAATAACATCTATCATTTTATAGACCATTCACAACAAATTTTGAAAGAATGGAAAAATTTATATTCATAATTTGCCCCAATAATATTAATGAAAGGAATTAAAAACATGAAATACTTATGAATATAATTTATAATTTAAATTGCATAGATTCTTTAGACATTAATAAGGGCTCTCCCTGGTGGCCCAGGGGTTAAAGACAGCACTATTAAGCTATCACCAGCCACTGCAGCATGCGTTCTATCCCTGGCCAGCCAAAGAGCTAACCATATAGCGCAGCAGATCTCTCTTATCTTGCCCACTGCTCCCTTCAACAATTAAGTACATCTGTGTTTTCTGCTCTCCACTCTCTGATTAATCCTCTCACCTCCTGTACCTCTGGCCTACACTCCAATTCTTGAATGCAAAAATAAATAAATCTTAAAAAAATTAAATCAGTAAAACAGGGCCTCCCCGGTCATACAGCGGTTGAACTCTGGGTTGTGAAGCTGCCCACGGCCTCTGCAGCACCAGTTCCATCCCCGGCTGCTCCCCGGCCACCGGAGGAGGGTCCCAAATGGCGCACAGACCTCTCCTGGCGCCCGCTGCTCCCCTCAGCAGTGTACTTCGGTCCTTTTGCCTGCTCTGCTCCCTGCTCTGGCTCTGGTGAATCTCTCACCCTCCCGCGCTTCTGACTGTACCCAGTGCATGTATAAACAAAACAAACAAATAAATAAAAAAATCATAAATAAATAAAAATACATGCCTCTTAAAAAATAAATAAATAAAATAAATCAGTAAAACACCTTGCCAGTCAATAGATAAAATTATATATATATGCTATTATAATATATTATATATTATTAATATATATTATGTGTGTAAAATAATACTTATACATAATAAATAGACCTCACAAACAAAAAAAGAAAATAATGATAATGGAAGACCCCATGAAAACAAAATAAAATGAATGTTTTTAATTTTAATCTCATTTTTTGAAATGCACTTATTTAATTTTATTTTTTTTATTGACATACCATTGGTTTACATCATTGTTAGTATTTTGGAAGTAGCCCCTCCATAGCACACCCATCACCATAGCACCCAAATTCCTCTATCATACTCCATTTAATCATAATATGAAAATAGTTGAAAATAGTTTAATTATATTGAGGAAAACTAATTTAGAATGAAAACATTTATGCTCAAATATCTTTCTCTCTTTTGCTTTCTGTGAGGTTCAGTCACATAACTAAGAAAATGTGTGTAATAAATTCTTTCTCATAAATTTATAAATTTATTGATAGTTTAATAAGTTTAAAATGAAAAATATAAAGATAATCATGTGTATTAAGTACTTGATTATTTTTATTCCTTTAATCTTTGCAACACACTTCCATTGCGTTATCATCTCTATTCACATGTCTTAGAAAATCCTGTTGATTTTGATTCACTTATTCTTTCATTTAGTTTCTCCTCCCACTGTCTTCGATTAATCTCTTTACCTCATTCCTTATCTCCTTCCCTAGAGGTTCTCTCCCTTCTAAAATATATATCATTCTGGGTCTCCCCGCTGGCGCAGCGGTTGAGCGCTGGGTTGCGAAGCTGCCCGCGGCCTCTGCAGTGCCGGTTCGATCCCCGGCTGCTCCCCGGCCGCCGGAGGAGGGTCCCACATGGCGCGCAGACCTCTCCTGCCGCCCACTGCTCCCCTCAGCAGTGTACTTCGGTCCTTCTGCCTGCTCTGCTCCCCGCTCTGGCTCTGGTGAATTCTCTCACCCTCCCGCGCTTCTGACTGTACCCAGTGCATGTATAAACAAAAACAAACAAATAAATAAATAAAATAAAAACATGCCTCTATTTAAAAATAAATAAATACATAAATAAAATATATATCATTCTATCTCCAGACCAATTTTAATAAATCACGGCTATAACAACAACAACAAAAAAATAGCTTTTAGAAGGTAAAGCACAAAGTGACTTGACCTGCATGCCAAGTCTTCCACTATCTGACCCCGACTGAGTAAACTTTCTACTCCACTAAATGTCAAGATAAAATTCCGGTGAAACTATACCTTCCAATACCTTTCAATTATCCCTATCTATGTTTTGTTTCTCCATTCTTAGAGCAAATTAGGGTCTGCATGCACTCTGCAGGCCTTTAAAGAAAAGGATTATGCTAACTTTAAAACTGTACTGCAGGGGAGAAATCCTATGATGTGAAAAAATAAACAAGGATGTTTAAATAAATTAATTGCACAGCAGGGAGGAGTAAGAGGGGTTCAAAGCAGGGGAGGAAGACCATGAGGGACTATGGTGATGGTGCATGGGTGAGGTGATGATGGGAGACTTATGGGGATTATCCCTGAGGGGATAAATAAAATATTGTACAAAAATGAACAACAATGTAAGAATATAAAGAAAAGAAAAAGGAAAAAAAAATCCTTGAAAACTGTCAATAGAACTGAGACATCTGGAGGGGAGCCGGAGTTGTGTGGGATGGGTGAGAATAGGGTGAGGAAAAAGCACAGTGGACAATGGTGGATTACTACAGACACTTTGGTGGTGGATGTGCTAAGATGACTATACCTCATGGGAGAGAATTTATATAATGTGAACTAGACTGTAAACCAATGGTACTTCCATCATCATCATTGAAAAGTCATTTGTAATGAATTTAATAGTCAATGAATAGTTTTCTGAATTGGGTTTCTCAGAGTACTAGATGTGAATGAGATTACAATATTTATTTGGGGGGATGGTTTATGGGTATAACATTTGATAATCTTCACAACAAAACACTTTTAAGACATACATAATAAAATATTGAAATAATATGCTACAAAATATTAATTAGAACATACTCTAGGGGGTCAAGAAATAAATGAAAATTCTGTAGTGAATCACAGTTTTTTATTGATTATTTACTTTCTGTGAATAAATGTGAATGCTGTCCAAAGTCTATATAGGCTCTAACGAACGCAAGCTCAAATTTCTTTGTTACTTGTATATATTTGTTACATTAAATCTTCTTAATATTTTCAGGTAATGTAGGAGATTCCCTAACATTTAGGGAAACAGGAGACCTACCAACATAAACCCCAGTCTTTGTCAATTTGCTGTAAATTTCTTTAATGTTGGTTTTCAGAACAAGAAGACTTGGAAGAGCATGAGCAGCACTTTAGCAACTGTCATCATATGAGATGATAGATATGGGCATAGTTAGTCAAGGGTGAAGAATAGCAACTTTTGACAAAGCAGAAAGAAAAAAAATGATTTGTATCACTGACATATGAACCCTGATTTTCTAGTAAGCAAACGTAAAATCTTTCAGGCATGGACAATAATGCCTCTTGAATCAAAACAAATTATAAGGATTGATTTTAAAATTGACTATTTTCAATAAACTGCCATCCAGGAAAAGGAAGAATAGGTTTGAATGACATTAGATAAAATGACAAAGTCAAACACACAAAAAGCAAAATTATACCTTTTCTCACCTATGAACTGCTGCCATGTTATTACTCCTTGTTTCTTTTCTTTTATTTGGATTCATGAAAGCATTTAGGCAATTTTCTCTGTTTCTCCATAAGAATAGCTAATAAATAGCCTTAATTAGACTGAATAGGATCTAGGAGAAAATATCAATTTTCAAAATAAATGAATAAAATATTATCATGCATTTGACTATCACAGGGAAGGACTGATGCTGAAATGCCCAGTCATAGTGAAATACATAGCTTCATTGACATTGATTTTTGCACTGCACTGGTGTATTATTTCTAGGGCTGAGATAACAATAGTATGGCAAAATGAGTGGCTAAAAACAATTGAATTGCATTCTTTCACAGTTCTGGAATCCACGTTTCTGAAATTAAGGTGTCATCAGACTACATTCCGTCTAAGTTCTGGATGGAACACTCTTTTGCTGTTTCCTATGTTCTCTCTCTTTTTTTTTAATGCTAAGTTTTCTTTTTTTTTTTTTTAGATTTATTTATTTTATTTATACAAGCACTGGGTACAGTCATAAGCGTGGGAGAGCGACAGAATTCACCAGAGCCAGAGCGGGGAGCAGAGCAGGCAGAGGGACCAAAGTACACTGCTGAGGGGAGCAGCGGGCGGCAGGAGAGGTCTGCGTGCCATGTGAGACCCTCCTCCGGTGGCTGGGGAGCAGCCGGGGATCGAACCGGCACTGCAGAGGCTGAGAGCAGCTTCGCAACCCAGCGCTCAACCGCTGCGCCACCGGGGAGGTCCCTCCTATGTTCTCTTAATGGACATTTATACTTAACACTCTGACTTACAGTTACATCACTCCAAATTCTTAGTTGGTCATCATATAACATCCTCTCTCTGTGTTTCTGTCCTTCCCTTACTGCATTAAGGTCGACCCTAATAACCTCATCTTAATTTGATCACATCTGCAAATATCGAATATCCAAATAACTGTCTGGAGCCGCCTGGAGCATGCGCCGTGTTGTGCAACACACGTGCTATTAATTAAGTTTTGCTTTACCATTTTGCCTGCTGAGAAACCACAGGTGTTTCCTAATAATCAAATGAGACTGGGAGGTACGATGGGAGGAGCTACCAGGATATAAGAAGAGAACCACGAGAAGGTCAAGAGGTTATTGCGAGAGGTTACCATGAGAGGAGCAGAGAGAAGGTCAGGGAAGGTAGAAAGGCAGGGAAAAGTAAAAGAAAGGTAAAGGAAAAATAAAGAAGTAAACGCTAGCGTCAAGTTGTCTCAAGCCCCTCATTTCAATCCTCAGCCCTTCTCTTTTCGTGCCTACGAATCCCGCGGGTCGGGACAAATAATGTCATGTTACAAAATAACTGGGAAGGAAAAGTCTAATAAATGTTTTGGAGGTGAAGTGTATAATTCAACCTACCTGTAGAAATTGAAAATAATAAATTTATATATGTTAGGTTTTTATATCTTCGCTCTATGTTATTTTTTTCTAGTATATACTAGGTGGTAGAATGACTTACCTATAAAATCTCCATACTATTGGCCATTGATATAAAAGTGAACAAAATAAGAGTCAGTAGATCCATGTTCTGCTTCCAGGTTCTTCACACAAAAACTATAATGTTCCACCAGTGTGAGACTACCTAACATCAGGAAAATAAGATCACATATTGACCTACAATTAAACGTATATGGTTTCCTTTTAGAAATTAATATTTCCCTATAGGATGATAGGAATACACATGTCAAAGTTTATGTGTTTGTTTGGTTCATTAGCCAAAGAAAACAAACTAGTGGGAAATATAAGAAATAAACTTATGTTAGCAAGAGGTTACTTCCCCAAGAACCAAAGATCCTAGGGCAGGCAGTAACAGGATGGGTGAATTTAAGAGGCATACATTAGGGTAAAGGAAAAACAGGGTGTTCAGATTTCAGGCAAGGTTTTGACCAACAAAGTAGTGGAGTATATGGATAATATATATAGCGAGATAGAGGTCAGATATAGATGTATTATGGATGAGAGTTGCAATTTAATTAAGATGATAGTAGTATTTTAAAAATTAGGTATTTCCAATAAAATAAAGAAGTTGGATAAAACCTGGGCTACTACAAACTGTTATAATGGATGAAATCCAAAACACAAAATAGAGAAAATTTGGAGCTAGTGGAACTCTCATTTGTTGCTGGAATGAATATATAATGATAGTCACTTTGAAAGAAAATTTTGAAATTTATTAAGGTAATTTAAACTTATTCTATGATCTAGCAATCATGTTCTTAAATATTTACCAAAGTGAGGAAAGAACTTATAACCACACAAAATTGTCATATATTTTTATATCAGCTTTATTCATAATCGCCAAAATTTGGAAGGAAAAAAGTCCTTCAAAAGGTGAAAAGTTTCAAAAAAATTTATTTTCATATAATGAAACATTATTCAGCAATAAAAAGAAATAACTATCAAGTCACGCACACAAACACAAAGGAAACTTAATTACATATTGATAAATTGAAGAAGCCAGTCTGAAAATATTATTAATTGTATGGTTTAAAATATTTTTATTGTGGAAAAAGTGAGACTATAAAAACAATGACACAATCATGTTGCCAGAATTTCAAGAGTTTGGGAGAGTGAGGGATGAATAGATATAGCATACCACATTTTTAGGACTATGAAATTACCCTGTATGTTACTATAATGACAGATATATGGCAATATATGTTTGTCAAAGCATTTAGAACTGTACAGCACAAGGGATGAGGTATAATGTAAACTACTGAATTTAGTTAATGATTATGTATTATTAGTTCATCAGTTGAATTGAATATATCACACTGATGCAAGATATTAATAACAGTAGAAACTGTATAATTGGTGATGAGGTGATATAAAGGAATTCTCTATACTTCCTGTTTAATTCTTTGTAAATCCAAAACTTCTGAAAAAGTAAAATCTATTAAACAAACATGTAATTTGGAAACCAAACTATATGCCCACAGTTGCATAACCGCATGACAAGATTAGAAAGTAGTGAACTTCTCCAAAGTAATTTGGGCAAACTATCTCACAGGCTTATATAAGGATTTAGAAGAAAGATGAATTATCAAATACCTATCCAACAGCAGCATAAACAAGAGAACATAAACAACTGGGACTACATAAAAATAACAAAGCTTCTGCACAGATTAAGAAATTATAATTAAGGGCCTCCCTGTTGGAGCAGGGATTGAGCGCTGCACTGTGAAGCTGTCCAAGCCTCTGCAGCACGGGTTCTATCACCGCCGGCTGGTGAGAATCCCACATGGTGAGGCAGACCTCTCCTGCCGCCCGCTGCTCCCCTCAGCACTGTACTTCGGTCCTTCTGCCTGTTCTGCTCCCTGCTCTTACTCTGGTGAATTCTCTCACCCTCCCACGCTTCTGACTGTACCCAGTGCTTATATAAATAAATAAGTCTTAAGGAAAAAAAAAAAACTGCAAATAGGCAAATAGGCATATGAAAAGTGTTCACCATCACTTATTTTTAGAGAAATTCGAACAAATACCTCAATTAGATATGATCTCACACATGAAAATGACCCATATCGAAAAGACAATATGTTCAATCAATTTTTTCACCTGGATAAAACTTCTGCTTTCATAGGGGACTTCTTATTTAAGTAACTGAATTACAAATTATTCAATTATTTTGAATATTATATGCCAAAATAAATTTATTGACTTAATTTAAATAGCTGTATTCATTTATGTAATTATGTATATTATTTTACTATATATAATTTATACATGCACCAGTACATTAGGCAAACAATTAACATCTTATTTTCACTTCTTTCAGTATTTGAAACTATAGAGTAAACTTTATTAACAGCAAGTCACTGTGAAAATTACCTAAGTTGTTAGAAGTTTTAATCCTCTCATTTTATTTTAATTTTCAGCCTGTCAAATTAGTGCCAGTAAAAAAATCATCTACTGACAGTGTGAGAACAAATGCCTTTATAGAAGTTCTATCAATGAAAACTTCATTTAGCCTCCTTGAAACCCCTTTATGACAATTCCTAACACTGGGGTCTTCAATGAGAAAATATAATCAATAGTGAAAATGTTGGATAAAATGGTGACAGCTATCATTAGAAACAGATTTTAAATGGCATAATGTCTGGTGGATTTATGACTTTTCCTGTCTTTTATTTCCTAAAGATATATGGGGTTTTTTGGACTGAGTTTAAGACCCATTTACAATTATTTATTTTGTCTTAGAAATGCTAACAATAAACTTAATTGAAATTTCAGATTCTAACTCAAATTCTATTGATGCATTTCATCAACTGACACAAATTCAATGTTTAGAGAATTATGACCTTCATTCTCTGTAGGGGCCAGGGCTGGCCATGGAGCAGGTTTTCTAGGATCCCATGCAACCGGATAAAGGAGGAGTTCCGGAGCCCTCATGGGTTTTGCAGGTCTTTTATTGGGGTTCACCAAGCATATGGCAGGCAAAGGTGCCCCCAGCAGGTCTTCACTCTGTAGGCTCTCCGGCCTTCTCTCGGCTTCTGCTTCTCTGGCTTCTCATTCGGCTTCTGTTTCTTTGGCTTCTCGTTTGGCTTCTGCCCTGCTTCTGCAGTTGTTCCCGTGACGCCGCCCTTAAAAGCCCAATCTCAGCCCAGGTGAATCCCACCTACCTATGCCCACACCCTACTCCAGGTGCCCGACATCAGGCATGCATTCAGGACCGCAAGGATCCGTCATCTGTCCTGATGGCGGGAGGGCAGAAAAGCCTGACATTTTTCCTTACCCTACGTTCTCCTTATACTGAAAGCATGTTATGTAGCAGATCAGCAAAAATACTAGTTACTGTTCATTAGTTATAAAGTGTTAATATTTACAGAGATATTTCAAGAAAGATAACTGTAAGGTCAGGAATAGCCACAGTGCAGGTTCTCTGATCCCATGCAGACCGGGTAAAGGAGGAGTCAAGAGTCCTCAGTGGTTTTGCAGGTTTTTTATTGGGGTTCACCAGGCATATGGCAGGCAGGGGTGCTGGCTGAGGGGCTGGGAGGCTGGCAGGCCTCCCAGCCCCCAGCAAGTCCCCACTCTATCTGGGCTCTCTGGAGTTCATTCTGCTGCTTCTCGGCTTCTCTTTCGGCTTCAGCTTCGGCTTCTACTGCTGCTGCTGGCGTCCCTGTGACGCCGCCCTTAAAAAGCACAGTCTTAGCCCAGGTGAATCCCATCTACCTATGCCCACACCCCATTCCAGGTGCCCGCCATCAGGCATGCATTCAGGACAAGGATCCATCATCTATCCTGATGGTGGAAGGGCAGAAAAGCCTGATATTTTCTTTACCCTACAATAACTGTCCTCATTGTAAAAAAAACACATCCTGTGTTCACTCAGACCACTGACCCAGCATTGACTAGATAAATAAGTACAAATTGGGCCTCCCCTGGTGGTGCAGCAGTTAAGTGTTGGGCTGCGAAGCTGCCCGCAGCCTCTGCAGCACCAGTTCGATCCCCAGCTGCCAGCGAGGGTCCCACATGATACAACAGACCTCTCCTGCAGTGTATTTTGTCGGTCTGCCTATTCTGTTTCCTGCTCTGGCTCTGGTGAATTCTCTCACCCTCCCGCACTTCTGACTGTACCCAGTGCTTGTATAAATAAATAAATAAATCTTAAAAAAAGAAGAGCAAATTATGCCACTAGTGTTGATAGGTATGAGATTTAGAGTGCTGTGGTAGTATTGCTTCTGCACAATCTGATTAGAGCAATCAAATCAATAAGCATGCAGGCACATATCTACCTAGTCTTCCTTTGGTGTACTTTCTTGAAAGAAAGTCACAGGAAAGCAGGTGTAGGGTAAGGAAAAATGTCAGGCTTTTCTGCCCTCCACCATCAGGATAGATGATGGATCCTTGAGATCCTGAATGCATGCCTGATGGTGGGCACCTGGAATAGGGTGTGGGCATAGGTAGAAGGGATTCACCTGGCCTAAGACTGGGCTTTTTAAGGGCGGCGTCATGGGGACGCCAGTAGAAGCCAAAAGAAGAAGCCGAGAAAGGAGCAGCAGAAGCCGAGAGCAAGGCAGAGAACGGCCGAGAGAGCCCAGATAGAGTGAGGATTTGCTGGGGGCTGGGAGGACTGCCAGCCTCCTGGCCCCCCAGCACACCTGCTTGCCATATGTCTGGTAAATCATAATAAAAGACCTGCAAAAACCATCGAGGACTCTTGACTCCTTTAGCCGGTCTGCTGGATCATAGAAAACCTGCTCTGTGTCCATTCCTGCCCCTACAGCAAGACAGGAAAAAACGCAAATTTTCCAAAATGCCTTAATTGGGTTCTCCTGGAAGGTGAGAAAAATATAGCAGAACATTATTAGGATCATTCCCCTCATTTACAACCAACATGGTCACATATTTTGTTTGTTCAAAAAATGTTTAGTTCTCTTACAGTTACTTATTCAAGATAAATTTAACAATTTTGAGAATATTATAAATATTATATAGAATATTAATATTAGAATATTAAAATTAATATTAGAATATTAATATTAGAATAATATCTAGCTCCCTCCTTACAGAAAACCTGTATACAAGTTAATCCAATGTGTTTCTTTCTCATTTTATGCTGCTCTTGATTTTCTAGAAAATACTTCCTATCTTCTACATCTGACTTTTTTAAAAAAGATCTCTATTTATGCATAGAAGAAATGGGGTATAGGCCACAGGTGCAAGGACTGAAAGGATTCATCAGACACAGAGTGGGGAGCAGAACAGGTGGATCTACTGAAACATAGTGCTGAGGGGAGCAGCAGGCTAGACAGGAGAGGTCTGCTGATGTGGATTATCTCCCTGGCCAGGAATCAAACTCAGGCCAGGGCTGTGATAGCACTGAGACTTAACCTGTAGGCCACTGAGAAGCCCCAACTGACTTTTTTTTTTCTCCCTGACAACAAACATGTTTTAAGATAAAAACTGAAAACCACCGGTAGGGTAAATAATTGCCAGGCTCTTCTGCCCTCCCACCATTGGGATTGATGATGGATCCCCGCGGTCCTCAATGCATGCCTGATGGCAGGTACCTGGAGTAGGGTGTGGGCACACATAGGTGGGATACACCTGGGCTAAGACTGGGCTTATAAGGGTGGCATCACAGGGCAGAGCAAAGAGAGAAAGAACTCCAAAGAGCCCAGAAAGAGTGAAGATTCGCTGGGAGCTGGGAGGCCTAACAGCCTCCTGCCCACCTCACCCCCCGACACCCCTGCCAGCCATGTACCTGGTAAATCCCAATAAAAGCCTGAAAAGCCACTGAGGTCTCCAGGACTCTCCTTTACCCCATCTGCTTGGGTCATAGAGATCCTGCTCTGTCCCCCTCCCGCTGCTACAAGATGAGTGCAGCTCATAGTCCTTTTAGGTAGAAGGAATATCTCTAATAGAAAGTTTAAGTTTATATGAATCATTATGTTCAGAAATCTTATATTTAGGAAAAAATGTATTTTTTCTAGTAAAATTCCCTTATGGTAAATATGAAGCAGAAGACTCCAAAGGCATTTTATTTTATTTTATTTTATTGCTTTCACTTAACCACCTATGTCCATACCCCATCTGCCCCTATGTCCCATGTCCTCCACCATATCCCCTATTCCTCTGGTAACCATTATCTTCTTTGTTGACAAGGTGAAATTTGGAAAAATGGTATTTCTTCTGTGGTTTGTGTGTAATATTTTGTGGTATTTATATTCCTCAGATGAATAAAACCATCTGAAATTTGTCTTTCATTTTTTGGCTGATTTCAGTCAACATAATTACGGCAAGGTCCATGCATTTTGTGCCAAATGCCACCACTTAATCTTTCTTCACAGCTGTGTAGTATCCCATTAAACATATGCTTCACAATTTTTCTGTCCACTCCTTTGGAGATGTGAGTTGGCTCCATGATTTGGCAATTGTAGACATAGATGTAGATCGATCTTTGCATATTATTTTTTTGTGTTAGTTGGATAGACACATAATAGCAATATTGCTTGGCAAAGTAGGATTTCCATTTTTATTTTTTGAGACTTTTTTAAACACCAGAATATGATTATATTTCAATATACAGCTTCAGTACATTTATTGTCATGAGACAGTCCTGTTTTCCACAAAGTCTGTACTAACTTGCATTTGTAGTTCTTTTTCACCCAACCTACCAACATTGGTTTATTCTGTCCTATTTCATATGGGGCATTATTACAGGTATGCGATGTTATCTCAGTGTGGTTTTAATTTGCATTTATCTTGAAATGAGTGATATAAAGAACATTTTCATATGCTCATAGAACTGAAGAACTGAAACCATCTGAATATATATTTTTAAGGTTTAATTTTATTTATTTTTGCATACAAGAACTGGGGGTAGGCCTGAGGGCAGGGGACGGGGACGGCGTGAGAGGATTCACCAGAGGCAGAGAGGGGAACAGAACAGGTGTATCTATTGAAATACATTGCTGAGAGGAGCAGAAGGTGAGACAGGAGAGGTTTGCTGCACCTTGTGGATTGTAGCTCCCTGGCCTGGGATCAAATTTATGCCGCAGTGGATAGCTTAATAGTACTGTGACTTTATCCTGTGCACAACCAGGGAGGCCCTGAATATTTAAAGAAGGCTCTGAACTTTAACAAAATATCCATTGAGGTCCTTTGGCATTTTTTTAATTGGCTCATTTGTTTGATTGTTTTTGGATTATGCGAATAGTTTGAAAATTTTGGAGATTAACACAAATCAGATATATGGTATACAATTTTTTTTCTCATTCTGTAAGTTGCCTGTTTTGTTTTTGTGTTTTTTTTTTTTGATGTGAAAAAGGTTTTAAGTTTGATATAGTCCCACTCGTTTATTTTTGCTGTTGTTTCCCTTGCTGCTGGGATTGTATTTCCAAATAAATCTTTGTGGTAGATGCACTGTAGTGTGCCCCCTATATTTACTTTCAAGTACTTTCATATCCACATCTGTAATCCATTTTGAGTGAATTTTGAATTTTGTGTGTGGTGTTAAATATGGGTCTTTTTTTGTTCTTGGCATGTGACTATTCATGTTTCCCAGCATTACTTCTTAAAAAGGCTCTCTTTTCTCCAGCTTATGACCACAGTTCCTTGTCAAATATTAGCTTTCCATATTTATAAAGATTTGTCTCTGGGTTTTCTTTTCTATTCCATTTGGTTTGAGTTCCTGTTTTTGTGTTTGTTTTTTCCCAATACTGTGTTTTGATTACTGTTGCTATAGAGTATTGTTTGAAGTCAGGAAATGTGATGCTTCCATTTTTCTTCTTTATTCTCAAGATTGTTTTAGCTATTCAGAGACCTGTGTAGTTCTATATTTAAAAAAAAAATCATTGGTATTTTGATATATATTGTGTTAAATCTGTAAATTGCTTCGGATAATATGACCATTTCAGTGATGTTAATTCCTCCTACCAATAAGCATGGTAGAGCTTTCTATTTCTTTGTATCTTCTTAATTTCCTTTACTAGATCTTTATAGTTTTCATTATACAGGTCATTCACCTCCTTCATTAGGTTTATTCCCAGGTATTTATTTTTTTGGGGGTGAGTGTAAATGGAACTGTATTCCTTACTACCCTTTATTCTGATACATTGTTCACATATAGAAATGCCACTGAATTTTGTCTATTGATTTTGTATCCTGCTACTTTACTGTACTCATTATTTCAAGAAGAATTTTTGCATATTATACTTTCATTTCTTTATGTGTATTAGCATGCCATCTGTGAATAGTAACATTTTCATTTATTTTCCTATCTTGATTCCTTTTATATATTTGTGTTGCCTAGCTACTTCAGCTAGGACTTCCAGAACTATGTTGAAGAGCAGCAGTAATAGTGGACATCCCTCTCTTGTTCTGATCTTAGTGGAAATGATTTTAAATTTTCACCATTGAGTATGATATTGACTATACATTTGTCATCAAATATGGCTTTGATAGTTGTAGGGTAAATAGTGTTATAGGCTTTTCTGCCCTCCCACCATTAGGATTGTCCCGCCTGATGGGGCCCTGCAGTTGTTACATTGTTGCAAGCTATCTTGTTTACTTCAGTGGGCCATGGGAGGAGTATTGAGATAGTCGCCAAGAGAAGCAGAAGAGAGGCAGCAGGAGAGAGAAGGTGTGAAAGAAAAGAAGCCAGAGAAGCCCAGAGTGAAGACTTGCTGGAGACTTGGAGGCCTCCAGGCCCCCTGGCCCCCTGGCCCCTGGCCCCCTGGCCCCCGGCACCCCTGCCTGCCCTGTACCTGGTTGCTGAACTACATGTAAAGATCAATAAAAGCCTGAGAAACCCACTGAGGGCTCCAGGACACTCCTTTACCCATCTGCCAGATCAGAAAACCTGCTCAGTGGCCATCCTGTTCCCACAATAGTATTTTAAAAAGTTTTATTTATTCCATTTTTTAGATAGTTTTTATCATAAATGTATGTTGGAGCTCATCAAATTCTTTATCAGCATTAAAAAGACCATTGTTTTTGTCTCCCTTTTTATTGATCTGATACATGACAGTGATTGATTTACATCTGTTGAACACAGTTTTGCCTTCCTGGGATGAAGACGATTGTGGTTGACAAGTCCCTTGATACTTTGCTGTATTTAGTTTACTAGAATTTTGTTGAGAATGTTTGCATCTATGTTCATAAGAGATAATGATCTATAAATCATTTTTAATGTATTTGTTTGATTTTGGATTTAGGGAAATATTGTCCTCCAAGAACATGTTGGGGACATTTCCTCACTCTTCAATTTTTTGAAGAATGTGTGTAAGATAGATACCTGATCTTCTTTATAGGTTTGGTAAAATTCACTGATAAAACCATCTGGTCCTTGGATTTTGTTGTTGGGGGGGCTTTTTGTTACTCTTACAGTTTAATCCTTTTTATTGAATTGTTTAAATTTTCTATTTCATCCTACTTCAATCTTGAGAAGTTATATGAGTCTACAAATTTGCCATGTGTAGGTTGTCCAATTTGTTTATATAGAGTCTTTCATAATAGATTATTTTGATCCTGTGGATTTCTGAAGTACCTGTTTTAATTTCTGATTCTATAAATTTGAGTTTTCTTTCTCAAATAAGAGTTTTCTTTCTAAAATAAGAGTAGCTAATGGCTTGTCCATTTTATTTTTTTTTCCCAAAGAAACTGCTTTTGATTTCATTTACATTTTGGACAATCTTTTTTTTTTTTTTCTATTTCATTTATTTCTGCTCTATCTTGCCTCCTACTGATGTGTGTGTGTGTGCTTTTGTTGTTCCTTTTCCTGTTTGTTCAATTGGAGAGTTAGATTGTTAAATTGGAGTCAGTCTCTCTCTCTCTGTGTCTCTCTCTCTCTCCGTCTCTCTGTCTCTCTCTCTCAATATGGGCCTGTATTATGAATTTCCTCACAGTACTGCATTAAAACATATCATTAGAGGGCCTCCCCGGTGGCGCAGCGGTTGAGCGCTGGGTTGTGAAGCTGCCCGCAGCCTCTGCAGCGCCAGTTCGATCCCCAGCTGCTCCCTGGCCTCCAGAGGAGGGTCCCACATGGCGCACAGACCTCTCTTGCCGCCCGCTGCTCCCCTTAGCAGTGTACTTCAGTCCTTCTGCCTGCTCTGCTCCCTGCTCTGGCTCTGGTGAAGTCTCTCACCCTCCTGCGCTTCTGACTGTACCCAGCGCTTGTATAAGTAAAAAAAAAAAAAAAAAAAAAAAAAAAAGCATACCATAGAGTCTGCCGGATTGCCAGCTTGTCTCTCCATATTCATTAGTCTCTAGATTTTGTTTTAATCTCTTCTTTGATTTCTTCATTGACCAAGGATTGATAAAAAGCATTCTGTTTAGTTTCCACATATTTTGGGTTGTGTCAATATTCCTTTTATGGCTAATTTCCTGCTTGATGGCATTGTTGCCCATGAAGATGTTTGATATAATGTGTATTTTTGTATATTTTCTGAGGCTCATTTTATGTCCTATTATATGATCTATTCTTGAAAATGTTCCATGTGCACTGGAAAGGAAAGTATATTCATTGTTTTTAGGATGGAAAATTCTGTAAATGTCTAGTAAGCCCATTGATCTAGTACTTAATTTAAGACCTTTATTTCTTTGTTAATTTTCCAGCTGGAAGATTTAGACTTTGGTCACTGGTGGGTTGAAAGTTGAAAACAATTGTATTTGTGTTGATAAAATGTTTAGGTCTGTTAATACTTGCTTTATATAACAGTATTCCTATATTTGGTGCATACATATTAATGACTTATTGATATAACTTCTTTGTGAGTTGTTCCTGTGTACATTATATTATCTCTATTTTTGTCCTTGATTAACTTTTTTTTAATTGAAAGTCCAACTTATAGTATAACAATAGCAGTTCCTAAGTTGTTAAGATTCATGACCTTGACCTAGTCTATTATTTTTATTGACAGCTTGTTTTTATTTTTTTGGTTAAATGGGTCTCTTGTAACAAAGTGTTGGTGGCAGGAATGTTTTCACCCACATTGTTATCCTATGTCTTTTTATTGGTAAATCCATACCATTCACATTTATGATGATTAACTGTTAATTTTCAATCATTTTATTTTGGATATTTTTATTTTTTTCTGTTTCTTTTATTCTTTCTGGATGGATTTATTAACACCTCTGTCAATTTCTTCTTTGCCAATAGGTGTGTATTCTGGATTTTTCATTAATGAATATCATGGGGCTTTTACTTGAATTTCCGTTTTAGATCCTTAATGGTATCTGCTCTCCAACATTTAACTAAACTATTAGTATATTTATAGTTATTGTATATTAGTATACTATGCTACATATTTCTTCCTCTCCCTTAGCATTTGGTTTTGTTGATTCATAGTATTCTTTCTCTTGGTATTGATATTCTATTGCTCTTGTCATTTTTGCTAAAGAATTTGTCCTTAAGTTTTTCTTTTCTTCTGGAAAACACCTTTTACTATCACTAGAAGAACAGGTTGAAGGTGGCAAACTCCATTAACTTCTGTTTGTCTGTTAAAATCTTTATTACACCTTCATGCTTAATTGAAATTTCTGCTGTATAGAGAATTCCTGACTGACAGTTCTTGTCTTTTAGGGTTGTGAAGAATGTCTTCCACTCTAATCTTGCCTGGAGAGTGTCTGGACTGAAATCCCGGGGCATCCAAATTTGAAAGTCATGATAATTTATTCACTTTTCCCTTGCTTCATACATTTTTTTTCTCTTTCTTTAATTGTTCATAATTTTACAGTGATGTGCCTGGGTGTAGATCTGTTTGTATCTAAGATGTTAGGTGTTTTCTCTGCTTGCTGGACTTCCATATTTTGTATATTCTGTAGGTGTAGGAAGTTCTCAATTATTTTTATTATTTTTATATTTTTATTTTTACATTACCCATACAATTGCATCCCCCTTATTTTGACCCCAATCTCTCCTTTCCCCGTCCCCCCATAATGTGTATCTAGTTTATAGTTGTTTGTTGATTTTGATATTTTCTTTCTTATAGTTATTCTTTTTCCTGGTCCCTTATTTAGGTTTTCTAGATTCCTGCTATGAGTGAGACCATCCGATATATTTCTTTTTCTTTCTGGCTTATTTCGCTGAGCATGATCACTTCCAGCTCCATCCATGTTGCCGCAAATTGCATGATAGATTATCTAGTTCTATTTATTGCCATTCCCCTTATGGGAGTTTGGTACTCATACATTCCCTCTTCTAACTGAATCTTATGTTTCTCAGTTTGCTCATTTTTTGTTTGTCTTGACATTTGCTCTTCAAAATATATAAGTTGTTCATTTGTATCTTCTACCACTGAAATTCATTTTTGGTCATTTTGAGACTTTGAAGCACTGTCTAATGTTTTCTGCATTTCATTGAAAATCTATTCTTGTGATCTTTTCATATATTTAATCTCTTTAGTGAAGAACTGTCTTTGTTCCCGGATATCCTTTTTGACACCTTGTGTCTGTCTAAGTCTGGCTGAACTTCCACTATCTCATTCAACATTTTGAAATTATTGTTTTGAAGTCATTGTCAGTTTCCCTATTTTTGTCTCCTATATAATTTTCCTGGGACTTCTGTCCTTCTCATTTTGCTTTCCCATCTTGTGTTGAGATGTTCTTTGCCTACAAGACATGTATAATGCCTTCTCTATTTCTATTTGTGTGTATGTGTAATTGGGGTGCTGAAGATTTATCTCTTTGTCATGTTAGTTTACCTCAGTGAGAGGTAGAGGATGCAGAGGGTTCTAGGCATTTTAAACCTATCTTGGTTTGAGGAGTGAAATTAGTCACCTCTTGTTTTGTTCCACAATAAGCTGTATTCTGTGCTTAGGTTGTCTTCACTTGTATCTCCATGTCCCTGTTGTTCGTTTCTTCTGGGAATCATTATCTATGAAGCATGAGCCTACCAGTGGGAAAGGCAATATCTAGATCTCCAGGCTCACATTCTGTGTATAATCTGCACTTGTCGGAAAGACAGCACTGTGTGTAGTGGGTTCATGTGTGTCCATTTAGTTTTCTTAAAGATTTATTCATTTATGCATGCAAGAACTGGGATGCATGCCAAAGGTGCGGGGCATGAGAGGATTCAACAGAGACAGTGGGGAGCAGAACAGGTGGACTGACTGAAATACAATGCTGAGGAGAGCAGCGGGCAAGACAGGAGAGGTCTGCTCTGCCATGTGGGATAGCACCCTGGCCAGGTATTGAACTCATGCTCAGGTGGAATGGAGGCAAGTAGAATGGAGGTAATTCTTAGTTATGCAAATTGACATAATTCTGGCATTATATCTGTAAATATAATACTTTTTAGGTTTTATAAAATATCGCAGTTAAGGGCCTCCCCGGTGGCGCAGCGGTTGAGCGCTGGGTTGCGAAGCTGCCCGCAGCCTCTGCAGCGCTGGTTCAATCCCCCGCCGCTCCCTGGCCACCGGAGGAGGGTCCCACATGGCGCGCAGACCTCTCCTGCTGCCCGCTGCTCCCCTCAGCAGTGTACTTCGGTCCTTCTGCCTGCTCTGCTCCCCGCTCTGGCTCTGGTGAATTCCCTCACCCTCCCGCGCTTCTGACTGTACCCAGTGCTTGTATAAATAAATAAATAAATATTAAAATTAAATAAAAATAAATAAAACAATAACAAAAAAATAAATATCGCAGTTAATATTTCCATAATCAATATTGAGTACACATTGCATTAGCATATAATTCATTCAATCACTTTGTTAACACTGAACTCATTTCCAAGTCCAATTGCCATAAATGACACTACTATTTTACATTTAATATATATTTACATTTAATATATACACATATATAAATGTGTATGTAGATACACATAATTCATCATTATTTCTAACATAATGTAGAATTATAATATGTATAATGTTATGTCTGTATTTTGTATAATGTGCATTTTTTTCCTCTGGAGAAAATTCCTAGAAATGTAAATTTTAAATTTAAGACTTTATTTATATTCAGGTAATATTGGTTTACAACACTCTATATGATTCAAAGGCATAGGATCACAACTCCTCAGATGTATGTACCACCCCAAATCCACCAGAAAGCCACCCTCCATTCTCTGCATAATTAAGTTTACCCTTTCCCCTCTTTGTCACCACCTCTCATCTTGTTGCCTCAATTCCACAATCAGATTTTTAGAGTTTGTTATTGGTTTGTTTTTCTGACTTTTATTTTTCTTTTACTATAATGTATGTTTAAGTGAAATTATTTGGTATTTGTCTTTCTCCTCCTGATTTATTTTACTTAGCATTATCCCCTCAAGTCCCATCCATGGTGTTGGCAAACAATAAGATTTTATCTTCATAGATAGCTAAGTAGTATAAGTAGTATTCTATTGTGTATATATGTCATAGTTTTAGAAGCCAATCCTCTATTGATGGGCATTTAGGTTAATTCCATAATTTGACTATGCTAAATATGGCGAAATGAACATAGAATACATATGTCCCTAAATTTTTCAGGTAGACAACTAAGTGAAAATGCTGGATATGGCAAATTTAATTTTGTATCTTGAGAAACTTCTGTACTGTTTTCTATAGGGACACCAGTCAACATCCTCACCAATAGTGGAAAGGGTTCTTTTTTTTTTAAAGATTTATTCATTTATTTATACAAGAACTGGGGTACAGGCCAGATACACGGGAGGGTGAGAGGATTCACCAGTGACATAGTGGGGAAAGGAACAGGCAGACTGATGAAATACACTGCTGAGGGGAGCAGCGGGCTAGATAGGAGAGGTCTGCTGTGCCCAGTGGGAACCTCGCTGGCTCCCTGGATTGAACCAGCGCTGCAGAGGCCACCTACAGCTTCACAGTGCGACGCTCAAATGCCTGCACCACCAGGGGAGGCCTGGAAAGGTTTCTTTATTTCTACATACATGTACTTCTGATATAAATGAGGTAGCATTACTTTACATATTTCTTACAGCTCTGAGATGGTGTCTCTATGTAGTTTGTGTTTGCTTGTCCCTGACGATGAGCAATTTTTTAATAGACTTATTGGCTAATTTTAGTCTTCTCCCATTGTTTGATTGGGTTGTTTTCTTTTTGTTGCTTTGCATATGTTATTTATAAACTGTGGATATCAGTAGCTTAGAAGATGTGTAATATGCAAAGATTTTGTCAAATTCAGAAAGGTGTCTTTTGTTTTACTGATCATTTTTCTCCTCCTTGGTGCATAAGTGTTTAAATTTCATGCAGGCCCCTTTGATATAGGAGAAGAATGTACAGATTCTGTACAGAATGTACAGAAGAATGAATCTGGAGCCAATGTAATATTATTATTGAGATTTTATGGGACTTTTTATTGCTTTGGGTAGGATGGCTATTCTTCCTATCCATGAACAGGTAAGATCTTTCCATTTGATCGTGTTATCTATTGTTTTTAACAATGTTTTGTAGTTTTTATTTTATAGGTCCTTCACCTGCTTTGTTAGTGTTATTCCCAAGTATGTATGCATGCATGTCTATATGAATGCATGTGTGTAAGTATGTATAGATTCATGTATTCATGTATTTAGTTATTTTTTTGGTGATAAATGGAATGGAATGGTTTTCATTTTTTTTTTCTTTCAACTTATTGTTTGCGTACAAAAGCAACTTACCTTTGTGTGTGTGTGTGTGTGTGTGTGTGTGTTTATCCTGACACTTTGCTGAATTGGTTTATTGCTTTAATTAGTTTATCCATGGAGCCTTTGGTGTTCTCCATGTGTATTATATCATCTGCAAATAATGATAGCTTTACTTCTTTCCAAACTTGAATTTCTTTTATATTTTTCTCTTGTCAACTTGCAAGACTATGTTGAATAGTAGTGCTAAGAGTGGACATCCTTGTTTAGTATCAGATCTTAGTTGAAAGGATTTCAGCATTTTATCATTGAGAATCATACTAAATGTGGATTGGTAATATATAACTTTTATTATGCTAAAATATGTTACTTTTATTGCTGTTTTAAAAGTGCTTTCATCAGAATTGGATACTGAATCTTTCCAGATGTTTTCTCAACATCTATTGATGTGAACATGGGTTTTCTCTCTCTCTCTCTCTCTCTCTCTCTCTCTCTCTATATATATATATATATATATATATGTGTGTGTGTGTGTATATGTGTGTGTGTGTGTGTATATATATGTATGTACATTGATTGATTTTTATATGTTGACCCATCCTCGTGTCCTGGTATAAATCCCATTTGACCATGCTGTGTAGTCTTTTCAAAGAATTGTTGGATTCAGTTTGGTAGTTTGTATTGAGGATTTTAGCATCTGTGTTCATTACAGAGATTGCAGTTTTCTTTCTTTGTATTGGCTTTGTTTACTTTTGGTATTAGTATTATATTGGCTTCATACAATGTCTTTGGAAATGTTCCTTCTTTTGTTTTTGAAAGTGTCTGAGCATGATATGTATTAGTTTGCGTTGATGCTTGTCAAATCTCACTTGTGTAGCGATCTGCTCCTGTACTTTTGTTTTTTGGGTGAGTTTTGATTACTCTTTCAATTTTCTTGCTTGTGATTGGTATAATAAGGTTTTATATATCATGCTTATTCAGTCTTGGAAGATCTTATAATTCTAAGAATCTCTCTAATTTAGTTTGTTTGGTTTTCATATAATGTTTTATTTTTTATTTATTTATTTTTTAAAATATTTACTTATTTATTTATACAAGCACTGGGTACAGTCAGAAGCGCAGGAGGGTGAGAGAATTCACCAGAGCCAGACCAGGAAACAGAACAGGCAGACTGACAGAAATACACTGCTGAGGGGAGCAGCGGGGCGCAGCAGGAGAGGTCTATGAGCCATGTGGGACCTCGCTGGCCGCCGGGTATCGAACTGGCACTGCAGAGGCTGCGGGCAGCTTCACATCCCAGCACTCAACTGCTGTACCACCAGGGTAGGCCCTGTTTTCATATAATGTTCATAGTAATATCATTATCTTCTGAATTTCTGCAGTGTCTATTTAGAAGGTTATTTTGATTTCTATGTCATTTATCCCTGCTTTGTTTTATTACTCCCTTCTTTCTACTGCTTTTGGACTGTTCTGTTCCTTTTCTAGGTCCTTGAGATCAGAGACAAGATTTTTTTTTGGCTATTTCTAGTTTCTTAATATGGACCTGTATTCTTATAGACTTCCCTCTTTTGATTTTGCTGTGTCACATACAATCATACAATCTGAAAGGTTGTGTCCTATCACTTTTCTCCAGGATTTGTTTAATTTAATTTTATTAATTTTTTGATGTCCTCATTAACCCAGTGTTAGTTAACTAGTGTGCTGTTGAGTCTCCCTGTATTACAAGATCCCCATTCTTTCTTTTTTAGTTATTTCTAGTTTGACATTTTGATGGTCAGAGAAGATATTTGATATGATTTCTGTCTTTGTGAATTTGTTTATGCTTATTTTTGACACATTATGTTCTCCATCCTGGAGAATGACCCATGCACATTTAAAGAAAAATATTTATTTGGCTTTTGGGGGTACAGTGCACTATAAATTTCTG
The DNA here is from genome assembly GCF_014898055.3 of Talpa occidentalis. NCBI lineage: Eukaryota > Metazoa > Chordata > Mammalia > Eulipotyphla > Talpidae > Talpa > Talpa occidentalis. The sequence goes on along the minus strand of NW_023604295.1, from coordinate 80,852,329 downwards.
GTAAACCCATGCAGCCTAGTTATTTGTTTAAGGTCATTGTATCCTTATTTATTTTGTCTCATTGATCTTTCCATTAGTGAGAGTTGGGTTTTGAAGTTTTCAACCACACACATATTTTCTCTAATGTCTGTTTTCATATTTGATAGCAATTGTCTAATGTATTTTAGTGCACCTTCATTTGATAAATATATGTCTTCCCATGTATTCTTACCTTAATCATTATGTGTGTATCCCTATCTTTTGTTACATTTTTCAGCTGAAAGTATATTTTTTTAAATTTTTTTAAAGATTTATTTATTTATTTATTTATACAAGCACTGGGTACTTGTCAGAAGCGCAGGAGGGTAAGAGAATTCACCAGAGTCAGAGCGGAAAAGCAGAGCAGGCAGACTGATGAAGCACACTGCTGAGGGGAGCAGCGGGCAGCAGGAGAGGTCTGTGTGCCATGTGGGACCCTCTCCTGGTGACCAGGGATCAAACTGGTGCTGCAGAGGCTGCAGGCAGCTTCTCAACCCAACACTCAACTGTTGTGCCACCGGGGAGGCCCAAAAGTATATCTTTTAAAAAAAAAGATTTATTTATGCATACAAGAACTGGGGTACAGGCCAGAGGTGCAGAGGGTGAGAGGATTCACCAGAGACAGAGTGGGGGGTGGAATAGGCAGACTGACTGAAATACATTGCTGAGGAGAGCAGTAGGCAAGACAGGAGAGGTCTGCTGTGCCATGTGGGTAGCTCCCTGGCCGGCCTGGGATTAAACTCTGCTGTGAAGGCTGCGGAGAGCTGCACAGTGCTGTGCTTAACCCCTGTTCCATGAGGGAGGCCCCTGAAAGTATATCTTATCTTATATAAGTATGGCTGTCCCCGCCATTCTTTTGGTGCCATTTTATTGTAGAATTATTTTATATGCCTTCCTTTCAGTCTGTGTTTATCCTTCAAACTTAGGTATGCTTCCAGGAGACAACCAAAGGTTGGATTTCCTAATTTCCTAATCGAAATGCATTAATCCAACTTTTTATTGGTTAGTTCAGTCCATTGGTATTTAGAATACTTATTGGTATATGCTGGTCAGCTATTGTCAGTTTTTTATTTGTTTTGTGGTATTATTGACTTGCTTGTTCAGTTCTTAGTGTTAATACCTCTCTTTGGTTTAAATTATAGCTTCTTTTAATATTTGTTGGAAGGGAGTTTAGTAGTTGAAAACTCCCAGAGATTCTGTTTGTCTGAGAAGACATTTTTCCTCATTGTATCTAAAGGAAAATTTTGTAAGACAGAATATTCTTGATTGGAAATTTTTATCTTCTGTTTTTTTTTTTTTTTGTTTTGTTTTGTTTTGTTTTGTTTTTCCCACTTGTCACCTTCATTACTTTTATCTTGCCTTGGACTTTTGAAAGTTTTACTACTGTATGCTTTATGTAGATCTTTTGTTTAGGTAAATTGGTGTTCTTTTCACTTACTGTATTTGTATGTCCATTTCCTTCTTCAAGTTTGGGAATTTTTCTTCCGTTATTTATTTAAATAATTATTCATTTGCTTTTTCTCTGAATTCTCATTCTGGGATTCCTATGATTCTTATATTATTTTTCCACTTGGTGTTAGATATTCCATGAATGTTGCTTCACTTTTTTTTTTTTTTCCTCTTTGTATCTCCCTGTTTTTCTATTTTGATCTTTTCCCAACTTGAATATTTGAGCTCACTGATTCAATTTTTCATTCAGTTCATCCTACTTTCTGGGATTTGTCTAGAATTTTTCATCTCCTCCATTAATTTTTCTATATCATGAAATTAAATTATGCTTTTATTTATGGTTTCATTTTTTAAGATTTATTTATTTATACATACAAGAACTGGGGTACAGACCAGAGGTGTGAGGGGGAGAGGATACACCAGAGACAGAGCGGGGAACAGAATGGGCAGATTGACTGAAATATACTGCTGAGGGGAGCAGCAGATGAGTAAGGAGATGTCTGCTGTGTCATGTGGGTAGCTCCCTGGCTGTGGATTGAACTCATGCTGCAGTGGCTGCAGATTGCTTTATAGTTTGAGTCTTAACCCCTTGCACAGGGAGGCCCTAAGATTTCAATTTTTATCTTCTTTTCTTGATTGTATTTTCTGAGACATTCACTTAATTTTTTGAGTTTTCCTGAATATCTTTGAACTGTTTTCTGAGTTTTCCTTGTATTATTCTGATTATTTAATTATCTTAGTGCCTTTTATTTGATGAGTTCAGCCATTTATATTTAGGATGATTATTAACATATCAGTATTTGTTATTGTAATTTTTTCTTTAGTTTTCTGATTCTATCTAATTTCTTGCATAGTTTTCTAAATATAAATTTCCTTCTTTATGATTGTGGTAGGGAAGCCCATTTTGATATATACTTTTTATTTTATTTATTTATGCATACAAGAACTGGGGTGTAGGCCAGAGGTGCAGGGGATGAGAGGATAGAGTGGGGAGCAGAACAGGCAGATCTACAGAAATACACTGCTGATGGGAGCAGCAGACGAGACATGAGAGATCTGTTGTACCATGTGGGTAGCTTCCTGGTGGGGGATCAAACTCATGCTGGAGTGGCTGCTGATAGCTTGATAGTGCTGAGCCTTAACCCTCAGTACCACCAGGGAGGCACACCCTTTCAATATATCTTATTAGGGAAGTCCCTCATCTTATGTTTATCTTGGGAGATTTTATGTTTTCTTTTTTTCTGAAGGTGCCATGCAGGATATAACATTCTTGACTGGATAATTTTATCATTAAGTATTTGAATATATCATTCCATTCTTATTCATAAATATTCTCCAAGAAGTCTAATGTCAGTCTCATGGAGATCCCTTTATAAGATACTGATTATTTTCTCTTCATGTTATGCACAAAAAATTCCTCTGGGAAGACTGAGATTACTTTTGCAACTTGAAATTTCATTTTCTGCACTATAGGTGCAGACTGGAGATCACAAAACATGGAGTGATAGATGACCTCCCTGACTCCTCAGGGAAGACACAGACAATCTTAGGACACCAGATACAGAACAGTGGGCAGATAAGTCATCCCCTCCCCGACCCCCATTGTCAAAACTAGTCACTGACCACCTGGCTAACCTTCATTGAACAGTTGAACAGGCTGTACTCTCTCCAAGAAACATATTATCCTCTTCTTGGACTAGGGATGTGGAAGAACCTGAGGGATGGGTGGGAAATAGGCAGGTATCCTTCCTGATTAATTGGTGCTATGGTTGAATTACTCTTTCTCACTCTTTTCTACACTTTCCAATGGTTTCTGGCTACCCTCCTTGCTAAGACTCTGGTCTTCATGTCCACAGTTCCATTCCAGTCTGGCCTCTCTCTCAAGACACCTACACATAATGTCTCTGAAGTGATGACTCAAGGATCCTGACCAACCTCCATCTTCTCACACTCTTCTGCCAAAAATTTTTATAACACAAGCTATGATTATTTTAAATTCATGAACAACTTTTCAAATATAATATCTACACAAATAGGGATAGACAGCATATGATACACACTTCCAATATAAGATGAGTAAAACTATGCATTACACCTTTCATATCTATGATTCATATTGATTTTATTTAATGTGGAATAAATTCACTGATCTAGTAATTATTTTCCAATATAACATTTAAACATAAGTTTTCATGGAATCATGATTTGTTTTTGTCCTTCCTAATTCTTAATTTACCTATTCTATTTTTGATCTTATTAATATTTTTTGATCTTATTAACATTTTTTCTTATTTTGAATAATGACCCTCTCTATTACTTATCTAATTTTTTTCTCCATTATGTTTTTTTCTGTATCCATATAAAACAAATCAGTCCTTTTTATCACTGGTTAAATATGCTTAAGTCTCAATTCATGTCTGTCTCTAAAGAGGTTATTGTTTATTGGTTTGGGTTTTGTTGCATCTGTTCATTAATTTATTCATTTTTTATCCATCATACATTAATTCACCTATTTCAAAATTTAAAAATTTGAGAAAATTTGCGTTATAAAGTAGTATATACTTTACATAAAGCCTGCAGTGAATGAATAGCATCAACTGTGGCTGCATTGGAGACAATTGCATTAAGGACATAATACTGTTATTGTATATGGAGTCAGGGACAATAGGGAGGTCATAAATGTTAAATGAGGTCATATAGTAGAGCTTTAATCTGATAAGACTGGTGGTCCTGATAGTCTAATAGAACTGATAGTTGTAATCAAATAGGAGGTTACCTCAGGAAAAAGATACACTGTGATCTCTGTCTTTCACTGTACACATTCACAGGGGAAAAACAATCTGAGGGCAGAATGAGAAGGCAATAGTCTGAAAATCAAGGGAAGCAATTTCATCAGAATCCATCTGTGCCAGTATCTATCTCTGCCAGTATCTTGATTTTGGCCTCCAGCCTCCAGAACTTTCAGAAAATAAATACACACCATTTAAGACACTGTCAGTAGAATTTTATTTTGATCAACTAAGCAGATTAATGCAGTGTACAATGAAAAGTCATCTTTACCACTGTCTTCCAGTTCTCTAATTTATTTACAGAAGCAGAAAATATTATTATCATTTATCTCTACATAAATATTAGCTGAGTGTACTAGTAAGTAGACAGCTATATACACATTCATATTTTGTTGATTTTTTTCCTAATTGATTAAATTATAGGGATTTCCTACCTTTCTTAAAAGTAAGTAAAGTGTTCTCGTTGATTTTTAAATCAAGTATATCAAAATTTGCCTATCTACTCCTCTAATTAAAAATTTAAAAATTTCAGGGGCCTCCCTGGTGGCGCAGGGGTTAAAGACAGCACTATCAAGCTATCATCAGCCACTAGGGCACAAGTTCAGTTCGCCAGCCAGCCATGGAGGTGACACACATGGCACAGCAAACCTCTCCTGTCTTGCCCACTGCTCCCCTCAGCAGTGTATTTCAGTAGATCAGCCTGTTCTGCTCCCCACTATCTCTGGTGAATCCTCTCACTCTCATACCTCTGTTCTACACCCCAGTTAATGTATGCATAAATAAATAAATCTTTAAAAATTAAAAAAATAAATTCCAATAGTGTGATACTATAATTTATTTTAGTAAATATTATATTTCATTTTTTACTTCACAAGTATAACAGAATAAATTCCTGAAAGAAAATGGCTACATTGAAACATTTAGCTTCACTATTTTTGGTAGATATTACAAAATATTCTTCCATATTGGACTATATTAATTTAAATTTCCTCTAGAAATGTATGAGAATTTATATTATCTTATGCTAACATACACACACACACACAAAAGACACATTAA